>NC_059472.1:119948068-120637871 GCF_018139145.2 Gymnogyps californianus | reverse complement strand
GACTGCCTCACTCTGGCATAATTTTTGAGAACACATTTACAAAACACAATACAGCATAAAATGCTCATTTTCTCCAAACGGTACAGAAAAACCAGTAGGTGTCCCAGCATAGTCTTTCTTGTAATCTGACACACTGATATGCATGGACTTTTGTGGCACGTGCTACTTTTCAGTATGAAGAGTGAGGTGGACTTGTGTGTGATGGAAAAGTGTCATTGAATGCCAGGGGCTTTTTCTTTCACTCAATTTTTTTATGGCTTAAGACATAATGGCCTTTTCCTGCTTCAGTCTTAGATTAAAATTTTGGCTTGTGCTAGTTAATACAAAGCTATACGTTTATGCACATTACCTTTTTATTATAAGATGATGATTTACGAATTTTAGAAGTCAAGTGTTCTGTCTCCCTAGGCAATCCCCTTTTCATTCTGCCCTGTATGTTTCACTCAGTTGACATTTAGAAATAGATTCTTTTCAAAATTTGCTTTTACAAACCATCCAGGAGAGACTCCTGATTTTACACATTATCTTTATTTCTGTTTTCACTTCTGCTACTCTTTTTTTCTTGGTTTTATTTCGTTTTCAGATACTGAGGCACTCTTGCAATTTTTATTTGAGAAGTCATTCTTTTAAAACCATGCGCAAGCAAGATATCAAAAAGAAGGATTTTTTAAATGTTGTTTGAAATAGGTGTCTTTGCTCATGTATCCCAAAATTGCAAGAAGTAGTAACAAAAATGGGAATGTCCAAACCTGGTTAGTAATAAACTCAAGGGAGTGAAGAAGAGAAGACTGACCTGCATTCTGGCGGCTGCTGCTGCTGGCAATAAACCAGATGGTTAGGGCCTGACTTTCATTTCCAACCTTTTTCTAAGCATTCTGCCTTCTTTGGCACAAGCACAGCTTTCACTGAGATCATATAAACCATGTCAGAAGTGGACCCTCTATACTGCATCTCACTGGCAGATCTGATATTTACACAGAACGGCCAAGGTAAATCTCATCTTGAAAAGATTAGTGGGAAGCCCAAGCTCATATTTTTAATAAAAAACCTTGACATTCACCACTCCTGAATATGGGAAGTTCTACAATTTACTGTAACTCATGTTGATCTGTGTATTTATGAATTCATTTCAGATTCAATGGTCAGTATTTTAATGAGGTAAATAACTAAATGTGTTTTGTTCTTGCAATGCCACCTTTTCACACAGTGTATACATGGATGAAGTTAATTTCATTTGCAGTTTAGCCCATCTGACCCAGTTGTCTTCAAAGATGTAATATTCTCCTTATGATCATCCGCAACAGTAACATCAACTATCCTTGATTTGGGGTTTGAGAGCAAAGTTATGTCTGTAACTCAGCTTGCTTGCATAATTCTCAGTTCTTCGTCTCCCCTGTGATTTTTAGCCATACTCTTCTTGTTCTCTTCTTTCTTTCCATAAACCCTTGAAAGACCACTTTCTTTGGCAGTCCCTTTCTTTTCTGTGTACCTAAGAATATTGACTTCTTTCTTCTTAATTATACTAGCAAAGTCTCTTGTGATATAGCCTCTTCCCAAGAGACTATGCTTGGTATCTCTTACCAAATGACTTCTAGGTAATACCCATGGAATATATGGTAATAATATTGTATTTCAGTTTCTTCTAGTCTCCGATTCTCTTCTTCAAAACCCAGTTTTTACAGGTATATGTAGATGATGGTTTTATGCATAATTATACCTTTGAAGCTGACCCTTTGAAGAAATCAATGAGCAATGGAAATCATAAGGTGAGAAAACAGGTTTCATTTCAGTCATTACCACTACCCTGCAGTCTAAAGTATGAGTGCCAAAATGGTGTCAGCTGGAATAGAAGAGTCTCTTGGAGACTCCAGCCAGCACAGCACAACCTTATCACAGTGGAGGATGAAGACCAGTGATTTTTAACACTTTACTTTTCCCCCTCCTTGGTGGAGAAGAAAATCTGGACCATTATTTCCACAGGTAGAAATAGAACTTTTGCTTCTGCTTTCAGAGCTGTTGCCAGCTTTACTTTACTTGCAGTGCTAATGGTTTTCGCTCTCTTCCAGAATCGATGGCACCTGGCTGCCTTATGGCAGCTGGTCTAATTTTGACAAGGCGTAAATCGAGCAAAGCTACCTCTTTGCTTCCTCTATGGTCAGGATATAGTTCCCCATGAGAGTTTAAAGTTGAAAGGTAAGGGGATTTGTGATCCTGGCTGGATTTTTAAAATCTCAGAATAGTCAGGTAATTCATAACAGTCTTGTTAACATTGAGTGTAATGGAAGACTGAATTCCATTCAGGAAGCTGTTTAAATAAAAATATAATTTTCTCTTCCATTATATAGAAACCTGTGCACACAAATAAAATTATTTTTTTCCATCGGCCATCCCTGTGAGAAAATTCATGCTAGAGTTATTGCAAAATCACCTCTTTAATTTTCAACATGCCATTTTTTTATATAGCAGTTTTGTGATTAATAGCCCTTAATGGATTCTTTTTTTGCTCTGAATTTAAGTATTACCTGAATACAGGCAAACCTTTGGTGTTCATAACAGCCCAAAGTGATGAGCTTCATCGCTTAATTACATGCTTCATGAAATAGTACCTTCCTTTGTAGGTGTTTATCTCATCTTTTGTTTGATACTCTATAGTTCTCGCATTATGAGAGCGAGCAAATAGTTATTGCCTATTCAGTTTTCCCTGTGTCATTGCTTATTTACAGATCTCTGTCATCTCTTTCTTTGGGCTTCTGTTTTCCAGATGCAGACTCCTGGTCTAATTAATTATTCTTTATATGGAAACCATTCTTTACCCATAATAGACTTTCTCTGTGCCTCCCATAGTTGTATTATATATTTTTTCATTATTAGGGGGAAGTACTGCACACACTATTCACAGTAAGAGGGCATCATGGATTTGTTCATTGGTGTATTATCCTATTCTTTCCCTGATAATTCCTACCATTCATTTTAACTTGTGGATCAATACCGAGCACTGAGTTTGTGTTTTTATAGGACTGTCTGTTATAACTCCAACGTTTTTTTCCCTGAATAGGACTAAGCTATTCAGGACTCATTCAGGACTGCTCATTATAAACACAAAGTTAAGACCGGCTGTGTTTACCATGTGCACCACTTTTACGTGCAAAGGATTTCATTTGACATGGGATCATTCAGTCATACACTATCATGAAATCCTTCTGTAACATTTTTGCAGTCAGTTTTCATTCCTGCTGTCCCAAGTAACTTACTGTCTTCAGCAACTTTGGGCATGTCACTGTTCCCTTCTTTTTTCTAAGTCAGTCACTGATAAACATTATGAACAACACAGATCTAAGCACAAATCCACATGTGTCTCTACTGACAGCTTTCCTCCACTGAGAAAACTGATCTATTCCTAATCTCACTTACTGTATTTTAACTAGTATTAAATAGTGTTTAATTTAATAACTGTATTTAACAATGTTAATCTGTGAGAAGATTTTATATCAGGTGACAACATTAATTATTTTTGGAAGGCTTTCATTGGGGAACTTGTCAAAATCCTTCTGGAAATCCAGGACTATCAGGCAGACCTGTATTGTTTACATGGCTAGTGATTCTTTCAAAGTTAGGTTTATGGTAAAAGACTTCACCTTACATGTTGACTCTTCCTCCATAGAGCACATTTATCGATGTCTCTACCAACTCTGCTCCTTTTTATAATTCATACTAGTTTGCCTACTGTATACATTATGCTGGTCTATAAACTCCCCAGAATTTTTCTGTAAGACATGATGTCAGTTCTGCCAATTTTCATCCTTCTGGTACTACAGCAATTTTAAGCAAGAGGCTGCAAACCATAGTTAGCAGTTCAACTGTTTCATTCCTGATGCCCTTTAAAACATGTCACCCTTTAGATGAGTATTTTCTGCTCTTGGCAATTTACTACTGCTTGAAACCTCTCCTACCAACTTGGCAGATGTTTCAGGCAGGCAGATCCTCTGGCACATCACCTACACGTGCAGAAAAGGGACAGGATTCTAGCATAGGAACCTCCCTGAACTCCATGGTGAACCCAGATGCAAAGTACCCATTTAATTATCTGCCATAACCTTGTTTTCTTTGAAATCTTCTTTTACACATTTGTCAATTACTGTCCATACAGACTCTGTCAGATTCTCATTCCTGTTATATTTGAAAAAGGGTTTATTATTTGTTTTTATGTCTTACAGACTTCTTTTCCTGAGAATATATTTTGCCTTGCTTTATTGTATTTTTACATATGGTTTCCAAAGTTTCTTTTTCTCTGTTTTCCATTTTACTGTAATTTATGCCTTTTGAAAGGTTTCTTTTACCTCATAGTAGCCTTTCTTATGCTGGTGTGAATGTATTGTCTAAAAATGTTATCTTTGTTTAAATGTCACATGGCAGTAGGATGTCATCATCATGGCAGTTAAATGGAGTCTTTCATTGTTGGGCTTTCCACCTTTGCCACCTCTGTGATTTCCTTTAACATGCCACAGATGGCATCACCTGTCTGGTAAGATAGTCTATGCTCTCTTTTGATGGGATTCTGTCTCTTAAGCCTCCCTTTTGAGTTTTGCCAACTTCTGCCCCAGGCTTAATCTGAGGATACAAAGCTTTTATTGACATCGACCCAGATGAAATGTCACTGCAAATATCATACTCTTTCACATCCATTCTCCACTCCGCTAGTCTTTCCTTTAAACATTCTTCCAAAACCTGTTTAATTTTTACTGTCAGCAATGTGGTATCATTTTAGTTTAAATGAAGACTGTCTTTCCTGGACAAGCTACAGAAGTTTCCCCCAGTACTCACTGAATCTCGATTCTTCCTCCTTACACCACTTTCCCATCAAGACATCGTCTCTTTCTGGCAGTATGCATGATTCTGGAAAAGAATTTTGGAAAATATTACTGTGCCCGTCCTGGCCCTTTTTCTCCTTTTTAAAAGCCCAAATTTTGAATCCATAACATGTTTCTTATCGTTTAATCTGTCATAGCTGTCCACACAATGATTCAACCACTGGGCCCTCTCCAGATTTCCTAAGAGCCCATCTGGACACCTTGTATTATGTTTGCCCAGTGACCAGACAGGCCACCCTCCAGTCTTCTTTGATGTTACAAACCTGGCTATCACCTACCAAAAACTATCATCAGCTGGGGTCCCCATCCCACGCTGCTTCGTTTGGTTTTGTTTGTCTTTTTGCTGCCCAGGCCTGTCTGACTTCTCTTGTTTTGACTTAACTCTGCTCTTAAAGATGGAGAGACTGTCAGCTCCTTGCCCTTGCAGTTAAACTGCCCTTTACTTGTTGGCTCACTGTATGCTTTACCTGAACCACGGGAATTTTCTGGCTCACACATTTACATATGTGGCAGGACTTCTATACCAAAGATAACCTAACAAGGCTGCTTTCCTTGATTAGCCGTTAGTGCTTCTATTTAATTAAGGATGATTAATTGGCTGTCACAATGTCCTGTATCTTTGTGCGGAATTCCTAAGCCAGTTTTGTACTTCAGGGTTTGGGGTTAGTTTAGCCAGCTGCTTGAAATGTGTAGATGTGTTTTGAACTGTGAGTGAAACACCAAGTTCCTGGGCAGTAAGATGCTTTTGATGAAATATTGATGAAATCTGCTGAGTTGTATCTGCTGTTTCTCTAGGCTTGGGAGGGAGAATAGGGACTGAATCAGTGTTGCTACTGTGAGAACGCAGATTAAAATTGAAGACAGATCCTGAATAATGTGGGTGAATCAGCACTTCCACTTCAGCCAGAAGCCTTCCCTCTTACAGGGAACATAGTGAGTTAGTAGGTGGAAAATCTATGTTACTAATAGACTAGTATTCTTTAAAGATATAAGAGTTTTGATAAATATTCTTGAGTAACACCATTTTGTTTTCTTTTTTTGGATAGTTTATTGGAAAACCAAGTATCACTTATGACAATTTGAAGTTGATTTATTCACATTGTAACATGTTTTAAGCAAAGCTAAACATGCTAAATACCACTAGCTAAATCCTGCTTTTGTCTAAACTGGTACCTGGATTTCACCAGCTCCTGACAGCTCCACTATAGCTAGTCTGTGAAAGGCAAAGCTCAATAGCAGCAGTTGTGTAGGGCGATCAATCATTATACTCCTTGTCTGTCATCTCACCATTTGTTAATTTATTAAACATTTCCTCTAAGAGCTAGAAACTTTTCCTTTATTTCCTATTTCATGGCCTCTTCACAAGCTTTCTTTGTTACTACTGTAAATTTTTATATAGCTGCTGGCCTTTCTTTACCTCTGTTGATGAGGACTTCTTTTAAACATATACTTTGTCTGCTTCTGTCATCTTTTGCATCCAGGCTGCTTAGGAAAATGCAGACTAATGAATTGTTTTCTTCCACCCTCTGACTCTGTCTTCCTCTCAGCCTTTTGCAGTTCCCTGCAATCACCACCTGACTTTCTGTTCCCTATTCTGAAGGTGCACCAAAGTTTAGTTTTTCTGATAAATCGAAGAAATGCCCTGCCATTAACAAAAGGAAATCTAAAGGAGTCAAACACAGGTCACTACTCTTAACAGGGAGGAATTGTATGAATGAAGATGAATAGCAGCAGCAACAATATAGGAGGATTTTGTTGCTTCAGCAGTCACGAAGCAAATCTGTCTCAACAGCACAATGTGATGAAAGCCCCAGATTTCACCCTGCAGTGCATTGACCAAACAGTTGTACATAAGACACAAGAAGGTGCTTTGTATACCTGGAGCATGGTGGCAAGTGTTAGGTGCCACACACCGTGGAAAATGTAGGCAGACTGCCGTAAGTATTTGGCACCGAGTGCCATTTTGCAGTGAGTAACTGCCATAAGGAAGGGCTGAATAACTTGAGTTCACTTAGCCTAAAGATAAAGGTGATAGCAAGGAATAGCAGCGGGCACGATAACAGTCTTCTCAGCGGTATCTTGAAGAAGAGAAGTGCAAAGCAAGAAGAAATCTGCATAATTTACAGCAAAGAAGATGTAAATCAGACATGAAGTGGCAAGGGTCGTCATCAGTAAATGAGAGTAAATCAATGTTTGCTGGGGAGACTGCGGACTTTCCTTTTCTGGTGGCTCATAAGAACATATACAAATGTCTCTCGGGGACAGTATAGGTATATTGATCCTGCTTCAGGCAAAAGGACACACTGGATGAGCTCTTTCCTTCTTCTTTTACAATTCCTGATCTCCCTGTCTTTCCTTAAGGTGCCTTATTCCCTGCTTCTTACCGTCCTGCCTTTCCTGCTAAATTAGCCAGTCATTAATGCTATCCCAGTTCTTTCTTGCAGGATGCTGTAGCTGCAGTCATTGAAAACACTGGCATGGATTTGGGCAAGTAAATGAGCTGTACACCTTGAAAGCGTCTTTGCTAGGGTCTGTACAAGTATTATAAGCTGATAAGCACAGCTCTGTGCAGTGAATAATGTTACTGTTTAAGAAACTATTGTGTCTCCAGAAAATTGTCCTTCTCTGAACTCTCAGAAATGAAGTGCTGCAGACTTCCCCCTTTGCATCTGTCTATGGCGCAGCAGTGCAGCGTGGTTGTCTTTTCCTTACCCTGATCTGAAGGCGTTCCTGAGCTCAGATAAGCCAGCTCTGATTTTAAAAGTTCAGGACTACAAGTAAACCTAGGCAACGGCAGAGAAGACCTCACTGTCTTCCTGAAGTGTGGCCCAGCATGCAGCAACGTTTTTCCATGTGATGAGTCCGCAGTGCAGTATATTGTGGGTCTGTGGATCAAAATGGTATTAAGTATGTGAGAAAAATGCCTACTTTTATTAATCCTTGTGATTCATGACTCTCTGCTTTTGGTTTCAGGTATGCCAGCATGCCCTGTGCCTCCAATTGACATGGTGTTTGCCTGAGACGTTCACACAGAAGTTACACCTCAAATATTTGCAAGAGAGAGAAATGATAACTGTAATAGTCAATGTCACCAAAATCAGAGACAATTACTTCCCTGCAGGAGCCAGAGTCATTGTTGTCTCCTACACCTTGGCTGTCCACAACCTGGTCTGCTTCTCAGAGTCCTGCAACAAGAGTAAACACCTCAGAGGTCGTAAACATCTGAACTATCAGAGATCCTCAAGTGGATGTAATATTGGCAATGCACTGAGGTTGCTGCCAGAAACTTTTTCAGGTGAATTATCCGAGGTCCTAACAGAAGAAAGAACCGCGTATTTCAGCCAGATCCCACCATAAATGTCTTCTATTAAACACTGCAGTCCTAAAGTAGAATGAATTGGATATTTTTCCTGTTGTTTTTGCTTTTAATGATATCCCCAGCAATGAGAAAGCATTTGAGCTAATAAATTTGCTTACTTTTTTTTTTTCCAGTCAGTAAAAAAGACCTACACAGACTAAGAAAGATGTAGAAGAGGACAGCTTGACAGTTTAACAAAACAATGTGGAAGGGGGAAGGGAGAGATTACAAGTAGAACTGCAGGTTTCTGCTCAGAATTAGTTTTATGGCATTACAAGAATCAAAACTCTTGAATCTGGAAATCGGTAGTTAAGAAAACTTAAGGCGCCTAAGGAATCTGGTAAAGAATAGCCTGAATCTGGCTGCCTCCTTATGGTTAGTTGAGAGCATAAGTTGATAACAAAGCTTTTCATTGTACCAAAAAAAAAATCATGGTTTTCCCGTTACTTGCTTTCATGCTTGCCTTCTTCTCTCTCCCCCCACACCTAATCAATTCTGGTGTGTGTTAGTGGGTTAACAACAGTGTTTATAAGGTTTTTTGCAAGCCGTGCCTTTAACAACTTCCTGCCAGTTCTTACGGGGTTGTGTAAACCCGCGTGTCCTCTCACCACCCCTCATAACTTGGATTAGTCCCTTCAATTGCTGGCTGTGCTGAGTCCTGCAGGGATTCATGGCTGCTCACCAGGTGAGTGTATTTCTGACTTTTCTACATTTGTTTCTCTTTCAACCTTGAGCTCTGCACCCATGGAGTAATTCCACATTATTGCTTCCTTTTCCATTTTTGTTATCAATGTAAACTGCTGTGAAAGGCTGTCTAGCATCTGGTGAGAATGCTTTGTTTTAAAATATAATTTATAAACTTTGGGGACCATATTCATCCTAGATGTGACTGGTGTAACATGGAGTTTACCTAAAGATGAAATGGGTGCATAGTGTGTGGTTTTTGGATCAGAATTTGTTAGGTAAAAAATTGTATACAATAAAACCCCAAATACATGATTCGCAGAGATTACCAAATAAGGTTGAAACTGAGCAGAATACTGTATTAGAATATGTATTGCGCATAGTGTTTTCCTGCAAAGACATGCAGAAATAGTAGATTTTCTCCAGAAGAACTGAACTGTTTCGAGCTGCTGTCTTCTGTGGTAGCTGTAGTAGCTCACTTACAGAAATTCAATTATTTGTTAATCATCACTTCAATTACTTCTTAATTATTTCTCAATCATCTGAGTATAGACTATTGAAAACTTCATCCATCACAACTCACTTCAGTGCTAGTTTACTCCTAGCTGTGAAAGACAAAACGAGTTTATTCACAGGGATTTTTAGTATCAGCATCTGTACTTAAAGGAAAGGTGGTAAAGAGTTTGGTTCATTGTCAGCAGTGTGATGTGATTACACAGAAGTGATTATATCTGAAGGTGTTAAATGCACTGATGGAACAAGTATAATTTTAGAGATGTAAGATACCTACCAAACCAGACTGCTCATTTCAGCACATGCTAAACTTTTAGTGAAGCTGATGTGGTTTCCATGCAAGGAGACATCATCAAATTAATGGGCCCCATCACTTTGTAAAGAGCATTCTCTTTTGTGAAGATTTTGGCTGAGCATTTCCTTTGCAAACAGAAATCTCAAACAATACCTCTGTGGGGAGCAAAAAAAGAGCTCAGCGTAGATCAGGAGTAGATCTTATCTTCTCCTACCTGTCTAAACATGAAATATATACTCGTATACTCTCCACTTATAGTCAGCACAGATTTATCACTGGCTAAAGAACCCTCCATTAACTACAGACTCTCAGCCTAGACCCATAACTTTTGTGTTGCTGAAGTTAAGGAAGATGAGACCTATTCAGTCCTCAGTGCTACTTCATGCTACTAAATATGCTGTTTCCCAGCCCACAAGCCCGTGAACACAACTGATTCCAAAACTGCAGGTGTTTTCTTACAGTGGATTCTGAGCCATTCCTGAAATGATCCTCTGTGCTGCAGTAAGGGTAGCTGTTAGAGCATCACGTGGTACTTCTAGTAATTGCAATGCCTTATTGTTTAATTGCCTAGCCAGTGTTCACTACCTCAGAGGGTTTTCTACATTAATTTCAGTGGATGTAGCTTCTGGCCCTCAGTCAACATTAAGGGGGGGCATAGCCCACAACGTAGCTAATCCCCTAGGATTAGTTTGCAGGGCTGGATCCGAATGTAATAAAACCTTGTCAGAAACTAAGCATGTGCAAGTTCATATTCTTAGTTGTTTTATTTTAATGTACTTCAACTTTTTATAAAGAGAAGTAGTAATTAATTTATGTTCTTTTACAGACAAGTGCAACCCGGATCTCTATCCTTGTAAACATCACAGGTGTTTTCCACCCCAGGAATATGTGAATGCTGCTGTCATCTTGGGTAGCTCATGGAAAATGATCAGCAATGAATTCCAGAAAGTTAGAGACTTTCTGAACAAAACACTTGATGCTTTGGAGATCTCCCATGAGCATAGTGGGAACAGAGTAGCTATGGTGAGCCATCACGGTCTTCCGGGAGCAAAGAGAAACCAAGTGGAATTAGAAATTTGATCTTGTAAGCGACAATGCTAAAGAATTAATGAAAGTGCATGTTACAGAATCCCTTCAGCAGCTGAATGGAGAGGCTGCTGTTGGTTTTGCCATAAAATGGACAATTAAAAATATTTTTCCAAAAGCTACCAGTCAGAGAAACCACAAGGACATCATTATTTTATCTGCTGGAGAATTCAGTGAAATCCAGTTAAAAGTGTAAATTTTTTTCCATTGCCATTTTCCCGGGGTATCTGTTCATATTTTGGTTTTGTATTTGTTTTTAATTAATGAACAGAAACCGTTGACCCTGTAATGTGTCCATAAAAAGATCCCAGCAAAGGTTTCTCATAGCACGAGCCACAAAGAGGTGTGAAGGATGTATAAAAGAGAGACAGACTCTTTTTTCCAATCTCTACTGCTCTGCAGATTCTTGATAGAATAGGTTCAGAGGAAATGACGTACTGTGACTGACTCAACACCTTGGGTCTCCACTATGGCCAGCAAATGGACATTGAAAAGAAAGAATTCTTTGATTTAAAAAAAGAATATTTTAATCTCTAGGCAAACATTAAAAACTTAACTTCAAAAAAACTTAACTGCAGCTCTGCTAACCATTGCTTCCCATGGGTGTAAATAATTCGTGTTAGGAATGCTGTGTATGCAGATAAAAAGACGCTTTTAAATCTATCAATCAGTAGGATAACTTTGAGAAAGAGAGCAATTTGGGCAACGTAATAACAAATAGTGGAGAAGCACACCCTTGTTATTGCTCAAGCTTAAGTGTATCAATGTTATGAACAGTAGAAAATCAAAACCTTTGAAAATGAGTTCAAATTCTGATGATACATTTGATGGTAAACTTGATTTCTTTGTTCTGCTTTCTTGACAGGCTCTTTCAACAGTCACCAACCAGAAAATCTTGATCAGAGGCACAGCACACATAGCCTCCAGCGACCCAACCACTAGCCAACAGACCCAAGGCTTTTGTGAATCCAGACAGTCATGGTTTTGATTTGACATAGGCAGGCAGAGTGGAGACAATGCACCAGACTGCTTGCTTCCAAGAAAAGTTTGATGCTGCATCAGTGTGGGAGGTCATGCGCATGTGCACTAGCACGTGTGTACTTGTGTGTGTATACTACCCACATACTTTACCTTTCATATTGGCGTTGTTTCTTTTACACTGGGGCCCTTTATGGTGAGGTGCGTTTACTTTGGATGGTAGAAAATGGAGCAGGAAACATGAAGCCCCGTTAAGACTGTGGGCAAAGTGGACAGTTGCCTGTGGTGAGAAATGGCTGTCATGTGCCAAGCAGCCCCATTGCCCGTGGCAGAGGAGGCAGGCTCCATTGTGTTAGCACCTGCTGCTGACTTGTCCCTGCTTTAGCCACTGCCAAGAAGGGGACCAGGGTGTTTGAAGCAGCTTTTAACCCTCCTGAGGCCACCTCTCCCAGCAGCAGCTGGTGGCATCTTCAACCCCCCTCCCTTTGGCAGCAGGCATAGAAAGCCATGCTCCTCTTCTTCCCTTCTCTGTCCCCGCAACATCAGCAAGCCTTCGTTCTTCCCCTCTCCTCTCCTCACCGTCGGCATCCCGGGAGCTGCAAGACCCTTGCTAGTGCTGGGGAGAAGGGAGGAGAGGCAGACTCTGGGTCACAGGAATGGAGGTGGGTTGGAGAGGAGGCCCCACCAGGGCGCGACCTGAAGGAGAGGAAGAGCAGGGGGAAGAGGCCTGACTTGGTGAGGGAGAGAGAAAGAGATGCCTTTAACTTGCATAACACTACCCACAGTTCCCAAACCACCTCTGCATGACTGATGCTTTCCCACACTGTTGAAAAACCTTGAGTTGCCTCTGGCCGGACACATGCCTTTCGGCTATCTGAAAGGTGTTTTGCAGGCATTAGGATCTTCTTTATGAATTGTCCCGCATCTGTGTGTTTCCTCTTTTCTGTTAAGGATGACTGGAAATTCAGCAAAGGGACTCAGGGTGGATGAAGTAACGGTTTGAGGGGGCACACTGTTTGCACATTCAACAAAAGAAAAGTACTGTGGGTCTTAGCTTTCCTTTCCGTCTCTGTTTGGTATAATACAGTGAATACACTAAGTTTCATTTTGAAATATATACATCTAGATGTAGCCATAGTAAGCTCTTTTGACTTCAGTGGATGAGGAAAGCACTTGGCAATTTACAGTATCAAACATGTATGAGATTTTGTTCTTGAAATATGGTTTGATAGTCTTAAGATACCATGGGAGTTCTGATCTATATAACCACTTGGGAGCTGCTGTAGGGCTTCTATTTAGTTGGATTTTTGTACGTAGGCTTTTATTGAAATAGCTTAGTGTATTTTTATACACACACATATACCCACACCCCTCTCTAAAAGACTCTGAGTTCAAGTGGTTAAAAAATTATGCAATATAATATTTTTTGGTAAACATACAAAAAAAAGGGAAGAGGAAAATATTTCTATAAAGCAGTTTGCTAACAGAATAAGACAAGATACTGCAAATGGATAAGAAATAATCAAAATTCCTTTCTCACTTCATTGCATGATTGATGAAGTGACCAAAAGTTTCTTGACTGTGCTTTCTGAGAGACGGAATTTCTTCCCTTATGTGTATTTGTGCTCTACACCGAAAGTGTTGAAAGATTACCACAAAATCACTAGGGATAAAAACTATCATGTTCAGAAGACACAGGCTTTAAGTGTATTGACCCAGTTTTCCACATATTTGTGACTGGCTATAATGTTATGAATTGTTTTACTGGAGCCAACAGGCTAGTTCATGATGGCAGAGCATGCCTAACACCAGGTATTCAAATCAACAATGTCTACATTCACCAAAAATATAAAAAAAACCCCTTCATATTTGATGTAGATATTATTAACAGACTGCCATCTCTTAAACAAAATAAAAGGAAGTATCAAAAGTCTATAATAGCATCTCAGAAAGAGGAACTACTGAAACTGTAACCTGTTGGGGCAAGTCCAGAGGAGGGCCACGAAGATGATCAGAGGGCTGGAGCACCTCCCCTATGAAGACAGGCTGAGAGGGTTGGGGTTGTTCAGCCTGGAGAAGACAAGGCTCCGGGAGACCTTCTAGCAGCCTTCCAGTACCTCAAGGGGGCCTACAAGAAAGCTGGAGAGGGACTTTTTACAAGGGCATGTAGTGATACGACAAGGGGTAATGGCTTTAAACTGAAAGAGGGTAGACTTAGATTAGATGTAAGGAGGAAGTTCTTCACTGTGAGGGTGGTGAGGCACTGGAACAGTTGCCCAGAGAGGTTGTGGATGCCCCATCTTTGGAAGTGTTCAAGGCCAGGCTGGATGGGACTTTGAGCAACCTGGTCTAGTGGAAGATGTCCCTGCCCATGGCAGGAGGGTTGGAACTAGATGATCTTTAAGGTCCCTTCCAACCCAAACCATTCTATGATTCTATGATAGCCACCATACAAAACAGTCCTGTGTTTGATACTATTTACAATATCTTACAAGCTTCATATGGTGTGAATGCATTACAATGCCTAAAACCAAAACCTGTTCTTTCATCAAACCATTTTGTCAAAGGGCAAAACCATCAACCAACCAGTGCAGCTGAAGTGGTGATTCTTTTCAGGTGTATAAGGCCCTGCTTAGAACTGCATGCCAAACAGATACAACAGTAGTACAAACTTGACTTACCACCCTTTTCCTTGCTACTCTGCAATACAAGTGGGCTGAGAAAAACCTACCTTATTCCTGAGTTCATACAACATAAAGAGGCAAAATAATATTTAATCTCATGTGCAGTATAGGCTTCCATTTTTTTCCAGCCACACTCAAAAAATGTATGTCAAATGAGTGCTGTTTGTTGTCAGTGACCTTCTGAGTCCATCCATGGAGAGGGGGTGAATCACCTGTTTTAGGGGTAAATAACCTTCTGTCCCTGTAAAGCAGAACCTGGAAATGCAGGTAAAGAATGAGTTACCTCATAGGATAAAGCTTAAGACAGGGAGACTGAAAAGGATTTGGAAATCTGAAAATCTGGAGGAGCGGTGAGAAAGTTTACTGCCCCTGTCTGACCTCCAGAACTGCCTCTCACATGAACATTGCATGATGAAAAACATGCTTCCTGCTGAAACCTTGTGTTTTGGCTATTTCTGATATCCATACTGAACGACAGAGAACACCATCCTGGTGGTGCTGTTCTAGGCTCCCAGGACAGCAGAGCTTAGCATTAGACTCAAGTCAAGAGCAAGCTGGATGCAAGGCACAAAGTACAGCTGAGGATCCGACACAAGGTTAAGCTGATCTCAAACTGCAATTAACAGCCCAATGGCTCTGGCAGCTGAAATTACAGAATCACTGCAGAGGAACAAGGGATATAAAGAGACCGAAGTACCAAACAGGGAAGCTCAAGTGGACTTTATTATAGTTATTAGAATGTACAGGGACATTAGTGCACTGCTGCTTATTTCATTTCTCAAATTCAACATAGGAGCTAAAGTACTTGTACCAGCTCTTTGCTTTTTGCACTTTTAGAATGTGTAATGTGGGACATCATTAAATCATTTTCTGAAATATCCTTGAAGAACAATATAGGCAAAACCAAGCTAAACAATTTCTTCATAGACTGCTTGGTATTTCAAGGAAATGCTATAGATACCAAACATCTTTAATAAAAGAAGCGATTAAGAAGTGCTAACAGGGTGGTAGGATACAGTTAACCTTTATAGTCTTTAAAGTCCATTCTATTCCATGATCTGGAAACAGTCCTTGAAAACTTCATTATAACACTATTTCTTTATTACAAATATTTACATACTATATATTAGTACAACTTTTATTTCCACACTTTAACAATTCCATCCCTTGATGCAGTTACTATAAACCCTTGCGTGGTCTGGAAAGTTGCGATATCTGTGATAATATCATGATGTCCGACAGGGAGAGACTCTGGACCCTTCCGAGGGGTCTCATCAGTGGGACCCAGTTTTTGCTTGTTTTGAATTTCCTGTACAAAAACAAAGTGAGAAATATTATTTACAGAAAGGTAAGCATTTGCAAAGGGAAGTCATCACACATATTAGGTTGTAAAAAGATCAAAAAAACCTCTTAAACAAACCCCAAATCTCCCACCCTTTGATAGTTTTCTTAGGATTACTCCTTGGTTCATTTCTTTTCATCACACACAATCTAAGTCTTAATCTGAACTGACATTACAGCTCTCTGACTAGGGAAAGAATGATTTTTTTCCTTGTATTTATTTCAGTGACACTAACTACTAAGATTTGATAGTCCTCTTGGGGGGGGGAAGCTACAGTGACACATACATCATAGCTTCCTAAGGGTTTTATAAAAACTGGTTCAATAGCATGAATATAATTAAGAACTTCACATGAAACACTCAAATATCATACTGCATAGGTAGACCCTCACTGACTTGGACTTTTTTTTTTTTTTTTAAACAGTCACCTTTGAAGTAGCATTCATTCAATTGCACTGAAACAAAACATTGTGCTATTCAACAATTAGCAACACTGCCAGTTCCAAAAGTCACTCTGAAGGACATAATAAAAACTGCAGAGTTCTGCTACCATATTATTTTGGTCCCAATACATCTCACAATGCCTTGCTAAGATCCTACACAAAAGATACTCCAAAGACTGATCAAAATCAAAAGTGTTAAGACATTAGATTTCAATATCCCAAAAGAAACATGACTCTGGCTTCTGCATGTAAGTATTATTTGGTAAGTCTAATTCTGTCAAAAACAACTGATTTTTTTTCTTTTAAAATAACTTCTTCCTAACTGCCTGAAAATGCAATGCTGACACCATCCATAAAAGGTAAGAGTGAGTTATAATTAAAGCTATCATGCAATTAATGTAACCCACAGTGCCATCCAAAAGGCAAGCAGAATAGGTGTCTATCAAACAAAGCAAAATACCTGAACCACCTCCGTGCCCTCAATTATCTTCCTGTAGTAGGAAACAGATGGGCAATTAGAACTTCCGGCAACAACATATGATCTCTCAGGGTAGGCTAGGTCCCAAAACCTAAACACAAAGAAACAAAATCAAGTATAGATGTTAAATTTTGTCAGCTTAATACAGCTGTTCCAAAGCTGTCTTGCTCTCAGGATGAAAATGAGTGGGCACAAATGCTGTACTCTTTCTACACTTTGTGGAAAAGCGTGATGCAGAGAAATCAACGTTCATATCAAGCTTACACATGAGTTACTGTTTTGCTTCTCGTCACGCAGCCTATCAAGAACTTTACAGAAGGGTAAACATTGTGTTTCAGAGAAGCACCGAGTTTTGCACTACTTTTGCTGAAAACAATTCTCTCAGCTCACTGATGCTTACTAATGAACACATCTTCAGCATTATTGTTTTGACTTCTTGGAGCTTACTTAGGCAATGCTTGGAAAAATTTAGTACACCAGCAGGGGTGGAGGGGAAGATGTCAAACAAAAATGTTGGTTTTATTACCTTATTTTCATGTCTGAGCCTGCTGTCAGTAATATGGGATTACCAGATGCTGGACTACAGTATATTCCATGGATGCTGTGAGGAGAAGGCTAGTAGGGAAAAGGGATATATGAAAATAAATTACCACCAATAGCTGTTGCCATGCTTCACAAAGGAAATGCATTCTTTACCACATTCATTCATTCATTCATCCATCCAATTTCCAAATGTTTCTGACAAATGCCAAGTTACTTTATTAACAGGCCACATCTTAATATATTAAGATAAATTGCTACCTTTTATTCCTTATGTTTCACAGAGCAATGCAACAGATTTAAGTCTGCATAATGCTTTTTTGGAATCTTGGAAATTACATTCTCAATGACAGCAAACGAGAGAGATTGTTTCTAACAGAATCAGGCAGGTGAATCATGCTGAAGAGCACATGGATGCTCAAATTTTTATGCTACGAAGGCATTAAGGGACAGACACGTAACAGAAAACTAGCCTGAATCACAAGTTCCCTGTGTGCAAAGTGTGTGACAAAAATGAACTGAACACGCAACCTTTGTGGCATGTCCAAATTCAAGTTTAGGTAGATTCCAGATCTGCATTTACAACATTTACAGAAACAGCTGTAGTTATTTTTGTGTATGTATTTGTGTTTTAAGAAAGATATCCCAGATTGCTTCTTCCCCAATTAACTCCTTGAAGAGGAGGAACTTCATGCTTTAAACTGACAGCTGAGTGTAGTAGTGGCATTATATTACAGAAAGAGTGTGCAAAAGAGCAGATGCTTACAGAAATACACACAATCCCAGAAACAACAAGTAAAAGTAAGTACAAGATGTCATACCATGAATTTTAGCTTTGCCATAATCATTACAGTCTTGACCAGCTCACTGGTTTTCTAAGAACGTGACTGGATATAGCACGTGATTGTTACAAGTACATTCCACAGATAGTGGAAAATGCCAATGAAGATTCAGGTTACACTGTTGTTTTACGAAGGGCAATAATTTTGACAGCAAAACAATTATGGTGCCAAAATAAATCCCAGGGCAAGTTCCTGGTGCCAAACTGGCAAGGCCATGGAGACGGGTAACTGTACTGATGCACAGCACGGGTTGTTCTAGCCCCGGCCACAGAACAGAAAGAGGAAAAGAAAAAGACCAGACCTGCAGTTCTGAAAGAGGAGGTGCACTGCTGGCCCACAAAGTGAAGCGTCGATCGCCAGTTTCCATATCCCACATGGAGACTTCATTATTGCCTTGAACAGCTACAGGAAAGATATTGCCAATGCAAAAAATACAAAACACGTCAGTTGGCTCTCGCTACCTGTGTTCTACTGACATGATACAGAAGGTATGACATAGAGACATTCTCCACTTGCTCTCTGCAGCCTTTGTGTTAGTCTTGCTTTAGCAGTAAAGCCCTGCATGTGTTTTGTTGGTTTTCGAACTTAGTAGAAGCTTCACTAAAGTGCCTCATTTAAGAGAGTTTAAATGAAACCTGTTTTAATCTCTAGCCCTTTTTAAAAGGTATTAAAACCTCAGTTTCCTCCCTAGATAACTTCTCATCCTTCTTTGAGGAGGATGGCTCGTCTGTTCAGCATGGTCATCAGGGACTTCGGAGATTACTTCTGGGCAGGTAAGACAGCAATCCAAAGTTACAGAGTTCAGTAGCTACAATGATGTTCCACACCCATGTTTAGTGTGGACAGGCAAAGAATTCTGTTCAAGGGATTGCTTACATGCCTGGCAGCAACCTAGCAGGCAAGGACTTTTTAATAATATTCCAAAGTGACGAACTTTGTCACTCATTTATTCTTTAGCAGGGAGGAAACAAACTAGAAAGCACAGAGAAGCTTGCTTTATTTGAATGTTTTTTTCAATAAATTTGTTTTATCTCCCAGGGTGGTTAATAACTAAAATAAGAAGTGAAGCCTAAGAAGCAAGTAAAATATGAAACTCAAATTCTCTCATTTTACCACAACTTTATCAATTTTGTTATTATAGGATTAGTTTAAGCTACATGTCCATTTCAGAATGTGTTCCTGACACAAACACTTAAAAGTATATGACAGTGCTACATGCAGTGAGGATGAAGCAGCTGCAGGCATACCAGATGAGGAATCTTGGGAGATTTTTGAAAGCTCTAACCCATGACACAGCTGGGTTAGATTCCAGTGGGAATTGGAATGGGACAACCTTTCAGACTCTGCTCTACAGAGGCACTGAAGGCAGTGGCAGAATTCCCATCAACTTCAATGTATGTCACAATTTTGGGTTTTGTCTTTTATAACATTTTGTTCTTAAAAAGTGATGTGGTAAACAGCACACAGGGAGGGCCCTCATGAGAGCTGTAATGCTCAGAAGATGAGAATTGTAAAGGCTGTCTGTCATTTTTATAATGGCTTAACACTACTGGGTTTTTTGTTTGGTTTCCCTCCCCTCTCTCTCTCTTTTTTAATTTCAAAAAGCCAGGAAGAGCACAGTGGCAGAACACTTCCCTTTTTTTTGCACCTTCCCTTTTTCCTCTTCCCAAGCAAAGCACAAGAAAAACTACAAGGAAGAACCCCCCCAAGTCCCCCCCAGGGCTTGAAGCAGAAGCTGAAACAGAAGCTGCTTTAATCACAACCTCTGGCAGGTGTGAGGTAAGTTTAAGACATCTTTTACCTGCAATTACCCAGGACTGATAGACAGGATGCATGAGCAGGCGTCTGATTCGGGCCTTGGAAGGATGAGAATGGCTGGAGATCGGTAACTGAAACCTCATGTCCCAGCATGCCATGGTACCATTGCTTGTTCCTGGTGAGAGAAAGCCCCCCATAGTGAGAGCGATAAATATACGGGGTTTTGCCCATATCCTTGTGCTCTGTTGCTAGGGAGGTGGACTTCAGCCTCAAGTACTTAGCGGGCAGAATACTTCCCACAAATAGATCAGGAGGTATTTCTCTCCTCTGGTTTGAGTAAAGCATATTCTAGTCAAATCCCATCAAGCAAAAGCTTGAGCTATAGTTATTGTAAAAGACAACCAGAAAGGCGGGGGGAAGGGAGAGAGAGAAGCTAACAAGAAATACAGGCTTACCAATACACAGCCAGCATTGGTGTATGTCCACAGCAAATGAAGTTATGAGGCCTAACTTCAAATCATGTTTCAGTGTCCAAGCGTTGCTGCTAGATCGCAAATCCCATCCAACTAGAGATCCATTAACTGTACCGTAAGCCAGTACTGACTGGGCTCCTGAATTGAAGTGATGCATATCTACCACACAGCCATCATCCTTCAGATCCAAGGACCTGGGTTAAAAGAATAAACTAATTTAGAAACGGATGTGACTCCCTCCAAGTTTAAGACTCCTTCCAATAGCTAATGCTGAGCAGCATTTTCCTCTTCATGTCACTTCTCAAGGCATCTGTCAGAAACACCTTTCTGATTTTAGTACAACAGATGCTTATGCTCTCTCAAATCTCTCTGCTGATAGGACCTGCAAGCCTTCTACAGGCTAGTAAAACACTGTCAGCGGGTCTTTGCAAACATAAACATAGCTCTGTGCTCTGGGTCTCTCAGTCCTGCACATGGGTTGGGGCAATCCCAAGCACAAATACAGCCTGGGCAGAGAATGGATTGAGAGCAACCCTGCGGAGAAGGACTTGGGGGCGTTGGTTGACGAGAAGCAAAACATGAGCCGGCAATGTGCGTTTGCAGCCCAGAAACCCAGCCGTATCCTGGACCGCATCAAAAGAAGCATGACAAGCAGGTCGAGGGAGGTGGTTCTCCCCCTCTACTCTGCTCTTGTGACACCCCACCTGGAGTACTGCGTTCAGTTCTGGGGCCCGCAACATAAGAAGGACATGGACCTGCTGGGGCAAGTCCAGAGGAGGGCCACGAAGACAATCAGAGGGCTGGAGCACCTCCCCTATGAAGACAGGCTGAGAGAGTTGGGGTTGTTCAGCCTGGAGAAGACAAGGCTCCCGGGAGACCTTCTAGCAGCCTTCCAGTACCTCAAGGGGGCCTACAAGAAAGCTGGAGAGGGACTTTTTACAAGGGCATGTAGTGATGCCCTTGGGCATGAGGGGTAATAGCTTTAAACTGAAAGAGGGTAGACTTAGATTAGATGTAAGGAGGAAGTTCTTCACTGTGAGGGTGGTGAGGCACTGGAACAGTTGCCCAGAGAGGTTGTGGATGCCCCCTCCCTGGAAGTGTTCAAGGCCAGGTTGGATGGGGCTTTGAGCAACCTGGTCTAGTGGAAGGTGTCCCTGCCCATGGCAGAAGGGTTGGACTAGATGATGATCTTCAAGGTCCCTTCCAACCCAAACCATTCTATGATTCTATGATTCATTCTCCACATTTATCAGATATTCATCTACCCAGAGTTTACAGGCAGGAACACCCCTCTCCATGTTATATGGCCAGCGCTGTCATCACTCACTCACTGAGTGTGCAAATGGACACCTTCGTCAGGCACAAATGCAGTGTATACCAAAACAGAAAATCTGGTCTATAGTTTCCACCTCCATTAGGTTTGGCTTATTTAATTTCTGAACTTAATCCCAAATGAGAGAGGACATTTGAGACTGATACCTTACTTTTACTTTGGACAGAAAAGAGGTCTTTGAGATGGTTTCTAGATTTGCTGGGGCCTGGACACATCCCTCACTCAAGCTGGAAGATTAAGCTGTTGAATCAGTGCCAAATATTCAAAAACTGCTCATATGGAGAGAGGTAAGAAAGAGCTAAACCATCCCCAAAGACTCCCCTAAATAGTATCCCATCTTCCATATCTTTGCCACCTTACTCACATTAAAAGCCTGGGAGAAAAAATTGCAGGTCTGAGGCCAAAGCACATGCTGTACATTTGTGAACATTTATCTAATGACCTGTAAAAAAACCTCCAAAATTACTTAAATAAAATTACTTAAATGTTAAAGTATTAACATTGTAACAGAGGAGGTAAGAAACTATCAATCCCACTGCATAAATAAAAGAATTGAGAACTATTCAGACTGACTCTTTCAAGCTCATAATGAGTCCAGTGACAGAGACGGCACCAATAACCTAGAGCTATGAATTCTCAGCCCTGCATGGTTGCCTTTCAACCCTGCTTTATGAAGCAGGATAAGATCATGGATTACAGCCTTCCAGTACAGCCTGTGCTCAGCCAGCAGGAAGCCTAGAGCAAATCAAGGGATCTAATCGAGGAATATACTAACAGCTTGAGCTCTGTGGTGAGATTTAACTGCTCTAAGTACATACCTGCTTTGTATTGGATGAATTTTAGGAGATTTAGGGAGCTTTGAAGCTTCAATACTAAGAAGCTGGATGGCACCATTATCTGACGCTATAGCCAAGTAATGCGAGCCTTGGCAGAATGTAAGTGTCTTTACATGTCCTCCAATCCGAGAATATGTCAAAATTGATCTAAACAGTACAGAGAGAGACAGGGAGAGAAAAAAAGGGGAAATTTTTTTTCAGCACTTTAAAAAAAAAAAAGAATCACTTCTCTCAAACATCTACTTAAAACCAATGGCTCTTGAGAGAGCTCTGAAAATAACATTTTCTAAGTGTTCCAAAATCAGAAAGCAACAAAGCCTGTGTTGCCTCTGCAAGCTTAACTCTCCATCTTTGAGCCTCTAGGTTATGACAGTCTCCAACTGCAGAAGCACACATCTGTCTACCAGTAAAATAAATGTCTAACCTAGATCTGTGTCAAAGTACCATACCATACCACCTGTGTTTCAACCAGCAACACAGCTTTCCTGCATCAAATATCAGTGGATGAGACAGTTAAGCATAAAGCTAATTTGTTCCCAAAAACTCAGATGACTTTAAACAGCAGCACCAGAATATATTTATGTATGTATAGAAATGAAATCAAAAAGCCTATAATTACTACAACTGCAAAGCAGTCCCTTTGCATTTGCTAGCAATTTTTTTCTTTTATTAACTAATTGAAACAGCAACCTAGTATTTTACAGCTGCATGCCGAGAGGAACACCAGTATATTTCATTATTGATACCTCCAGCACACCCACAAATGATTCATAGTTTGCTCCCCGCTCTACTTTATTTTGCAGTCTAAAACAGCAGCCCCCAAATCCCAGGAGTTTTAAAGCTACCTGGTTGTAGTCGTTTTTCCTTCCATTTTTTGGCTGTTCCAGATTTTCACTGTGCCATCATTTGAGCAAGTGGCAAAAATGGAGTGTTCATCAGAGACTCGAATGCGGTTCACTGCAGACTTGTGTTCATGAAGGTGAGCTACCAACAATCCTTTGGGACGCCATCCTACAGGCGAAAAAAACCCATAAAGTTTGGTGTTGATTTCATAACCTAATTAGGAACATGAAAATCTCCCTGATCCCATCCTCCAACAGCTACACTGGGATACAGTCATCACAGCTGCAGAGCACAGAAGGCACTGAAAACACAGAGCTAAGGCATTCTAAATATTAAAGGCAAAAGCCTATTTGCTCAATTCTAAACTAAACCCTACTGGCAGATCTGGGTAAAAGTTTTCTTTTAGATGGGTTCCATGTACATTCAGTGAAATTACAAAGAGCCTTCTACGTAGACTTTGTAGAGATACGAGTGCACAGTTCTCCTGCTATCAGCATGCAGATTGCTGTGCTGCAAATGGCAATCGCATAAATGCCCAAAATGCATGAGTAACACAGTTGAACAGGCTTAAGTTCCTGGATTGCCTGTAGAGTGCTTGAACTGACAGGCTCAGTGTTGCACTACATGCTACTTTGTCAGCCTTACGTACCTAGTAAAATGAAATAACAGCTCTTCTAAATCCCATAGAAAATTTACTCCAGTCCCTCAAAAAGAGATGGAGGAGTTGAGCTGCCACAAAATAACTCTTGCCAAGAAATTGCCAACATCTGTGTGATGCTTCCTCCTCTGAAATAAGCAACACAGAATTATCTGGCTGCGCTTCTAACAGGCATCTACTTTAGTGAAGGATTAACAGCCGATGAAGATAATGAAGGACAGACCACAGCAAATTTCAGAATAAGATGCAAACTTTAAATATGAACGTTTTTCTGGCACTCACTCACTTGTGTGGCAGACCAGGTCAGCTGCTTGTATTGGGACGTGTTATTTCATACGTTGTAAAACTCTCTTCAGAAGACAAACATATGGCTTAGCCAAGTTCAGTCAAGGTTAGCTATGTTCAAACGCTATCTGGTTGGATCATCTTCCTGATGATTTGCTACTACTTCCCTTAAACTGACATGGTAGCTGTATATGCCCAGGTGTGTACATTTAACACTAGATTTACCAAAAGACTTTAGCATCACTGTGTTGATTACTGCAAGCCTGCCTGGTACAGACTCTGCTCTCAACACCTGGAGTTTAAGCACATGAACTCCCATTAGTAGAGGCCAGTCAGAAATCTCCATATGGGATACCCACCAACAAGCACATGGAGAACACCAGCAGAAAATGCTGAGGACTAATCTGAGTAAATCCTAATCTCAATCTGGAGCTTCAAAATTTAAGTTGTGGCCATAGGAGGATGGCTGTGATTCAAAATTGTATGTTTTCTCCCAGAGTGGCTGCCAGGGCCCTAATCAGCAAAACCTGGGTGTTGCTACCAGGGAGGAACAAGAAGGAACAAGAGGTAAAAATGTCTCTCCTTCCCCTCTGAAAGCAACAATGTAGTATGACAATACACATCATCTCTTTGTGACTGGGCACTGCATCATTGTCACAACTGCTGGTGGGGACAGGCTCCTTTGTAAACAAGGGCAGCTCAAACAGCCCACCCCAGTATGCATGCCACTGGGTAAGAAAACTTGGCCAAGAGGTTACAACACTCACAGGATGGCTGAAAATCTGGAGCCACCCAGGCAAAATACGTTTCTCACCTCCCAACAGAGTGTTTCTCCCCTTGCCCAAACCAAGCTACAGGCTGTTACAGGGTGGCAAGTTATCTGCCATATACCTGGTTACAAACAACCCACTTCAGAAAACTCACTGGAACAGAGCGCACAACCCAGGCTTCAGACCAGTGGTTTGGGTCCGTTACTGCAAAGGTAAAGATCTAGGTTCCAGACCCTCTTTCATAGGTCATGCACGTATTTTGTCAAATAGGTGTTCTGCATAGTAGGCCCATTTCCTAAGCTAATAATTTCCTCTTTTCCTCATCTTTTGCATTTTTTCCTTGAGATGATGATGTTTTGACTCCCCCCCCTTTTTTTTTTCCCCTCATATAACCACTTCAGCGGCCTGTGATTTACCTGGAGGTGGGGGCTTGCTCTCCCACTCAGCATTCTCCATCATCTGTTTGGCAAGTCTCTCTGCATTACACTGTTCTCGCTTCTGCTGGATCAACTGCTGAAGTTCCGTTTTGCAAGTGGTGATGCGTAACTGGTGTGCAGATGGGGACGCTGTACTGCTCAGTACCTGCATGGTCGGTTTCCTGGGTTGAACAACTGTTCCATCAGATGCCTGTAAGAGATAAGCACTTAAAAATACATGCCTTACATTCTACACACAGATAAATCCTGCTCTTAAGATTACTGGGTCACACCGAAGAAAAATGGAAAAATCTTTTTTATTGAATCAATTAGCAACGAATTAGCATTAAAAAAAAATTTCATGCTTGCATGAAAACAATTAAAAATAGTGAAAATTATTATTTATAGAAAAGCTTAACCGTTCACTTATTCTACCCTGTTTGCCTAGTCTGTTCTATATTCTATTTGTAGAAACTGTAATGTGCCGTGCACACCTCTTAATGTCATTATTACAGAAGCAGTTATTGCTCTCAAGACTGACAGAATTACAGGTTAGCTCTGGAACGATTATTTGTTTATATTGGGTTTTAAAAATAAAAGTGTGAAGTGTTTCCCTCCTAGTTCAGAGTGGACACTCATTTAAAGCTAGCAGAAGTTAATCTCCAACTAGAAACCAAATAGAAAACAGTGTTCAGTGTCAAGAGATGCCCCCACAGCCTGCAGGGCTTCCAGCCCATCCGTCTGTAGCCAGTACTAAGTATTACAGGCATGGGATGTCTAAATGCAGCTATGATGTGATACACCAGTTCCAAGTTAAAATCATGACATCTCTTCTCTTCCTCACAACACGTATCAGGACATGCAATTTGAGGAAAAGTCTTCCCTGCCAGAACAGCTTACCTAATAATTGGCTAATCCACGAAGCCCCATCTCTTCATGCAAAGCATCTATTTGTTAGTGAAGCTCTTCCATTCAAGTAACTAAACTTACTTCCATCCTCTCTCAGTCTCTATTTTAAAAATAAGAACTTGAAAGTCATCTACTCTGCTGGAGAAGATGCCAGGGAATAACACCAGTGTAAAATAACCTCCAAACAAAACAAGAACGCCACATCCCTATAGTCCCACTTGGCTTTAAAACAATTGAATCATTTCAGTTTAAGGCAGTATTTTTCAGCAATACCTGTGGGGAGGATGACAAAGTGGCACAAATGCCAGCTGAGGACTCTGAACGAAGTGGTTTCCCAGCCTGGATGGCTTCAGGATCAGTAGTTTGCCCATGTCCTTTGGGTATGGGCTGGGAGATGTTAGTTGGTTCCAGGGACCCAAACATACTTTTCCATTCTTCATTTACATTTGAATCTTGCTTTACGTGTTTTCTAGCTATAAGCAATCGGGAGGGAGATGAAAACAAACATAATCATGACAACATTCACTCAGGCTGGTCATTACTTTCAGACTACATGCGAGTCCAATGTTTACATGCCAATTTATTATTTATATAGTTAATAGAGAAAAACGTACTGCTAGGTTGTTTAAGCCAGCTGACAGGGATTTATGAGGCAAACAGAACACACGTGGCAAGTGCTCTGTTTACACCTTCTTAATCCTACAGTTGACTCATGCAATAAATCATTCCAGTGTAGGGAAATTTTGCGTCTAGAAGGCTGCAGGATTAGACTCCACATGGTAATTTTTTCTTACGAGACTTACTCCATTACTGGCATAAGACAGGGATAAATTTGTAATAGCACAGTATGCAAATCATTGTCAGTGTCAAATACAATCAGTTTTCCATCACAATCGCAACATCACCTGTAGATTCAAGGATGTTATCTGTAAATAGGAAAATTTATTTATTTTCAGCATTCCTCTGGAGTCACTTAAAACTGTAAAATATAGAAAGCGAAAACATGGGACAAATTAGATTTGGACAAAGTCAGTGAAGAAGTTAAGGGCATGAAGACTTTGCAGGTGACAGTTTTGGGTGAAGTCAATCAGTTCAAATACAGACTTCATATACTAACTTTTAAATCCTGTCCACTCCTGACTCCACAGGATGCAAAAAACTGAAAAACCCTGTACTCACGTTACTTTCCTTTAAAATGATATGCAAAACATTTGCAGACTAGCATCTTAATTCTGTAAATAAGATGGCAATAGCTACCTGGTTTGCAGATATTTCTGTATTTTTACAGCTGAAAACACAGAACCTATCAGTGGTGTACAGAGGAGGGCCTTACAAGCTTGACAGAGCAAAGAGGAAGCTCACTGTCTGGAAGAGAAGAATTTTGAGGATACAGAGAACTGGAATAGAGTTAGCAGCAAGTGGATTTCAAAGCCGAACAAGGAAATAGAAGAGGTTTTTCAAGCTGAAAGAGGAGCAAGCAACAAAGTAAAATGGGGGTGGATGAGCAGCTGAAGAACCCTAAGGTCAAAAAGCACGTACTTGGTGGGTGAGCAACAGTTGGCACTCCTCAGTGCCAGCCTGTTTCAGCATCACACCTAGGCCTCAGTTTTCTCCAGGCTACCTCAAGAAAACATCCTGGATTTTCACAGTTAAAGAGCTCATCACTTCTTGAGAGGAAACAGAGATAGCAGAAATGTAGCCTTCATAATTTATACTGTTACCACGGGTCACGAGAGTCCTGGCTGTCACAATCAGCTAAATAACCTGTGCATATTACTACTGCAAATGCAGTCAAAGTAATTTAAATACTCTCAGGGGCAAAATATCCCCATCTTTCACTGATCTAGAGAGCATTCCAGCACCTCACATTTCAGATAGCAGCAGTAATTTTCTTATTGCAAACTCAGTGAGGATGGTGACGGTTATGTAGGCTGAATTACTGAGAACACTTGCTGAGTAAATTAAAGACTTAACTCTCTGACAGTGAAAGAAAGGCTATACTTTATCTATACAGACCACAAAATATACCAACCACGTTTGTCATCAGGCTCCTGCTTTGTTTTAACAAGATCCACTTGTCTCCCAGTTATTCCCAGAGCTGACAAGTCAATCACCCCTTTCTGACTGCTGTCATGCAGGTGGCTCTGATCCACTATATTGGCTTTAGCTTTATTTGATTTCAACATAAAGTCTTTCAGTGCTAACAGTTTGTCTTCTTCCTCCTCAGTCATCCCCTATAGAATAAAAGAAAAGACATTATTATTTACTTTTGAACAAGAACACGCATCAAGGCATGAAAATGTAAGAAGCAGTAAGATTAATGACTGGCTCAGAAGTGGAAGGAGAGAACATGTCCCCAGAATTCAAGACAGTCTATCACTCATACGAGACTTTGGGTAAGCTGCTGTAGTATAAGAATGTCTTTCCTCCTCAGGAACAGAGCTAGGAATAGTGAAAGGGCAGAATAGCATTTAATATTGGATCACTGTCTGGTGCGATCTGCTTCGTTGCCACCTAGGCCACGCTTACAGCCCACAAGCCATTGAAAAAAAAAAAAAAAGGAGACAAAAAAACCCTCCACAAACCTCCCCCCTCCCGCCCCAGCTGCAGTCCTTCCTCTTCCCAGTTCTCACTCCTTTGTGTGGGTGATTCTTAGTGTTCCCCTCTTCACATATAAGCCTCACTTTCCAGCTCTGTTTGGCCTCTGCACTGTTACTTGCATGTCTATCTCTTCAACAAATGCATACCCTTCTCTCCAATACACAGCACACATTCTGTAACACTGATACCATCACAGATATGTCAGAAATCTGAGACATACAACTGAAGTCTTTAAAAAGAGGATGTATTTGGGAAATCCAAATGTAAGGTTGCCCTATTTCTGGCAGATCTTTTCAGAATCTTAACTTCTGCACTCTTTGTCCTATAAGCATACACTAAAATCAATGAAGTCAATGGTTTGCAGGATCAGAACCTCAGACTGGGAGTCCATCAGAGCAGCAACTGCAAGGTTAGGGTCTGTGGAGACATACAGAGCCCACAAGTCTCAAGCCTGACTTTCAAAGTACAAATAAAAACCAATCACTTGTGAAAGCAGCTTCTTCAACAGCTGTGCAATGGCAGGGTCCTCTGGGGGTGGGCAGTCAGGGAGAGCACCATTCCTCTTCTTCTGACGCATGTGAAGGTGTCGGAAGAGGCTTGTGATATCCTTTGATCTTAAGACATAATCAAATATGGAACGGCTGACAGGCTCTTTAAGTACACTTAGCAGGACTATTTCTTTATCTATCTGCAATTCAAAAAGAGAGGCCAGTCAACATGGAGGAGGAGGATATCCATATAAACATGGGGAAATCTAGCAGTAAATGCTGTCATCTCATGTCTACAATGTTTGCATTTTTTTTTCCCTAGCCTGAAAGTCAGTAACTGGACAACTACAAATATCAATATAAAATCAATCTCTTCCTCTGAAGGCATGTTCTAAAAACCAGCTTCCAGCTCAGTCCTGAAGAGATGCTTTCAAACTTACAATAACAAAAAATCATGTAAGACTTAAAAATTATTGCACATGATTGTGCCAATAATCTAGATTCAACTTCTCTCCTTTCGTGAAAATAATCTCTTTCCCTGTGTTGGTCATATCAGATTTCCTCTGTTCTCTTTCCCTGTTCTCCCAGCAGTCTCAGAACATTAACTTGACATTGCTAGATGGGATTAAAAATTCTACTACTAGTACAATGGTATTTCAAACTTTGTCTTTGTCCTACATTTACCCTGTAAAAATACCAACTAGAAGAGCTCTTGCCCCATATCAGTCAGATTACTGAGTTTCCTCCTATGTATACAGGGGAATAAGGATGCACAAGCATGTAATTAGGTAATATTCAAAAGCATATTGGGACATTAGGAAACAGTCATAAGAAACTGATGAGTTAAGGCATAATTTAGAATCATTAACTGGGGCAGTCCTTATAAAGATTGTTCATTACTATTAAAACAGGGGGGGGGGGGGGGAAAAATCAAACAAGTTTCTATTCTCCCAGGTGGCGATTCAATGCCTGCGTCCAGAGAACACATCTGGACAAAAAGTCTTGTACGCAATCCAGATTACTTGCAGCCCCAACGTTCCTTTGAGTTTGTACTTTTATTTTAGTACTTGATCTTTGCTATTTCAAAAGTAGGTCTTAAGATGGTGGAGGGGAGGGCAAGCCATATTCATGAAATAGGCCCCCACTTACAGTCCCACAGTTAAATGGCCAAACCTAATTCGGCCCAAAATTATGACATAAATGCTTGTATAAAAGTTAGAATACTCAAAATAATTACTGGGAGATTGTGGGGTTGGGACTGCAATTCTTCCTTCAGAACAGTGTCAGAAGACCTTATTCCTGCAACGTGCTTCTCATAGCTAACTGTCTACATGAAAAACAACTTCAAAATGAGTCCAAAGTGCGGACTTCTTTATTACAGTCCAACTCAATGTTACGCCCTACTTGCTTACTATATTTAGTGTTGCATAGCAAAGAAAAGATTTATACACTAAAATGAAGCAGGAAGTGAACAAGAGAGAAATTTATCAATCAATGCCTAAAACACAGCACAAGGTGTCTAGGGAGACGTAAACAAGGAAAAATATTATTTTAGTGAAGCTACCACCTGCATGGTTTACAAGAAAATATTAAACACGTGATGCACTTTTCAATATAAGTACTGCAACCGTTTCTTATCTATTTAAACATCTGAGAGATGCATTCTACAGGTCAAAGTTATATGCAAAGATGCCTATATGATCATATCACCAGCATCATGCAGGTCATTCCTACACACGTGCTGTTATGAAATGACTTAACTCATTCATGCTGAGCACTCTGCCCTTACCCTTGGCAAAGCACTGAAACACAGCAGTAGCACTGCTGAAATCCCAAGCACAGTAATCGCTACCTAACAGACTGCTCATGTTTTCAGAAGGTCAGGCCCACAGTCAAATGTGTTAGCAAGGCAGGGCTGGAGTACTCAGTCTTGTAGATGAAAGCATAGAACATAGAAACACTTGTTTCACAGACAACTTTTCATGCCTTTCAGACTCCTATGAACTAGCACAATATTGCAAGAGTTTGATTGTAAACAAGGCAGAGAAGGGCTTGAACCAAAGACATACCCGTTGATTTTAGGCTTTGTAAAATGTTCTGCAATTTGCAACAAATTTGACACAACAGTCTTTCAAACATGGAATGCAATGGTCATTCTGTCAATGTCTGCCAGCAGAGATCAAAAAACTCTATCGCCTCTAACCTTAATTGAAAAGAAAAAAAAAAATTCTAATATTCTTATAGCCAGGACCATGGCCAAGACAGACTTAAGTAGTATGACTAGTCAAGATATAGTCACATTAATATTATTTGAAGTATTACCTGTATTATTGGTTGTGTGATAAAAGGATGGAGGTATGGCATTAGCTTGCAGTAGACATCAGCAATATTCAAATACTGTGCTACCACAGTGATAAATCCAACTGCACCGTAACGTATCCAAAGATTAGGATGACACAGGAAAGGTGCTGAAAGAAAATCAGGCTGTTAAAATATATCATTTATATTAAAGAGAGGGGATCATCCTGTATATGGCAGCCTGTGATGTCATTTCCTTCCCCTAGAATTACCCCCAAACTGAGCCTTCACTCCTGCAGAGCACCAAGGTTAAAACACTCATACTGAGAAAATTATTTCATGGACTTCACTGTGCCCGTGCTGCTCAGCTTACTTGCTGTTGCCAAAAAGCATATTCTTCCTATTTATTCATTTCAGTCCCTAATTGTCAACTTCAGATTTGCAAAGGAGACTAATCCAAAAATAAATCTCAACCTTATTCTGGACAATTATGGAGAATCTTAATACCAGTGATTTATTTTTTAGTTTTTAAGTAAATACTTTATTCCTTCCTTCTTCCCCCCTCTTCCTTGAATAGTCACTACTTATATTGTAAGATTATCGGACTCAGAAGTCCATCTCAATTACGTGGGTTTTAAGAAGTTGTAATCAAGAGACTGTATCTAGTCATGAGATATAATCACAGATCATCTGCCCCAAATTCTGAGTGCATTTGAAAAGGCGTAACATTAGGAAGAAGCAGACTACATCTTAAAAGATCAGTTGGTATTTTCTTTTCCATAAATAGCTGGTAAACCTTGGGCATGTCTAAATTAAAATGATAAGCCTGATGAGGAAGGAGAGACCAACTCTGTATTCAAGGTTCTATTGAGTTAAGTGGGTTTTTATGGTGTTAGAAATAGGATGAGAAAGGATCATGTATTGTCTGAAGGACTGGATTCCCCCCTTCCTCAAAGGCTGATGGGTAAGAGTTTGCAAGTTATGTGCCTGATCAACATCCAGAAGCTACCAGGAGTTTTTCTTTATAGGAGGTTGGCATGAAGAACAAGGAAAGATCTTAAAGCAGAAAGTCTTTGGACTAAGTGTTGTTTGCTGCTGTCCTATATAAAATCAGAGAAGATGCTTCCAATTTGTTCCACCAAAATTATTATTTTAGAGTTCTGAGCACTAACATGGTCCAACTAGCAATAGTTCATTAAAACAATTTTGTGTAGATTCTAAAACAGTACTATATGTTTGCATATTGGACAGCTAAGCTGACAGTGAAGCTTTATGTAGTACTAAGATTACCTTGTTTTCCTAGTTAAGAAAAGAATTCTCCAGTATTCCAACTTACCGATATCACAAGCAAACTCATAAATATGGGGCTTTTGCAAGAGCCCTAACTGGCACATACAAGTAAGAGCATTGAGGGCTTTATAAATGACGAATTCTTCAGCATCACTGAGACCTTGCTGAAGCAAAGGTTTCAGTATGGATGAGCTTTGCCAGCCAACGTAAGCAGCAACACCTGAAACATAGAAAGAACACATAAAAATCCAAAATAGCACTTCCTTGCCTTTCCTCACCAAAGTTTAAAATTGCTATCCAACAGAGACATCTCAAAATAGATTAGGAAAAAAGGAAGCTACTTTCCATTCAAAGTTAGACCAATATTCTGAAAACTGTTTGATAAAAGCAGATCCCTGTGCCTGCAGAGATCCTTCCAGATGCCAGGCATAGATGTCAGCACACAGCTGGCCAGCAGAAGTCTGAAACAGCAAGGCAAAATCAGCAGTGCTCCCAAGGGGTGGGGATGCAGTGCATGCATTTGTACATAGAAAGGACAAGTGAGCAACAATAAAAGGTTCTGTTAGCAGGATTCTGTCTTTTAACTTAGCAGTGATTGTAATTTGAGTGTCATTCAGACTCCTGAATACACTGAACTGGATACTGGACTAATTATCAGCAAGGAAAGTCTGTAACGTACATTCACTTAGCCACAAAAGAAAGAATCACTAATAGTCAAAAAGGAACTTCTAGAACAATCTTCTAAAACTCTTCCAGCCTGAAATGACTGCAAGATTTGCTGTTTAGTTAACTAGTCTCAAATTATTTGCCATCATGAAGCCACCTTGACCCTAGTTTCAAAAATAAATCCAATTTTAAAATATATTTCAAAATCTTAGAAAGAAGCCAAGATCAAAAGCAAAATGAAAGTCATTTCTTTGAAGCTGCTGGACAAAAATATATCAACTGCATTGCAGTAAAAGAAACTGCTTTCCTATTCTTCTTCCTTTCCCACGTGAAAACCAGCCACTGGCCACATGAAACTGTCATCTGGAATTCCTTGTTTGGATTAGATAACCCATCTACAATAATTAATCTCTGGCAACGGTCAGGGAGATGGACCTTGTTGGACTTCTGATCTTTCCTCTAGCTTTACATCCATCAAGCTAACGTTCATTCCCACTAAGAATTGGGCAAGTCCCCTGGATCGTTCTCAAGAGAAAAAAAATTAGTTTTTCATTGAATAGCTCAGGCTTATTGTTGCTATCATCATATGTGGTACACAGCATAGACCACAACTGCCTCTGCTTCTAACCCAGTTATTTGGGATTGATAAATACCAGAAAATTCAATGTCTTCCCATCAGAATCGAGATTAAACATAAAATAACTTTATCACTTTTACTCTAGTAAGGTAACAATCAATATACTTGCTCATGCGTTAACATGGGGCTTTGCAACCAGTTGCTAAAAGGAAGAGAGGAAAAAGGGAGAAATAGCACGGGTAGGAGAAATCCCCTCAGTGCCACTGTTACAGAAGGGCATTTGCCCACAGCCACAGGCAGCAGTGCCTGCACATACTTAAACACAAGTTAGACAGCTCAGTTTTAAAGATGTGCAAAAGCTTTAAGTAAAACAGTGTAAAACAAAAATATAAGTTTTGAACTTTATCTGAATTCTTCTGTGGAGGTTTTGAACAGACACTGGGAGAGGAGGAGGAGTTAAAAATATAGGTTATATGTCTTGACTTATACACTTAATTGCCTCACATCTCTCTACATGTCTTTTGCAAGACACCAGGAGACTGTGACCTGTGCTTTGGCTACCCCCATTGCTCCTTCTAAACAAATTCTGACAAGTTATTAGCGTCACAACTTGGCAGGGTTTGCCAGCACAGCATTTTGTGGCTTCTAGTCATAATGGAACGTGTGCCTACCATAATGGCCCTGCTGGAAGTTTGATCATGCTCGTTTTTCTTGCCATGCACCTGAAGTACCATTCTTCCCCCCAGGTACTGCAATGGGAAAGTTTTCTTAACCCGCAAATCCTGAGCACCAGCTCTCAGCAATAGTCATGTGGAATAATTTCCAACGTGCATGGAACATTAGATACACTTAACAGCTGATGTCGTCACTAGTAAGATTTTAAAAATTGTTATTCAGTTTTCTGAGCTAACAAGAATCTTTAAGTAAGGTTTTAAGGCACTTAAATTTTTCAAATTACAATTTTAGCCTATACCAATGCATAGTTTTCATCGTATGAACAGGTCTACTGAAGTTAATGGGACCATGCACACATGTGAAGTGATGCATCTACTAGACAGCTTGCAGAAATCTTAGTATTTATTTGTCATAATTTAGCTTTTTGAGTTAGTGGCTTTAGCAAAGACTCAGAAAAACCCAGCATTTAAAGTTTATTTTTTATGTTAATCTAAGCTACACTTAAATGCCTCAGTCTCATCTGTATTAAATATCTGGACTAAAAGAAAAATATATTTGTATTTACATTGTTTTGTCTTCACTCCCTAAAGAAACATTTACACCCAATAATTCAGCAAAGTCTTTTCCTATAAATTATAGAAATCTTTATAAGAAAGGACTTTTATATAACTGTTAACAGTTTCCAGGATATGCAAAAATTAATTTATTTACATTATTATCTCTCTACTGTGTTTGGCTGAAACCAAACACTTACCAACAATGCTGTCAAAGAAAGCTCCTCGAAGATGCCAGTCATTCTTATCATTTAAGAAAGTGATCATATGAGACAGAAGAACATCATTGGCTTTCTGACGTCCAAAAAAGACACAGAGACGTGTTATTCCATTTTCCATCAGTGTTTGTTTCACAATATTCTCCGGGTCACTTAGCAAAGTCACGACTTTCTGCTGGACCATTTCATGCAAGGCTTGCAACTCTGCAAGAGACAACAGGATGAACATTTGGGCTGGCAAGAAACAATATGTGCATGTGTACTACCTGCTGCCAAAGGAGTTACACTGACAGGTCATCCTGAAGAACACCCGACTCAGTAAGATGGGCAACGTAACAGAACCTCAACAATTCCAACAACTGGCTTACCAAAGACTTCAGACTAAGCATGAGGTGGTGGCAAAGCCAAAGAGTATAGAACTGTGAGACATTCTTACCAGATCAATATATTCTAAACTTGTCATAACTTCAACTAAGATGATCCAGCTCATTATACATATAGGTGAAATGCAGATGTGAAGAAGCATCAGAATGAGTCAGCAGCAACGTTACAACAGTAAACAAAATGCTTCAAGGCAATTCTGGTTTGATATGTTTATTTGACTATCAGTTTCAAAATTTGTGAACTGACAACAGATCAAGAGTACATTTTTAGTTAGGTAGATAGATTGCCTTTATTAAGGATACAGAGAGGAATAAACAATACTTGAAAAAGTGAGTACTTCCAATTTCATTAAATATCAGCAGTTACCCTAACGATACTGATGAAAAATTTGAAGATGACCTTGTCCATGCTTCTACTCCATGATGTAACTAAAAAAATATTTCTATTAAATGGAAATAACAGAATTGTTAATGCACTGGCTATTACTGAAAGCTGTACAAGGGAGGTTCTCAAATAAGTAGCACAAAAATTTCAGTTATTGCTGTCCCAGCTTTGCAGGGGTGATTACCATTTGCCTGCAGTCAGAAGACCAGCTAATTTGCTTTCCATCGTGACTCTGTGTGTCAGTCACATGAAAAAGTTGCCTTCTGGGTTCAAATTTCTCATGCTTGGTTTCTAAAAGGGTAAAAAGAATAGAACTATTCAAACTTCTTTCTTCGTTGTGTTACTTCTTTCATCTCCAAACTATTTTGAGGGATAGGGGACAGTATTTCTTAGAAACACAGCCCATATGATGGGGCTTCCTCTCTCACTCTTCAGCAATTCTGCGCACCCCATGCCTTACGTGAAGGAACTTGAAGGGGATTTTTTATGCTTGGTTTTGGTAGGTTTTTTGTTTTTAAAGTATCATCCTGCAACTAGTTAAGAGATAATTGAAACATGCCTTTTTCCCTACCAAATGGAGTAGGTGTGGGATGTTTACCAACTGTGATTTGTCACAGACTGATCTACTTAGCCCAAAAGAGAAGTGACAGTTTTTAACCACAAACTTCCCAGCTTAGAAGACTTGCCTGGCATTGTTCCGGAAATCTATGCATCACTAAAAGGCACTGGAGCTGACACACAGATCACTTATTACCATCCTTCCTTCCCAAGGGAAAGAAGAAAAGCCATCCTTAGGATTTTAACTCATTCTCTGTGCTACAGTTATGATAGAACAGATGTCACTGCCCAATAGCATCCATACATGCAGCATCTTCAGGCAAAAAGCTAGACAAGAATTGCCAGGCATAGGAACAGAAAAGGAAGAACGACTGAAAAATACAGTACTATGACTATGCTGGAATTTGACAGGCTTTTCAAAGCTAACGCTGCCTGCCACTTCAATGGAAGCGGTATTTGGAATACAGCCATGTTTTTGCAGCTGACTTGTTTATGGGACAGTGAGTGAATCTGGATATGCAACCAGGCAGCCAGCATCACAGTCAAATACCTTGACAACTTTTGGAGAAGAAAAGCGTGCTCATTTATATACTTCTTTGTCTTTCACAATGTTCAGAACAGAGGTGTCTGTTTCTGCATGAAGCTGTAACACACGCTTTGATACTGGTCAAGGCAAAGCATTCTTCCCATTTAATAGGAAGGCTAAGCTTTAAGAGATGAGGAAGATCAGTGCTAATTAGGAGCTTTGGCCCATGATTTGCTATGATAAGCAGGCAAGGTAAGTGGAAGTGACATTACCTGTGTCATAGTTATCACTAGGGTGAGATGTTTCATCCATTTCTTCACCATTCGGTTCATTTTCCATATTCAGATTTTTCAGCTGTACTAACTCCAGAAATCTCAGAGCTGTTTCTGCCAACAGCGCTATGTTTTCTGCAAAGGAAAACATTTTGGTTAAGAACTGTTCTACTTTGCCAATTTACATCAGTCTGATGATCCCCCTGATGAGAGATTATAACCACTGACAATACCAGTCATGATGGGCAAATGGGATTGAAATTACACAACATGCTCTCGTCAACCCACTTCTGTTGACTCTGACCCCAGTGAAGCTACCAAGTACATCAAATCACATGGTAGTTTTGTCGTGTGAACAAGTGGAAAAGTTGTAAGGATATCAAGTGTAACAATGACTAATTTCAGTCTTCTAAAACTAGCCCTAAATACCACCTAATCTCAGGCTAATGACTAAATAACTCGATAGAATTTAAAGGCCAATTAACCTGAATTAACTAACACGCCCACGTGGTAGACTGCAACAAAACAACAACAAACCACCACGCCAGGATCTGTATCCTAGGGAATAACAACAGGGTTACCCTTGAGGGCTGGATTCCACTTTTAAAACATTTGTCCCCATACCTATCCACACGATTTGGCACTGTTCTGCACTGTTTGGAAGCTGCTGAAGCAACTCAGGCTATATTATATGGGTCAGGCCACTGCTGGCACAGGAATAATCCCGTCGAGGCAGAAGACCCACTTAAGCAGCCGTTCTGAGTGTCGTCCAAGACAACAGCAGCATGCCAGTGGAGCCTGTCCAGAGCCCAGATCAAATCCTCTAAGTCACCAGTCTGACCACTTCCAAAAGTGTGCTATAGTAACACAAGTTAACTCAGGCATTAGACTACCTTTAAATATATATATATATATATATTTATTTTGAAAGTTAAAGTGCTTTCTTAAAAGAAAATCTATTTGAAGTCAAGGCAACTTAATCAGACTTAACCATCTACAGTTCAAATAACCTTTTCAAATTTCAGAAAATATTTTAGCTGTACTCAGTTTGAAAATACAGTCAAACCACTGAACACAGAGAAAACCTTTGTGTAAGCAGATGCAACTGGAGTCTATAGGTACTGAGACCTGTAGCCTTTTTGCACTTGCAGAAAAGGAGATTGCATTTTGTTTCTTCTGTTTCAGCTTATTTAACAAGTTCAACTTTATATTAGTTCATTTAAAAATTAATTACGAATAGACTACAATTTTACAAGATTTTTTTTTCTCATCTACAAATAAAAGTGAGGCATGAAAAAATGGTTCCTTCATAAAGCCCTAAATGTGGAAGATCAAGGTGACCAAAAGCAATTGGTTCTATTCATTAACTACACATTGTCTTCAATAATTAATTTTATCAGCTTAGTAAATAAAAGAAAAAAATCACCTGGGACATTTTCAGCTAAATTCTGCATTTATAACTTTAAAAAAACCAAACCAAAACAAAAAAACCCCAAAACACCACACTTAAAAATATGCTAGTCATAGCAAATAAGGGTACATTGTAAATAGCAAATATGGGCATGACTACAAAGCCTATTCCTGAACCAGGCAGAACTCATATATACGAATAACGTATGAAGAAAACATCTGCTATGGTATAAGCCAGTCTATTACATAGCAAATAATGTAATTTCAGCCCCTGAATATCAAATTTCATTTTGTGGGAAAATAACTCTGAAGCGTAGCAACACACTGATGCTTTAAGTTAGCTTCATATTTATTCAGTTCAATCAGGCCACTCTAAGCAAACAATCTGAGCTAATGAAATGTCAATTAAGATAAATTAATAAAAGCAGCAAAGGGTGGGCAAGCTCAGAAAGCCCTGTTCACATACTTAGCTACATAAAGACCGCTTGGACAAGTACTTTTCTTTGTTATGCTCTTGCTTATCCAGGGAATAAAGCCAGGGCTGCTTCCCCGAGCATGAGGCTCTAAACTCTGACTCGTTACCTTTGCTGTGGGCAGACCTGCTGTGTGCTACATCCAGGCCCTAGCCCAAAGCACATGTACTCATTCTGCAAGTTGCTTTTAGATGCAGAACTACAGAGAAGAATGAACGTTAATTTTAAAAAAAGTTAATTCATCTAGCAGAGAGCAAACGCATTTTGTCAACTATTTGAAATGTAATTATTTACTTTGGGTAGAGATCTACACTGGAAACTCATCTGTTAGTATAAGTCAGCTCAGTAATTATTAAGTTGCTGCCACCACCTGCACTAGTTAGCTTAAGTGAATACAGGTGTCTTTACCTGCAGTCATTTCTGAGACTTCTGGGGAGATTTACTGAAACAGAAACAGCAAGCTATGTGATGATTTTGAGCAGAGGAGAAAACAGTTAAGGAAATACAGAAAAGCCCAAGATTTGGAGTTTTTACTGGATTTCCTCTTACCAGCATATGCAAGTCTCACGATGGTGGCTTCATCCTGGGCCAAGTGTGCAATGCCTGGCAGAATGTATTCTGGATAAATGTTAATATCATTGCGTGGCACCTCTTTGACGAGAGCAAGAACTTTAGTTAGTGTCCTCACAGATTCTGCCCTCACCCTGGGCACAGAGTCGTTGCTGAAATGTAACAGATAAGGAGTAATACGATCCAGAAGAATCTCTACACTTAATCTTGGTGCTAAATGAAGAATCAGTTCCAAAGCAGCCAGTTTTGAATCACAGTATTTGAGAGTCTGTAAACAGGAAGTTATCACAGACACTAGAATAACCAGCCCATTCTCTTTTGTCTCTCCCTCGGCTTTCTCTGTGCGATCATGCCCACAGAGATTGTGAATGATGTTGTCCAGATCTTTACGTATGACCAATATACGCTCATCTGCCGATACAAACGTTTCCTTGGCAAACTGGGCCATGTAAGGCTGAAGGAAAGTGTAAAATATTTCAGGAAATGCATTGTTACGCTGCTGTTTCAAATAATCTTCAGCTGCTAAACGTTTATCTGGCTCGCGATGGACCATCTGAGTGACCTTGAGAAAGGCAGAAGTAGGAAGGAGCGGGAGAGAAAGATTAAAGGTTTAGACATTTGTAATACAGGGAAAAAAAAAAATCAACCCAAAACAATAAGCAATTTGTCACCAAAGTAGGTGAAATAAACTACAAACAGACCACACAAATGGTTCTAATGCTGTAGTCCATCCTTACCAGTTCTCTGATACTGTGGTCTTCAATTTTGTTTAGGACTTGATCAGGGGAAAAAAGGCCATTTCTGTAAGCCAAAAGCTGAGATAAATCAAACAAGGGTACACCTTCTGTGAAAAGCTCTGCTATTACACAGCCTGGGGAACAAACAGGGGGAAAAAAAAAAATCAAAGATGTCAGAGGATTATAAACAGACACTTTAACTTTGCTTTCTATATGCAGACAAGAACGAACCCTGTGCGACTCTTAGCTCGATTAAAAATAAGGCAAATGAGTTGCCAAATTAACTTGCAGAAAGGAGATAGCATCTCAAGCTCCAAAAACCAGCTCTTGATCCCTGAAATATCTCCCAAGTATTTTATTTCAAGCATGCCAACAGCAGAGGAGTTTGCAATTAGGAAACATGAGGCAGGGACTTCAGCCACCTGCCAGCTGGAAAATACACCACCAGAAAAGGAACCCACATCACTGTCACGTGGAAGAATAGTGCCAGTAAGTCAGCATGGATCGGGCAGTAGGTCAAAACTAAGCAGCCCCTTTACAGAAGGTAAAGAAATAACCTCTACTTCCACAGTGATGCTGGGAGACAGCACATATTCACTCACACAAGCTCATAAGCACAGTGAGAAATAACATTATTGCCAAACACAGCCCCTCCTGTTGTGTACATGACACACGTTCTCTTCAAAGGTCCCACTCCTGCTGTTTGCTCACAATGGTCAGCATCTTGCTTTATCAGTGGAGTGCCCTGGAAGTCTGGCGATAAGAGCAGCTTGTAAAATGAAGTAACCACTACCTTTAAATACAGATTTTCAATCACTTTAAGGAAAAAAAAAACCAACCACAAAAAAAGGCCAAACTTATGGCTTTCAAACTGCTCAAGACAAGCCCAAGACTCAAGACAGGCTCCCACAGTCAGACTCTATCAAGTATTTGTGAGTGGGACTATGACAGGAGCTTACTCAGTTATCCAACTTCCTGCCTGTGGCGAAAATGAAATAAGAAGGGGCTTCTAAAGCCAATATTGCCAAATTGCCCTGAAAGCTGGCTCAGTCCCCAGGCAGCTGGACCTCAGGTGAACCACTGACTGGTTCCTCCTCTTGGGTCCCATGAGGCATATGCTATGCATCCCCAGAACCTCAGCCACAAGATGATGATGGTCTGTGGCTTGCAGAACCATCTCTTTTGCAGGGCAGAGTAGAGCCATAACAGAAGTTTTTGATTTCCCTCCTCAGATAACATGGTGATGCAATTAAGTTATGTAGCTTACTGTATTGTGTCTGTACTTTTTCTGTGAATGAAGGGTTTGTGGTTGGGTCTTATGCTTAAAATAAGCAAGTTTTTCCACATGCTGTTCTCTAAGCCCACTGTAAAAAAAAAAAAAAAAAAGAACAAAAAACCCCCCTGCAAATAAGCTTTTCTGGACCCCAACACACAGTCATAAACAACACACTGGTCTCTCCTGATGGCTCCAAGTACCTGCGGAAAAGATATCCATTGCACGTTTTAACTCCCCTCTTGTTCGCTGATTGCTATTTGCCAAGTCTACCAAAGGAGTTGAAGGGTCCCGCATGTTCTCCAACTCCGTAGCAAACATACTGCCATCGACGAAGCGCTCGGGAGCTATGTAACACGTTCTCCTCCGTGATGTGTCAAAGAAATAATTGAAATCAGCGGGATTGTCTTCAGGAAGATAAGTTGGTTTAAAACTGGCAAAGTCAGTTAGAAGAACCCAGTTCCAGCTGGTCACCATGATGTTCTCTGTTTTAATGTCCCCGTGGCGGACCCCAGATTTGTGCGCTTGGTCCACCGCAGTAAGGATCTGGAAAGCGATCCACCTTTTTTCAATGTTGTTCAGGAATGGCCTGGTACTAATTCGATCATAAAGGTTGTCCCGTACGTACTGTCTGAAAAGCATCGCAGCCTTCTCGGACAGGGTCGCTTTCTGGAAGGGAAGGCAGTTCTGTGCCGAGTGTAACCTTATCTTCAGCTCCTCCAGCTCTTGCTTGTAGCTCGTGAGGGGTAAGGTCGGATCCTGAATGGCAAACACCTTCACGACCACCAGCCCCTCCCGGTGCTTGGCTCGGGCGACCTTGAAGAAGCGGGTGCTCCCCAGGCTCTTATCGTATTCGAAGTCGTGGATGTCTGAGAAGTAGCTGTCCACCGAGAGGATCTGCGAGGGGGCGATGCCAGCCAGCTGGTTCCCCATGGCGGCACCTCCTCCCGGGCGCAGGCACCGCACCAGGGCTTCTCCCGCGTCAGCCTGGGGGAAAAACACAACGCGTATTTCACACCGGCCGCAGCTACGGGTTCACTCCACTCCCCCCCCCGCTCTCCAGCCCCGCGCAGCGCAGCCCCCGCTCCCCCGGGCCCCCTGCCCCAAGCGGGCCCTGCCGCCGCGGCTCCCGCCCCTCCCCAGGCCCCGCCGCCGGGGCAGCGCTGCGCGGGGCCCGGGCCCAAGGGGAGCGGGGCTCCGCGGCGGCGGGTCCCCCCCTCCGCCCCGCCAAAGCATTCACCGGCACGGCCCGCCCGGCCCAGGCAGAGCCGGGACCCCCCCCCCTCCAGCCCCGGCGGCGGGATGGAGCGAGGCGGGACTCAGGGCGGCGGAACCGGCACCATGAGGCGGGCGGGGGAAGGGGCGGTGCCGTGAGCTCACATCCGCCCGGGCTGTTGTGGTGCCGGCCGCCGGCGAGCCGGCTGTGCTACAGGGCTGGGGGGCTGTCCCCCACAGCCTGTAAAGACAAAGAGTTTTGCATTAGTACCTGCCTCAGTGACATAATTTCGGCTTTTGCTGTGATCTGGGCTGGTTTTCTTCTGATGAACCTTTTTTTTTTTTGCTGGTTACATTCCCTGGAAGGGTTTCTTCGTGTTTTGTGCTGTGTAATGGGAAGCGGATGCGACGGCAGCAGCAACAGTGATGTGCTCAGGCAGTCTTTGTGTTGTTTTTCAGCGATGTCAAGGAAGAGCTGAGGGGGGTACAGCATGTCTACTTCTGTGAGCTTGGCACCGACCCAGTGTAAGCTGTGTGGATCATGAAAGTGCTGGGAGGAGATCGGGTATGTTGGTGGAACCAGCCTTAGGTGCATCCGTCAGGACCTCCTCTCGGCCAAGCAAACAGGAGAAGAGCTGCCATGCTCAGCATTAGATGTCTGTGGGAAGAAGGTTTTTTTAGATGACGTCACTACTAGGTCTGTCCTGACAGTGTTTCATGTATGTGAGATATGAGGAAAAGGCCTTTCATAGCAAACTCAGAGTGAAACAAAAAGGAGGCCTTTCTTATTGTTTGATGTGAAAGTGCTTGCGAGCAAGGAGAAGCCCAGGGCTGAGTCCGCTCTTGCTTCCCTTTGTTTTTTTGCATTTGCCATGTTGTTTCCTTGCTGCCTGTCTAGAGAAGTGACATTTGGGTCCCCTACATCAGTGCGTGTATGATGGAAACTTACTTACACAAATGTATCATTTCCACCAGCCATGCAAGAGGTAACTTAATCACGTTGTCTCCAAAGTGGTTCGGGTTGTGCTAGCGAGGGATTCCTGCCAGTGGGACTTTCCCACCAGCAATCGACACCTGGAGGTTCAGCATGTCTCCGGGCAGAAGTCTTAGCCCAGGCCTAGGGTTACAGTTAGGGCTAGGACTAGGGTGAGGAGAGTGAGAAGTAGGAAACCTATAGGCATTAGATTGGTCCGTAGGCACAGTTCCTTCTAGAGTCGTGGCTTGCTGTTGTGCCCTTTTTTCCCCCCTTGGGATGCCATGATCTGGACGTAACTGTTCCACTTGCAACCCCTTTGCCTGGATCACAGGCTGCATGGCTGCCAAAAGGAATCTGGAAGAGAAGGGAAATAGACTCAATTGAGGGTTGGCAGGTCAGCTTCATGCTGTAACACTACTGCTGTTGACCCCCACTGTTTAGCTCCTGTCATAGTGGGTAGAGAAGGGAACGTGAAGTCGGGACTCCTGGGCTCCCTTTTTTACATTGAAACAGACAGTAAGCTAATGGTACCCTGTTCTCATCACTCCTAATCACCTTAAACTTCATCCCCTCCTTTTAGGGCATAACATGGGTGGAGACAGCTGTGTGGGGAGAAAACTGAATGGCTGCTGAAAGTCTCTTGTTCAGGCTGCTGAAGGTCTCTCTTTCAGGCTACTGGGAAGTTGGACATTTTCTTGTAAGTCAGTAAGTGGGTAATCAGAAAATCTCCATTGGCTTATCTGCAAAACAATTATATAGGGGTTGCGCTCTCTAATGGAAAAAGTTATTTGATTTAAAGCAGAAAGATTTTCTCAGTTCACTCAGATGCATGGAGTCTATTTCAAGGTATCAAATGTACAAGTTGGGAAGAAAGTATCTGAGGCTGTTTAGTAAGCATATATCCCATGAAAGCAACTTTAACTGTGCTCTGGCTGTGTGTTCAATGAAGAACAGAACCTGTTGCAGCAGTATTCGTGCTGCAACTTACTTCCTGCTCAAATTATTCAACTATGACTGTAGCTACAGCAGCCCCTAGTTAAGATTTTGAAACTGTCAGGGTTTGGTCGGAAGAAGGCCAGTCCACTCCATTGATATGCCTCTTGTGCCGTTTGAACAGGAAACACGTTGCTGCTAACAATGTAAGAGCCTACACCTCCCAAAACAGCGTGCACGAGTGCTTATGCCTCCCCCATGACTGAGCACCCATCTCAGTTGTGAAGGGATGCCAGAGACTGCATAGTCAAGCTCCAGACTCGGCTGGAGAGGAGCATCTGTCAGCCCCTGCGGCTTAGCTGTGCTCTCCTCCATTTGCTCATAGGAGGTAAGTTCAGTTTTCAAAAGTAAGAGGGTAAGGCTTTTTAATACTGAGGGCTTTTTGTAACTCCTGTAGGCACACTTGCTCCTAGCTAAGCCATTAGTTACTGTCCCCTAGCTAAGACATATTCTTGTCCGTGCGCACAGTTGCACTGGCCTAGAGTGACAGTTCAAGCCAGTTTTTCAGCCGCTTGTCTTAGGGTGAGAGCTTCTGCAGTACTGCCAGGCATACAGCATGAGTGGGCAGAGGTGCTGAGGGAAAAATAGTGGCACATTTTCATGCACGGTAATGCGACTTAATTCTAGTTAAGCTAAACTGGCTGCAACAAATGGAGGGGTGCATTTGTGGCTTCAGAGCAATAAAATAGAAAAAAGAACGACTTGTGTATGTGCTCTCCTCCTACCATTCCTCCCCTTCCTAAGCTATATACTGTTTAGTTGCGCCTCCAAATAAAAAACTAATAGAAGGAAAAACCTATCATTTCATTGTTGCATCTTTGGTCCGCATTTATTCAGACGTATACAAGAAGTAAAAAGAGACACTTAGCGGTGGCTGTTGACCATGCTGAAGTTAACGGAAATGAAATAAGCTGCCAGATACATTGCCATCTTTTTTCCCTGTTGCCCAAATCTGATTCCCTTCTAAACCAAACATCCATGGGCACCTATGCAAACTGTTTTGCCTTTCATTGTGTCTTGAAAATGTCAGAACTCTGCTGCTTCTACGGAGCTGAGCTTAGATACAGAAAAGCAAAAACATTATGGTACCAGTAATCTCATTTAAATCACGGATGAGGATTGGAAATATCCTGGAAACTCATTGTGCTCAGTGCTGTGTCCTATTGACCTTTCAAACTCCTGCCCCGGTACCAAGAATTTACCACATGCTTAGAAATGAGTGGGAAGGGGTCAACATGCACATTGTTTAAAACTAGCAGGTTGTCTGTAACAGCAGGAAGAATTATCTCTGTGAACCACAAAAAGTGCTAGTGCAAGATTAAGCAATGAAGGAAAAGATACTGAAAAAAATACTGGGGCTGTTGTTCGGCAAACTTAAAATCTTTGTCCTTGTGGAGCATAGAAGTGACCGAGAATGCCTAATGCAATGCTTATTACCCTACTTTCCTATAGATAAAAGGCTTAAATTAATCATGCTCAGCCAGATTGTTTGTGCTTTGGGGTGTTTGTGTAGATGTCCCTTCCAACTCTTGAACCTACTACCTGATTTCTGCCGAAGTTGACAGAGAGATGCAGTTTCTAACAATCAAATTTCTTAAAACGGGGTGGAGGGAAGACCAAAAAAAACCCTCTCTAGGTGTCCTGGCTGGGCACCTGCTATGACTTCCCAGGTTTTTGCTGACAGAGAATCCCCAGGGAAGACGGATCTTTTCCATGTCTCAGCTGTGGGAAGAACTTCAAGGAAGTGTGAGCTCTTGTTGCACACCAGAGTTGATCAACCAGGAAAGACAACTCTGTAGGAAGCCCCATTGCACTAATTCTAGGGCTTATGGAGGTATATATGTTGTATGAAACCAAAACTATTTTGGAAGAAAAAAACAGATTTAATGAATCTCCACTCTAAAGCATCTTGGAATAAGTACAAAGCTTTTGAAACTCTCAAATTCGTATGTTTTAATGAAAAGGGCTTGGGAGGTTTTCATTTAAATGATTCTTTATGTCAGTGTTTTAGATAATTTTTTGCTTTTAAAAAGGTTTATTAATACATCAGTTGACTTTATCTGAATGGCGCTTTTTTCATTACTAATTTGTAAAGGGATTCAAGATTTGTGCATCTCACCCCTGATTAGTACGCGTAAACATTTTAAAACCTTCTGCAGCACCATTCTGCTCTATCAAATCCTCTGGCAGTCTGTCCTGCTGATTTAGCACGACTTCACCACATGCGATATCGCAGTGATCCCAGGGACTTAAATGGGCAAGAGAAATGGTTTATAGAATACTTTATTTAAAAGCACCTAAAGCAGGAGAATTGCCTGAAGTTTAGTCTCCAGACTGACATACTGACAGATTTGTTCCCTAGTCACGTGCTAATTGTTTTGGAATGAGAATCACTTGCTCCTGGATGCTTCTACCAAAGCAACATGTACAAAATTAATTTCACAAAACTCAATGAGAGACCATATGGAAGGGGAAAGTGATATTTATTTTAAACAAAATTGATTTCAGTCACTAACACATCGTGTTACAGATGTCACTCCCTTGCACTCCCACACCATGTACTCGGAAGCATCAAGACGTGTGTGATGATACTTTCATACACACTTTTCTGCTCCTGTTTCATTTAGGCCCAGTTTAGTATTTCTGATATAAATCTCTACAAGCCACATAATAAGTTAAATTTTACTAGCATACATTCCCTCTGTTAGGTCATACTAGTGCAATTTTCTTCTGCGGCTACTTTTAACTTTGGGGATTAAAAAGAGAAAGCGGGAAATCGTAAACCCGAGCTTTATTATACCCTAAACATACCTGTAAGATGTTGATAGTGCTTACCAACCACCCCCTTGCAGAGAGAGTGGAGCAGGAAGAATGTTTTGCTTTTTGTTTTACAGAAATATGGAAATTCACAGGGAGAAATTTCAGCCCATTTTGAGCTTCAAGTGAAAGTTTGGTAACTCTTTAACCTCGAGGACTAACCTATGTAATTTTCCCCCTTCCTACATTTGATTCCTCTGCCTGAGACTCAGAAATGGCTCCTCTGTATTAGCCACAAGTCAGCTGATGGCCATCTTTTCTTGGCCTAAGTCAGCTCCAATGCCAGCCAAACACCTTATGCTCTTTTTTAAGACTGTGACTATTTAGTCTCCCTTGGAAATCCTGGGTACAAAACCAAAACGGTGCTGTTAGGCAGTGCCTCCCTGAATACGTATTTAACGTGTCCTTCGATAAAAATACCAGCCCTCTGCTAAATGAGCCGATCTTAGCAAGATCTGAACCTGCAGGTTCAGCCTCGGAGAAAGCCGAGCCTAGGCCTTAAGCCCGGCCCAGGCGTGCCCGTGGTCGCCGCTGGGTGGCAGCGCTCGCCCTCCGCGCTGCTCTCGCTTGGGCGAGCGGATGCTGCACAGCACCCCGGGGCTCAGGGGCTCCCGTCTAGCTGTGAACGCTCTGAAATGTTAAGTATTTCCAAGCAAGCAGGTCTGCTGGAATCCTATTTTGTATGGCGATTAGAATTTGGGAAGAACTAACAAGAGTGGTGTCGTGGTTTAACCCCAGCCGGCAGCTAAGCACCACGCAGCCGCTCGCTCACTGCCCCCCCACCCCTGGGATGGGGGAGAGAATCAGGAAAAAAAACTCGTGAGTTGAGATAAAGACAGTTTAATAGGACAGAAAGGAATGAAAAACAATGATAATGATAATAATAATAATATGACAATAGCAATACTAAAAGAATTAAACTATACAAAGCAAGTGGTGCACAATGCAATTGCTCACCACTCGTTGACCGATGCCCAGTTAGTTCCCGAGCCGCGATCCGCGCCGCCCGGCCAACTCCCCCCTGTTTATATACTGGGCATGACGTTCCATGGTATGGAATACCCCTTTGGCTAGTTCAAGTCAGCTGCCCCGGCTCTGCTGCCTCCCAGCTTCTTGCACACCTGCTTACTGGCAGAGCACGGGAAACTGGAAAGTCCTTGGCTGAAGATAAGTGCTACTTAGCAACAACTAAAACATCAGAGTGTTATCAACATCATTCTCACACTAAATCCAAAACACAGCACTGTAACAGCTACTAAGAAGAAAATTAACTCTGTCCCAGCTGAAACCAGGACAATATCCACCCCTTATTCTATACCATTTACGTTATGCCCAGATCCCACACTTTCCAATACATTTCCAATTAATCACCATCACCTTTCCTGTCTTTTAAGATATCATTCCCGCAGTCTATGGGCCGTCTCTATCAAACGTCTGTTGAGTTCATTCAGCCCATGACTTTGAGCTCCATCTATCGTAACAGTCTGTCTGGGCAGGAGGGATGATGCAAAGTCCGCTCAGTCGGCAGAACAGGATTGGGCTTCGGTGTGATGTGGCAGGCAGGTGACATTGGGCGCAGCAGGAGGATGGTGTGTGGTGTCGGATTGTTGCATGCTGAAGTCAGTCCTGGTTCCATCACTATTGCACTTCACTCAGTTTTATCAAAGTTCATTCTTCATTAATCTAAGTAATTCTTACTGTAATACCATTAATATAGCACATAACAGTTATAATAATGATGACATACAGTGGCAGGATTATATAGCATACAATTTAATCTATTGGCTGTTCTCACCTAAAATCAAATCCCCTTGAGGCACACATCGGACTTCCCCATCCTTCCGCATCACCCACCAAGTGCACCCAGGCCCTTGAGCAAAAGCAATCCCCTGAACAGGTTTGCCTTTGCCTGAGGCAGGAGTAACCCAGACTGTTTTCCCTAGCATATTTTTCATGTGCACTACAGGGACTTTATCCCCTTCTACAGTACGTAAAAGTTCTGATTGGGCAGGGCCAGCTCGATTGGCAGATCCTCTAGTATTGACTAACCAGGTGGCCTTTGCTAGATGTGTATCCCAATGTTTGAAAGTCCCACCACCCATTGCTTTCAATGTAGTCTTTAACAGTCCATTGTATCGCTCGATTTTTCCGGAGGCTGGTGCATGATAGGGGATGTGATACACCCACTCAATGCCGTGCTCTTTGGCCCAGGTGTCTATGAGATTGTTCCGGAAATGAGTCCCGTTGTCTGACTCAATTCTTTCTGGGGTACCGTGTCGCCATAAGATTTGCTTTTCAAGGCCCAGGATAGTGTTCCGGGCAGTGGCATGGGGCACGGGATATGTTTCCAGCCAGCCGGTGGTTGCTTCCACCATCGTAAGCACATAGCGCTTACCTTGACGGGTTTGTGGGAGTGTGATATAGTCAATCTGCCAGGCCTCTCCATATTTGTATTTCAGCCATCGTCCTCCATACCAAAGAGGCTTTAACCGCTTGGCTTGCTTAATTGCAGCGCATGTTTCACATTCATGGATGACCTGTGCGATAGTGTCCATGGTCAGGTCCACCCCTCGATCGCGAGCCCATCTATATGTTGCATCTCTTCCCTGATGGCCTGAGGTGTCGTGGGCCCACCGAGCCATGAATAATTCACCCTTATGCTGCCAATCCAGATCTACCTGAGCTACTTCAATTCTAGCAGCCTTGTCTACCTGTTGATTGTTTTGATGTTCTTCAGTGGCCCGGCTCTTAGGTACATGGGCATCTACGTGACGTACTTTCACAACCAGGTTCTCTAGCCGGGCAGCAATATCTTGCCACAATGCAGCAGCCCAGATGGGTTTACCTCTGCGTTGCCAATTACTCCGCTTCCATTGCTGTAACCACCCCCACAGAGCATTTGCCACCATCCATGAATCAGTATAAAGATAAAGTATTGGCCATTTTTCTCGTTCAGCGATGTCTAAAGCCAGCTGGATGGCTTTCACCTCTGCAAACTGACTTGATTCACCTTCTCCTTCTGCAGTTTCTGCAACTTGTCGTATAGGACTCCATACAGCCGCCTTCCACCTCCGATGCTTTCCTACAATGCGACAGGACCCATCAGTGAACAGGGCATATTGCCTCTCATTTTCTGGCAGTTTATTATACATTGGGGCCTCTTCAGCACGTGTTACCTCCTCCTCTGGTGATATTCCAAAATCTTTGCCTTCTGGCCAGTCTGTGATCACTTCCAGAATTCCTGGGTGACTAAGGTTTCCTATTCGACTTCGTTGTGTGATCAGTGCAACCCACTTACTCCATGTAGCATCAGTTGCATGATGTGTAGAAGGGACCTTCCCTTTGAACATCCAGCCTAGCACTGGCAGTCGGGGTGCCAACAGGAGCTGTGTTTCAGTACCAACCACTTCTGAAGCAGCTCGAACTCCTTCATATGCTGCTAATATCTCCTTTTCAGTTGGAGTATAACGGGCCTCAGATCCTCGATATCCCCGACTCCAAAACCCTAGGGGTCGACCTCGGGTCTCCCCAGGTGCTTTCTGCCAGAGACTCCAGGTAGGGCCATTCTCCCCGGCTGCGGTGTAGAGCACATTTTTAACATCTGGTCCTGCCCGGACTGGCCCAAGGGCTACTGCATGAACTATCTCCCGTTTAATCTGTTCAAAGGCTTGTTGTTGTTCAGGGCCCCATTTAAAATCGTTCTTCTTCCGGGTCACTTGGTAGAGAGGGCTTACAATCATACTATAATTTGGAATATGCATTCTCCAAAACCCTACAACACCTAAGAAAGCTTGTGTTTCCTGTTTACTAGTTGGTGGAGACATAGCTGCTATTTTGTTAATCACATCCATTGGGATGTGACGACGTCCATCTTGCCATTTTATTCCTAAAAATTGAATCTCCTGTGCAGGTCCCTTCACCTTACTCCGTTTTATGGCAAAACCGGCTTTCAGAAGAATTTGGATTATTTTCTCCCCTTTCTCAAAAACTTCTTCTGCTGTGCTGCCCCATACGATGATGTCATCAATGTACTGCAGGTGTTCTGGAGCTCCACCTTTTTCCAGTGCATTCTGGATTAGTCCATGGCAAATGGTGGGGCTGTGTTTCCACCCCTGGGGCAGTCGATTCCAGGTGTACTGGACGCCCCTCCAAGTGAAAGCAAACTGTGGCCGGCACTCTGCTGCCAAAGGGATTGAGAAAAATGCATTAGCAATATCAATTGTGGCATACCACTTGGCTGCTTTTGACTCCAGTTCATATTGAAGTTCTAGCATGTCTGGCACAGCAGCACTCAGCGGTGGCGTGACTTCATTCAGGCCACGATAGTCTACTGTCAGTCTCCATTCTCCATTAGACTTTCGCACTGGCCATATGGGGCTGTTAAAGGGTGAGCGAGTCCTGCTGATCACTCCTTGGCTCTCCAGTTGACGAATCAGCGTATGGATGGGAATCAGGGAGTCTCGGTTGGTGCGATATTGCCGCCGATGCACCGTTGTGGTAGCGATCGGCACCTGTTGTTCTTCGACCCTCAGCAACCCCACAACCGAAGGGTCCTCAGAGAGACCAGGTAAGGTGGACAACTGTTCAATTCCCTCTGTCTCCAAGGCAGCTATACCAAAAGCCCACCGATACCCCTTTGGGTCTTTAAAATACCCTCTCCTGAGATAGTCTATGCCAAGGATGCATGGGGCCTCTGGGCCAGTCACAATGGGGTGTTTCTGCCACTCATTCCCAGTTAGGCTTATTTCAGCCTCCAATACAGTTAGCTGTTGAGATCCCCCTGTCACACCAGAGATACAGATGGGTTCTGCCCCTTTATAACTTGATGGCATTAGAGTACACTGTGCACCGGTATCCACTAGAGCCTTATACTCCTGTGGGTGTGATGTGCCAGGCCATCGAATCCACACAGTCCAATAAACCCGGTTGTCCCTTTCCTCCACCTGGCTGGAGGCAGGGCCCCTCTAATCCTGGTCAGAGTATTTGTTACTCACTTCTTGTAAAAATGACTTAGAGGTCCCTTCAAGAGGGTCAGAAGCCCTTCTACTTTGTCTGGAAACCGGAGCGGCATCTTTCCTGGAAGAATCCCCTTTTCTGGTTGTTTTTCCTTTCAATTCACGTACCCGTGCATCTAGGACCGAGGTGGGTTTTCTATCCCACTTCCTCATGTCCTCTCCGTGGTCACGCAGGTAAAACCACAGGGTACCCCGTGGTGTATACCTTCTATATTCTCTCTCTTGATCAGAGGAACGCTCACTCCTAATAGCTGAGATATTGGTCTGTACAGGTGGGGAGTAGGAGGTTTTGATCAGTTCGATCAGTTCTTCGGACTTTTCGGACAGTTTTTCCACAGCCGAGACACAGGCTCGTAGGGATGAAGAGAGATTTTCTTCATATTGCCGGAGTTGGCGAGCCATTTCATCCACTGTTGGTGCCTCTTCGTCTTTCCAAGTTAGTACTGCCAGTGGGTTGGCGTACGAAGATGGTGCGCTCCGTACAAACTTCCGCCACATGGGTCGTGTGCATTGAACTTCATCTGGATCTTTGGGTAATTGTAAACTGTCCGGGTCATAATAAATCATCTCTAGCACGGCTAATTCCCTCAGGTACTGAATACCTCTTTCCATGGAGGTCCACTTGCCTGGTTGACATATAACGTCTTCCTTGAAGGGATACCTTTCCTTCACACTTGACAGGAGTCGCCTCCAGAGGCTGAGGGCTTGTGTCCCTTTTCCAATCGCCTTATCAATGCCACCTTCCCTAGCAAGTGATCCCAGCTGCTTGGCTTCCTTACCCTCTAATTCCAGGCTACTAGCCCCATTGTCCCAGCATCGGAGCAGCCAGGTGATAATGTGCTCACCTGGACGACGGCTGAAATCTTTTCGCATATCCCGCAGCTCACTCAGGGATAGAGATCGGGTGATTACTTCTGGTTCTGCCTCTTCCTCCTGTTCTCGTGATGGCCCTGGTTCATCTTCATCCTTCGCTACACGAGCTGATTTTTTTGTATATTTCTTCTTCTGTATAGGGGCGACTGATACTGGCACAGATTGGTTCTCTGGTTCAGCCGCAGCGCCTGTCGCAGGGGTCGGAGTAGCCGCAGCGCCTGTCGCAGGGGTCGGAGTAGCCGCAGCGCCTGTCGCAGGGGTCGGAGTAGCCGCAGCGCCTGTCGCAGGGGGGGGGGGGGTCGGAGTAGCCGCAGCGCCTGTCGCAGGGGTCGGAGTAGCCGCAGCGCCTGTCGCAGGGGTCGGAGTAGCCGCAGCGCCTGTCGCAGGGGTCGGAGTAGCCGCAGCGCCTGTCGCAGGGGTCGGAGTAGCCGCAGCGCCTGTCGCAGGGGTCGGAGTAGCCGCAGCGCCTGTCGCAGGGGTCGGAGTAGCCGCAGCGCCTGTCGCAGGGGTCGGAGTAGCCGCAGCGCCTGTCGCAGGGGTCGGAGTAGCCGCAGCGCCTGTTGTCGGGGCTGGAGTAGCCGCCTTGCTTGTCGCTAGGGTTGCAGTAGCTGCAGTGTCTGTTGCAGGGGTTGGAGTAGCCGCAGTATCTGTCGGTCTGTTTTCCCTCCCTTCCCCCTGAGGGTGCTGCATAGTATTGAGCAGTGTTTGGTAGATGCTAGCCAGGGCCCAGCACAGTGCGATAAGTTGTGCCTCTTTGGAATCGCCACAGCATTTTCCTTTCAGATAATCTATCATTTTATCAGGGTCCTGTAGTTGTTCAGGAGTGAAGTTCCAAACCATTGGAGGTGAGAAGTTCTCTAGATACCTGCCCATTTTCTCCCACATGCCATGCCACCCATGGTTATTAAGCCTCGGGGCAGATTTCCGAAAGGTATTCTTAAACAGTTGTTTAACCTTAAACAAGGCCTGGAACACATTCAGGAGACATAACAATAGGAACATGCTGGTTTGAACATCCCAAGGATATTCAAAATTCTCAAGAGCCACTGTAATTTGCCTGGAGGAGAAGGGGAAGGTGAAGAAATGTGTCTCCCCTGTGGCTTGGCTCTCCGATGAGAAAAGGTACAAGGTGTAATTATTAATAGTTTCTGATAGACGGCTCCCGAAGTACGGAGGTGACGGCAATGCTGAGTACAAATACCAGATTAGTTCCACAACCAGCAATTCTATCGTATCATAAGCCAGTGCTACAAGGTACAACAACATGATAACTCTGGCCCAGTTCCCACGGGTGATAAACAGCACAACAGGGAGCATATACTGCAAGTAAGGTATTACATAACGCACCTTTAAGAACAAGTGCACCAACTTTGAGAGCAAATACATCAACATTGTGACCAGCAACTATTGAACTAATATAATGTATGTTTATAACAAATTTGTTCTAACACATTCCAGTCAGATTTGTCGTTATCTCAACCCGTCGAGCCCCACGTTGGGCGCCAAAAAGGACTGTCGTGGTTTAACCCCAGCCGGCAGCTAAGCACCACGCAGCCGCTCGCTCACTGCCCCCCCACCCCTGGGATGGGGAGAGAATCAGGAAAAAAAACTCGTGAGTTGAGATAAAGACAGTTTAATAGGACAGAAAGGAATGAAAAACAATGATAATGATAATAATAATAATATGACAATAGCAATACTAAAAGAATTAAACTATACAAAGCAAGTGGTGCACAATGCAATTGCTCACCACTCGTTGACCGATGCCCAGTTAGTTCCCGAGCCGCGATCCGCGCCGCCCGGCCAACTCCCCCCTGTTTATATACTGGGCATGACGTTCCATGGTATGGAATACCCCTTTGGCTAGTTCAAGTCAGCTGCCCCGGCTCTGCTGCCTCCCAGCTTCTTGCACACCTGCTTACTGGCAGAGCACGGGAAACTGGAAAGTCCTTGGCTGAAGATAAGTGCTACTTAGCAACAACTAAAACATCAGAGTGTTATCAACATCATTCTCACACTAAATCCAAAACACAGCACTGTAACAGCTACTAAGAAGAAAATTAACTCTGTCCCAGCTGAAACCAGGACAAGTGGCTAGCGCATTTTGGAAGTCTGTTTGTATTTTATTTATTTGCAGATTTTATGGAAAGCGGAGCCCTTCCGAAAACAATTGTAACTCACCATTTCCAGGGCTTTGGCTTCCCATGCCCCACTTGTTCCTGTCTCAGCAGGAAATAATTTTACCAAAAGATAGAGGGACTGTTCAAGCATCTACTGACAAAGGCTGAGTATTATGTTGTAAATGTATGTGCTTATTAAACTATCCTCTGCTGGAGTTTTAGAGGCAAAAGATAGCACAGAACTGGGGTTGAACATAAAATTTCCAAGCAAAGAACAGCAAGCAGGTCCTGGTTGCTGTGAAATCTGGATCAAATTAAAAGTAGTTCCTCCCTTGCAAGGGAGATGATATGAGTGTGAGCTCTTTGAGAAGAGGTACAGTTTGGAGAAAGCCCACGGAGATAACTCAGTTGTTAAGCAGAGTCAGCTTGCCTGGCACACAACTGGCAGGAAAATTGGAATGGCAACATCTGGGGAGGTGATGCAGGGCTGGGAACATCTGGTTGGCCAGTGGTGTCAGTTATGGGAATGTCAGTGAAGAGGGCAGTGAAATAGTTATGGCCAGTCCCATAACTGAGAATGACAATTACCCTCCAGACCCATGTGTGAGAGCAACCGCTGTGATACTGGGTTTGTCCCCATGAGAGAAGAGCGAGAACAGAATTGCTGCTCTTGATGCTCTCCTCATGTGGACATACAGTATTAAAACCGGTTGCATCTTGTTCTTTCAATGACGACTTCCTGGCAGAGACAGAAGCAGTAATGTTTACACTGTGATATCAAACAGTGCCCTTTCTCCTCCACTCTTACCCTTCCTCACTGAAACACTAAAATATCAGGGAAATCTACTCCTGAAGTCTTCTGTCTTACTGGAGTCAGCGATTATGTTTAGCTCTAAATCCCAGCCTGAATGCAACATCTAATGTTGTCAAAGATTTTGGTTATTCAAATATGAGAGGAAAATGGTTGATTGAGGCCCATCTTTAGTGAATGATCTATTATCAGACGCCTGGAATAGTTAGACATATCAGATGCATAATTATGTACATCAGTGCAATATTATATTGTTAGTCATTCTTGCTTTATGGCGAAATACAAGGCAGTTTCTGTTTTTGATTAGCATCTCCATTACCTACTCTCAGTAAACAGATTGTTGGCTTTTTTTTTTAATAGAAATTTGCACGCATCTTCACCTTCCACACAATCTAGTTACCCAGCCTGCTTTAATGTATGCTGCAACTAATAAATGAGCAGCTGCCATGGCTACTGTAGCCATACAAATACAAAGAAAGGCTCTTCAGCTTTTAAGGAGTGGCTGGAGGCAGGTAATTAACCACGGTTTCACTCCTTGCACACAAAGCCCGTGGAAAGAAACGCACCGGGCTTCCCTGTGGGTTTTGCTTTTATGAGCACGTACTTCAAGGATTGCAACATCGCTGCCATTTCTAGGTACAGCAAGAGAGTAAGAAAAAGCAAGGCTGAGTGCTGCAACGCTCAACAGAATCCTCTCTAGCAAATCCAGTTATAATTAAGCTGGCAATAATAAAGGGGTCTTAAAAACAGTAGCAGATTCATCTTTGGAGAACTTCCTTCTCCTGCTTCCTTTCCCCCATTTTCAGGCTTTTCTCCTTCGCTCTATTCTCTCCACTGCTTCACGAAAAGAACCTCTAATGCCTCCAGGAGTGGGAGGGTGTTCACCAAAAGATTTTGCAACTTTTCTGAGCTCTTGGCTTTTTTCATATTGATGCATTGTCATTTATGCATCTTAATACAGTGGTCCTATATTTTAAAGAATCCCTAATATTATAGAGCTATTAAAAAATCACTTCTTTAACATGCAGGGTAAATCACATTCTCCTATGTAGTAGATTATTATTTGTCTGTCAGCTTACAGTAAGAGGTCTGATTTCTGCCGACCGACTTCACTGGGAAGTTCTCAGTTGTCTATAATGAGGGTAAAATTGGGCCCAAGAGTGTTAAATTATATCTTCTCCAGCATACAAGAGCATACCCAGGCTTTCAGCCGTATCACTCTATTTGTGAACACCAGTGAAATTCTTTTTTGGTCTCACTGAGCCATGACAACATGATAGTCTCTTAGAGCTGTAGATTGGATTTCAGGACAGAAATTGCTGCTACCAGCTACTTTGAATTCCTGTAGAGAGAAGCAAAAATTCAGCCAGAAACTTGCTGCAAACCTGTACGTCCTGGTTGAGCTGTAGGCCAAGAATTGCAGCCTCTTTGTCTCAATAACAAAAAACACTTACCAGGAAAGCTACTGGTATTGGTTTATTGGAGAATATTTTCTCTCTGTCTCTCTCTCATGTCCCATTCAGAGCTAACTGTTCCTTACTTGACTTGTCTCTGAAATTCAAACCATTAGTGGTTGCTCTTTAAAGGACAACAATAATTTTAAGTTGCTATAAAATTAATCTGAAGCTGAAGTTGCATTTTCATTCATACTTTTACTGTTCATCTAGCATATTTTAAAGTGTTTGAGGCTTTGGGCCAAGCATCGGTATAAATCAGAATAAATACTTGGCTAACTTACTTGGGTATCTTCCTTCAGCAATCTGTTTCCAGCTCACGGTTTGACCTTCTTTGCAGCTGGGATACCTGTTTCTTGTCCTGCCAGCTTTTTTTTGGGGGGGTTGTTTTTTTTTTTCTTTTACAGCTTCTGTCTGAAGCAAAAAAATATCTTGATTCAGCAGTGTAACATCTTACTTTGTGATTCCTCAACACTCTTTGCAGTCAAGAGTTTTCAAGCTTTCAAGTTTTCTGCCCCTGCAATCCACCTGTTTTAAAAAAATACTGCTTATTACCTAGCTTATGTAGTTCTCTATAATTCATTTTTCTGAGACAACAAATAAGAGTATAGTGATAACTGCTGGCGTTGACTCACATTGCTGTTTGTGCCCAGCCTGCCTATCTATTGACTTCAGTAAGGCTGCTAATGTAAGGTTTGCAAGCCTCCGCAAGAAAGTTAGGCCCTTCTTTTAAAAATCCCTGTGGGTTACAGTTCATCTCCATTCTCTCCCCACACTCCTCCTGATTCCCCAACTGTGTTTTCTGTGGCCTCACTCCTAAGGCATATTTGAGCCTTGCATAATGCCTAACTGGAGAGGAGGGAAATAGTGATGACAGCCAGCTCCCTCAGCTGGCTGGGGAACTGAGTGCTCAACTTAAGAGGGGGAATCAGCTTTTGTCCTTGGTCTCCACCATCCCCTTCTACACAAGCATTGACTGGTCTCCACCATCGCCTTCTACACCAGCATTGACTGTGGGAGCCAGCTCAGTAACTGGTGACAAACTGCAGCTGACTTGGAGTGACTGGGTGCCTCCAGGGAGGTTAAATTCTAAGTGTCGTCTGGGCTTCTGCAGTCTTTAAAAAGGCTGAGTGGGATGTTTTGTTGTCCTTCTGTTGCTGTTAACTGATTTATGTCTCTTAAACTTGGGGACAGTATTTGGGTAGCAAGTGAGGTGAAATAGTCCTCTTAGCATCTTTGGAAAATAATACTTTGAAGAGCAGCAGAGAGCAACTTGCAAGAGGGAAAATATTTCCCGTGGGACTTGCACATTTTGGGGTGATTGTGTTTACAGCCCTGGCTCGTTTAGAGAATCTCTCAGCATGCGTGCTGCAGACCACCAGAAAAAAAATGCAAAATGAGAAGCTAAACAACTGATTTTTCTACTGTAGTAGCATCCACTGGCCAACCAATACAGTCACTTTGAAAAACAGCATATCGCAACTTATCCTGGTCAAAATCTGAGTAGTAAAAAAATAGTGAGAGTGAGCTGGGGGGTAGGCATCGCATCTACATGGCTCAGTGCTGGTAAACTCGCTCCAGCTATGAGACTGGAAAGAGACTTCAAGCTCCTCTTGGGCCATACTTTTGCTGCGAAGTCAACTGATGGCAAAAATACAGTAGGAAGGACCGCTTGGGGAGTTATGGCAGGTAATTAAGAACCATGCCTTTGTAAGGAAATGCCTCTTCTTTGCACCACGGAGCCAGGCACAATCCTTGTCCTTGTGCTCTTTGAATACAAGGACAGCTTCTGCCTCGTGCAAGAGCAGGGTTGACCGTCTCAAAACATTTGCAGAGGAGCAAAGCACAGGCAGGGCCCACTCTCCCCCATGTGCTGCAGCTCAGCTGGCACAGCAGCGCTGTACAAGGAAAACATATTTTCTTCCTTCATTAAAAAGCCCACTGCATTAGAAGCAGCAGGATGAATTCTGCTATGCTTCCATTTTAAACTAATTGTGTATTGAGGTATACACAAGATAATTTTAAAGCAAGATTTTTCATTCCCAGCCTGCAAAAGATTCCATTTTCCAGCTGCTGGAAAACATCATGAGCTGATCCTGTAATGAACTCTCTCATGTAAGAATTGCCTCATTACCATTAAATGTTGCCAGCTCTTAGATTTGTGTTCTGCTTCATAAATTCCAAAAAGCAGCTCAATGTATTTAGGAGCTATTTCCCTGCTTTAAAAGGAACCAGAGTCTATTCCAGGACCCAAGCCAGAACCCTTACAGTTTAAATGAAGACAGATTGCCATAAGCTTATTTCAAAAGATGAAGAAAAAGTTTTGCAGAGCAATTTCTTTCTTTTTTTTTCTTTTTTTAAGGAACAAGAACTTGTGCTTTTTGTGTTTTTGAAGAACAGTGAATAAGCCCAGCAAAATTACACTATTGTATGTGCCCACTAGTCAACTATTAACATTATAATCATTTTTTTCCCTTGGCAGAAGGCAATAAAGGGCCAGAATCCATTCTCCCTGATTCTACATACCAACTCCATAGGATTCAATTCACTCCAAACCAAGGTGGAGCTGCTTTGGAGGGACTAATGATGAGGTCTGGAGGATTTCTCCCTTCAGTTGTTAATTTGAACATAATCCAGGTCAATGTTGACCACTTTAGGTCAGCTCTGTGTTGCCTGACTTCTGTAAAACAATGAAAATCTCTTCCAAATTGTGATGGGTGGTTACTGCAACTTTACACTTTTATCGGCAGCCTAAAGTACTGAATAGGAAAAAGAGGCAATTTTCTTTTCTTATCTAGAAAGATTTAGGCAGAGCAGCACAGCAAATTTGTACTGTTATTCATGTTGCATATGCCCCTAAGAAATAGAATGGAATTTGCTATGGGCTGCAAAAGTACTTCACAAAAATAAATTCACCAAGGAGAACATCAGTTCTGAACTGTGTACCTTCCAAATATCTGGGAAATCTGCCTGGGCAACACAGTATGTTGGATCTTAGTGGACAGTGTTACATGCATGTTGGATTTAACTTACAAATCTTTCCCAAAGGAGCTGGAGAATGGAAAAAAACTATAATGCTGTTGGGCTTTTGTCATTTTCCGTTAAAAACTGGCTGCTTCCAGCATGTCCAGGCAGATTTAGACAGATGAAAGGGTCAACTAAACAATGATTGTACATATATATAAATTAAGACATGAGAGCTTCCAGTAATTTATTTTATCAATTAAAATGCTGCTGTGATTTTGACTTTGAGAAAGGAAGTTCCTTAGAAGGATCAGAAGACAGTATCCCATGGCAAACAACCAAAATTGGATGAGTTCAAAGATGCAAGAGGATATGTATTCAGTCTGTTCAAGGTGGAGCATGCAGCTGTGTCCTAATAAAAAGAAACAATTGGATTTATTTCATCTCCTAGGGTTGTTTCCTTCATAATCTATGCAAGAGAGCATTTTTTAATGCTGTGACTTCTTTTTTTCATAATGTCTTTCAAAACAAGGCCTAGTGTCAAGAACCCCTTCTTTTCCAGTGTTAGCCTTGACATTTGGCTATCAGTGTGTTCATTACATAGGATCCCTCCTGCACTGCTCCTGGAGAACTGCAAAGCAGTCCGGACAGCAGACCAGCCTGGAAGGCCATCGCTGGACCTGGACCATGCGTATTGGGCAGAGGTGTACAGAGGGGGAAAGCGCCAGGTCTGACATGACAGTGCTGGGAGAAGATTCTAGTCTAGTTAACGCTTGCACCAGCAAACCGTTGGACTCTCTACAGGGACTTCTTTTATTATCTGAACCCAAAATGCAATTTTACTCTTCATGTCCTTACTAGAAGTAGTGTACATACAGCATGCTGAAATTCCAAATGTGGGTATATAAAAAATTTAACTGTTGTACCCTATTCAGCCATCTCTTGGTGTTCCTCTCAGTTGAAAAAAAAGTGGGTTTTCTTCCACTTTTTCCTCAGAAAACCTGTTAACCCTTGCAAGAAGGGCTGAAAAATTTGGCATCTGAACATCATCACCTTATGGCATGTTGTCCCTGAGGAAAAACTTACCCACACACTTCACAAAAGCAGAGTCCATGGAAGGAACAGTTGTAGCACTTTGAAGTGCTATTTATGCTGTCAGTTCTGTTTCCGTAAATGTTTATAAATCAGGGATTTAAACTAAGCACTCACATTAATTGCTCTCAAACTAATCAGTGAATTGATTCCAAATCTGGCAGCCAGTCAGTGTTGATACAAGATTTGCTGCACGTATACTCCCAGATTTTGTTCGCATGGTATTTTATTGCAAATATAAAAAGGCAAATGCAGTTGTCAACTATGAATGAAGACAAACCAGGATAAACTGAAGAACAAAACTGGTGTATATACCCCTAGCAACCTGTCAGTATGGACAAAACTACCCGTGAGTTGACATCTAGTACTTATTTGCTAGATCTTCTTGTAAATAATAAGTCACCTTTTCTTGCTGCAAACAACATGAACCATGTTCATCGTTTGAGATTCTTTACGTTATTAACAGCTTGGCAGGGAGTTCAGAAACTCAGCTGAAGAAAATATTCAGGAGATCCTATATAGTTTATATTAAGATTCCATGCTGATCTTTTGAACATATGCCTTCCTATTTTACTAGAAAGTTTCCATAATTTTGTATTAGACAGGAAAGTCATGCTTTTCTACTTCTTTGGGGCATTTCCATACTGTAAGTATTCTGAAATATGATTTGAGTAACAAGAATCATAGAATCATAAAATGGTTTGGGTTGGAAGGGATGTTTAAAGATCATCTAGTCCAACCCTCTGCCAGGGGCGGAGACATCTTCCACTCAAAGCCCCATCCAACCTGGCCTGGAGCACTTCCAATGATGGGGCATCCACAACTTCTCTGGGCAACCTGTTCCAGTGTCTCACCACCCTCATTGTAAAAAATGTCTTCCTTATATCCAATCTAAATCTTCCCTCTTTCAGTTTAAAACCGTTGTCCTATCACTACAGGAAGGCTGGAATCTTTTTTACTCAAGTAATGCAGACAGTTTGCTGTGTACTTTAGAAAGTAAGAAATTTCCATCAGTGCTGTTACACTTTTACAGCTTCCGGAGCTGATGTGCCAAGGTGTAAATTTCTTCTCAGGAGCGGTCTGGCTCAACATGGGTCCTAAACGAAGTCGTGGCAAAACAAGGGAAGAAAGATGAAAGGCTCAGGTGCAAAGAGCATACAGCCAACTCCTAAGCAACTGGAGAGCTTAAGTACAAAATAATCCTATTCCTCCTCTGAAGACAGTAACATACAGAAATCTGTCTTTGTAGCTAAAGCTGGTCACTTTCTAGCCTCGACATGCTTCAAAAAATTATTTCTATGATGTAGCCAACAATAACAGGCCATTATCTGATGAAGGCAGTGGTACCTTAAGAGCCTCACTGGGTGATGCAGAGCTGGGCCTGCATGTTTACTCCAAAAAATGCCAAAAGACAGGATGTCCCTGTGTAGGAAGGAAATTCCATATCGTCACTGGAAGAGTTTAGTGGCCAAAAAGAGGAAAACAAAAAATCTACGATGAAAGAAGAACTCTGAGGTTCAAGAAGCACAAAACAAAGCCTTGATGATGTACCCCTTTCTCCCAGTCCGTTATCTGAAATATACCTTCACAAATTGGAAACTTTGCTAGTAATGATTTTTTTCTGCGTAAAAACCCTACTAATGGGTTCTATTTTGTTATTTGTTGTCCTGGGCTGGCCAAGAGTATGCAGGGCAGAGCATGTAGCACAGCCCTCTGCTTTGAGAACGGAGAAGTGGGGAATACAGAGGATTGCTGAGTCAGGGAGAAAACTCGGCAGGAAAGGGTTTGTGTTCAGGCACAGACCTCATGCCTTTTTCTTGGAGCTGTAGTGAGCATGGGGAGGGTGGGCATGGAAGCGGGGGACAATGACACAGGCAGGGTTTTATTGCACTATGTCCACTTCATCTTTGGCTATAGCAGTAGAAACCCTCTCGCCTCACGCTTGCAGTACAAGAGCCAGGGTCCTGAGCGCCCTGGGGCAGGCGTAGGTGTTTCAAGAAAGATGAGGACCATCCTCTTCTTGCACACCCTAAAAATCTCCACAGGAACAGCCAGGTTTGGCTTTAGGTCTTGAAATTACATGTGGGCTGCTGAAAGTAAAGCTACTCATTAACTGTTCATTAATTCCTTTCTAGAAGTAATTTATTCTTCTTCCTTTTTTTTTTTTTTCCTCCAGTAGACGTCTCTTCCTCTCTTTTTGTGGCATGAAGATAACCTGCAGGGATAAATGGAAATTGGGTTTGTGCCCTTATTTCTAGAGTGATTGAATTGGTGGTGTCTCACTGGAAAAAACAGCCATCCTAGCTGCTAGGCAATTTTAGTAATGATTTAGACACTTTTACCTTATTTATTGTGGACTTCTTTTCTTAGTTTCTTATTTTCTTTTTCTTAATCTTGTCATGGTTTAACCCCAGCCAGCAACTAAGCACCACGCAGCTGCTCCCTCCCTCCCCCCCCCTCCCAGTGGGGTGGGGAGCAGGAAAGGAAAAAAAGGTAAAACTCGTGGGTTGAGATAAGAACAGCTTAATAACTAAAGTAAAAATAAAAAACACTACTAACTAAGAATAATAATTGTAATGAAAAAGAATACACAACAAAAAAAAGAAATAAGAAAAGACAAGTGAGGCACAATGCAATTGCTCACCACCCGCTGACCGACGCCAGAGCTGCGATCTGCCCCCCCCGGCCAATTCCCCCCTGTTTATATACTGGGCATGACGTTCCATGGTATGGAATAGCCCTTTGGCTAGTTCAGGTCAGCTGCCCTGGCTATGCTCCCTCCCAGCTTCTTGCACACCTGCTTGCTGGCAGAGCATGGGAAACTGAAAAGTCCTTGGCTTAAGATAAGCGCTATTTAGCAACAGCTAAAACATCAGAGTGTTATCAACATTATTCTCAGACTAAATCCAAAACACAGCACTGTACCAGCTACTAAGAAGAGTTAACTGTGTCCCAGCCGAAACCAGGACAAATCTAAACATCCAGTTTATACATATATAATCATTTAATGTAAACAAAACATAGATTTCTTCCAATAGTGATTTGTAACAGTGATATAAAATTTAAAAGGAAGAAAAGCAGTCTGGTATGCTAAGGAGCATATAATATCTGTAACAGATCTTCTTCATTGCTCTAACCTATACTCTTCAACATATAAGCGTTGTTTTTCTAACTCAAAGACCTGCAGAAACACCACACCTGCACATCTGATTAGCTAAAGCTAAGCAAATCTGAACGTTAATTCAGTAGAATCCTATGAACTGGTAGACAGCCAACTCAATTAAACAGCTATCCTGATACGGAGAGACAAAAATGCTTCTGAAAAGACTTGCCGTGGCATAAAGTATCCACCAAAGTAAACCTACAGCAATAAGGAGATTATTCACAGCATTTAATTTTTCTTTGGCATTTATTTCCTTATTATTACTGGAATCTCTGTTTGTGATGGAAGTGAAGTTTGGCATTTCACACTGGCTTAAGAGCTTGCTAATACTTCACTCCCTGTGTCACTGAATGAGTATATCCCTGTTAAGCAGTTTCACTGTCATTAAGTATAATTGTGCTAAATTAGCATCCATGGAGATGTCCTGGTTAAAAGGTTTTTACTATACTAGCGACTGTATACAAATAACATAATCCTGACAGAAAAAAACCCTGAGCAATAGCTAAGAGAAGGAATTTGTAGTTGCTCTTCAGAACAGCAGGCAGGGAAGTGTCTCCACACCAGCATCTCCTGGGGCAGGGAAGATTGCTTTTCTCAGCTAAGTCAGCAAAATGGTCATGGTCCCTGGGCATTGCTATTTGATACAGGTGTTTCTCTAAAAGATATGTGTGACCATTGCAGACCAAGGTTTGGCAGAATCCTGATTTTCAGACTGCTTGGCTCTCTTGTTGAGTGGAAATTATCTGCAATGCTGGTGTTTCTCTGGCTTCCTCTGAGCACTGTGCACAAGAACAGTTTGCCGTACAAATTCTTCAAACGATCCTCTTAAGAATTAATGTTGGAAGAAGGCTTTTTACTTTTTGAGCTGTTATGCTTAACATCTAATTAGCCCACAGTGTCAAGGCTAACATGATAATTCTGTAGGCCAGACATTTCTCATGAGGAGTAAGGAATAATTTAAAACGGTCATTAGGAGCTGCATGGTCTTGAAAATAGAAATTCTTTTCACTTTAACTTTAGATAATTGTGCTACAGTATTCCTTCCAATTTAGTGCTAATTTCTGGAGTTACTAGGTAAAATAACAAGCTGACATCCATATTGTATCATATGCTTGATTACCTGTATGCAGAAAGTGGCCAAAGAACAATTTCAGATAACCAAGTGATTTGATGCTTGAGGGAATTTTCAATATAATTAATCAGCATCTGGGGACATTAACCTGTTTGCTTAAGAAGGATTTTTGGTTAATTGAGGTTCACAAACTAAGGTTACGTAGAATGCAGAGCAACCTTTAGTTCAGCCTTGAAGCCTTGCACTGAAGGGTGTTTCAGAGGATTATTTGAAAAAATGTTTTTCATATCTAATAATTTGCATCTTAACCATCCTTAATTACTAGCCATTTGATTATCTTTCATCTCATGTCCAGTAAGCTAAACTCACAGAAAATTATCTTCCTTTTTGATATAAAAGGAACAGTAAGAGTTGGTCCTTACCTACATACAGAGAATCTTTGAGTAACAAATCTTTGCTTCCGGTAGTGCTGAAGTGTTCAAGTATTATTAATTCATATTCATGTGCACACAACAAACAAACATATATTTTGAAACTATACTGATATAGTCTGTCTTTCACAGCCTGCTTCAGTTAAAGCACCAGGATTGTGTTAGACAGGAAGGAAGAATGAATTCCAGAAGGAGGAATCTCCACTGATCGTGCCTCTTCCCAGCCTCTAGACATGCAAACCCAGATACCTGCAACCAAGAACTTCATAGATGATTTTGCCAATTAAGCAAAAAGAGTGATGGGCTTTCTCAGGTAACCAGGCAAGATGAGCTGTATTCTCTGGAGAGTAAGGGATTTGGTTTTATAGCACAATATTGCCTCCCAGAGATGACCATTTATGCTACTTTTACTGCATTGTTACAGGAATAATATTACCATATAGCAAATTGCCTTTTTACCAGCAGCACCTACCTCCTACGTACCACACCTTCATTTGCACTTCTTGGCAACTCTTGCGCAGCAGCACGCAGATCCCTATGTTGGCTTGGCATACCAGATGGGACGCCTTGGGTTGTGCTTAAGACTAGAAGGCAAGTTTTGTAACATTTTGCTGCACATTTTCATGTGCTAGTAACAGGAGCATGTGATCCCTAATTCCTGAGGTACAGCATCACTCCTACTCCCATGCCAAGCCCTTTCTGAACAGGCTCGGCCAGCTGTGCAACTGCAACAGTCATTTTTCTCTGATACATATAGACAGGGACTAGAATAATACTGTCAGACTGCCTTTCAGATCTTGTGAGTAAAGAAGGATCTGCAAATGTGAAAGGCTAGTATCATGATATCTTCTAATGCCATAGTATCATATAATGCTAGTTCCTGGGTATTTGATTTAACATCCTAGTACCACAACATTTCTATAGACTTTCAGGGCAGTTTTGAGTAAGGTCATTAAACTTGTCTCAGGAGCTAATGACTTTCAATATTTCATTCTTTCATGTTTAATTTTTAATTATTCCTTGTTTAATTCTCTCTGAAAATGAGTGTTCTTTTCCAGCAAAGAATGAAAGAACATGGGTTATACATGGTTTTTATATTCTTATTTTCATTTTCTTAAGAAATTGCTGGATGAACAAATCACAGGGGCTACATTTTGACCAACAGATTACTCGGTCAACTCAACCGACCACTAGATTGGTCCATGTGTCACTCATGGAAGTTGTGTAATTTCCATCCCTGAAAGTCTTTGGTTACAGACCAAACAAATGCTGTGAGGAATAACATACACAACATTTAGGACAGAGCAATAGCCTATGTCAATGTTTCTCAGCCTTTTTTAGTTAATGAACAAGCCAAACTTTAAGCAAAGAAAGATAGATCTTATTTGGTTTTGTCATAATTGTTTTCTTGTATAACTAAACAACACGTGGGCTGAAATGGGATCATTCATGCTTTAGGTTTTTTACTGTCATTTTTATTCATTTGTTCGCTTATATTTGGCTGTATATTTTGCTAACATTATGGGGTCTGAAATCATTCAGTAAATGTGCCATCTAAGATCTCATGAGCCAGTGGTGAAAAACTGTTGAGAAGCATTCAACTAGGTAACTTCTACAGGTCCTTTCTATCCATTTGCTTTACAACTCTTTGATACATACGCATTTGCAAGGAGATGTTCCCTGGCACCCAGCTTGCACCATTCACTCCAGAGTAGTAAGACTGAGGATGCAAGATCTTCCCCTGCATTCCTCTGGTCCTTTTACACACACTGTTAAGCTACCAGGGCAAACAGAAATGTTTACTGCTGCTGTCTGCAGTCCATTGATCCAAATTTCATTCTTTCCATGACCTTTCTTGTAGTAGCTGTGTGTAATGTTTGTAAAAGCAGCAAATTTTGAGGCAAGGGATTTGTCTATAAATTCTCATTTACTTCTACCTGTTTTATTTCTGATGAAAGGTCCTGATGATTGACAAAATGAAGTGTAATCTGTTTAAAGACCAGCCTTGATAGATGCTGCTTTACAGCTAATATTTTATGAGGATTTTGTGAACTCCGAGTCAGTATGAATGTCAGCATGGGAAATATATTTAATCTTTCTGCACAGCTGTTTTTATCAACCTTCTCCTCAACCATTAATAAACAGCTGATAAAGCTCTCAGGGGAACTCGCCATGATCCATACTGAAATTTGTTTGTTCAACCTGTCCCTTCTGTTGCCTAGTGGAAGCTTAATGCTTTAAATTGGTCAGAGAGTTTGAGAAGACTTGGAAAAATTCAGGAGTGGTTACACAGGTGGTAAAAGGTCTGACCTTAGCCCACCATCTCATGTGAAATGAGAAGACAACTCATTTCACTGGAAGCAAGACCACTTTTTTAATGCTGGGCTGAATTTTGTGATTTGCTAATTTATATCAATAGCTCAGCTGCTCCAACTGGAAACTCCAACTCACAGCCTGGGGGGCTGCAGGTGAAGTGAGGGCAAAGCACTTCCCACCCATCTGCAAGCTCCAAAGGGAGGCTGTAACCGGAGTAACTTGGTAAATGCTATTCTGGACTAAAGCTTTAAAAAGACTGAGCTGAAAACCTTCTCTCAGTACAATCGATAAGGGCATTTCTATTATTTTCAGTACAATCAGAATTTCATGCTAAAGAGGGAGGAATGTAATTTCAGAGTGACTTCCCTGACAGCAGAGACTATATGCCCATGATTTACCTAGAAAGTTATTTCTCTAGTGCCTGGGAATTTCTGTTTTTCATTTCAGTCAAAATTATTCTGTGTTTGTTGACAATATTTATTCATGACACATTGCTCTATAGGATAGTCTTTGTTTGCTGTGTTTACCTGACAGAAGTGACTCAGTGGGACAATTGTGCCATTGGGTAAATGATATTTAGGGTAAAATGTTTGAATTGTCCTTTGGCTGGAAGAGCATGTGAGCATTGCTGATCGTTGTTCATTGTGGCCATTTTAGAACTTACAAGGTACTGAGGGAGTGCTTCAGTTCTGAAAAGACATATGCTTTTGAGTGAAAGAAGGATAGTATTGTAAGTGAACTTTTGTATCAGTGTTTTGTGACCTTGAAAACGATATCACAAGAGTGACAAGTGTTTTCCTGTGAATTTATGGCCACGTTCATAAATGGCATCCTATGGTATCCCAGTGTAAACCCTTAGAAGCCTGACATGACTTTATTGGAGGTACTCTGGATTTATATCAGAGCAAATTCATTGGAAAGTGTCCTCTGATACCTCCAATTCAAACTTTCATGTTATTTTATAATTCAATATGGTAGTTATACAAAGGGGCTTTAACGTTGGCTGTAGAAACTAAAGCCTTTTATTTGCAGCCAAGATGTAACATGTCCAGTGCTCTTGTAAAATGCCTGTTTTACCTTCTAGTGTCCCTTCAGCTTTTGGTAGAGAGGATCACAGCTGAATCTAAGAATGGAGGTAAGGCTTGGTTTTCACACTTTTCGCAGAAAATGCATGTGGTAAACACTCCTCTTACAACTGTGCTTCATCTATGCTACCTGTATGTACGTGCTCATCACTGGACAAAATACATGAGGTAATTTTGCAGTGGATAGCAAGTGGCTGAAAGATGGAAGCAAGCACATCCTGTAATTTAATACTAGACATTTGTAATGATTTGTTTTAAATGTTTAATAACAGATGCAACTTGCAACTATTTAGTAGATCCTTAGAGCACTGCAGGTTTGTTTAATATCCCAGCTAGTCAGTGTAACCATTTTGTGGTTACTGAGTGGTTATTTACCGGGAAGCTAGGGAGGCAACCAGAAGAATGAGAGTCCAGGTAGCAGGTCTGGGAGACAAACATGTCTATTCTGTCTACGTCCTACACCATAGGTAGGAAATGCTCAAATAGCTCAGTTACCAAACCTTTAATAGTTAAAAGTTAGAATCTAGGCCAGTGGGCAGAAAATGTTTTTATATATGGCTATTCTATCATCAATATGCAATGAATCAGTGGTGGCAAAATCCACTTTGTAGAATACCAATGTTCACTTCATCATAGTGGCCATGAGGAGACTGACTGGGTACTGGGACTTAAAGAACCTCTTACTCTTGGGTGAGATTTGGCCTGTATTTCCAGCTGCCTGAGTTTCATGTCTTGTGAGAAGAGAACTTGCAAATGCATCAGGTAAATTATGCACAAATACTCTGAGACACAAAAATGGATATAAAGACTGCTTTCCTTTTCACCAACAGTGCTTGTTTCTATCCCCACGACCTTCTCCTGTCTCACACAGTACATTTATTTTATTTCCATTAATGGGCACTCTGCGCACCCATTTAATCAAGGGAATGAAATAACCCAGTACTGTTGAATCAAATTCTGATATAGTAAAAATAAATGCAGATGTTTCCTATATGCAGGCTTCCCAGGTGGTTAATTGACAGCTTAGGCAAATGTTATTTTCTTGCACTGTTAATAATTTTTTGTTAAGTGTGTCATAATGCATTTATTTACAGAATCTAACATTGTATTGACAGCAGGGAGTACAGTGCGCTTTTTGCAAAGTCAGTCTGAAGATTGTTATTTAAAGCAGAATCAAAGACTTACAAAGAAGATAGGGACTTAGCTCCCATGAGGTGATAAGGGAAATTGCATTGAGACAACAGAGCAGGAGGTTAGCTTCCTGTGCTCTGGAATGGAGAGATATGAGAAGCAAAAGGGAACAGTAGTAAATCACGGGGTAATGGCATCATGTTATTTCATGGGATGCCCTGGAAAAACAAATGGAAGGAGAATAGTATTATGTCTTACACATGCACTGTAAGCATCTATAGGGTGATTGAGTGACCCATGTGCTGAAGATGGGTTTTAAATAGAAAAATGGGGGGAAGAGAGGGGTGAGATGCCCTGTTAACTCTAGTAATGACACCACTAACTCCACTAGAAACCCTATCTTGAAATGATCTCCTGAGAGCATGAAACGTGACTCTTTATTCTCCCACCCAAAAATCATAGCAGCTCAACAGTGTTCAATAAGTTGATTGTTCTGTGTATGGGAAGCCCTTGGGGTGACTCTTGCAAGGAAAACCCTGAAATGGAGGCATGAGGAAAATGGAGGCTTCCTTTTTCATCACTGTTTTAAAGCCAGCAGAGTACCACTGGCATCAGCTTTCTGCATCAGATGGGGAAGTGGGTATCTTCTCGTACAAGATGAATTGCTTTTGGAGAGCAGCAACAGCCTGAAGTTGCTTGGAGCAACTCGAGATAGATAGGCTGGAAGTGCGCTGTATGTGACACCTTAAGCTGGGCCCTACAGCATATACGCCCAGCTAGCTTTGGCAACAAGCTCTCAAGAGCACTGTTTGAAAACCACTCCTTCAATCGAATGCGTGTAATGCCAAGAAAAAATATTCAGGGATGGAGCAAGTTTTCCTGCGCTTCAAAAGGCAATGCGACAAAGGTATAACAGCACGGTATCCTAATCCCCAGTGTGCATGTTCCCGTTGCAGAGACATGGGGAAAAGTCCCTGCGTTTGATACCAGCAGTGGATGATATCATTCTGCTGATGTCCTGATCTGTCCTAGTTCTGCAATGTTACTTCTCAAATTTTCTCCATAATCCATAGAGTTAGCAAGCATTTCCCAGTTATATGCTGCACAGAATAACCCAAATACAGTATTTGTACAGTAATTTTCTTTTCTGACTGACAAATTGTGTACTGTTTCTCTATCATGAAAACTCGATTGAGTCTGGAAACAGCATTTGTGCATATTCGGTGTATCATATTGATCATAACGGGGAGAAAGCCAAAAGAAGGCCTTCTCCATAGAAACGCAAGGTTACAGTGGGAACGCAGAGTCTTCTCTCGGTGATAAATGGCACTGACACTGTGATTGCTCTGCTCGTTTAATATCTGGAGGTATCTCTATGCAATAAAATTTTTACTAATATGCCCTTTACTTTCCTTTTTAATCTGCTCAACATTTTGGCTGCCAGATTTTACAAAAACCAAACACATTGTATCATTTCTTCCCAAGAGTTCTTTTACTAGTATCTCTAAGCCTGAAATTTTATATTTGCATATGAACACAGTAGTATCAAATCATTCAAAGCAACTGATACTTCTATAGCTATAACAGATCAAGGTCTGTTCTCAGTTACCCATAAGAATTCAGCAGTAATTTAGCTACACATATATATAGTTTTTTGCTTTTTAGAGTGATTCATAAAGGAATTCAACAGACGGAGGAAAGCTAACAAGGGGAGCTCATTGCTACAGGATGCTGTGGGCACCAGCAGTTTATTATGGGCTCTTAGAGGAATTAGACAAATTCATGCATGAAAGATTCACTGGGCTGTTACACCTAAAGACACCACTTCTGGTGCAGGAAATCCTTGACCTGCAGATTGCTGGAAGCTGATGAAAGTACCCCGGGAAAGCGACGCTATGTGCCTGCTCTGCTCTTAGTCAGTTCTTTGTGCATCTGCTACAAGCCATTGCAGGAAGCCGGTCTCAATGGACACGTACTCTGACCGGGTATGGCTGCTCTTATGAATTGCTTAAGGCAAATGGTGGGTCCTACAAAGAGAACTCCCAGAACTGTAACTTGTGATACAAGAACACGACAATACTCCTTCTGTTTGGCAGAAATGGGTGAGGACAGTCTCTCACCTCGTGTCAGGGCCCTGAGGGGACTCCCCACCCCTTCTAGGGGTTTGGCTGCCTGGGCTCAGGGCCAGCCTAGTGCCCTGTGGTGCAGCTGGTGGTCTTAGGGAGACAGCTGGGAGGACTCAGTGATGTCCCTCCCCACCTCCTGTTCACCCAGGATCTGGTTTTAAGCCCAGGCTCTTGCTCCTTGGGTCCCAATCAATCTACATTGCAGCCGCATCACGGCCATGCCCATGCCTGGCTGTGGACCCTACTGATGCACACACTGACCCTGACCCATGAACTAGCTTCCCAGCCTGACCCCGGACCCGCCTCATCACCCATGGACTTGCCTGATGACCATGGGGTCAGCCGGCTGTGCCTGGCTGCCCCCTTCCAGCCTGCCCTGCTCCCTCCATGAGGGCAGTGGGATGGGCCCTGGCTGGTGAGGCCGTGCCCTCCTGGCCCGCAGATCCCCCATGGCGCACAGCTACCTATCTTTTAGTTTTATATCTCACTCCTTTGCTGTGCCACACCAATGTCTGTAGCCCACTCTGAGGTCTGATATGCCGTGACTAGGTTGCTGACCCAATCTGTGATCCATTGGCCATCGAGCATGGAGTAGGCGATGAAAGGTTGGTGTTTTGTGTACCTATGTCTTTTGTGCACCTTTAGCTGTGGGGCACAGGCACACACCCCAGCTGTCACCCCCTCCATCACATTGCCTGCTTGCCTCTTCGCCATGTGAATCTAGCACATGTGGTCCCACATACTGGGAGAAAAAGTGATAGGTCTGACAGTAATGTTATGCTTGATCATGCGGCACCATGGATCTTATAATTCAATTACATCTTCAGAGAGTCTCTTCTTACAAGAATTTATAAGGTTGAAGGTTACCATGCCAAACACAAAGGTTACCATGCCAAGCACAAAGGTTAGGGGTATGTATGGACATGGCTGCTCAATGAATTCCAGCAATGATGGCTAAAGTGACTAAAAGACATGTCTTGCCAGTGGTCTGTAAAAGAAGTTTACCAGGGGGTTCTTTTGACTTCAAACAGGAGAAGATAATAAAACGGCCTGAGCTGAAACACGGCTTATGGCACACTTGTGGTCATAAGCTAGGATAATGAAGATCACTCCAGCTACCAACAGATTGTCTGTCAACATATGCAGTGTTCAGAATTGAGAGAAGTTAATAACACAGCATACTCTGCAATCAGAATCTGTTCATCTAATTTGCCTCATGAGACAGAAAATCGGTGGCAGGTTTTCTCTTCCTGCCTTCCTTCCTTGAGAATTCAGTGTCAAAGGAAGCTAGTGTCAAACAGCCCTGATGAATGATCATTTCTGTGCACAAAACACATAATTCAAGTTTCATCACCCTTTCCTGTCAACAGGTTTCAGTGCTGTTGGGGAAGGATCATTTCTATGTTACCTTCTGCCTCTGCTAGAATTGAACCCTGTCCAGGCTCAGGATGAGAAAGTACATATAGCAAATCATTTAGACAAATAGCTTCCCTCAGTAAAGCATCAACTTATATTAACAAAACTTTCAAACGTTTAATATTGCATCTGCTCTGTAATTTGGTTCATTGTAATTTTTGTTTTAATAAAAAATCCATTTATTCATCTCTTCAATATGCCGCAGTTCTGTTTCACCCTTTTTATAACTGTGATGATACATTTTTCTCTTCCACTCAAAAATTTGGAGCGCTTTTCCTGTCTGCTTATGTTTCCACCATACTGGGCCTAACCTCAGAACCTTGCTCTGTTTCTCTCTGGCTGATTAATTGATGTTTCATCCCTTTCCTTTTTCTAAAGAGTAAGTTGGGGTTTTTCCTTGTAACTCATCACATGTTGATTCGTTTGTATTTTTGCTAATTCTATTTGTATTTACTTTTGCATCTATATCCTCCCTTTGTGTTTTGGGTCAAAAGCATTATAAATAAATTAACAACCCTTTCCCTGTCTGCCAGGATAACTGCTTATAAAAGTCTGGTTTCTAATTCCTTAGAGTTCATGAGGGACTTATGCCCTGAAGCATACAGTTTGATTTCCCAGCCTGTACCCTTTCTAATGAATGCTCCCATTATATGCTTACTTGTCCAATCTTCTTTTGAATCTGAGTAACATTTGACCTCTGAGATGACCTGCAGCAAAAAATTCCACATTTTAATCACTTCCTATTTTATTCAAAAGAAAATGTAAAAAAAAAAAACCAACAAACTTCTTTCCTGTGTTTCAGAGGTGCTGTGGCTTGGTTCTTCCCCTGTGTAGGGTAAAAGCAAATAAGAGCTCAGCCTTTCTTTGCTGTACCTTGTTCTTCTGTACAGTCTTTTATTTCCCTCTGTGTCTGTCTCCTGCCTGCTCTAAACAGTTTGCATCTTTTCAGTCCTTCTTCATATAAAAGCTTTTGTATGACTATTCATGACCATCATCTGTCTCATGTCTTTGCATTTCTGCAGCTGTTTTTTGTGAGATGATGATACATCTGGCTATGGGTACTCCCAGTTAGACACATCCTTAATTTCTAAAATAGAAAATAATACTGCCTCATCTCATTCTCTAGGCATACTTTTTTGATCATCTGTTCATAACATGAGCAGTACCTTCTGCTTGATGTCTTTAAAGTGGCTGTATATCCTCTGCACTAGAGATCCAGGCTATCCAAAACTCACAGCTAATTCAATCCTAAAATAATTTTTAGAGTGTGTACAAAGCAGAAAGAACAGATTGACATACAGCTACTAGGAACAGTGTCCTTTGACATATAGAGTCTAAACCAGACATAATTTTCCAGAATCCATTTTCTGAGTGTCTTTTTACTTTCAAATACCATTCTTCAAGTCAGGTGTTTGCCAATTTACTGCATGAAATTCAGAGCCTGTTGCCCAAGCTTTTATTCTAAACTATCATGCTGATTCTTCCTTCTGTAGGTTTCTAACACATTCTTCTTTTTATCTGATCAATAGAGAAATGAACTGGCCTGGGAGGTAGACCTTTTAAAAATGGAGTCTTTTATAAAGTAGGGTATTTTTTTTTTAAGTAGATGCTAAGCAGCTGAACTATTAATTGCATCTGGAGTTTCAGGTGCTCAGCACTTGGTCCTTACTCTCTACCAACTTTCAATTACATATATGCTTTCAATTAGATCCCTTATACCCTGTCATTGGCAGGATTCACATTCTCCACTCTAGGATAAGTCCCATTTCATGCACTCACAGTATCTCTTCTCCTTGCTTGCTTACTTCACCAGCCTCAAATCTGAGATCTTCACAAAGACAAGAGGAAAAAATCTAGAATTACCTAGCAGTAATCTCCTTAAACCATAGGCTAGGTCTCTTTAAGTGAGAGGAAAGGGCCCCAAGGTAAGCCCTTATAAAGCCAGTATTGCAAGCCCCTTCCTTTCTTCTGTGGTGTGTAGCAGTCTTACCGAGGGACATGTTCCTAGGGGAACATTTGGAAGGGCTTCGGAAAAGGAAAAGAAGAATTACAGACCATGATAAGATGGGGAAAAAGGTTAGTTATTTTTGGTTCTCAGCTGTGGAATTATATTTAGAATGGTAGCTACATTTAGAAAGAAAAAAGTTTTACATAGGTATAAAACCATAAGGAAATACAACAGATTATATTGCGCAACAAGTTTGAGGAGCAAAGTTGAGTTGCTAGAAGGTGCTACTTCCACTTTAGTGAAGTGTCTCCTTAATTTCAAGCAGAAAGTTGTATGTCAAATTTGGCAGAATGCATGTTGAATTTCCCTGTTATCTTTCCCTAGTCTTATGTGAGAAATATTTTGAAAAGCTAGTGCCAAGTGTTTAAGGGTGAATTGCTGGAATCAGACTCAGTTTGAGAAAGACCTTCCTCATCTTTAGGTGTAAAGAAGAGGAAGGTATCTCAAAAGCAGGCAGCACTTCTGGCTCTCACTATAACTTTTCTGATAAGATTAAAAAAAAAAAAAAAATTAGATTTCTAAAGTCTCTTATGGGGCTCCTAGCAAGAATGAGTCTCTTATCCCTAAGTACATCTGCAGATCTAGTCCTTGATGTCCAGTATGCAATTTCTGTAAACCTTGTACTTAAATAAGAGAGGGTTTTCTCGATAATCTGACCTTGTATGTCTCCAATTATGTCTTAAATAAGCGGGCCTGTTAAAGACCAGGACTGTACTGTAAGTGTTCTCCACCTGAGGCAAACCTCCTGTGAAAGTGCCTTTGCATAGGACTCTTCTGAGTAAGAGATGGAAAACATTCAGATGAGTCCTCTGCAGAGCTGGAAGATTTGTGTGTCTGAGAAAAGGAAGGCTAACGAGAAAAGGCCCCCTTCATTGCAATACTTCTTCCCCCCTCAAGCATTTTCTGCTGGCCAGGAGCTTAGTGGGTTTTTGCATAGGCTACCTGATTTCCTGTGTTTGAAGGCAAATCTGAGGATAGCTACTGTGCAACAACTCTATAGGAAGATTAATTGTGTTTGTTAGGCAGACAAGACTGTGGGGATCTAACGTGTTGGACCTTGGATGAGAGAGAGCTAGAGGTGAGAAGAAGCTCAGCTGGCTGCCAGGTTCACAAGCAGCAGACTTCAGCCTGACCTTTCTAGTGCTACTGCTCTGTCAAGCACCCTAAAGCTAACCCACAGTCCATCAATACAGTGAGGGAGACGTTTTCATGCTCCTTTGAGACATATGTGAATAATTAGTTGATCTTTGCTATTTAGATAAAGTTAATAGTCCACAGTATATTATGTGTTTAGTAGACAAATAAAACACGGTGGATTTCTGTTATCTAACTCTACCATGGCTTCTTGTTGCTCTGTGTGGGAAGCTCCTTCAGGAAGAATTTGATTGATAGGGAAAAAAGCCCTTCTCTGCTTCATAATCCTGTAATATGAATACAGACTATGCCTGGGCTACAATGTCAGAACAATTAACAATGAAACACCAGTGGCGAGGGAGCTATCAAATGGGATATCTCTGGATCAGTATTGGGTCTGGTATTAATTAATGAAAACACTAATTAAGGTTTCTATTAAACAATCTGGAAGATAAAATGAAGCACGCATTGATCAAATTTGTAGAGGCCAGGCTGTAGCTACAGAATGATTGATCAAGAGATTTTAGAGTAAGAGGCAAATTTTAAATAGGGTGAGATTTTAATTTAGATAAATGTTAAACAATGCACTAGAGGGTGACACTCTAAAATAGAAGGCTGCTGATTAGAGATCAGTAATGCAGAGAAGAACTTAGGAGAGCGGGTAACAAATGGGGCACAAATCCCAATACCATGGAGCTTTAAAAAGACAAATAGCTTTCCTGGCTGTACAGAGAGTAAAAGGGAGGTCATTTGTAGGACAATGGCCATGAGGATATCTATTCTGTGTTTCTAGTGTGGCAATGCAAGTGTAAAGCTTCAACCTGTTATCCATGCGAAAAAAACCTCTTTAATTGTAACCTCAAGGTTGGATAGTAAAGGAATAAAGTTTCTGAAAGTGATGCAGAGCTGATTGATAGACATGTGTACACAGCCTCTGAGAGGCATATGAGCACAGTGTGCTCCACTGACAGTTCACCTCTCAGCTGTGTGGCACCTAATCAGGCGCTCTGCATATGATCCATTGATGCTAACTTCTGATGCATTCCTGTACTTTGCAAAATGCAATGGGAGGGAGCTGCTTCAGTCATGGAAAATGTAGCAGGATGTGAGTGTAGAGGTCTCAGCCTCTCTCTACCATCTTATCAGCCTGTTCCTACCAGCTACAAAAGTGAATTACCAGTATCTTATCTTGTGATTGGTGGGGAAGGCTGGTGAATATGAATAACGTAACCAAGGAGAGAAATTTTGAGAAATGGGTACTGCTTTTGAGCCTTTTTTTAGAGCTGTGGTCTTCCTTTTCTAAGAGTGACTTCATCTAGATTGAGGCCCTGGCGAAGCAGAGGTACCATTGCAGGCAGTTGCTTCTCATGACTTGGTATTCTTGGGAAATGAGATGTCTCTAGGAAGAAGAGGGGGAAACAAACTGCTTCATGCATGTGTGGGAGAGGTAGAAAAAATCGCTAAATACTTCGGTGTCTAGGAGGAGTTATAGACCAGTTATCTGGTCAAACAGTTCCAAGTAAGCTATTTGCAACAAAACTTGTAGTATATATAGTTATTTGTGTGTCTGTGTTGATGCCTCTGCACAGGAGTACTGTATTGTGTTTGAGAAGCATTATAAAAACTCGGGTAAATTCTTTCTTGCAGTAGAATTAAATATTATATTTTGGCACTGCACCAACAATGAATCTATCCATTTGGGAATCAGTTTACCAGTGACATTTTTTTAACTATATCTTCTTTCTTTAAAAAGCACTTATTTTTATGCAGAATCAATGATAGCATTTGCATATGCTTAGGACTTTTCTATAGTAATAGCTTGTAATTTCACAGAATTGTAGAATAGCTGAGGTTGGAAGGGACTCCTGGAAATCAGCTAGTACAATACCCTTGCTCAAAGCACAGTCAGAAAGAGCAGACTGCTCAGGACTGATTGTAAGGTTTTGAGTATCTCCAAGGTTGAAGACTCCACAACCTTTCTGAGCAGCAGGTTCCAATGCTTCATCACTATTACAGTGGTTTAATAAATAAATAATTATATTTAGATGGAACTTCCTGTATTTCAGTTTGTGCCCATTGCCTCCTGTCCTTTCACAGGGCACTGCTGAGAAGTCTGGCTCCTTCTTCTTAATTTCCCCCCCTCAGGTATTTATGCACATTAAGAAGATCCCCCTGAGCCTCCTCTTCTCCAGGCTGAACAGTCCCAGCTCTCTCAGTCTCTGCTCCTGTGATAGATGCTCCAGTCCCTTAATCATTTTTGTGGCTTTTTGCTAGACTTGCTCCAGTATACCCATGTCTCTCTTGTACCAGGGAGCCCATAACTGGACACGGAACTAAAAATATACTGTTTCATTAAAATCTTAGAAAATCTAAATTAGTGATGCATATTGAAGGTAGAGTTTGCATCATTCAAAATAAAAAAGGAACTGGATCAAATTTTAAGTAGAATTGAACTAATATATCCTGCTCACAAGAAGAGGAAATTAAATTAGTTGAAAATCTTATACTAACAGCTATGCTGGAATTATTGTTATTTATCAAAGCAATAAGCTGGGGGGAGATGGGGAAAGAAGCAAATTCTTACTGTGGCAGTACACAAACCCGAAACGCAATACTTGATGTATGCATATAGGATGTGCTTAAAGGATCGCAAAGCCATGGCTTCATTGAGCGCGATGAGCAAGAGTTACATCTTGCTACCTGTCCAGCTACTGGCAGCTTGCAGGGAGTAGTAGGACAAAGTCTGTATTTGTTGATCAGCTCCTTATTATATGTGTTTTCAGGGTCAGGGTGTTGTGTATATGCATCTATATAGCTATACACATATACCTATATAGATGCATATACATCTCTCTGTATTTTTTTCACTCAATGAAAAGAGAATTATTTACCTCTTTTACAACAGGATTTGGATGCTGTTTGTGGATTTTGGCTGCTAATGATATATTTTATTACTATCATTAAAGATTTTTATAATACGGGGCAGGGGTTGTCTAAGTGCTGTGTGGGAGCTGCTAAATTCACCTTGACTGATACCACATGCACTAGTTGAACAAATAGGTTAATGCTATTCTTGTTGATACTGGATATTTGCCATGCCAGAGCCGAGGGGTTTAGTCTCTGTTGTTTGCTGTTTTCTGAAAGCATAATGGATCATTATTTTAGTATAAATTGGGTTCATTCCTAGGTAAAGCTAAAGTGTTTAAATTTCTTTCTTTTCCTTTTAAATATATCATGGCATAAGAAGCCAGGGGATTTCTTTAATAAAAACACAGGGCACAACAAGAAGAAACTGTTCTTTTGGGTGTCAGAATGCCTGTTTGGAAGTTTTTGTCATGTTATTTTAAACCAGAGAAAAGAGAATTTTTCGCTAAAACTCTTAAACATTCTGACGGCTGATATGGTATGTTGAAAGCTTGTCTTTGCTTTCTTTGGCTTGTTACTGCCTTTCTTAAAGGGGGGCGGAGGGGGGGGAGAACATTAGTGATACGTACCACTGACTTACTGTTGTTAGTGCAAGTTTTTCTAGTTAAAAAAGCCAGTTTAATACTTCACTATTTCATCTTTGTTTCAATAAGGGATTTAAGGGGCTATTAAAGAAAATGTAGAATTCTGATACTGGCCAAGGCCAACTTATGTAGCAACCAGATGATGTCCTCCTACACTTTTGAGGCTCCAGCCATCTGGATTACTGCAGGTGTCTCCCTTTGTGCTCAGTAAGTACCCATATGCAGCATACAAGAGGTGGGTGTACACGTGGCTGCTGAAGCACTGATGTTAGGCCAGCCTGAAACAAGCCTACTGACAAGTGGTCCATTCCTCTGGAAGAGCTTGGTCACGTACTTCAGAACTTTGCAAAGAAGCATCTTCAGCCTGGTATGATTTTTCAGTGAATGGCATAAACCATAACACTGTGATCTTAGATAAAAGTTAGAGGTTCTACAAAACAAATATGTCCTAGTATTTGTCCATTTTAAAGGAACCATTACAGCAAAGTGGAGCTCAATGCTTTCACCTGCTTGAATCTTCTATGCCTGTGGCTTGTGTCTTTGGTTTTATTATCCTTGTCCGTCTGCTTATGGTGATCCTGGCTTTGCAGAGTGTTTGCAATTAAAATTCTCGTGCTATGATGTGTCATTGATCTTCATAACATTCCCCTGGCTTCACAGCAACAAGTGTACTTGGCAATTTCCAGTGCTGACAACTCCAGTTTTCTTCTTCTTCTGCTGTTCAGGTGGTCAGAGCCACACAAGTGCCAACAAATTTGATAAAGCACAGAAGCAGTGTTTCTGACTCAGCAGGGCTTTGTACCAAAGTGAGGGCAGGAGAGGTATTGTGCTGAGTGCCCAAAATTGGCCAGCATCTCTGCATGGGAAGTGAAGTGAAACTGGATGATCACCTTGTAAGCAGGCCTGGTGCCATCCAAACAGATGGGCTGAAGTATAAGCAGCCAAACAGTCATTTAGGAACACAAAGTGGATTTGTTGAAGGCAGGTTTCCAAGCATGAAATGTCAGAATGGTTGCCTGTGTCAAGCCTCCAAAGCTGAAGGAAAGGATATGTGCGAGTAGTGTGGGATGAGCTAACGCTGAAAACAAACATGAAAATCTGTCTTGGATCCTTTCCTGGATCCATCGAAAGATTTTTCTCGTACCTAGATTTTTTTCGTGAGACCTAGAAGGGATGAGTGAGAGAAGAGTCCTGCAAAGCAGTATTATTTCCCTACTACATGGATCACTTTCCACAAACTGTGCTAACAGGGTAAAGAAATTATTTCTTTTGCCTCCCACAGATGTTGATGTGCAGGAGGCCCATAACATTGCTCTGGCTGGTTAGTCTTTGCCAGCTGTATTTAATAGCTTCAGGACAAATTCTGTACTATTAGCCAAGCTCTAAATAATTTATTATAGACAGAAATATAATTTAGTAAAGACTTAAGAGACTGAGTTAATCTCCAATGGCTGTGGAGTTGTAGTGAGGGCTGAATTGCCTTGCTGTAGTAAGAAACCAGCTCCTCTCAGGGACTTTTCTGCTTAAAAGATCAATAACAACAAAGGAGGGGGGCAAAACCCGACCCAAACTTTCATAACTCTAAAACTCAAGAATTTAGGATTATTGATGGAAATGTGCTTTGCTGCTTTTCCATTCACTACAAAAGCCAGGCAAACACTTATTACTTGTCTGCTGATCAAAGGTGCAAAGTAGAGAAGGGCTCACAGAAAAAGAAATGTAATGACTTGAAAGGAAATGAGTTTGCAGGTAAGATTCAAGGCAAAGGCTGCAATTGCAAGCTAAGCTTTATCTGAGCTTACATTATTATGCCCTGTAACTGGTGCCTTGCAGCTCCAGTTTAGAAAGTGGAGAATGAAAGAAAGCATTAATCTGGCTGAAATCCACCTAACAGGATTGTGTGCGAAACAAAAGTGAAATCAGACAGTGCAGTTGGTGAAATACAGCTTGAGGAGGAGGGGGGAATATGCTGGAAACAGCAGTTTTCTAACCTCTTTACTGCAGCTGAACAAGCTTTAAGAGGCATTAGGATTTATTCTTGGTAGCGAGAGGGGTAGGAAAAATCAGGACCTAGTTACTGTTATTTGATTTTTGCAGCAGAATATTCTTACCAGAAGTAGGGCTGTTAGAGCATGCTGTCAGGGAAATGATTTGCATTTGGTAGAACTGCCCCTCAGTTCTTCCAGCTCATGCTGCCCTTGTGGCACTTGAACACTGGTCATTTGTTGTGGGCTCTGCATTTGATGTTTTGATTTTCACCAGTTGTTCTGCAGAAAAGTATTGTGCAACAGCCTCTTTGCGAAGAGGCAGGAAACATGCATTCAGATCTCAAACTCCAGACAGGGAAGCCTCTTTAACTGTGCAGTAACAGAAATTGCTTAAATTATGGATAATCTGCTGCATAAATCTGTCTCCTCCTATTTCATAAAGCTTCCTATCCATGCAATTTGGAAACTTGTATCGACAGTGAAAGACAAGAGGATTCAAGAGAAGGTAAAAGCAAATTAAAAAACCCCCAAACCCTTCAATTGTAACCCTGTGGGTGACCTAGCTATATCTCAAAGGGAGAGGATCAGAAGTTTAGCTGCTCTGTTTTCTAAATGTCAGTATCCGGGAGTAATGGCTATGTTTAAGTTGTTGAGAGCTCTGTGACTTTGAGAAAATTTGCCCCGAGAGCAAATAATTTTTGATTCTGAGGAAATTACTGGACACTTAAAGCAATTGGGGTCTGAGACCATGAAGCTTTAAGTAGTCATTACCTGTCTGCTGAGGATCACAAAAATCCGTATTTCACTGCTGTCATGAGCTGTTTTCAGTGTAATTCCAGTATCTTGAATCATTCATCTCCATCCTAGCTGGCTGAAGAAACTGTTAGACTTCCTTTTACTTTTGATAGTCTTGAATCTGCTTGTTACACTAAGGGAGGTATATTTGAGAAAATGAATTCCTAAATATATATATAAAATAAACCAGACTTCCCCTGTCTTAACTCTTCTGTTAGCCATTATGCTCTGCTGTTCTCTGTGTTGTAAGGGCTTTGTCTCTACTAAGAGATGTTAATTAGTCTGAGATCAGGTGTAGGGACTGGTCAGTATTTGGACACTTTGTCATGTAAATCTGTGTTCAATAAAAGGCTGAATTCATGGCAGTAGGGCTTGTAACTTAGTTTCTTAAATGTTTTGGTAGATCATGATTTCTTGACTTAAATGCAACGTGAATATTCTTAGAACTGAATTGTTATCTGAAGTTGTTGCTGTTTCACAAGGAAATGGAAGCTATTTAGCATGGCGGGGGAGAAGGGGTGAGTCTGGAACGGGGCCACCTCTGATGAGTTACTGTTCTTTTTCATCCAATATGTACTCAATATTAAGCTATGTGATGAGCATTCAGAAGCAGCCTATAACAAGAGCTGAAATTCTGCATTCCTTTGAAACAGTTAAACTTCTTTGCTCTTTGTGCACTAAATGATGTTGAATAGCATATTTCTCTAAATGAGAGGTCAGCAGGCAAAGAAAGGCACATTCCTTTGGCATGATATATTTTGGAAAAAAAGTACCAGGGCTATAACTGGCGGGGGGTGGGGGGGAAATCTGCTTTTCCTGTTTTAGTACAGTAATGTTCATTATTTTCTTTCTTACTCCTAATGTTTTTACAATGGCTAACAGCTCAAGCACTACATGCTTAAAGAAACATCGTATTCATTCTCCTTGGGTTTGTCTGATGTTGGCAGGGCTGATATTCACCAAATAATAACATTTGCTTCTTTGACTCTACAAACACTTACAGGGGTGGGAAGTGCAGTTGAGCTCAGCAGGTTGCCCTGCATGGTGTTGAGAATAAGCTCTTTATTTCTGAGGATCACATTCTTGTATCTAGCAGGGTAAGTCCTTGGGATTGTTTGCTTAATACTGGCTCAATGCTTTTTAATAAATATTATCAGCAGAGGACTAACTGCTTTTTCTTTGAGGGTTTTTTGTCATTTTTCTCAATATTCACCCATTACTGATCTGGACAGGTATTAAATTAAAGCTCAGGAGGGCTGATGGATCCATGCTAACAGTGCTATTGTCATGTTCCATGCAGACAGTTTTTGTCTGATGCTCATAGTGCTACTTGTACAGTCACAGAGGCAAAAATCACAAGCAGAGGATGTATGCAGGGCTAGTTGGCTAATAACTTTGAATTGGTCAAGGTTTGTCCTGACAGTTGCACTTCAGAGGATGCATAGATCAGTTATAACTTGAACATTAACTGGTGAGACTGAATGGTTTAGAGAGCAACCTGTAACTTGATGCTAAATTCAATCATTCACGTAAGGATGTGAATATCTTCAGTGCAATATACTAGTGGCACTGCTGCTCCAAACTGCTGGAAGAAATCCATTTAATCAAAACAAGCATTGACGTGGTTATTAGCATGTTAGTCCCAAGATACAAAGCTTTATCAATAGAAAATGAACTGAATGTGATGCTACTGTTCATTCTCTCTACATTGCCTGATATTATGCAGTGAATGTAATGAGGCTTGTTGAAGAACTGCTGTTTGCTGTGATCTTCCAGAAAAGATATGCATCCTAGGAGACTTGTTCACTGATCAAACATTTTAAATGAAATACAACATTAAATAAGTGTAACGGTTTCAGTCTGAGGTCAACTTTGCATGCTCACTTTAGTGAGTTGCATTTTACTCTGGAACCCAGACAACTAAAAATCCTGTTTGCTAGTTGCTTAGAAACTTTACAGAAACTGATCATCAGTAAGAGCATTAGGCATCAAATATTTCAGTAAAAACTAAAGCTGTGAAATAAATGCATATTGTTCAGAAATGATAGATTCTGGAAATTACCACAGAATCTTATGAAGTCCAAGAGATAAAGAGATTATAAGAAGGACACGTGTATAGATAAGAGCATCCAGACTTACACTAAGAAGGATAAACTTGCTTGCTTCAGGTATACAGTATGGTTTAGGAAGACTATTTCCATACTGGCAGTGTATTAAAGAATTGTTTCCTTTCTTGGATCACCTTCTGGAATCATTCCTTACTGATTACTGAACATACCAGGCCCAGGAGCATGGACTTCATGGAGCATCGGTATGAGCCAATAATGGAATTATTTATGATCTTTAAGATTTTCTCTCCTACTTTTAACTCAATCTCGAATGTTTTAAAGCACAAAAATCTGAAAGCTTCTTGACAAGCTTTAGTCAAGTGGTATGAAAATATGTTTTATGGCTATATGGTAGAGTTTCTTTGAGAATAAGTGACATTTTAACAGCATAGTTGAGTTTAGGAGGTAATTCTGGTTAAATGAGGCTTTTATCTAGACCTGTATAGCTATTTCTTATGGGACTATGTATTTTTTTATGAATAATTCTTATCTAATTCTATACATTGAATTTTTCCATAAAAATTATGATGATTAAGTTCTTAGAAGGTATGAGGTATTTAATATTAATTCAGCCTGAGTAAGGAAAGGAATGAAACAATGTCCTAGGATGTGAAATTGTCATTGACAGAGGAAGTAGAATTTTTTTCTTATAACTTAAAAAATAAACTCTAAATAAAAATGATAATGAAGGAACTTAGAAGATATAGAGAGGAAGACACCAGAGAGAAGGTGAAAATATAATGTATATTTTCATATGGTTACTGCTTCTTTTGGGCGGGGTGCAAAATCTGAAGCCCTGTGAATTTTAGCCTTGGAAGTGACTGCAAGCAATCGTCAAACAGCAGCTGAGTAGCCCTGGAAATGAGTTTTCCTCAGTGACTATGCAGTGGGTTTGTGGTTTTAATGACATGGCCGACTAATCCCAGTCAACCCCACTTCTGAGTATATAAATCAGAAAACTTTGTTTGCTCCTGCTGATAAAGCCGTAGTATAGCTGTAAACATGCCAGTTATTTTCTTGTCAAATGTAAAAGGGCTATTATTTCAAGGTGTTTAAGAGGCCTCTCTACTTAGATAAAATACAATAGAAAGCATGTATGTGGCTTGTTTAATGGTGTATATGCTGGGAGGGTTATCTCCTTTCCTTGAAGTAATTTTTCAATTCATTTGGCAAAGCAAGAAATAAATTTTGCCTTTGTTGCTAGTTTGAGCATATCTGAATTAGCATTTGAGGAAATGACTTTTCAAGAGTATTGTAAGGTTACCTCTTTCCAAAACATGGCCATAAAACTTAAACTTCCTGTTGAAAATGCCAGTTGGACCCAGATAAAACTTTTTCCTGAAAGAAACCACAGGAGGCTTTTTTCCTTTACAATCAGCTTCCAAAGGATATCTGACCAATGTTAAAGAAAATGGAGGAACGACCATTTTGTGCTGAGAAACCGCAACTTTCTTTCTGAATCCTAGCAGTAAATAGACATTTCTTACAGGCTCTCCAGCTAATACTTCTTTAGAATTATTTTTGAGCTACACACCACCCACAAGATGAATGCTAAAATAATTTCTCTAGCTAACAGTTCATGCATAAGAGCGATACCATCAATGAGCTTCTATACATGAGCATTAACAGATGGGGTTTGATCCTTTAGGGAAACCCCCAAATGAGCTCTGGGATCCCAGAATTGAGACAGCACAGAATGATTTGTACATTGTGCTTGGCATTGAGAGTATGTGTGTCTTTAGCAATTAACACAGCTGCTTTGGCAGAACCCCTTTTTAGCTGCTTTTCTGAAGGAAGGGAGCTGTATCTGTCCCTCTCCCCTAGTAACTGTGGAACTCATGAATAGAAGAGTCTCCAAGATGTGAAACACCCACACACTTAATGAAAATAAGACTGGTAAGAGGGGAGGCATCCTATTAAAACTGCCTTTAAGACCAGCATTTCACCAAAGAGATCATGCAGGGGAGAAGAGTCATGAGTACTTCATACACTGGAAAAAGCTCCAGTCAGTGTTGGCACCTCTCAAGTATTAAAAAAAAAAAAAAAATCAAACCCCAAACCCTACCCTGGAGAACATATCTGAGAAAAGCATTGACTCAGATATCTGGTAGTGGTTGATTCCCTGCTGCAGCTTAGTCAGTTAACAAGTCAATCAGCCAGAGGACACCAGACTGCTGGAGACCAGACAGGATATTCCTCTAACTGTCACAGGAGAGCTATTCCCTGCCATGAAAACATATTTGTCTTTGAGTTTACAGTTCAATCACTGCATGCTAAATTAGTTTGATTAGGGTTGGATAATAGCACCTATGCTGAGTTGCACCAAGCTGTCTTTCCTTCAAATCACTGTCCTAACTGTGACTGGGCAGGATTTGTAAGTCGCTCTAAGGTCTGAGTAGGAACAGAGTACAGTTCCTCCTGTGAGGATGTTCTCATAACAGTTTATCAGATGTTTGCTTGTGTAGTGCCTTGTTCTTTTGCCTTACCTTTTGTTTTCCTCAAAAATGGCAACTCTGCCCAGTTTTAACAGTCAAAGTCTTATCTCAAAGTAACTGTTTGAGGAAGACAGCGCTCACAAAGGACCAGTCTTTTATCAAGTAGAAAAAAGCTTGCACACTGCATGCAAATGAAAAATAAGGTACACCCTTCAAACAGTATTTAACCTTTGGAGTAATTTATCTGTTGTCAGCCCATACTCTGAAATTTTGGTTAGAGACACTTATAAAAGATTTTTAGATAGATGAAATAGAGGTTATAGTCTTTGTGCACAGTTTATAGACATAAGTTCTCTGTTATATACAATCAGCCTGGATTACAGAAATAATTCCTCACAGCTTTAAAATGTACATTAGTTGAATCAAAATGGCACTGTTGAACTTTTTGTCTGTAAATGTAGTTGTTATATGCCAGGCAACATTAGTATGACTGAATCTGACATACGATTTTTGTGATTAAACAGAGGCTTGACTCATTTCTCTAACGAAACATTTTCCCTAATTTCTGTTCTTCATTGTTCTGAAGCATAAAAAGCGCTGATTGCTGTCTGTCCCTGGGGTGGTATGTCCAGAATCTGAAATACGTTGTGATTCTCTGGGGTGATGGGTAGTATGTTGTTTAATATTTTATGCTTAACACCATCATGTCAGAATGATTCTTGTGACCTAACAGTTCCTTGCAGTTCACAAATTCATTTGGAAAACTCTGTATCTTCTAATAGAGATGGGTAGCTCAGGTATCCTCTTCATCACATTAGCTGCTTCTAAGCTCATTTGGATCAATATTTGAGACTGCATCAGAAGAAATCCACATTTGCTCTGGTTTGGCTTTATGCTAGACTTTCTACTGTAGTTGCACAGAAATTCCTGTCAGGATTGCATGAAGTTTTCCAGGGATGTGCAGATTCTTCTTTTTTCTCCTAAGTAGATTTTCTTCTTGAATTATGATGATTGGTATTGAAGCTTAGATGTTTTGCCCCTTCAGATAAAGGGGCATCTTTGAATTACCATCTTATGGTTGAAATATAAGCTGGGTCTCCACTGCTTTGTGTCAGACATGACTAGTCAATTTTTCAAGCATATGCTATGTCTATCTATATACACACACACTTTAAGATGAGCAGGTTTTGGTATTGTCATAAGAAAACAGCAACTAATACGAACCACTTGATGGAAGCACTATGCTAAACAAGGATCCTAATCTTAAGGCGTTGAGCTTCTGCCTTTCTGACAAAAGTGAAGAGGAGCTGTGGTCCCTTAGCATCTTGAAGAACTTACCTAGCTGCTTATGGACTGTGGCAGCTCTTGATGAATGGTTTATACTATTCAAATTCTTATTTTAAGAAGTTGAAAACTTATTAATCTAAATGGTCAATGCTTATTTATTTTTTGGCGTCTAAGTTTATGAGATGGTCTGCTGAAGAATTCTTACATCACTGACACTTAAAATAGGATTGTGTTACACTTCCTGAAATATTATTTTTCATTTAGGCACTTTTAGTGACACTGGTATCATCTCAATCAGATATGGTCAGGTTCTTCACTTAGGCCAATATCATGACTGAATGGCTGCTGATGAAGACTATTGCTTGGGGAGGGGGGGGAGTGGAGCAGGCTGGCTGCCACTTCTGAAATCTAGTGAAATTAAAAACCTTAACAGAATAGGCTGCGCAGTAGAAAGCTTAAAGATTAAAGAGAGACTAAGCTCGGCTTTCACAGCATTATTTGAGTAAGTGGTGAGCAGTGTATGTAAACACAAGTATGTCAAGGATTGAAGGCCAAGAGAAAAGATTTCAAAACTAAGATATATTCCATTACTGTAGCTTTATTTGTGTACAAATGAAACAAATTATTTTTAATTAAAAAAATTCTTTGTCCCATCCCACCATTTCCTCCCTTTTTAAACTGTGAATAAGTCTGCCAGATACAGATGGATTAGATTTAATTTACAGGACCTTCATGTTAGCATTTCTAATGCCACGGAAAGACAAGAAACCCACCAAAATTTAGGTAGCATTTAAAGTTCTGAGACAGTCAAACAAAACAGATGCTTGTGATTCCTGTTTTCTTAATTGAATTTTTTCAGCTGTGCCCTGTCAAACTAGCTATCATGCCATCAGATGTAGTGAACATGTGCTACAATTAAGAGGTACCGGGCTCATGTGCACTCAGTAACTGTCATGATTTAACTCCAGCCAGCAGCTAAGCACCACGCAGCTGCTCACTCATTCCCCCTGGCTCCCAGTGGGATGGGGAGGAGAATCGGGAGAAAAAAGCTAAAACTTGTGGGTTTAATAACTAAAATAAAATATAATAATAATAAAAATCAATAATAATAATTGTAATGAAAAGGAATATAACAAAAAGAGAGAGAAATAAAACCCAAGAAAAAAAACAGTGATGCACAATGCAGTTGCTCACCACCTGCTGACTGATGCCCCAGCAGCAATCTGCCCCTCCTGGCAAACTCCCCCCCTGTTTATAATACTGGGCATGATGTTCCATGGTATGGAATAGCCCTTTGGCTAGTTGGGGTCAGCTGCCCTGCCGATGCTCCCTCCCAGCTTCTCGCACACCTGCTTGCTGGCAGAGCATGGGAAACTGAAAAATCCTTGCCTTAAGAGAAGTGCTACTTAGCAACAACTAAAACATCAGTGTGTTATCAACATCATTCTCACCCTAAATCCAAAACGCAGCACTGTACCAGCTACTAGGAAGAAAATTAACTCTATCCCAGCTGAAACCAGGGCAGTAACACATGTATATATTCGCATTTCTCCCCAAGAAATTAGACAGAAATATACCAGCCCTATCTTTTACCATATTTTAAAATGAATTAGAGCAGAAAATGCTCAAGAGGCATTAAAAAAGGCTAGTTGAAAATGCTTTTGAATGCTAGAAATTCCAGGACTGTCAATCCTGACAGTTACAAAAATGATTTAGCCTTTCAAATTCTGATTTCTTTTCAGAGAAATTTCATTTGGCCTTTCTATTCAAGTTTTGAGGTTCATGCTTTCAAGATTTTCTATGCAACTAAAAGGATTAGAAACTTTTTTCAGCATAGGCAAACATCTTTGATATAATTGCACAGTTCAGGAACCAGCATGTAATATCAAAGAATATGATATTAAAGCCTAGGAACTGCAAATGCTATTAACACAGCAGTATTACAGGAATCGGGCTTTTGGTTGTAGCCTTTCTCTGGTGTTCATGCCATGCCATGCCTCTTTCTTTATGATATTGCTTTTGCATCTACAGGAAGTTTGTCATAGGCTACTACAGCCTGAACTCAGCCCTTAGGACAAAGGGAGGAACCTGAATTAGTGATAGCAATCTTAATAATAGTGGTTGCCTTTCATAGTAACGTGTGATATTTTCAAGGAGGGCTAACATAAAAAAATATATTTGCAACCATCCTATATATAGGACTCAGAAGTGCTGGCATTGCTGTTTGTTAGAAACTTTTAAACCTGAACAAATTTCATGTAGTTGCTCTTTCAATTAACTGTGCTCCAGGAGGCCCTGTGTTTGAGCAGGGCTAATTTTACATGGACGGACAGGATGTCATGCCACAGCTATTTTAAAAGGTTGAATGGAATTACTGTCACAAATGACTAGGCTGGTTCAAAATCATGTAAACGTAACAAAAAAGAGTTCTGCTTAAAGATAAGTGCTTGTAAAGCTTGTATACCTGCAGTAAACCTGGAACTCATTAGAAATTATTTGCTAAAAAGTTCCTGTTGGGATCAGAAGCCATTGTGTGCAGGGCTGCAGAAACGTATGAAGTCACTTGTTTTCTTCAAAACGGATGTACTCCTTTAAGTGGCCTAGGACTTGGGGAAAAAATGGTGGTTTTCCTTTTGTCACAAACTGCACAAGAAAATGCTATTTTAAAGGTTTTGGCAAATCTAAAAATGGACCTTATTTTTTCTCACTGATTTTCAGTTTCTCTGTTACAGTTCTGCATTGTTCATGCTTCGACCCTAGCGGCAATATCTTGATTAGACTCTGTAGGATGTAATAGCTTAATTGCTGCAAAGCTTAATTTCTTCAAACCTAGCTCTCTCTTCAGATATTCCAGTGAGACTATGGCTTAGGATATAACAGACTTTATCAACAGCAAAAACTGAAACACTAAGGTTAGCTTATTTAAAATCCTTTGTAATATGTCCCAGGAAGTGAAAAACAGCATCAGACTGTATACACATGTTGAAGATGTGAGGCTGTAAACAACCAAAGATCAACTTTTCAAAAAGGGAAAACAATTTGGAGTGAAATTATGGGAGATATGAAAGACAAATTGTTAAAAGCACCTGGTTTACTGGAATCTATATCTACTGAAGAAAATTCTCTAGGAGTCCTGTTCTGCAACTTCAAGAGTAGCAAAATCAAGCTTTTGGTTCCCAATGCACACACACATAAGTAACTTCTAATTAATCCATGTTGCTCCTACAATGTCAGAGGCTTCCAATGATAGTTTTATTTTTTCCCCTGGATGGATGATTTTCCACAGGTCAATGAGTGATGAATCAGAAACGTTTACAGCTTGATATCTTTTTAGTTCAGTATATTAAATAAGCCATAGATATATGGCTGGACAGATATATATCATTAGATATAACCTAATGATAGATATGAACATACAGATTTATGATTAAGTAAATCATAGATATGATAGGTATCATAGAAATATAAAATGTAAGATATACTTGATGTGATATGATAAATATGATCTCATAACAATAATATCTTAATACATCTTACAATATGATAATATTATAATCTTCTGACCTTAAATATGTTATACAAAATATGTAAGATGTATGATAGAAATCATGCCTCTGATTAGATATAAACAGATTCTGGGCAGGTTTCAAATAGTATATAGAATCTTTAAGATTGTAATTTACTTTAAGCTGAACTTCAAATAGGAAACAAGCTTTTCACTGATCTATCACTACCAGTTTCTGTAGTCTATAAATAGGGTTGTATCCTCAGAACTCCTTAATAGATCTGGATTACATTGGAGGCCCTTAAAGATGGCATGGGAGCTGCCTAATATTTTTACTGAATGAGAAACTTTTTTCCTTCTGAATAGGCAGTTGGCACGCTGAATTTGTACAGAATGTCCCCACTAGCCAGATGGTGGGGAGGAGGGCATACGGTACAAGTTTCAACTCTTTTTAAATTAAATCCCCCTCTGGTGCTTCTTGGCTTGTTGCAGATGCACAGAATGTAGTTGACATTAGTCACTGATATACTGGAAGGGAGACAGAGGGGCACCTCAGGGGCCTTTTAACCCTCCCATTGTGACAGGCTGGTGGAATATACCCTCCCAATTCATATGATATAGCTGTAGGGTTTGTCCCTCCCATATCCACTCATGCCAATTTCAGTTGGGGCTGTATCCAACCTTTGGTGATGCATGGACTTGAGTACGTGATCCAGTATTTAATTTAAGAGTTAGGCTAAAGATGGTGATGTTGCTGGAAAATATTCTAGCACCTATTTCCAAGGCAGACAGGAGCCTTTTTGTGCTGCTGTGAAATGGATGTTTGTTTTTTAATTCCCTTGTGCTGAAGTTTGCTATTCATCAGCAGGGGTATGGAAACACTTGCTCCCACCTCCATTTTGTCCTAGCACAAGCTTGTGTAGCTGGGTAGGGAACCAGGTCAGAACAACCGTGTTAAATTTGGGTATTTTCACTAAGTGTACTTTACTAAGTTTCTAAGTCTTACATAACCTGTGTGTACAGTTTTTAATCCTCCCCTTGCAGCCTTATTATTGGGGTCGATTAAGAATGCATCTGAATAAAGATTTAGTCATTCAATTCACCACTTGGGGTTACCTTAAGGTTAGGGGTCTTCTACGCTAGAGCACGTAGTTGCAATAGAAGCACGCTACATTAATTGCTTTTATCAGTAACCTCTACCAGCTTTAAAAATGTGACCTCAGACCACTTTTTTTAAGACATAAGGGAGGAAAAAATCCTCTGAATGCTTGACTTCCATTTACATACACATAGTAGTAATTCTGAAAATAAAAAGGAAAGTGGAATGTGAGCTCTCCTGTAAAACAAAAGTTTGTAATGAATTTCTCCCAACCTGAAAAGCTACTGCATGCTTTCACTGGATAAAATTTTTGGCTCTGAGTCTGAATAAAATTACACAGCCCAACACATTATGCTTAAGTGTTTTATCAAACAAATTATCATGGTCTTGTCAGGAGCTGAAATGACTATGTAAACATCTGTTTACTAACTGCCAGCTCCTTACTGAGTATTACCTTCACCCCTTTTACCCCCACGAATAGTCTTGAAAAAGAATTTCCAAGTGCTGAGAGACTTGGCAAGATTACTTGTCTGTAATATATGCAGCATTCCTGAAATGCTTGGCACATTAGCCTTGAATCAATTCAAACTAAAGTACTTCACTACCACTGTTTTTTTTAACTGTTTACAGTTTCATTGTGGAAACACCTTTATTTTCCACCACAGACATCTTACTATAATGTAACTGAAATATTTTAAAAGTAAATGGGGTATTCTTGTTTCCCATTTAACAAATTGCAGTAATCCTTCAGCAAGGCATAAACCTTTACTAGGGAGCAGTTTTCCACCTTCTGCTATACTCAGGCCATAACATGACTGTAGCTGCAGCTGGTGATGCAGAGGAGTGGTGCCTTTGTCCTGTAGCAGACATCCTAACAAGGCATGTTGTCTGCCTCAGCTAAGACTTCCAATAGTAACTTGCTTCACAGTATATTCCAATTATAGAGCACAATCTCCCTGGACATGTGTCTTGGCTGTCTTTTTACAGGCAACAGGAAACTAGCTCTTTACTTCACAAAATGAGTAGGATTGTCTCTGGAAATGTGAAGCCTCAGTAGATAGGATAGAGGCACTTGTGAGAGCTTCCACTTCAGTAGTGAAGCTTTTACTGGAGTAGACAGCTTTGAAAACAATCACTGAGGGTAAAACAGAAACAGCTGAAGAGCTCTGTATGCCCCTAAAAGAAGGGAGGGGAAACCTCTATGGAAAATATGCAATTAATATTTTTAACCATTTCAAAATAGTGCAGCTGAAGGAAGAGAATGGCAGCTGAGTATGGAATACGTGGGAGAGATGGAAGGTATCGAGAAGAAAAGTATAGAAGATGAAATACAGGTTTGAGACAACAGTTAAGTGCTATGGTCAGAAAATGAATTCATTTAGTCTTTCCCTGAAGGATAGATTAAACCAGATTTTCTTGAATGCTCTGAGAGTGTACGTTCACAACAGTTCAGACTGATTTAAGGTTGGAGCTCCCATAGCCCTGCCACTGCCCCACACTGCCTTCCTGCACCAGTTCTGGGAGCTCAGCAGTAATGCCTTTTTTGAGGCAGGCTTTCTTCTTGGCTGGATCAGTCCTCCTGAGCTGGGTTACCAACAGATGACAGTGTCAGGGCCAGCACACAGGAAACGCAGAACTCAGTGTCAGCGAAAGGAGAATCACAAAAGCCTGATTTTACGTCAACTTAAACTGCTGTGGTGCTGCACCCCTTCTCTGAACGTGGAGTGTTGGCAGGGATGCTATTTAGGGATGGGATGAGAGGGTTAAATTTAATGGTGTCTTAAAAATCAGTGAAATCTAATTTAAGACTGCCATAAACCAAAGTTCCTTAATTTAGCATAATTGCACAGTGTCAAGACAGGGCTGAGCTAAGGTAATTTGAAAATGTAGCTATGTTTCTTACATCTTAACATGCTCAGATTTATAAAATGAAGTGAATACTTGTTTCCTCTGGGAAAACTGTATCATTTTTCTTCTTTTAAACTTAGTGAACTGATTTTATATGTATATATACACACACACACATATATAAAAACATTCAAACTTTAGGTGGAATTACCATGGATTTTCCTCTGGAGAATTCTATTCAGAGATGAGGTGATTGCTGCTATCAGCTGAACAGCAAGGATGGAAAGGATGTGGGGAGGAAATATGCAATGCAGGCTTTACAAAAGACACACGCCATTTAAAGTGTGTAAATGAGAAGCTCCATTATCATCCTTCCCCTGTCCTGACTCCAGTCATACAAGTACTCTGTAGAGGACTGTAAAAGCACTTGTGAGTTTTTGACATCAAGATGAAAGACGACAAATAATGAGATTAAATCAAATGAAAGTCCAACTTACCAGAAAGCAATTTTTTCTTCCAGAAAAGCTAATTTGTGCTCAGTGTATTGAGGGCGGTTTGAATTATACTGAAAGCAAAGTAAGCAAATAGTTGAGAAGCTTGTTTTGACAAAAGGATCATATATTAACCTTTTCTGCCCCAAACTGAAGTGCTATAGAAACTTTCCCATATTAAAATACTATCGGTTATGATTCAGAAAAATGTTTCTCTTATAATGTATAAATAAACTTCTCATGAGATTAATGAAATTTGTAGTAGATTTCATTAGCATTACACAACACTGACAGAATTTAAGCAAATGTATCTTTAAAAGGATCCTTGAAAAGGATCTGGAAGCTCACTTCAGAGCAACAAGTATTTCAAGTGCTGTTACAGTCTGAAAAGTGACTGCAACAGAATTCGGTATAATAGATCTCCAATCTGTGAACCATGCAGTTGTAGGTATCTTTGTTATGTTTAAAATACAGTTTACTACTTCTGGTAGTGCTGTAGCACAAGGGAGTAGTTGAGATGAAGTTGAATTGACTGTGATCCTGAAGACTAAACCAAACTTGAAGTTAAGCTTGCATATAAACATGCTGCAGGTTAAGGCCTATCTGTTTAATGCCATTAGACTGAATTCTCCCTTCTTTCCTTCCAACAGATCGATGGTACTATCTGGAATGTCATGTATTTATCACCTTTTAATTTTTTCCAAGCCTTCCAGAGGCCCTTAATTCTTTGTCTGAAGAAAGGCAACTAAAAGCAACCTTTTGGGTTGCCTTTAGATTCATACAGAAGCTAACTATGCTCTTTTACAGCTGACTATTAAAAAACCCAAACAAACAAAACCCAACCAACCAAACCATTTTATCAAATTGCTAGTTTTCAGCCCTGAAGGCCTAGGGGAGCACAGAAAGTACTGAAAGCTGCAGTACCTATTTATGCTCCCCATACCTGTTCCACCCTCTTGGCTGTGCCAGAATAACCACTTCTGATTTAGAGAAGTCTGTATTTACTGATCTGCTGGGTTATTAGACATGAGTCAGTTCCCACATAGACTTAGGTGTTGGTCAGTTTGAGGTTGTGGTTCTGAGAGAATCTAGTGGCTCCCTGCTGCTGACAGCCACTCGCAGAAGACAAGATCTGACTTGGGCATCAACAGGAGGTAAATTATGAGACTTCTGTGGGGAAAAGGATGGGGAGGGGATGGGGTGGTGGTGAAGGGGTGACAGGACGACAGGAACTCTTGATGCAGAATGCTAAGGTGGTGCTTGTGTGGCGTTTAAACCTGACAACACACCGAGAGAAGGAGAATGCCTGGGGCTGGGGGCTGCTTAAGTTGGCATTGAACGCTCATGAAACGCTGCTCTCCTAAATGCAAACCTATTATCAGCAGGTTCACTTGTTTTTAGGAAGTACTTTCAGGTCTACGAAGTAGAAAGAGAAAACTGGTGATGTTCAGTCTTTTTTTTTCCCCCAAAACCTATCGGTATTGCATATCCTTTCAAGTACTATTTTTTAAAAAGAGATACTAACTATGAAGTTTCAGGATTGTTCGGCCTTTCGTATTTGAATTTGTGTAAGTTCTTCTAATTTGTATATGTATTTTCACTGGAATTATTCTGTTGTGGCTAGATATGTTTGCTCATTGGATATTCAGAGGACCATTTTATTGCAAGATTTTTTTTACAAGTTTAAAAAAAGTAAAACAAATATTGTAATTTGTGAGTACAACTGGTTACAAAGCCTTTTTTTAACTTCAGACTTTATCTCCACAATCATATTCTAATAATGTTGCTTTGGTTTGCCAAATAATGCCTTTGCCACACACTTTTATGAGGCTTCCTGAAGATATTAACGCTGTCCTAATATTCTTGTGTATCAAGCTCAAAGGTCAGGATTTTTTAAGAAACAATATTTAGCAGCAGATGGAGATAAAATACTTTGAGCATTGTTTATTAAACAGCCACTGTTTGTAGGTGTAGAGTAGAGCAGAAAGAGTAATATAATTTTCAAGGATGGATATAGTCCTGGTATAATGCAGAAGAGATGCTTCCCAGCTGCCTGGCAGCATCACAGGCATGTATGATTAGCAGATGTATGCTAACGTAAAAGAGATTAAGCCCCAGAGATGAAGCTTTCTTACTTCTCACTATACAGTAAGGCTTGCTTTTGACTTTCTTCTTCTCTTTTAAGATGCATGAACACAGGACGTTTCTTAGTAGGCAGACTTTGTCACAGATATTTAGATCTCAATAGCTCCAGTTGTGAACAAGCTCAATAACATTCAAGAACTCCCTTCCAATCTTCTCTCCAAAACTTTTCACAGCATTGTGTTAAGAAGTCCAAATATGTTGTGGATATAAACAGTATTAGGACCTACAGGCTTTGGTTTTTTTCTTCATGAAAATATTTATGTAACTTTTTCATACTTAACAGTAACATCTGATATTGAAAGCAAGAGCTACCTGTTTTAACAAAGTAACTAAATGTTTTTCCTAATGAGTTGTTGTGCATCAGTTTTGTGTTGAAATTGAGGCATCATAACTAGCATCACAAGTAGCTCAACATGGTTCTTTGCTTGCCTTACAAACAAGTTAACAGAAGCAGTACTTTGGAGAGGAGTCATTGCTACAATGACAGTGCTACCTACTTGTAGTGGGATACTTCATGGACTAACCACAGAGATATTAAAGTAACATGGCAATTATATGGGACAGGTCAGAAATTATGCATTAGGTATTCTGAAACAATTAACCTGCTTGTTGTCATCTTGTTTTTGTGAATGCAAATATCTAGGGCCCGTACTTTAAATCAGCACTTGTAATTCTTCTTTACCTCTCAAAATATATTGACAAATTTAATTATTTTAGCACTCAAATTTATTTTCAAGAGCTTCAAAAGAAGCAAGTATGGTCTTTAACTTCACCTCGTTTAGCTGAGGGATTCAAGAGGAATGTTATTATGGGTTGAGAGATTTAATTAAAATGTTTAAAATTTAGTTCTGTTAAATGCTTCTTATGAACTGACAAAGACTGATTTTGGTTTCTTCTGCTGCTTAAGAAAAACAAAGCCAAGGTGACAGGTCGTTAATCATGAGATATCAATGCAATTGTATTTCTCAGACCATGTTGTCATGCTCCTTTAGAAACGGAATGTAAAGCCTACAATTAACATGTCTCCATTAGATTTTGACCTTGAAAGTCAAACGGCATTTTGTTCTTACTAGTGCTGTGCATCATACCTTAAAAGTAATTTCCATTGAGATAATACATTTTATATTTATTTAAAAACTTCCCCAGCCTTGGAGCTCAGCATTGGAACTGTAGTTTCAAATAACATTCCTTTGGGGTCTAGGTAAACATAATTGAATTGGTAAAGCATTTTTTTCCCCACAGTACTTAACTGTTGGTAAGGGTTGGTGGTTACACGATTGGTAGCTAAAACCAGGTTTTAAAAGTAGTCACCTGAAGCGTTTCAGATTTTGTATTTTTTTTTTTTTTGCTAACACTTGAAAGAACATAATTTGTGTAGTGATTCAAAACTAACTGGACTACAAATCTAGTCTGGGTGTACTGTAACTCTAAAAATAGCAGCTACTCCATGTCTGTGACACTCAATTTCATACAAGTACTGCTTCGGAGACACACAGCATGGAAGGCAGCAAAGACGACCTCTGAAGCCAATGGGTGTTACGGGATTGTTGTTCCTCCGGCACGGGCCCGGAGGACCGGGTTTAGCTCCTAGTCCTGCTACAGAGGCCGGTGGGGCCGAGGGCACGGCCCGGGCTCGTCCTCTTGGCGGCGGGGGGCCCTCACGCAGAGGCCCGGCCATCGCGCTGCGCACGGCAGCGCTGCTCCTCGCTCCCCGCGCCGCTGACTTCTCAGACCGCTCAACGCTGCTCACGGCTCCATCTTCCTCACGGTAACGTGCTTTTTCTGCCCGGGCAGGGGAGGTGAGGAGACCTCGCCGCGGCGGTGGGCACCCGGGGGCGTAGGCCTCCACGCCGGGGGCGGCACCTCCAGAGCTCCCAGCAGCGGCTGGGGCGTTTAAACGTGTTTTATTTTCGTGGCTCGCCGCGCTGTGGCGGGGCCTCCGCAGCCGGGGAAGCTCGGCCCAAACCCCCGGGCCGTGGCTGCAGCCCGCTTCGCCCGCTCGACCGGCGCCGGGTGGGGGTGACGTAAGGACCGCCCGCCCTAACGGCCTCCCGCTCATCAGCGAGGAGCGGCCACCCCCCTCTTGGGGCGCAGGCGCCTGTGCGCGCGCGCGGCGGGGGGGGGGAATCCGCCCGCCCTTCCGCTGTCGCGCCCCGCCCCCCCCCTGCCTCTCCCCTCCCCCCCCCCCCCCCCCCCCCTCCGCCGCCCGCGGAAGTGAGCGGAGCGGGGATGCAGCCGTGCCGCCGCTGCCGCTGCCCCGAGCCACGGGGGTGAGAGGCGCGGCGAGTCGGCAGGGACGAGGCGGCGGCGGCGGTGAGGGAGCTGCCGCTTGCGCCTCTCTCCCCCTCCACACCACCACCACCCTGCTTCCCGCGGCGGCCTGCGCCACAGGGTGAGCGGGCGGGGCCGGGGCGGCTGAGGGAGCCGGAGCGGGGGTCGCCGCGGGCAGCGCCGGGGCCGCCGAGCTTCAGGGAGCCGCCGCTTTTCCTTGCCGCTCCCCTTCCGCCTGGCGCTGAGGAGACGGGGTGCGGGCAGGGCGGCGGGGGGGTTACTTGGGGTGAGGGTTTATTTTTAGGTGCGGGGCGTTCATTCCGTGCGGAGCCCCTCCCCGGGCGGGACGAGGCTGTTCGAGGCGCTTGTGGCGAGGGGAAAGCGGCGGCGGCGGCGGCGGCGCTGCTGCTGTGTGTTGCTGTAGCTGCTGGGCAACTAATCCTAATGCTTGGTGGCCTCTTGACAGCTCTGCGGGCTCTCTGTGTGCGTGTGCCAGCTCCGCGCTGGCGTGAGTGGAAAGGCGGTGGAGACCTATAGGGTTCGGCTGTTGTTTTTTTTTATTATTATTATTTTTTATTATTTTTTTCCTCTTTTAGCGCTGGTTTCTCTTGCAGATGTTGCTGCAGGTGGGGGCAAAGGGAGCAGTGTGATTGCCTGGGATCTTGGGGCATCTCTCTCTTCACCTTTCAGCTCCTGCTCCAGTGCTGCTGTTGCTAAAGACTTTTTTTAACTATCGACTCAAGTACAATTTCGATGGAAAATGAAGGTAAAGATCTCATCAGAGTCACTGACTTCATTGGAGCTAAGAGGATTTTTGCATGCAATTTGGTGACAACTCCTACTGGTGCGTGTGTATGTTTTACTGTTCCAGGGGTTTGCAGGGTTGCTCTCGTGTGTTAATCTCATGGTACGAATTTTGATTTGCATTTTGTAGTTAAAGAATTGTAGGACCATCGTTCTTCTTTATTTGTACTGCTGCTTGTTGAACTAATTAGCAGACAGATTTTATTCTCTCTTGACAGATACTCAAAACATCTATTGCGTGTTTTAGTGCTCTATGTGTTTGGAAATCTCTTATTTAGATAGGGGCTTCTGAGCATTAGTTGCTTCATATTTGCTTAGATTATATGATTTTGTTCAGTTTCCCCCGAAAGGTAAAATTTAGAAGCATTAGTTGCATTTTGTGTTGAAATATTTTTGTGTGTATTTTGTGTTCTTAAAAATGACTTAACTTTGCTCTCTTGGCACTGAAGTTTTGAGTTCTACCACTTGAAAGATCTGGTATGAAGTTGTAAAATCTATGCACTGAAAGAAGTTGCTCTGTTGCGCTTTCTCCCTCTTGTCCAGGGAGTTATTTGAGTTTTTCCATGTTGGTCTTCAGTTTATGGTCTGGGAACTTTGAAAGCCCCTTTGCATTGGTGATAGCGACTGTGAGCTTCATTGATATATATATATATATATATATTCCACCCCCCTCCCCCTCCGTTTCTGTTTGACTCTGGGTGTTGAAAATCTCTGAAATGTATTATTTTTATTACTATATATGTAAGAAAAGAACTGTTGATTTCCCCCACCCCCCTTATCTTCAAAGAATACTGATGACATATTAGATGGATTTTTTTAGGTGGCTACTGGATTTCCTTTGCTATAGGTTGTTATGTGAGATATAGGAGCTCCTTTTCCTCCCACGCCATTCTGAAAAGAGAGGTGCTCTTTTAATAGTTTGACTTGAATAAAGAACTGGATTGAGTCTGTGAGGTAGACTAACTAAATTATTTTCTACGGTTGGATATTGTTCCATTTTGAAATACGGTTGTCTTCCATGACTGGAAAGTTGTAGTGATTGTGAAGTCCACCCTATGTTGAAAACTGTGTGGGTTATTATAATCTGGCATTTCAGAACTCTTTTCTAACTTTAAAATAATGTTAGTATTTTCTTAACTCTATTGATCATGTCTTCCAACTGAATATTTGTAATAAAGAGCATGGAACTTGTTAGGTAGAAGGAATTTTGGAGTGTGGGGGAGTCTCTCTAGAAGATCGATCTTTGTTTTGAGAGGCTAGATAGCTGATAGAAGTAGGGTCAGTGCCTTTGCATTTCAGTCACTGTGTTGTAAGTAAAAGGTTTTTGAATGGGCAGTACTGGGGGTGGGGGAAGCAAAGCGGATATAATACCATTGAATAGAAATACACTTAGGGGGGAAAAAAAAGTAGCTGTCTGACATTTGTGTGCCAAAACCAAAATGGCAGGAAGGCTTTTAATGCCTTTTAGTTCTATTACCGAATAAATAGTATATCATAGATGTAGTTTATAATCAAGTTGCATATAATAGTATGGCCCATTCTAATTCTTCTGATTGCTGGTAGCACAAAGATGGCATTTCTTAAGTTTCTTATGGAATAAATAAATTATGTTTAAAATTAGTAGTATTTGTATGACAGAAGTAACATAAAAAAAGCTTTATCTAGGGGAAAAATACTTCAAAAGATGATCAGATACATATTTCAAAGGCAGAAATAAATGCTATGGTTTATTGAGGACTTTCAAAATGGAGTAGGCTTCTGGGAGTAGGAGGAAAGCTGAACTTCAGTATGAATAAAAAGACTGAGTTGGTTCTCTTAACATTTGAATTACTTCCTCTCCACTCTTTCCACTCCCCCACCCCCCCATCTCGTAATTGAGTGTCCAGACAGGCATGTATATTTACAACTGTCTACTGTCTGTTTTGGTGTTCTTGGTATTTCTGAGCTCTTCTTTTTCTATCCATTTGACATTTTGAGACAGCTGGACACTAGCAGCTTTCATATTGGAACTTTTCAGCACTCTTGAGAGGATCCTTAATGTATTTTCTCCAGGAGACAGTTGAATCTTTGTAATCTTGTAAGACAAACATTGCAGTTATTCTAACTTTAAACTTTTTTGTTGTTGTTTTGCAAGTTTGTTTGAAAGGTCTCTTTAGTTTGGATATTGAGGAAGAGATGGCAGATTTTTTTCCTCTGTATTTGGATGAATACTCAAGATTGGGAAGTGATAAGATGGTTTGGAAAACTGATGTTTTCCTGTGTTAATTCAGTATTCATAAGCAGTATTATATGTTTACTCTAAGCTAGTTAATGTTTTGTCCCAAGACTTCGTGGTTCCTGTCTCTTGTGTTGGGATGATTAAACTTCCGCAAAAATTCATGTATTTCATGGTAGTGGGGAAGAAAATTTCCCATCATAGGAAGACTTCTGCTTAGCTCAATAAAACTATGACTTAGAGGAATGACTTTGTATTTCTGCTTGAAAAGATAGAATTTTGTGACTTCTTTCCATAAGCGGAGCTTTTTCTTAAACTGTAGGCAGTCAAGAGAACTTGCATAGACATAACTCTGAGTGCAAACTAGGCTTTGTAATTTTTTGATTTCTCCGTTGATGCCTTTGGGCTGTTTTAAGTAATTTTCTATAATTGTAGTCTGAATTTTTTTTATTACCATCTTTTAGATTGTGACAGGTTCTTTGCTCTACTGAGGATTGTCTTGTAGAAGACTGCCTTTTAGTAGAAAAATAAAGAATACAGTTTAGGTTACATCAACTTTGAGCTTCTCTGCTCTGAGATTGGACTATGATTACAAATACAAATTGTTAAATAGTAATGTTTTGTTACCAAGGCCTGTTTTCAGATCATTAAATACCTAACAGAAGAGGTCAGAGTAACATTTTCCCACCTGTAAACCAAAAAGATTTTCACAAAATAGTGTAGAAGGTTGGTACAAAAACTCGAACCAGACTTGCTGTAATAGAAACATCATGTGGTGATTCTGAAATCCTTCTTAATCTTCATTGTTTTGAGTCCTAGTTAATTTCAGCTAATCTTCAAAGACAACTGTTAACTTCGGCCTGTAGTCTGTCAGTAGTAATTTCAGGATAATTTTGATAATTGGATGAGTAGTGAGATATAAGTCAAGAATTTTTTTTTTCTTTGAAAAAGGTGCTTTAGTTCTTCACATAATCCTGAGATGACAAATGAATTCTTTTTGTTTGTCATGTGCTTGAAGTGCAGTTGAGTTTCCTAATGAGTTTCATGGGTGTTTTTCTTAAATGGTGAAAATGGGCTTAGTTGCTAAACTAACAGATTGAAGATCAGTGAATAGATTTTGGTTTTTGGGGGCAGTGAGTTAGCACCCTGGACTAGCTCATCATGGATTAGGCAGCTGTAAGTACTGACGAAGGGGTGGAGCGTGTGTACATGCAACTGACTACAGAGGGGGAAAGGATGGCTGCGGCAGCAGTGAGTTGGTAACAATTTAAATTGTTCCAGAGTGGCATCATCAGTTGTTCATGAAAGTAATATCCAAAATAATCACAATGAAATTTGTGATGGAAAATGTTAGAAATTCTGAAATGGACTTGGTGTTATCACGGCAGTTCACATTCCTTTTGACATGTAGATGATTTCCTAATAAACTAATAGATGAAACAAGAATTTTGATATTCATTGGTTACTGTTTCTTACCATTTGCAGCTTGCAGAAAATTAAACCCAATACACTTATGTTGGCAAAAAAGTCACATCTCTTCTGTTTAACTTGGGGGATAAGGTGAGAGAAGAGATTTTTTTTTTCTTTTTTAAAAAGTGGAGAGTCTTCACTAAAGACCAGTTCTAGTAGATACCCTCCTATATTTTAACAGTGCTTTGATAACTTAAATGACTGCTAAGTTAACATAGCACTTGTCTTGCATGAGAAACATAGATTTCCTTTTTAATTGAACAATCAGTGTCATCTTTTAATCTGTTGTTTGACTGGTTGATGGAGCATTAGATAGTTTTAGTCTTTCCTTTCCCCTTTTTTTCCCCATGCAGATAAATCAGAAATGTTAATCTATAATAATCTAGAAGTGGTTTAACATGGAGTCTGATTGAGTTCGGATGTTGCAGAATGTATGTTCAGTTATTTTGCTAGCTTTGTAACTCCTTTACATGGACAGTCTATGGCATACTCTCTTCTTAGTGAGTCAGGAAAAACAGTGGTATAAAGAAAATGCAGACAACTTAGCTAATTCAACAAAAAAGACATTTTTGCTTGCTTTTTTAGTGAAGAGTCACAAGTATGTGGTGATCTTGGGATGCTCTTCTATAGGACTGAATGAAATGTCTCATTACTGCTGAAAGAAGATCTTACTGTATGTGTTGGGTTGGCTGTCATGGTTGCTGAATTTGCCTGACTTGCTAGTTTGGCAGAAGGTTAGCCCAGCCCTTCTTTCCCCTTGCCCTCTGTTGGACAGCTTTCTGTTGAATTAGTAAGTTGAATGGGCTCATGAAGCATCCAGTTAATGTTGAAAACAGTGAGGGACAAAGGAGTGAGACCTCCTCCTATTAGCATAAGCAGACCATTAGCTTGACTTAGTTCTTTATGTAATCATAGCTTCAGTTCAATGTAAATTCACCCATAGACCATGGTGGAATTTTGCAAGAGTGGAATAAGTTAGTAGGTGGATTTTAGTTGAGACCTGCTTTTGTGTTGGTGAAAGAGTTCAGGTGATACCTAATTGACACTGGGTGATAAAATTGGTGTTTGCAGTGTGGTTTGTAGAAGCTAGAAGGAATGATAAAGTTACAATGCAGAGAAGAGAAGGAAAAAAAATGCAATAATCAAGGTATAAATTTGGCACAAACATCTGTTTCTAGTTATTTGTTTTGTAAACATTCTAGTCTAAACAATTAGAAAGGATAAAATGGATAATGGATTAGCAGATGCAGCCTACAGAATCTTTTACAAAGGCTTTTAAAATATTTTTAAGTAACAAATTTTCTGCAGCACTTTTTTCTGCATACGTAATTCACAAAAAAAAGCTTGGTGAATACAATGTTGCTGCTTTCTTGATACTAATTATAAGAAAGCTTATTACCATAAGTAGAGTAATTATGCAGTGATTATGTGTGCATTTAAATTGTCACTGACACTAGCTTTGTCCTGAGAACTGTTGTAAACAGTAAGTTCAGGATTTTTTTAAGTAGAATTTTATTTTGTCACATTATGAAGTAACTGCATAGCTGTCAAGGATATAATCAACAACTGGGTCTTGGAGCTTCGTTCATTATTTTAAAGAAATAAATACTGAGCAAATATTTCTATTGGTGTTTTTGCTTAATACAATTATATGGCAACTAAAGTCTGCACATGTCGTGGATACATTAGTAGTATATCACAGGGTGCTAAAATTCTTTATTAGTGTTTTCTGTTCAAGTGCCGTCCTTCATTTTGAGAAGCTCAGCACTTCAAAGTGTTATGAGATACAAGCAGACTATTGGAGAGGAGCCATATGATCTTATTTCTAAGTTTATATGTTCTCTTCTAGAAAGTTAGCAACTCTCTGGCAAGATAAATGACTGATATTTAGACCCAAAGTCTTTTGGCCTTCAACTTCTAAAAGGCTTCATGTGAATCAGGATTTAAGCAGAGGTGTATGCTATTTGGAGTCAAGTGAGATATGGCCATCGGTGCTCTCTTCGTTGGGTGATGAGTTTCTGAACTGACCCAGTGCTGTTATACATAAACTTTGCTTTCATCAAGGCACTAGCATTTATTTGATCATTTTAGTGTGTGCTTACAATTCTGTATCTTTTTGTTCTTCTGATTAATAAGTAATGACAAATGTATGAAATGTTCAAGCAGACTCTTCCAGTGTTCAGGAGTTTTTTTTGAACAGGAAGAATCAAAGCTGAATATTTTGGCCAACCAAATACAGATCGGTCTGATGTGTTTGTCAATGCATTCTTGGTAACTCTGATGCCACCTCAAGGCTTTCAGCAACCAGGCTTTAAATTCATCATAGTACATCCTCCAGAGTATACAGAAATGCTCTAAATGGTAAATCTCATAGTGATTGAATACGAAGTTTGAATGTTTGGCATTCTTAAGTTTCAACTGTATACTACATAAATGGATGTAGGATAAAGGAAGATAAGGTGGTGTTGGGGGTTTAGTCTGAAATTTTTGTTGCCGTTACTCCTACAATCTATAGCATTGCAGTCAGGTTAAGGTATCATTATTTTTGTGGAATGTTTTCTCTAACTAGAGAGTGGGCAGCTGTCATTCACAAGGCTTGCAAGATAACCACATGGAATATACTACGATTACAGAAAATTGCCCAGCTTTACTGTTGTGCTGGTAGCCTCAGTTGAACTAGATGTTTTACTTTCCTCTCTGTTTTTTAAATTAAAGAAGACGTGGTGAAACATCCTGAAAGAATAAGATGTATTTCAGGTTGTCGAGACGTGTTTCTCAGAAGTGTTTTTTTTGGAAGATATTTTTGGTACTTATTTTTAGTACTTGAAAGTAGTTCTTGAGCTTTATAGACTACTGTAGAGTTAATAAGTTGGATGTTAAATGGAACATCTTAGTCTTTATTACACTGCCTGAAGTACATGGGATTGGGGATAGGTGTCTTTGAATATTTTAAAACTTTTAAGATTGGGCAAACCTTGAGACTTGAGATGGTCAGTGCCAATATTCAGATTTCTTAGTTGGTCAGAAATGCGGAAGTGTTGTGTACCATGGAGTACAGTTCTGCATTATGGCTGGTTGTTGGCTATAGTGAAAGTCCTAAGCACTGCTGAAATAGTACTTGAATACAAGGCAGTTTTTTTTTTAGGCTTATGGGGCAGCTTAGCAGGTTGTTCTCATAATTTGGGTATTTATATTTCTTTGGTTAATGGGTGGTGTCTGTGCCAGGTTGAATATTGCCCTTTTTCTGTAAAGTCTTACAAAATAACACACAATAGCAAGGGGCTGAAACTATGTGACCTCCAGGACAGAAATTATTCTGCAAGGAGAACTCATTAATGCAAATTAGTGTTTCTCTTTCCTTCTGGCTTTTTTAGAGACAGAACTTTTCTGTGTGCACTTCCTTTGATGTGGGGACTCCTGGTAAAATGTTTAAACTAAAATAGTGTTGAATAGGAACAAATTTCTTTGAATATTAGAATACAAGACTGCTGCAGCTGTTTCCCCAGAAGTGAAAAATCATCACACTTTTCCAAAGGAATCCATTCAAATAAGATAGTAGACAGTAACTTCAAAGCCTTCAGAAAGTATTTCTTATCCTGAGCAAACAGTGCCTGGTAGAAAACAAGTGGCTCATTAGTCCGCAGACTTCAACCTTTTGGGGATGGGAAGGGACAGCTCTTTGCAGTGGCAAGTAAAATACTCTTTTTGCAAATTGGTCGTGGATGTTTGTTGAATGAATGTTGGCACTTGTTGCTGTAAGAAAGCAGCATTATTTCCCATAAAAGTATTTGTCAGAGTATAATACTCTCCGACCAGTTTCTTTTAGATAATCCACATATGGAGGGTGTAATGTTTAATATCAAATGTGTGTATTTGAAGATATTTGATGTTATGTGGGATTTCTGATTTAGCAGAATGACATTTGTACTATGTTTCAGTATATTTTGTAAGCTACACTTACCAAAATACAGAAATTGCAGTACACAGTTCAATCGCAATACCAATGTGACTCCCATTACCAGTCTCTATAATATGCTCACCATCATGATCCTCAGTCACCAGAAAGGAATACATGTGTTGAAACCAGCTCAAGCCTGTTGCTCTCTCTGAAATTTTATTGGTTGTTCAGTGCATATGTTGCGCTGAGCCACAAATGCATCCCCCCATGCTGGCCTGGCTAACTCAGACATTCACATTCTTTTGATGAAATCGGTGAGAAACATTTACACCACCAGTTGATCCACTCAACTGACACAGTTGTTTATCCAAAGCAAAGGCCACCCTCCAGTCCCCATTGTGCTGAGGTAAAGTTAGCTGCTTTGCAACAGCTGTGGTTAGTCACACCCTACATTGTTTCCTGAGCTTCATGGGTGCATCGCCCTTGCCCATCTCCTCTGAGCCTTCTATTGTAGGGGTTTGTTGGTCAGTCACAGTATTTGAGTATTTTTCATATCTGAATTTACAGGGTTTTGAGGCTCATTAGGGAAATTGCTAGTTGAGAATACAGGAAGTAATGGGTCTTTGTGATTTAATCCCATATGAGGTACACACAGCTGTATCAGTGCAGTCTGTATAGATTAAGCCTTCCTGAATATAACTTCCAATTTTATGCATGTCATTAAAATATAGGTAAATTAGTTCAAAAGCCAAGAATAAGACATTAAAAAGTGGAATTTACTTAAGGTAAGTTTGTAGCTTGTCTGCATTTATAGTTTTTGAACTTGATTGCACTGATTTTTATTTGTGTTATTAAATCTGTATCCACCACACTCAGCTACTTCCACCTGCTTCTTCTGTTACCATAACTGGTGAATTTCTCTGGAGATTTAACTCCTCTTAAAATGGGGTGGAGTTTCACAGAGGGTATTGCAACCACATCGGGTATTGCTTGTTCCAGAATGGTCTGAGGGCTCTTGCTGCTTTCTCTGCCATGCCTCCACTTTTGGAATTCTGCTGTGCATCTGAGGTTTGCTTCTGGGTGTGCAGTTGGTCTAGGACTTACTGTAACTATTGAGTGTGCCTAATGCCTTTTTTTTTTTTTTGGTGCTTGGCTCTTTGCTGTGTCTTGTCATCACTTGGTCATTGTTCTATGTCTAGGACCTGTATTGAGGTTCTAGGAGCACCTTGCCTTCTAGACAAATGGGGGAGGCAAAGATGGCAGAAACATCTAATGAAATAGATATTTTTAAGGTCATTGTTAGAAAGTGACTCTGAAATCACAGGCATGATGCTGAGCAATGACCTATTTAAATGGAGAGTTTGAAGATGGACAATAAGATGGTTAAAGATCTGGATCTCCAAAGCTTCTAGCCAACATCTCCTAATGAGTAGGAGAAGACTTTGCACTGATGCTTCATATCTGATGGAACTGACAGAAAAGAGGACTACTTGCATTCTGGGTAGAGTCTTTTCCTTAAAGGTACCTTTCACAGCCAAGAGTCTTTGCCTAGCAGGAACTGTTTCCAAAGTCCGTGTGTGCACACACAGACTCAGGCCTCTATGCCCATTGACATCTAGTTGATCTCTAGCCCTGTGTGCTTTCAGGATGCCAGACAGTGCAGAAGAGGTAAGCGCTTGGTATTTTGTTATGTTACTGTGTGCACAGATGTCTACAGTAGTTGATCTATCTGTCGTTACTCCTCTGCACCCACCATCCTGGCTCCGAATTGTACAGAACTGGAGAAGAACCTGCTTAGTAGGATCTGAGCTTTCTAAACCTTTTAATGTACATCACATATAGTTTGATCCTACAGAAAATTCAGGAAATAGGAAGCTTGTAAGATTCAATCTGTTTTGTATTCAGTGAAACACCTTTTTATTATGTTGTTGAACACTGTAATTTTTTTCAGTGCAGGGGAGGTAGATAAAAAATGGAAGCTAATTCTTATGGTGGGTGAGGAAGTGCTGATCCTTTTGGGATCCCAATAAGAAAGGCACAAACACTTGCAAGGCAGATCACTATTAATAACTCAAAAAAGGTGATAGCAAGGTATAAAATCATATGTCCTTTCTGATGCTGGGAACCCTGAGAAGATACAGCTTTGGATGGATCTCTGGTCAGGGCATGGCACACTGTAGATCTCGTCTGCTCTGAGTTCACTAGTATTCTTTTGGGGTTTTGCTCACAGTACAGATTCATCAATCACTGATAGCAATTGGGTCTGGAATGTGGCCTTTTGTCCTGGTTTCGCCTGGGACAGAGTTAACTCTCTTCTTAGTAGCTGGTACAGTGCTGTGTTTTGGATTTAGTGTGAGAATGATGTTGATAACACTCTGATGTTTTAGCTGTTGCTAAGTAGCGCTTATCTTAAGGCAAGGACTTTTCACTTTCCCATGCTCTGCCAGCAAGCAGGTGTGCAAGAAGCTGGGAGGGAGCATAGCTGGGGCAGCTGACCTGAACTAGCCAAAGGGCTATTCCATACCATGGACTGTCATGCCCAGTATATAAAGAGGGGGGAGTTGGCCGGGCAGCGCGGATCGCGGCTCGGGAACTAACTGGGCATCGGTCAGTGGGTGGTGAGCAATTGCATTGTGCATCACTGGTTTTTTTTTTTCCCTTCCCCCCTTCCTTTTTTGTTATATTCCTTTTCATTACTATTATTATATTTCATTATTACTATCGTTAGTATTATATTTTACTTTAGTTATTAAACTGTTCTTATCTCAACCCACGAGTTTTTACTTTTTTTCTCTTTCCTCCTCCTCACCCCACTGGGAGGGGGAAGCAGCTGCGTGGTGCTGAGTTGCTGACTGGGGTTAAACCACGACACCTTTGAAGTGTCCCTTGGACAACATGCTCTAATATCCTTATCTCATTAATAAAGCTGCAGTTCCTGAGCAGGTGCATGTAATATTTCAAGTGGAAAAGACAATGTACTGTACATATACTTAAGATTAAATGCACATTGATTGATTATGTGTACATTCATTAATTTTACTATTGATTAGACACAGCATGATTCAGTAGTGATCACATGTATCTGCGATACGGAGGCATATACCTGGATGTGGGTCACTAACTGCTTGTACGATAATAGTCCTACAGGTTGATCACTACAAACAAGTTGAAAGGTCTTTATAGTACTTGAGTTGGCTTGAAAGGGATTCAGTTTTACAGGGAACGATGGGGTAGATTCAGGCTGACTTAATCAGCTGTTCAGATGGATGGGAAGATTCAGAAAAAGGTGATAGGTATGGTTAAGAGGCAAATATTGGAAAGCATGCTGAGTCAGTGCTTCCAGTCATCTTTTTCCATTTCCAGTTGTGCCACAGTGTTTCCTGAGAACTGGCTCTACTAGCCTGCAGTTTGCCAATGAAACTTCTTGTGTGGTAGCATAAAAAATTCTTTCCGAGAGTAGAGTGCTTAAACCCAGATGCGTTCCTGTCTCTCAGGTTTCTGAAGGAACTTCTCAAAGAAAGAATCAGCATCTTTCTTTAAGTACATCAACTTAAATTTCATTGTTTTGTAAATGTCTGGGTCTTTTCACTTTTACTGTTCTCTGTAGTTTTGTTTCTACACCACCTTTGTATTTTGCATTTGTAGGTCAGTTGAGTAACTGCATGCAACATTTAAAGGACTTTATATTAGCTAATTAGTCAAAGTGTTTTGGTCACAAGTTTGTCTAAAAATAGATTTTGCTAAGAGAGTGTTCTAAATTTTTAGACTGCTCTCAGTGAAGGTAGGTCCTGCCATTTGCATTCTCTGAGCAAGCAGAGCTAAAGTTTCCCCTTAAAAATAATAGTAAAAGTATCTCAATGTCAGTGAGCCCTGCTGATTGATAATGGACTCTTCCTGCTAAGCTGAGAAACAGAATGGTAGAGGTAAGTTGTTGGTACTTGGTATTGGTCACGGTAGAAAGAAGGTAGGCAGACTCTTGTAGCATATGAGGAAGAACAGTAACACATTACTGTTAACTAGACTTTTCTTTAGAGAAAACAGAAGGGCACTCAATTTCTGGTAGTGTAAGCCTTCCAGACAAATTTGTATTAATTTCAATAAACACACTTTGGTCACAGTTCTGTGGTCATATGATTGATGCATATTTCTTGGCCTAGAAATGGTGGTGTGTACATTGGAATAGATCCAAGAAAAGTCCATCCTGAGGCAGCTATTTATTTTTGTTAGTTAGCATCCTGCTTCTTTGTTCCTTGGTAGAGTTAGCTGCAAGTTGTCAATGGGAAGCTGTAGTCATAGCTCTAGAAGCTTCAGTGGTTAGGTACGTGCTGCCTATCTGATACAGCAGCATAGGCCAGTGTCTTTTCTTAGCCCAATTATCCATATGAAAACTTGGCCTGCAACAAAGTACTGAAGTGTTTTAAGGTATCAGCTGATAGATGCTTGAAAATTAATTGCAGCATAGGATGGGAAGACATCTTACTACATGTGTGTAGTAAGACTCCTTCAATATAGAACGCTGTGGTTTTGGGGATGGCTTCTATTGGATACGCTAAAAGGTGTTGCATGAGCCCAGATCTCCAGTGCGCAGGCCTGTAGAGCACTTGCAGACAGTATTGAATAAGTAATCTTTCTCTTGCTTTGTGGAAGTAATGCATAGTAAAGGCAAAATTATTTGCTTGAATATAGTTATTGTGTTCCATCAGATAGTAAGCACTTTTTCCAACTATTTTTTTGGTCCTAAATCTGTTGGTGTAACCCACTTTATATTTTGGAAGGTAGTGATGAAGGGAACAGTGATCAGTTTCTCATTGCCTAAGCAATTGAATTTAATTGGTGGCAAAGTGTTAGATATTTGAAACTGTTCTTTTTTGAACTACAAGTGTAGTTTAATCTACACAGATTGTGGAAGTTTGATTCTACAGTCAAATTGTATCATCAGATTGTAGATAATCAGAATTGTAGAATTATCTACAATCTGATCATCAGATTGTAGATGAGTGAAACACACATTCAAAATCAACGGCTTTTTGAGTCTGTCACAAAAAGGTTGTCAAAATAGGCTTTGTCATAGCACAGTTCTTCTGTGCTAATGAAGATTTATTTGGAAAAGCCTGATCTCTGAGAGTACTTTAACATTTCTGTTTTAGGATATTTAACTTCTTAAAATATTCTTAAAAAGCTTGTTGTTAGACTTTCTGATGCCCTAATTGATAGTACTAGGGAAATGATCAGTTATGTATCCTTTTTTGGAATTGTTTAGCAGCGATATCAGTTGGTATAGGGAAAAAGATTTTTCTCAGCACTAGAATTTGTAATGGCTGTCAGTTCATTTCTGCCTGCTCTTACTAGGGAAGCTTGGTTGCTCAGCATTTTTGTTGAGAATGTGGAGTCATCTTAATCAAAGTCATACGCTTGTGGGTTTGTTTTGAAACAGCACTTAGGCTTAATGGTTTTCAGCCCTAAACTGGTGTTTGGTAGCTAATACCATGAATGTGGTATCTATTTTCAATAAAAATCAAAAGCTAATACTTAGGATGGGAAACCTTAAAGAAAAGAACATGAGCTAGTAATTCCATAGGGTGTTTTATCAAAGAGGGGAGATTGTGGCAAAATTCTGGGTGAATGTTTGGTTTAGAAAAGTGTGGTCCCAGAAAACTGAAACAGAAGTAAGCTTAAAATCCAAAGAAAATTAAGTATAACAATTTAAAGTATGAAAAGTCATCATCTCCAATGGCAATTTCCTGACAATTGAAGTGATTTAACTTAATATTGATTGTACAGGCTTAATAGCAGCTGTAACTGGGTGTGTTCTTAATTGCAGAGTAGGTGAATTTGAATGGAACTGTTTCTTCTGAGGGACTAAATCTTGTGAGCATTAAGTGCTTCATGGGTGCTGGTAAAAGTGGTGGTACACTTAACCAAAGGCTGTCTGCCTGCATGGAGGACTGAGTGGTCATGATGATGCAGCACTTCCCATGATGAAGTTTTTGGGAAATGAACTTGTATATACCAGGGAGTATTTTGTAAGGCTTAGGGTCACAATGTCTGTATTCTTCCTAACTGAAATACCCGCCATTCTGCTGGTATTGTGGTCAGCTTAAGTTGCTTTAACAATAGTTCTGTTTTGTAGAGGGAGCCTTATGATGCTGTGTTCTGTGAGAAGCCTTAAACTGTGAAGCAAATGTTTGTCCTTCTGGTCCAGAATAGTGTAACCTTGTTGGTGTAAGGGCTTGTTACCACTGGGTTTTGTAAAGACCCCTTGTTAGGAACAGAATTATACTCATGATTTAGTTTTTCTTCTGATATGGAAAGTAATAGTTCTTTTAAAATACTTTAAATACACATAAAATGTTGAGAGAAAAATCTGTTATTTTGTTGAACCATGGCTGAAATATTTTTTGACTCAATTTCTTGTCTAATTTGAAACATGTAAAGGTATTTGGAAATAACTATCTAGATAATTTTTGTAAATGTATATATTTATAGTCTGTAACAATGTGTGTTCACCATCATTTTTAAAGAAGACTTACATCAGTGTATATACTTAAGGTTTCGATAAGTACCTAACCAATGCTAAAGCATATTTAAGTCACATATTTTGTAATACTCTGAAAATTTGGCCACAGACTTTCCAATTCTGATCTTTGCATAAATGCATCATTAAAAGGATAGTAAAGAACAAAACAAAGCTCTTTCAGTGGAATGAAATATGGGAACTGGAGTGGAGGTGTGGCGGAGCGTAGCTGATCTTCCATTCTTGGCCCTTGCTGACCTGCACTCCAGCAGCCCAGCTGCTCAGTCCTGCTGGCTTCAGGCTACAGAAAGCTGAGTGGGGCCCAAGGGGCTCCCCCTCTTTGGAGGCCAGTAAACACATTGTTAAGGTGCAGTTCTTTCATCTGCAATCCCCCCTGCCCAGGAGCTCAAACTCGCATCCCATGTCGCCCTGCCTCTCATCTTAGTCTCTAGACCTGCTTTCTTAGAACTACAGTGAAGGAGCAAGTCTTGTCGGTTTACTGTTTCACTAGGAACTACATGACAAGTGTAGAGAGTTTCCAAGGGTTTCTCTTGAAAGTGAAAGCATGTGAGTTCCAACTGTAGCACTTTCACTTTGTTCATTGTTCCCTTGGGCCCCTGGGATGAAGTCTTTGTCTCTTTACCTAAATAGATGGAGTCTATTTAGGTAAGCAGCTAGAAGAACAAATATTGAGTTGAATTGATCTCAGCTATTGTATTTGAGTACATGGCAAACAGCGTGTGGTATAGAAAATGAAGATTGTCATATCTTTTTAAGGGCATAAAAATGCTGGAATCTTTTATTGTCATCTTCAAGTACTTTATCTTATATTTTAAGTCTCAGCATGCATAGAGGAGACTTATACAAGACAATAATTATTTTTTTAAAGCATAAAACCACTTATTCAAAATCTTTGGAAGTATAATGGTAAGACCATTTCTGTGATGTGCATGTTTGCATGTTAGGTGTCTTCCAGTTAATGGAGGGGGGAATGTGTGTGTGGCACGATGGACGAGATATTAATTGTGGGTGCAGTAAGATAGTCAGGGAGAAGAAAGAGTATCACTCCAGCTTCTCATTTAATAAGCAAGAATTTGGAAACTCTGAAGCTTGATTGAATATCAAAGCAGTACTGAGCTACGTGATTAATGTTGCTATTGTGCTGTTCTGCAGTTCACAAAATTTTAACTTCCTAAAATTACAGGAAAACATTACTTTTTATAGCATTGACTTGAAGCTTTTGTACTGTAGTCAAGTTTTATGACTTCACTTGCATCTGTGCTCTTGTTGGAGGTTTTCTTAATGTTGTTTTTCCTTTCTTTGTGTACAAGAAAATGTAAATAGGCCTGCTTAGACCACCTTCATTAATGAGCAGAAAGTAGGGGCAGGGAGTGAAATTTATCTGGAGTGTTTACTTTCTGACCAGGTATTGATAATGAGCTAATGGATTATGAATATATTTGACTGTTAGGATCTTTGTCATCACTGAACATGTTGTTACAGAAATTAGTCTTCAGTTGCATGTCCAGTGGTTTCTTTTATTATTGCACATGGTCCTGCATGAAAATAAGCTGAACTGTAGATTGGGGTTTTTTTTGAAGTGCAATGGTTATCAAAAACTACCTTTTAATGGCATTAATACTGCATTGCTCTGGTATATGTTGTTTGAAATGAAATGTTAGTTCTCTCTTCCCTTCAGACTTTGGTTTTGTTTCTTAGGTTGCACGTCTTCAAAAAATCCCTGATGGTGACAATGAGACAATGATTCCTGTACTGTCTTCAAAAAAAGCAAGTGAATTGCCAGTTGATGAAGTAGCAAGCATTCTGCAAGTAAGTGATTTTGTATCTTTTAAGAATGTGCTGATGTTACCAAACAATAAGTTTGATACTTCTTAAGGACGTATCTTGTCATTGAGAGTCTATGCATTATCATGCAGTTTGATACTAGCTATTGTCTACTTCTAAAAGCATGTTGCTTTTTAAATTGTTACTTGAAATGCTCTAATCTCTAACGTTTTCAGAAAAATTGGGTATTTGGAGGGGGGATGAGATTCAACTTGAAAATGTTTGGATTTCTGTATGCTTTGAAGATTGCTTTTTGTTAATAAAAATCCTAGAGTCAATCTTCCTATAAAATTCCGTCCTGTTTTTCATAGCTATTGCTTCCATTTCTCTAAGGAACCCTTAATGTCGTTAATTTATTTTGGTAGCCTCCATTTTAAGTGGAGGAACAGAATTGAGAAAGCTACCCATTGACAGATTTATGAACCATTGAATCTGGGTTAATTTTCATGATAGACTGTCTTTTTTCATTTTTTGTATGCTTGACTGCTTGAAGAGTACACCATAATAAATGTTGGTCACTGACAACTCAAGACTTTGAAGCTACTGTTGTCATTTGGCTGAGTAACTGAACTCCTGACATAATCCTCAAGAGTCTGAACTATGCCCAGTTTGGCTTGTTGAAGAGTTTTCTCCAGGGAAGATCAGCAATCATTTAGATATGTGAAACAGCATCTGCTTCTGTAGTTCTTCTGTGAATTTTTTGTTGAATCTCTTAAGTACTGCCAAATTGAGTTTTAAAATAGTGGTTAGTTAGCTTTTATTGTCATACAAACATTAGTACCAAGCTTGTCTTTCTGATGTTGGCCAAATTTGTGTAATCTCAGGCTATATATTTTGGTGTTGGAATTTATTTCGAAGTCTAGCTTATCAGTGTAATTGCTGACTGTGTTATTCTTTGCATATTTTAATAGGCTAATCTTCAGAATGGCTTAAAAAACTGTGAAGTTTGTCATAGACGGGCATTCCATGGATGGAATGAATTTGATATTAGTGAAGATGAACCATTGTGGAAAAAATACATTTCCCAGGTTAAGATTTTTGTCCTTTCTGCTTTTTGGTTTTAATACTTGTCAGTAGTTTGTTCTTTATTACTTAGCTTTCGTGTGCATGAACATATTCTGATAAAAGTGTGGAAACTCTAGTAGAATAGGAAATAGCAACTTCTATAATTTATATCATGTAGGTACATGCCAGTGTTTTAATTACATGATTTGTTCTTGAATGTATGTTCATAACTAGCCAAAGGGTACCATTTATAACTAGCCTGAGGGCTGGAGAAGCAGAATAAAGTTCCCTGTAGGCAAAGACTTGAGCATGAATCGCACTAAGGTCAGACACAAATGCATGTGACTGTTGGTAACTATTTAAAAAAAAAAAAAAAAAAAAAAAAAAAAAAAAAAAAAAAAAAAAAAAAAAAAAAAAAAAAAAAAAAAAAAAAAAAAAAAAAAAAAAAAAAAAAAAAAAAAAAAAAAAAAAAAAAAAAAAAAAAATTTAAACCCTGAAGTAATAGATAGTTAATTCTAGAGAAATTGTTTTACTTGGGAGTGACTAAAAAGATATTCAGTGCTCTGCTGATGATAGCAGTGGGAACATCATCACATACTAGCTGTCCTCTGGCATTAATGCTTTAGTTTCCCATGTGTAGTGTCAAATTAGTCAGATGAATCAGAACACTTCTAAAGCATGATTATCCAAGTCTATTTTAGGTAGGATTTATTAAGATACATATTTGCTTTGACTGTGCTTATCATGTGTGCTTTTAGAATGTTCTTTGCTTTAATGGTAGGAATGTTCTTTTTTGTAACATTTCTCAAAAAGACGATGTTAGCAACCAGCTGTCATGTAGAAGCAAGATCCTTTATTTTAGCCTTAGAAATCTGAAGAAAGCGTATGATGTAAAAGGAAAACTTGTATCTTGTAAAACAAGAAATCATGAATTGAAAGTTACGAAATATATTGCTGCCTTGATAGTGATCAGTTGCTGGGAACAGGATCAGCCTGTTATCTCAAAGACATTTTGAATATATTTCAGGCTTCTTTTTGTATGTTTAAATACAGTATAAACAAATACAGGAGATTATTCTTTTTGTCTTAAAAATGTGAGTCAAGAAATGTAAGAAACAGTTTTTTCCAGTTGTGTTGAATACGGTCTATTCAAGGTCTTTGATATTTAAAGAAAAAAAACCTCATGTAAACATCTGAACTGTACAGAGTCAGATTTTCTTTGCACTGGTAGGTTAGAAATATTTTTATTATAGAATAATATGTTTCAAAAATAGGTGTGCTTTGAGGGCTAGATAAAATGGTCTTTCTGTCAAGAGTATTGCTGAATTACTGTTCTGTTTCATTTCAGTTTAAAAATCCCCTTATTATGCTTCTCCTGGCATCTGCAGTCATCAGTGTTTTAATGCATCAGTTTGATGATGCTGTCAGTATCACCGTGGTAAGGAACTAAAATTTTATCTTTGGGAGTACCTCAGAATGTGTGACCACATGTACTTTCAACATCACATGAATGCCAATGTGGGATGGGATCACTTGATTCTAATTAATGAATTTGATTTGCATGCTATCATTAAATCTGTTTAGTTTGTGACTGGATTTTGGGTTTTTTTTCTGGGCTGATAGCAGTAATACATATCAAAATACATCAATGAGTAATTATCGGGCTGCATTTTGCATCTTTACTCTTTCATTGGTTGAAATGCCTGTCTTTAGGCATTTGTTTAGAGGAGCAATTTTTGGTGTCTTCTGTGTAATTTTATCGTAAATTATGTTTTAATTTCAAATTGAAACCAACATAAGCCTTCTGTGAATTTACTTGAAAGATGTAATCTTTTAAAACATGAAAAAGAAATGTAACCTGAACTCTCTAGAAATAGCAGAAGAAAGATAGAAGCCGAAATAATGTTTGGTTTTTTTTTTCTTTCGGTAGAAGTTGCAGTTAAATAGAGTGCTAAACTAGTGAGCCAAATATAGTACTGCTAAACATTTGTCATTGCAGATGACACAGAAGAAAATTATAATCCCTTTGACCTTTTTGGGGTGATAGGTGATAACTGAAAATTGGGATTTCTGTATGATCAGAGGCAAGTTCTAGCTGTGTTTTGTCTTGACTGACCTCTGCACTCTGTGTTGAGTTTTACTTTTGTAACTAACTGAAGGTAACTGGAGGTTTGTTCCTAACCCCTCTAATTCTTTAAAAAGAATAGTTTTCTTTGGAAGATAAACTATGTGGCTTCTTTAAGAAAAAACATGCAATTTTGAATTTGAGTATAGTGTTAGTTTGGAATGGTCTGTTGTGTTCCGAAGTTGAATTTAGGTAAATTATTGTATTATGAAATGTATTTAATTATTGTGGCTGAAAGATGAATTATTTCATGCTTTTTCCTTGGTTAGTGCCCTTAAGTCTATTTCCTAACCCTCTTGAGCAAGGCAATGAGAAAAGAACAGGGCAGTTAGTGTAAGGGAGCAGTAATTTCTGCGTTCCGTGCTACAACCTCAGAAGGAATCTTTAACAGCCTCGTGAACATTGGTAGAGGTGTCTTAAAATATGGAGAAAAAGTGTGGTTGAGTTAAAGTTCTTTGATTGTGGGTTTTGTCTAACTTCTGACTGACCTACGATTTAGTCTTGTTGTTATTAATGACCGCTTTATCACCTAGTAAATATTTGTTTTGCTTCATTTTCAGATGATAGTGCAATTTTTCTGTGACTGTATATTTGTGCTCAGAGCCTTAGCAACAAAACTAATTTGCTGCTAAAGATCAATGACATATATTTCTTTTGGTGGCAATGCTGGCTTGAGCAGCTTTTGCCATCTTTTTAGCTCTGCTGGTACAAATGTATTGTAAAACTTTTTGATCTGGACTGGGAACTGATGAAGATTTTAAAAAAAAAAAAAAATTACATACCTTTTTCCATTTGGAGGATATTGGCTTCTCGATGCAAGCCATTGCACATGGACACAAGCTGAGACACTGATATGAGGCTAGGAATGCAAAGCTGTGTCATGTAGCATGAACTGTAGAAGATAATATTGCCTCCAAAAGAAACACCTGTAGCTGTGGTGGAAGTATTCCATGGAAAGATGGAATATAGTTATTTCCTAATATTCAGTTGGTGAGGCTAACATTAGTATCACAAATAGGGCAGACTTACTGGATTTATCCTTAATTTAGTTAAGAGTTCAAGAGAGTTTTTCTCTTGCAAAATGGTAATATCTTGATTATTTTTTAGTAGTTGCTGCGTGTACTTTAAAGGCTTGGTTAATGGATGTTGTGTTATGGTTCTGTAAGAAATCAGTGTAACAACTCAATTTGAGTAACAAATTCAGTTAATGTAACAAAACACAATTTGAGAGTGTATTGAAGGGGAAGATGGTACTTTACACAAAATCAATCTGTGTTACTTCCTGTAAATAGATTTCATTCATTCACTTGCTTTCACATCACATGCTTACAAGCCCCATGATGTTTATGTTGAAGTGTTGTGACCAGAATTGTATGGGATATGGGGGACTATGAAGGTTTGCTGTTGAGGCCTTAGTAGTTATCTTGGATTATTCCTAATGAGCAATTTTTTTTTAGCTTTTTTTGTTTGGGATCTCTGGCATCTTGGCTGTTTTGGGGTACACTCAGTGTCCTGTCTCCCTGTTTGGGAGTCATGGGCAGAGTTCCTGAGTCTCATCCTCCTCTTGTTATCCTTGCTGGGATATTTTATGGCTCTAGACCTGTTCTTCAGCTTGCTACCTTATCTCTAGTCTTCAGTTTATTCTTAGTCTTTCTGTTACCTGGTTATTTGAATGAAACCACATCTGTGATGCTCTGTAGCCGTTAAAAAGTCATTCCTAACCTTTGTTCTATTCAGAGAACAGCTTTCACACTTCATTCAGACCAATTTTTCTATTTGTGACATGGATCTCTCCACTGCTGTCTCTTGGTCACTGCTTAGAAACACGGAGCAGAGGAATTTTTCCTTCAGAATTGCTATCTAGTTATTAATCTTATTTTTAGTAAAATCAGGTTATTGAGTTCTTTGACATCACTGGAGCAGATGTAAATAGATAATGGCATTACTTTTATAACAGACCCAAGGGATACCGAGTGATTTTGAGCATGAGAAAGTTTGTTTCCAAATCATATTGTTAATATGTAGTAACAACTATGGCTGAGCAAAACCAAATATGATCACTCACTTTCATGGCCATTTAGAATTCTTATCTCATCTGCTTTTGTTTTCTTGCAGGCAATACTCATTGTTGTTACAGTTGCCTTCGTTCAGGTAAGACAGCTGTTGTCCAAATAAGATTATTGCTTTTATGTAAACTCTTCTATTTGTAAGACTGAAGTAGTTGTCTTGATGCATTGTGCTGTGAATGGTTGAGTAAAGAGCTCTGTGCTTTCATCCAAGTCTTTTGCCCTTTCTAAAGTGCGTGATTTGTCCTGCTTTAACTACATTGACATTTATGCATCTATATTGGTATTATGCTCAGCCATAAAAGAGTACTTGTAAAGAAGCACTCAGAATAAACAGTGTAGAAGTACTTAAATATTTAACTTCATGTAAAATAGATTTTGAAAATGTAGCTCTGGCTTCAATTTTGTACAGAAATTAAAAAAAAAAATTGTCTTTAGGTAATTTTCCAAGTCATAAAACAGTTGTTTTCATTCTGTAAATACCCAGCTTTACTCAGTGTGTGCCTAAACCAAAATTGCTTTGTGTTTGTGCTTTATATCTTTGTTTACCTTAATTCTGTAATCTGTTTATTGAGTTAGAGATGAGTTGTGTTACCTTAGTTCTCCAAGGGCTAAGAGCATGAACACAGTATTTTTGGTACTAACTTGTTAAACTGTAGAACTTAATAATGTGTCTGATCCCTGAGTTTAGAAGTGTTACTGCAAGTATTACAAAGACCTGAAGATATTGAAGGAAAATGCAAAGGACCTCTGGTATTCTTTCAGAAGAAATGCGTGTAGGCAAATCTGTAAATTTTTCAGTGTTTGGACCATATTTGCTTTTTAAAGTATCTAATATAGAACTGTTGAAGGGCATCTCTTATCTGATTGTTTGGAATATTACTTTAATACAACTTTACTAATAAGATAAACTTCAGTAGATGTGAATGTATCTTATTGTTTAACTTTTGCCTGTTTCAAAAATATTATCTGCTTTGCTCTTTTTTAAATGTCTCTGCAGGAGTACAGATCAGAAAAATCTCTTGAAGAGCTTAGTAAACTTGTGCCTCCAGAATGCCATTGGTATGTAATTGTCCTTTTAGCCTTAAATTAAGTCATATTAAGTTTAATCTGAAATGAGTAAATGAAAAAAATTTTACTGAACTTATTGCCTTTGTATCAAGCTCTTATGCTGACATAGAACGTGCTTTGCTTTTGCTCATTTTAAAGATTGTTTTATGACCCAAAAAATTACTCCATATTGTCCATCTGAACTGTTCAAATGATGTTACTAATGTGTAACTTCTAAGAAACAAGCAGCAAATTAGAATTTGGGCAAAGAACAAGCAAAATACTTGGCTGAAACCAGTAACATTGTAATGCGTAGTCAACAGTGTGAATGCTTTTCTCAGACAAAATGCCAGAGAAGACATTCTTACTGCTCTTTATGTTTTTACCTACAGTGTACGAGAAGGTAGGGTGGAACATACACTTGCAAGAGATTTAGTCCCAGGTGATACAGTCTGCCTGTCAGTTGGAGACAGAGTCCCGGCTGATCTACGATTATTTGAGGTATATACCTAATATTGCTTTAATATATAATAACTTTTCTTTTTGTGGACGGAGGGGAAGATAAGATAGCCACTGAATACTGAAGTGCAGTAAGTGTTACTGTTTGGAATTCACAACTATTTTGATAGAAATTTTGAAATAATTGCTTTCCAAATGTAATTGTGCGTTCTTAACAATATGTGTAGTTTCTTATTGTAGGACATGAGAGGAAAGAGTTTTCCAATTTTATGTAGTAATGCATTCTTGAAAATTTTAGTTGAGTACTTTTTCCTCAATGTTAAACACGTTGTAAAATGATTGTTTTCAGTCTGAATGATAAGATATTGTGGCAGCTGGTTGCAGGTGTGTTTGAGTCTTTATTTGCATTAATCTTTAGGGTATAGTTTCAGTGTTCTCTGATAATGGAATATTAAAAAAAAAATTTGTGAAATTGTGCCAGTGTAATCATTTCTCTCTGATGCTTTTTCATCAGTGTGTGTTGTTATCTTCTAGTTTACTAAATATTTAATTTGTAACATTAGCACTGCTGGAAGTGCTTGAGTTGACACAGTAGCACTATAATAGTACTTGCAGATGCTCTAAAATTGAAGTGGAACGTATATATATTCATCTTGCTTATTTTGATGGTTTTGATTGAATAATGTCATGTTACTTTTCTGTCAGATTGGGCGTCCTCAGGTTGCCCAATATCTGGGCTATCTATCATGTTAAAGTAACTTCTGGATATGATGAGCTGTATATCCAGTATATCCACAGTTGATACTGGATTAATCAGTGTTCATTTTATAGACAAAGCCTAAACGAGCTAGTTTCTGAGTCAAATTTGTGGTGGTCTTGAGAAATTTGTCTGGATCATCTGTTGTTAACCCCTGTAGTGTAGTTAGTACTTGAGTGGGTTTGTTTTTTGTGACTGCAAACACTTTCTACTTCCCTCAGTGATTGTATAGTCTCTGCATTGGTATGCACCGTCTACTTTCTTGCTCATAAGCTTATAGCATGCTATGATAGCAGCATGCTTGGACCTCTTAAAGGAAAGCAGAAATGGAATTAGAAGTTTCTCAGCTGTCTGTAGCCCTACACCAGATGAAAATTTGTGCCATTCTTATCTCAACTACTCTTGCAGATCACGTGAAAATAAGAGCATGTCATCTTATTTTCATCTTGTGTCTACTGGGCATTGTTACGGGATGATGGGTTTTAAAAAAAAAAATTATATGGAGAGATCATCTTTTCAGAGAAAGAACTAGATCTCTCCTGCATATTCTGATTGATGCTGTCCTAGAAAATTGTAGAAGTGGTAATTAGGCACTGTTTACTTTCTGAAGCCTTTCATATATGTGAGAAGAAGTTTCTTAACTGGCCTAATCTTGTGGGGGCAATCTTGTTTTCCAAAATGTCTTTGAAGACCTTTTCTGGCCTAAGTTTTCTGTATGTTAATGAGTGGTCCATCAAGTTTTATGGTAATCTTTTCTAAAGCCAGAATATTACATCAAGAACTAACATACCTATAACAGTGTAGACTTGAAACACCGTTCTTTTTGGTAGTCATGATAAATGTTTTTGGAGCTCATGGCTAAATCTGAACAGTAGCAAAGTGGCATCTTCATCCTGTTTCAGATTGGAGTCTGAGGAATACATCACAAAGACAAAATTACTGTGGAACTTTCTGGAGCTAATCATTCTTTATGGCTTTGATTGCAAGATTCATTGCAGTTTTTGACAAGTGTCCCTTTTATTGATACAGCATCCATCTTTTAAAAGTGGGTACTGCACTGGTAACTATTTGAGAGAATAGCAGGAATTAGAGGGATTTGACTGGTCAGAAAGCACTTTAGTAAAGGTACTATCCTCTTTTAACATTGACTAAATTATTTTTGATCTAGCAGCCTGTGTTCATTTTGTTATCCAGCTAGAACTGGAGTGTGTCAGAGTTACCATGCCACTTAAAAAAAAAAAAACAAAACAAAACACCAAAAAACCCACAACTCGAACCTTGGAGTGATCTGCTATAGTGTGGTGGTACAGAGTGTAATGTAACTGATTCTTGTTTACTCCTTGTAAGTGATATCCTTTCAAAGAGTTTTGGCAATTGAATATTATTATGCATCCTTTAATGCTGTTTTTCTTGAGAAGGTTATGTTGAAATTTAGTGATGTGGTCACCAGTAGTGGCTTTATACTTTTTAGTAATGCAAAATTATTTTACTTACATTTTGTGAGCAGAATTTTATGATCCAGGCTTTGGCTCTGTTAGAGACCCATTAAAGTCAATACATTAAGATGTATGAATTGATGTCAGCTGGGGAAAGACATTTCTCTTAATTTTGTATTTTGGTAAGGTTTTTTTTTTTTTAGATTATATTTATGGAACACACATTTTATTTTCTTCATCTGTCAGCTGATTAATACAGAATAATTAATTTTTAGCTTTTCCTTCTCTAACTGCCCCTACATGCTACCAACAAACTACAGAAATAAAATCTAAACCAAAAAAAGACAGTTTCTGTTCCTCTAGTCTATGTGACTGTTGCCTGAATAGCATTTTTCCTATAGAGAATTCATGAAAAAAAACACTGTATGAAATATGGTTCTTGTTAGTGAGTTCTTAATGGACCATGATAGGAGGAAGTGGACAGAGGAAGAGTTGAGAGGATATGCACTTGTATTCCCAGTTAATTATTTTGTTTGGTGACAGAATGCATCACAGTTGCAACCTCTTGAATGTTATAGAAAAACAATCATGAACATAAAATTATGAGTAAACTTTGACTCTTCAAAGTGAGAGGTTGTTGCATTGCTGCAATATTCTGTAGGAGTGCTTGTTGCTTTGTTGATCCTTAAAATATGGTCAATATTGACATGGTTTCTTAATATATGAATAAATTAGATATAGTTTTAATGGTCAAAATTGGGAAACTTCTATTAACACTTCCAGCTACTTACAAAAGATTGTCATACTTTTTACCTATTTTGTTTTCAAAGGCTGTGGACCTTTCTATTGATGAATCCAGTCTCACAGGTGAGACAGCTCCTTGCTCTAAATCTACAGCTCCTCAGCCAGCAGCAACCAATGGAGACCTTACTTCTAGGAGCAATATTGCTTTCATGGGAACATTGGTCAGATGTGGAAAAGCAAAGGTAAAATCATTATTCATAGGGAAGAATATCTTCCATGTTTCAACTATTTGAAGGCAGTTCTTATTTTTGAAGTTCACCGATCAAATGAGAAATGTACTTTAATGACACATATATTTTGAGTTTTCTGAAACAATAGAAATGGAACAGAAATAGAAATTTTTACTGGCAATATGGAAGACTTCACTGTGATATGCTGCAGAGCTTTTCTCATTGGTGCTTTTTCAGACACCAGTTAAAAAGAAAACTAATCTAGGGCCAGTAAAGCTCAAATTTATAGGGAGCAGATGATGTGAAACTCTTCTGTCTAGGATGTGGTATTTTGCTTCTAGAGCTACATTCATGTGTTTGAAAACCTGTAACTGAAAATACAGTTGTGGCTAGTGTTAGATAGGTGTTACCCTATTTGAGTTTTGTTACTGGTAGTTACTAAAGACTTCAGCAGTGCACAGAATAGCAATTTGTTTCACAGAGGCAAAATGTTTTTTAGCAAAAATATTCCCTACTTGTGCCAAGAATTAATTTTGTAAACAAAGCTAACAAAATCATAGCAGACTAAATGGCATTTGCCCACTATTTGAGTCAAAGCTGTCAAGAGCAACCACTAACATTAAAATTAAACTTCAAATTTGAATTGGCTGTATTTTTGTTTTTTTAGGGGATAGTTATTGGAACAGGAGAAAACTCTGAATTTGGGGAGGTTTTCAAAATGATGCAAGCAGAAGAGGTAAGAGTGAATATTTACAAGCAAAGACATATATTTAAGTGTATATTTCATTCATTAAAACTTTGAATTTATTCCATAGGAACTTAGTTAAACTTAATTACATTGCTTTAGTATTTTTTTCCTCTAGTGAAATGAATCTTAGCTCTTGAACATGAAAGTAGTAATTGAATTCAGTGCAACAAAACAGTCATAGCTGACCTAAAAATATTAACTGTGAAAATAATATTCTGAACCTGTTCAGTGGAACAAATCTCATTGCAATTTGTGGAAGTTGAACTACGTTTGTGCAAAAGGGATTTGTATGACAGATTTGTGTGCTGCAGGCACAGGACTATGTTTTCCCTTGATTAGCAGTGTACTTTGGGGTTATGCATGTGTCTCCTGCTGCTTCATGATCTCCATCTTATCCTTTTATAAGCTCCCTTTGACTCTTGTATATCAAACTCCCACAGTGATTTCTTTTTTTTCTTTATTGCAGTACACTGATCCACATGGGAATTCAGACTCTTGAGTGCTTTGTGTATCTAGGGCCTTCTAGTTTCTTCTCTGGCTGCCTGACCAATGTAGGATCATAAGGAGACAGTCTATCTCCAGCTGTCAGGACATGATCAGGCAGAGTATAGGCAGCAGTCTTTTTTCCAGATATTTACATTTCTGAAATCTGTGAAAAAAGAGCAACTAAGGGCATTAAATGCATCAGCCAGGGGTGCATCACCAACCTCATGTTAGCTGCAGTGCCTTGCGACACCTTTCAAAGGAATACTGCAGTCCAGCCACCGAAGTGGAATCCACTTTAATACATGTGAGGAAAATATGGTCATCTGTTCAATAGTATTTAGTTTGTATTGTAACAAGTGTAGTTATTAATAAAAAACCCACAAGAAAAAGAACCCTATGTGAGCATTCTACACCAACAACATTCTGAAAGATCAGAGTATCATAGGGTTATTTTTTATGTTTATATTACCGTAAACTCATTTTAAAAGTAAACTTTGAAGGTAAGAGTGAATCAAACTTGATACCAGCTTTCTCATAGAGTGTATGCACTTTTTTCATAACTTGTTGAACAAAGATGATTTTACAATGACCTGTCTTCCTTTTTTTGCCATGCTTTCTATACAGTAGTCCACCATATATTGCTATTAAAAACCCCAAACTTACTGGCATCCAATGTAAAAAAAAAAAAAAAAAAAAAAAAAAAAAATTAAAAAAAATCCACTTTCCTGGGTGGTGTTTTTTTTTTTTTAATGAAAACTTTTTTGCTTTGTGTCCCCTCCTACTTTCTGTGCTCTCCACCCCCCCCCTCCCCACCCCCCCCCCCAGCACTAGATTGTCTAAATATTTCCATAGTTTCCTGTTTGGCTAAATTGTATTTTCTGCAGGTGATTAACAAATTCCTTTTGAGATATAATTGGCTTCCGGGGCTCTAATGCCTCTATCTCAAAAAGTCAGTTTTATTCTTGCTATCAAGAACTTCTCGGTCTTGGAAGAAGTGCAGTGGCTTTTAGTCAGCATGATTGTTTTTTTAGTGGTTTTTTTTTTTTAAATAAAATCTTTGATATGACCTTTTGTATTAGACTTGCTGTAGACATCACAAAGCTCCCAAAGAATATTTCTAATAAACTTTTCATTTCATTGAAGTGTTCTTGAATCTTCTTGAATTCTCCACAAGAATGGAACAGAGTAGTCTGTTTTCACAAAGTAAACATATCGAAACACAGGGTATAACTGCATCTTATTCACTGACAGTGTCTTGAAATTTGCACGTCTGAAGTAATATGTGATACAGTTCATGCTTTTTAACCTGTGCTTGTTGACTGCTGCATGTTTACCATTCATCAAGGCTCCAAAGACACCTCTGCAGAAGAGCATGGATCTCTTGGGAAAACAGCTTTCCTTGTATTCCTTTGGTATAATAGGTAAGAGAACTTATGTAAAAGAATTGCAAATAATTATGTAACTGAAACTAATGTGTAGGCTTGGGAAAATGGAAGGCTTGATCCTTTTTTTTTTTTTTTAAATATTTTGGCTTATTTTATTGGTCACTTTGAGTTCATGCCACTAATCATCTGAAGAGCACAAATGTGGCACGACTTTAATCATAAGGGTGTTTGCTTGCCTCTTCCTGCAAACATAGTTCTCTGACTTTTGGTCCTCTAAATGCTTCCTTTTAAATTGCAATGTGTCTTGTATTCTGATTCAAGGTATGTATAAATGAGTACCTCACTGTTGGTATGATTGGGCAACTTGACTGGCAGAAACTTGCTTCACCTTTGCTATACTGATGGAATCATGCTTTGACAGTGAAGGAAATAATAGATGTATATTGTGTAATATAAGTAGCACAATTATAAGCTTGGTTTTGGCTATTTGAGTTTTTTTTTTCTTGTTCCTATGAGGCTACGGTACATGTTGGTTTTACATTTATCCTGACGACTGGTTTTTTTATAGGAGTTATTATGCTGGTTGGCTGGTTGCAAGGAAAGCATATCCTTGATATGTTCACAATTGGTGTGAGGTAAGATTTTTGTTTTTAAATAGCGTAAATTGGGCATTACAGCAAGTGTCTGAAAGCTAGTGATGCATATTATAATATGCTTGCACACAGACTGTGCTTTTAAGTTCACATAAGTAATTCAAAATGAAAATAGACTTTGTGCTGTAAAAAAGCAAATTCATACTCTAATGATACAGTATGTTCTTGTCAGTCTTAAACTGTGCATTTGTATGGTGATTTCTGAGTGTCTTGTGAAACATCTGCAAGTAGACAATAGAGTTGTACAGTTTGAATTTCTATCACTGAGTAAATGAAGTAAATGTAATTTTATAAGTGGCATCAGACAAAACTAAGTTACTACAAGCCTTGTGTCATGTGGTTCATTAGCCCATTTTCTAGCGCATTATGGAAGCTTGATCCCAGGGTGTTGTCAGCTGAGAATAACACTGAATTGAGATGATCTAACTCCTGTACTCTTAGAAAAGTTGCTGAGTTGCTAATTACATGGACAGTGCATAAGGCAGAAGTGTTTCTTTAAATGACAGGATCAGACTCTGGAGATTTACCCTTTTGGGTGGGTTGGGGAAGCACCAGGAACTGCATCTTTGAGCATTGTGTAATGAGTTATTGTGATCTTGTTTACACTGTTATCAGGTTTTTTATTTGTTTGGTTTTTAAATGACCTTCTGGGCCATTCCCACACTTAGCTTGCTGCCACATCATGATCTGGAAGTAACAGCTGTGGATCAGTGGTCACTTGAAGTGGTGGCATTTCCCGGTTCTGTTTAGTGCTGACTACACTTACTCTTCACAATCTGGGCTGCTTTGTGCAGTCCTAATTAGTGTTTTGTATAGGCAAAACAGATGTACAATTGATTTCTCCCTCCCTCCAACTTTTCTTCATACTTTTGCATAAGTAATGAGTAGAAATGTCTAAGTTACTACATTTTGTTACTGTCTTCAGTGTGTATCATATAATGAATGGTATACAGCTAGAATCACATGGCAGCTACTTCCTTTCACTTTTAACCTCAGTGAACAGACAGCTACAGACACAATGTTCTGAAGTGTAAATGCATCATTACTATGTATTCATGTATGATGTTCTAAGGTAAGATTTGTATATTTACTATCATTACAGTTTGGCTGTAGCAGCAATCCCTGAAGGACTCCCAATTGTGGTAACAGTGACACTGGCCCTTGGTGTGATGAGAATGGTGAAGAAACGGGCTATTGTAAAAAAACTGCCTATTGTTGAAACTTTAGGTATGACTAGACTAACTTAGAGATAGTATTTTGATACAAATGTTAGGAAATCAGCACAAATATTGATGACTAAAATAAAGCAGGTATTCTTATTTTGCTAGCAATGTGGTGGTATCTTTAAAACATTTCTAAATTGAATGCATTTTACACAGTTAGAATTCAGGTATATGTTTTTGTGGGCCCTCCAACTACTGGGTTTTTTTTATTTAACTGAAATAAACAGTCTGTCAGTTAATATCATGCCACACGAGCAATACTCTAAACTGTGTGAGTGATTGGATGTATGGAGTACTCTTTATACTTGTTTGCTGTAGGAAGTTCTTGTTAAATAAGACTTGTAAAATGTTTTTGAAACTAAATTTTTGGTGTAAACTTAGGAATGATATTGACAGTTGGAAAAAAATCCAAATTTGAATATTAGAAAAAGCTTTGTAATCATAATGCACCTTCAGGATGTTATGCTGCTCATATTAAAACTTAAAATCATTTAAAAACATTAAAACTTAAAAACGTTAAAGCTTAAAAACATTCTGTACACAGTTTCAGTCATGAAACATGTAAAGCACAGGACATGGTAAAGAAATAGAAATACTAAGTTAAATAATTCTGCTGCATTTGAATTTCTTTCTGCATTTGAAGATTGGAAATATTTTTTTTCCAATGCCTTTAGCAGAGTTTCATTAGTATTGCAAGGTTTTTTTGTTGCTTTTGCAATTCCTGCTGTCGTGTCCAAAAATGTGACAATACTGCAACACTCGGTCAAAATACTCTTTTCCTGAGTTAAAAAGGCATATACAAATTTCACATTTCTGGAATCTTTTCAACCTTATTAAAATTTGCAGATTTAATAGTAAGTCACACTTGTGTAACAAAAGTGTTGTGGCTAGTGTTAGAGAGATGTTGCACTTTTTGGTAAAGAATGATTGCTGTAAAGCAGGCTCTTAGCTTTCCTCCTCACCAGCAGATTTTGCAATTGAGATTTCGGTAATGTAGTTCGAGATACAGTGGAATAAAATGAATGAGAGGTGGTGAATGGAAGCATTTCAGATGAGTTGTGAATTTGGGATTTTCATTAGGGTTTTCTTGATTTATTGGACAAACTTGTGAAGAACCTTGTACAGCTATTCATTAATAGTTGAAAATTGGCTGTCTGTTAAATCTCATTTTGTTTTTTCACAAAGACAGCTGCAGTATTTCTAGAAATTTGCTTGTCTTGAATACTTTTGTTCTTGTTAGTTACTTTGTTCTAAACAAGCATTGTCTTATAAATGTTAATTGGTTATTTCAGGTTGTTGCAACGTAATTTGTTCAGATAAAACTGGAACTCTGACAAAGAATGAAATGACTGTTACTCATATTTTTACTTCAGATGGGCAGCATGCTGAGGTATGTAGTGAGACTCTTAGACTTTAATTTTCCTTTTTACTTTGTTGTGTGTATCAGCTGAAACATGCTTGAGTATACTGCAGGTAAAGCATCAGTTAAGAAAGCGTAAATTTGTTGCACCAAACTCCTGTTTGTCAACTTCCAGCTAATTCTGTTCTTCAGTTCATTTAGTATTGCAGCCTTTGAGCTGTGTTATCCAAGACTTCTCTGGTTACAGAAGAATTTTTTGTATAATACGTTAAGTTCTTAAATCTCTTGATGGCTGTAGGTCACAATAAGACAGATGCTGAGATACAGCACAAAGACAAGTTGAGAGATTGTGCTTTTCTTCAGTACAGAAAGTTGAGGCTATTTTTCTGTTGCAGGTGCATAAAAATAAAATTTGCATGTTACAAACATTTAAAATAGGGATATCCAGCTTTTCGCTAAAAGACAATTTATCGTGTGAACCCTTCATACTGAGTATGTGCTGTCATTCTTGCTTTTTCATAATGGATGGAATTGGAAGTAGGAGCAGGACATGAAACAGTGGTGGTTGAGGTTGGGGAGTTGCTGCAAAGACTGAAGTAAATGCACAAAAGAGAAGCAAAAGCAGCAGGAATGGAAAAGCAGCAAGGTGTAGAACTAGGTGTGATTTCATGGGACTGTTTTAAACAAGTTCTTAAATTCTCAAGCTCTTCTTGATCAGGGTTTCTTTTCCACATTACAGTTAATAGAGGGTCTTGTCATTGACTGTTGTAAGCATAAACACTGGCATTTTTTCTTATTCTTTCCTGTTATTTACCTATGTTTGCTTATATATCCTGGTATTTATTTTTCTATTCTTAGAATTCTATACAGGAATACTGTAACTGCTTTTTCTTTACTACTAGCACAGTTTGTTTACATCTGGGTCAAATCAGCTCCTTTTTCCTAATTGAAAGAGAACTTGAAATGGCTGTAAAATGTATTAGCTGTTAATGCTGTAGACATGAAGACTTTTTTAGGATCCTAGTGGGATGCCTGGTTTTTATGCAGTAAAAATACAATTTTACTGTTTTTAACACCTCTCTGAGGTCTCAGCTGAGAGGCTGTTCAACTATGGTTTTTTTTTTTTTTTTTCCTTACTGGATGAAAGTAGGGCTCTGCTCTGTACTTCCATTCCCCTGCGGGGGGTATGCATTATTAACCAGGATAAAGATGAATACGAGGAAAAAAATAGAAAGCAAAAGAAAGAAGAAAAAAGAAAGTGTGCCTAATACTGTAAGGAAACAACATACACTGCATTTATTTATACTAAGGAATATAATTGTACTTTTTTTTAAAAATCAGTCTCTAATATATTTCATCAAACTCACTGCCCTCAGAGGTTTTTATTCCTTAATCTAGTACCTGCTACATTAGAAGCTGAGTAGGAGAGTCCATTCACACTGAGTAAAATCAGTCATTATGAAGGGTCTTTTTTAATTTTCTAATTTTTTCAGTTTTCTGTAGTTTATAGTAAAAAGCTAAGATTAAAACAGTTCATGAACCTAGTGAACATTACATTGCATACTGCCTTTGGCTGTTTGTCTTGCAGGTTACTGGAGTAGGTTATAACAGGTTTGGAGAAGTGATGCTCGATGGTGAAGTTATTCATGGTTATAACAACCCATCCATTAGCAAAATTGTTGAGGTAAGATCTTGGCACAGAGAGGTGAGTTTTAATTGATGATGTAGCACAAGAGCTTTGCATGGCACTTACTTTGTGTTCTGTTTTCTCCCCTTTCCTTCCTCATCTTTTAGGCCGGTTGTGTGTGCAATGATGCTTTGATTAGAAACAACACATTAATGGGGAAGCCTACAGAAGGGGCTTTAATCGCGCTTGCTATGAAGGTGCGTACTTGATGGTGCTTTTTGGATTCATGGCAGGTGGGAAGTGTAAGTCATGGTTTTGGGTTTTTCCTCACTTTCTTCTTTGGGTCTCCTAGATTTGTGTTGCAACTGCTCATCTCCTATGTTTCGTATCTGTTGGAAATCTTTGGGCATTCTGAAAGATGAGAAAAAATGATGTAGAACTGAAGTAAAATCTTTATTTTCATCTTTTTGCACTTAGTACTGTCTTTTTGATTGTTGTTGAATATTGAGTGTGCTGTTTCTTTCCCAGTTCTCATCAGAAGCAGTAAGAAGTTGATAACTGATGTATTGGTGACTGCAGCATTTATAGGGCCCTTTAAGTGTGGGGCACAGGTAGTTTGAATTGTGGATGCTGTGATGAAATGTTTTGGCTTTTTTTAATAATGTTGTGACACATCCATTACAGCTACTGAGAAATGTGGCAAGGCATCTTAGCACTTGATTTTTTTTCTGTGATGGTGAATAAACTCAAAAACATTGAAAGATGAATGCATTTACAGTCTTTCTCTCCCTGAGTAACTGAGGCCTGAGATTTATCTATCTTCTTGCTGAGACTCATTCCAAGTCCCCAGTCTTTGACTGGAAAGGACCAGAGTGATGTTATTTTGGCAAGAGCCTGTAGAAACTGAGAAGAACAGGAGTCTTTCACATCTGTTGCTGGCAAGGGAGGTAGTGAAGGAGTTGTGAAGCTCTGTAAGTACTAAGAATGGCTTACGGCAGGGTGCTGCTTCTGCATCTTCTTTAATCAGCACTTTCTGTTGGACTTGGTTAAGGGTAGAGCATGGAATGCTGCAAGTTGCATCAGGGGTGGGGAGAGAACAGCATTTGAAATGAAATGCATTTTGTCTGGAGTCTTCATGGTTAGTTTCAGATTAAATGTGTGGGTGATTCTGATCACTAAAAAAAAAAAGTCATTTCAGGTTGGATCATTCAAACTTAAAATCAGTGACTTGCCTTCTCCAGACTTTGCCACAGTCTTGTGTTACAATTTTGTAGGCCCTCCTAGCAGAGAAATTACATAGAAGATAGATATATAAAAAAAAAAAAAATTTAAAAAAATGCATTGGGGCGATAGACATGTTTTATCAAACCAAGAGCTACATTGCTAGCCATTGCAAGACTTGTGTTTGTGGATGGTCATAATCTACGAAGTATTTCAAGATCCTTGGATCAAAGATAGTATATAGTGTTAAATAGTCTGATTTATGCTGAAGCCTGAAAGAAGCTTCTAGGTTCTTTCAGTGCTAGTTCGTCTGAAGTTTGTCTAAACTGGAACAGTGTGCTCAAAAGCAACTTTGGAGATGAAACTGGTTTTTAACTAAGTAATGGTTGTTAGCTAAGATGTCTCAACAAGTCAATAAATTGTATAGCTGTTTGAAAAGAAAAGGTCCTGACATTGTGGTGGTACTTCTGTTTTATACAGATGGGTTTAGATGGACTCCAGGAAGACTATATAAGGAAGGCTGAATATCCCTTTAGCTCAGAACAAAAATGGATGGCTGTTAAATGTGTTCACAGAACGCAGCAGGTAAACTTCAATCACTGTCTCCTTGTACACTGGCTCTGTAGAATGGTTATCAACCTTGTTTAATATCCTCATTTTTCACTTCAGAAGTTATGGCAGGCTGGTAGTAGTGCACAGTCCTGGGAAAATGGCTTGATAATAGACACAGTTTTAGTTTCAAGTTCTGAAGTGGAGATTAAGAATCACAAGAAATTCTTCCCATAAAAGGCATACTGGGAAATTATTTTAAGTATTTCGATATCTGAGACTTTGAATGTATACCTGGCTGTTCTTTCTTTCTTCTCCTCCCTCCTCAGACATCTAAAGCAATTCTGCCAATCTTCTGCTGTTTCAGTGCTACATAGTTACATAATGAATTAAGAGCAAGAAGATGCATTGATGTTCAATAGTAAAATTTCTTTTGTTTGAAAACACGTTTTCTGGTTTTGATGCAGACAGCACGTTCCTCAGTGTTGACAGATTTTATTGATGTCAACAGTGTCCTGGATTATCAATACAAACCATTCTTTAACATCTCTTTCTATCTTCTGATGCTTTCACATACATATTTGCATTCATATTTCATTTAGACCAAACTGAATGTTTTTGTTACAAATATTGACATCATCACTGCCAGTCTGATTACCGGACCCTTCTAGGTAATATGTGCAACAACAGACCTTAGCTTGGATTTATGGAAAACTTCCTAGTACTTCTGACCAAAAAACCACTTGCTGACAGTGTTCAAGTATCACAGTAAAATCTTTGCTTTGGAAACAAAGCATTTGAGTCCTTTTATCTATATGGATAATATGGTTGTATTATCCTTGTTTGTATAAAGAGTGGCGAGCAGGAATTGCTATATGATTTTCATCCATGTAAGGATTTACTGTGTCTGTGTTTTGGTATCAGCGTTTTTAAAAGATTGTTGAAAAATTGGTAAGAGTTCTAAAGGGAGCATAAATGCTTTGAAGACTAAGAAAATGCAGTGGATTTAAACTTAGAGCTCTATCAGTTAAGCCTACCAGAAAGATTGAGGTAACTTGACTACTGTGCATAAATACCTTCGCAGGGAGAAAACAGATAAATTAAAAAAGAGCTTTTTAGTTCAACAGGAGAGATGATGAGAATCAGTGATTGGAAATTGAGCTGAGGCAGCAATTCTTAATGGAAAAGGGGGGAAGGGAAGGCATGGCATGAGTTGATTTAACATTGGAGTTCAGTGTTCAAGGTAGGTGGTGGATTCTCAGTCCCTTGATACCATCAAGGCTATAGATGGCTATCTGGAAAATATTAGTTGTTAGGCATGGTACAAAGATGCAGGTGATGTTTAATGACCTGTGCAGCTGGTCAGATGATGAGCTAAAAGTCTTTCAGGTCTAATGTTCTGTGTAGGTTTAACTTCTGTCCTTTGCATGGCCTCTTTTAGTCTATAAACTGTGACCCACAGTGTCTAATGTATATGATGTCTACTGAAATGAGATATTGATTATTAGCTTGGCTCTTTTGACATTACCACTCGTGAACATACACTATACAGAGATACTCAAAAGAACAGATTTTTAGGTTCAGAAGTGTAACTTTGATTTGCATTATGTTCTGAAGACTCTTAAGTACAGATATGCCATTCTTATGTGTGCATGTGTATGTACTTGTGTGTGTGTATGTTTATACATACACACATGTGCACACAACAATTCTTTTTCCTTTTAGGACAAACCTGAAGTTTGCTTTATGAAAGGTGCTTATGAACAAGTCATTAGGTACTGTACATCATATAACTGTAAGGGGCAAACCCTGCCTCTTGTTCAGCAACAGAGAGAGCAATACCAGCAAGAGAAGACATCTATGGGCTCTGCAGGACTTAGGGGTAAGGCTGTTTCAGTGTCTCAAAATAACCCATTTTTTTTTAAAATGGCACTGCTTATTGTTTAAAAAAAAAAAACAAACAAACAGGACCAACCAAAAACACTAGGAATTTTTTTTTGTTCAGTAAGTGCCACTGGGTTGTTTAGTTTTTCCTTAAAATGGAGGAGTGGAAAAACAGGTGCTGTTGCCTAAGGCCTGTATAATAACATGATTAAATTGCAAAGGGTGAGCAAAGGCACTGCTGGTTCTTGTCATCTCTCACATATGACCATAACTGAACAGTACATTGCTAGCTATGAGCTTCCATATCTCATTATAGATGTCTGTGGATTTTTAAAATGTGAATGTGTATATTTTTCTATTACTTTGGCTCCTGGCACCTTTGTGAGTTAGGCTAGCACAACTGATTGCAGGTCAGAAGATGCCATTAGAACTACCTTTTATGTTAACAAGCTGTGTAGATTTTTTTAAATGTAACTGAAAGTATTTTTCACAAGATGATTGATAGGAGGTGATTGTGGGCAAGCATTATGGATGGCTGGCTTTCTTTGGCCTCTTTAAAGACACTTCTAGGCTGTTAAGTCCAACCACAGCTTTTAAATTTTTTTTTTTTTGAAGGTAGGGGTACTTGTGGCTCAGGAAATTCCTAAGATGCAAATTATTAGAAACTGAGAGGATATGCTAGAAGTAGTATTTCTTTGTGCTGTTTTGTTTGGGCAGTCATTCTTTGTGTCTGCTTCAGACCACTGTCAAACAAAAAAATCTAGGGTAATGTTTTGAAAAAAGTGAACTTGCTTTTCCCTTACAACTCTGATGTCATTTAAATATATTTGAATTAAGATTCCTACTGTAAAAGACATTGCAGAAAATATTCAGCATGTACTCAATGAAATCTTCTCTCTAAAAGAAAAAAAACAAAGCAGAAAAAAATGCCAGCTGATCCTCCCTTTCATCCTGTTGCATAAAAGACCATGCATGTGCAGAGAAACCACAAAGCTAGATGCCGTTCTCTTTCCACAGAGTGAAAGTATAAACACTTTCATCTGAGAACAAATAGGAAGGTTATCTTTAAAACCCAGAATACGTATGTTTGGTAAAAAGACTGTTCTTTAGAAAAAAGTAATATACCTAAGTAGGCTATTCTGAATATTGAAGATAACAGACATTGCTACCAAGGTTTAAAAAAAAGAAAATTGCAATTCCCACCCTTTACTTCATGCTGGCCTACTAGTTTAAAACAGTTGCTTTAAATGCTGATGTAAATGTTAATTTCAAATCTTAACTTACTTTTTTTCTTTGTCTCCTAAAAGTTCTGGCCTTAGCTTCTGGTCCTGAGTTAGGACAACTGACTTTTTTGGGGCTTGTGGGAATAATTGATCCTCCACGGACTGGTGTAAAAGAAGCTGTTACTACACTTATCACGTCAGGAGTTGCAATAAAAATGATTACTGGAGATTCACAGGAGACTGCAGTTGCCATTGGTATGAATAGTCCACTTCCTTTCATTTTTCACTTGTTTTCTGTTTTGGCAGTGCCCAGCTAATTGTTGTGAAGTGTGGGTATTAAGTCTTTAACATTTGTGAGTTCTGTATATTGGGTTAACTTATGGCACGGTGGAATTAGGAGGAAAGAAAAAAACCAAAACCCAACACCCTAGCCTGAAGTGATACTTTGGTTTCAGCTTAAACTGTAGTTTTTCTAATTTGGTTAATGTATGACTTTCGCTGTTTGAGACTATGTATTTTCTTACTTTATTTTGTTATAACATATGCTCGATTTCTGATTCTTATTATTACAACCCCAACACCACCCTCCCTACCCTCAGCTTTGGATGCCTGTCTTATGGCAACAGGGAGAAACTAAAACAGCCAGTGACAATGAGTATTTAGGATAGATATGGGACTTCAATACTATGCAATACAGTTTTGTCCATATAACTAAGTTTGAAGTTTAAGTATTATTAATAAATATTTAAACAAACTACTTAACTTTTTTACAATATAATACATTAAAGTACAAGTACTTTAGCCAGAGTATGAATTCTTTACATACAGGATGATGATGAAGATGAATGTGCACATAAAAAGTACACCCCCAAACTAGCAGTACTTTCTCAGAGCGTTTTTTTCCTTGTCTCCCCCATGTCATTTTTCATTTTCTGTCTTGTTATTTTTGAACTGCGAATTCTTTAGAGAGGACTGAGCTCTTGTGTTTATATGGCACCTGACACAATGAAGTACAGACCTTTAGACCTAAAAAATCTAAGGAAATATCTGATTAGAATAGACCTTGTAGCATGTGTTTGTTATTCAAGAGTTCAGATAATTTACTCCAGTATACTGAATCAATAAGGTGTTAAGATGTTCTGCTCTAGGCACTTCAAATCTGAAATGCGGCAGAAAATAGTAGGTTTAAAAAAAATAAAATTGGGTACTTAATGCTTTAAAAGAGTAAATTATTATAATACCTTTTTAATTATTTATTTCCAGCTAGTCGACTAGGATTGTATTCCAAAAATTCACAGGCAATCTCTGGAGAAGAAATAGATGATTTGGATATTCAGCAGCTTTCCCAAATAACACCAAAGGTTTGTTTTGATATACTACTTACTGAAATGCAGTAAAGGATGTATTTTATACTGAGAAATGCTTTTTTCTGTGGAAAGCTAAAATGTAACTTCTGAGATACAGATAACATGGTTCTAATAGGAGTGATACAGTAAATTACCAGAGGCTTTTAGTACAGAAACACGGAAGCTGTCCCAGATCAAACAAGTATCTTTTGTTTGACATATGACCATATGAAAATTTATTTATTTCAAGTCACATGGTTATCTTTTTAGTGAGTTTATTAATTTTGTCTCTTTTAATGATTCAGTTTGGTTTTTACCCTTCAGTGCCTGTATTGGAACTTTCATTTTGCCACCTCTCACTTTCAGCGAGCATCATTGCCTTTTTGTATTGTTAGACCATTTTATTTCTTTGAGTAGCTCAGCTCATATATATAACATTACAGTTTGCATGTTCAGGCAGTCCATCCTTTTGTAATTCGTAAGAGGAGCTGTCTGTATCTTTAATGATTTTTAATCGATCCGAGGTCACTGGTTGAGAATTTTGAAAGGGTCTATTTATTAAGTTACTGCTTAATACTTTTTAGTTATTAAACAACTAAATGTATTAGCCAATGTCAAAGTTGTAAATGTGAAGGCATAATCAAATGCAATTGAGGTTCAGGCTTGGCTGTGTTGCAAAATGTATGCATCAAAATGCTGCTCTGTTTGCAAAAGACTGCAAAATTAGACTGCAGCATGCTTGAGTCTGATGTAAGCAAGCCAAAAGCCACTATTTACGGTCAAGAAATGTGCATGTCAGCTTTTTGTCTTTCCTTGGTGACTCACAAAAACAACTTAGAAAAAAAAGAATTGTGTGGGAAATAGTAATTTTTGGTTTATTTGGTAATACTTGTTCTTAAGGGCTGTCCACCTTAAATAACTGAAATAGCTGCAAATTTACTTTGTGCTTGTTTGACATGAGACCCAATTTGTTTTCTAGGCATTTATTTAAAATCTCACTAGGAATTAATTAAAATCAACCAATAAGATTGGTATCTGTGTACAGTCTAAAGTGGCTGTTCAGAAGTCTCACTTCTTCTCCAGCTCCTTAAAAAGGAAAAATAGATGTGAATGCTAACAGTATGGAGTTTATGGAAAACTGAATTCCATGTGCTCAAACTTCAATTTACAGAGAAGACCAGAGACAAAAAAAATCTGAAAATGAGTAATTCCTTCTCAGCTGGAATCTTTATTAATTAGCTATAAAACTTCAATCTGTTAATAATATGCTATATAAACTAGTAAAATTGAAATGTCCCAACTAGCTTGCCAGTAGTGCTGACGAGGGAAAAGGACATTAGTTGTAGAGTCAGCATGGCAATCACCTGCATGAATTTAGTCAGGAAGGCCAGCAGCAAGCCATTATAACTCAGTTGCTTCATAATTTCAGAAGGTTTTTTAAATTGCATAGTCTTATCTTGAAATAAGTAGCACCGACTTTGTTTACCAGAACACACTTCGAATCTTCTCTGGAATTAATGATTTCACTCTATTAAAAACACAGCTCACTGGTGCTTCAACTTTATAGCTAACAAGACTACAGTCAGCCTTTAGTATTTTTTTATCCACTAGCTTTATAGTATCCAGTGCAATTCTTTACATTTCTCAAATTTTCACTACTTCTTCATTGTGCTTTTAACAGGTTGCAGTATTTTACAGAGCCAGTCCCCGACATAAATTGAAAATTATAAAGGTACGTCTTACTAGAGGCTCAAATGCTGGACTGTTGCTATGGGTACTGTTTGTGGTGCCTTTACTTAAACCATAACGTGCTACAGTGTGTCAAGATGAAATCAGAAATGCATTTGGTTTGAAAGTGAAGTGTATTTGAAAATATTACCTAGAAAAATGCGTAGTACCCACAAGGGGTAGGCAGGTGCTGGTAGGCAACATCATGCTTTCTTCTGTGTAGGGAGCTGGGGGTTGATTGAGATTTTGTGTCACATTGCAGTTGAATTGACTAGGAACTTGAAAGAACCATATTTCTGATACTTCTCAGAACAAGATAAAAGGGCATGAATTTCAAGCCATGTCTGAGGTAATGCTTCCATTCAGAAGTTAACAAAAGAAGGTAGCAGAGGACATACTCAATGTAAGAATTGGAACAATCAGAAAAGCAACAATAAGGAGAAGGAAGTCAAACACTGAGACAATTGGTATATATTGAGAATTATAAGAGGGTGATAATGTTAAAATGTAAATAGAGTACTTCTTTCTTTCTCTGAAGGTTTTTACTTTCTCTTAAAGGCAGATTTTATATACCCTAGCTTTAAAATTTAGGCTGTCTGAATATATGAACTGAAGTTTAACCTAAAATCTTGTATAAAAATTCGTTAGAATACAAACAGCTGCATTTTTTTTTTTTTTTTTTAGGATTTTACAGTGGAATTATAAGAAAATGGAGGGGCGGGCAGGGGTGATGACACCAACCTTTTATCTAGAATAATTTTATAGGATGGGTTATTTCAATCCCTGATTTAAGCTCTTTTCCCTTTCTTTAGTCTCTGCAAAATAATGGTGCAGTAGTAGCTATGACAGGAGATGGAGTGAATGATGCTGTTGCTCTGAAGGCTGCAGATATTGGTGTGGCAATGGGACAAACTGGAACAGATGTTTGTAAAGAGGCAGCAGATATGATCCTCGTGGATGATGATTTTCAGACAATAATGTAGGTGGCATTTATGTACATACCTTGTGCTATATAGCTTTAATGAAATGTTACCTGAATTAAAAGAAATTCCCTGAACTTGTAAGTGTAGCAGTTGTTAATGAGTTCTCCGCTAAGTCAGGAGAATTATCTTTATGGTGATTACCTGTATTACCCTCTTAAAGAGCTGGGAACATAATAGTACAAGGGGCAGATAAGCATTTCTGTCTTTTTATGTACGTTAATAATAAGAATGTATTTACATATTTAGACTTTTTGCTACTTTGAGATGTAAGTAACAAAGGAGGTTGTGCGTGTATGTGCTATAAAAAGTAACCTGTATTTCTGCTTCTCCAAGTAGAATTATGGTAGTAGTAGATTTGGAAACATAACTGAGGTGAGATTGTGAGTCTGTTAGCTGTCAGTAGGATTCATCTTGATTTAATTTCTTACTTCAGAAGCATAAATCTTATGTAAAAATGAGACAGTATTCTTCTCAAGATTTAAAAATTTTACACAGTGCTGTGTTTGTTTTCAACTCTTCTGAAACACCACCACATTTAAAAAGGAAAGGAATATAAGCTATTTAAATATCACAGGTGAAAATAAGTTACCAATTTCTGGTAACCAGCTATTTGTTACTTGTTAATTTTTTTTGTTTGGTGTACTTCAAAGAGAGCATAGATCAACTTATTTTGAATTTAATCCAGCTGACTTGTGAAGGTAGTGGTTGTTGGCAGAGCTGGACTGCTGTCTAGCAAGATAGCCTTCAATTCGAAATTATGCATCAATCTCAGAACACTTCAGTTTGAAAGTATGACACTTAACCCTTGGGAAGAAGTGAAATGTAGAAATACAATATAAGAAAATCTACCTAGGTAGCAGTATGTCAGAGGATGATCTGAGAGTTAAAAGGTTTCCATACTAATTCAGCCAACAGCAATGTGCTGTTGTGCAAAAACAAAAGAGGGAAGGGAATCATTTTAAGATATTCAGGAGAATACATAGGAAGGACATCTGTGGCAAGTACTTAACTTTACTTGGACTTGATGAGGCTTTTGCTGGAATGCTTTATCCAGTTTTGCTCACTTCATCAGGGAAGTTCTCAATAGGAGAGTGAAAAGAGTGGTGAACGCTAAGGGGGAAAAAAAAAATGTATGAGCTTCCATAGTTTACATCCTTCCCCCAACCCCTTTAATCTTTTTATCTTAAGAGTTAAAAAAGGAATGCTGATTAATTGTTGTTCTTGGCTTTTGGGGGAATGGAAGAAAGAAATCAGTTTTATTTGCAGCAGAGTAGACTTGATTTAGGTATTAGAAAACACTTTCTCACCACTATAATTGCAATAATGTGATAGGCAAGTTGGAACACATGCTAGAGGTTGAGAAGATGGTCTATACGTTTATCATACTGGTGCAGTAAGAGTACATGGTCTTCTAAAGTCATGCTATATTTCTGTGGTTTTGTAAAAGTGTGTGTGGGTTTGGTTTGTGTTTGTTTTTTTTTTTTTAAATTATCTAACTTGAATTGGAAGGTCGCATCAAGAATGATGGTGAATCTTGAACAAGGAGGAGATTTTACTACTGACGTTTCATTTTGAAAGTTAAGCAGCTGGAAAAGTAACTATTGTGATTAATCTCATAGTCAAGTTGAAAAACAATGACTGCCGAAGTTATAAGAACCTCAACTCCATTTGTTTCTTGACATTTGTATTGCTGCTTAAAGTAATAGCTTTTTTGGTTTGTTTTAAGCTTTTTTGGCAGTAGTCTCATTTGTCTAGTGATGTAATCTTTGTTTTTAATTGCAGGTCTGCAATTGAAGAGGGTAAAGGAATTTATAATAACATAAAAAATTTTGTTAGATTTCAACTGAGCACGTAAGTTTGAAAAGTTGACAATATCAGAAGGTTCTACCTACATTGTGAATGAATCAAAGCATCATGAAGCAGATGCTGCATGCATAAATTCATGTGAACACTGTAAATTTCACATAGGATGCTGATATGCTATGCTTTTCAATTTTCAGTATTTTGTATTTGGTGGCTTGTTTCATTTTTAAAGAACCAGAAAATAGTGCAATAAACAGACATCTAACTTTGTCACAGTTCTTCCTGTTAAGATGTGAAATCTCAATAGCAGAGAGGATGGAGAGAAACAGCATAGCTACCTTTGGGTCCTTGTTTAAAGAAGTTAGTAGTCATTCCCTCCTTAACCAGAACATGTATATCAAATGGAGGAAACCAGGGAAACAGGAGGTTAGTTTCTCTTTAGTCCATATACTGGTTTGTGGAATGAGTTAGCTCTGTGAAGCTGACTTCGTTTTCTTGCATATAAGGATCCCTATGCTAACTATATCATGTGCATGTAAGACAAGACGACAAGAGTTCATTAAGCCTTAGTTTCAAAAATTTTGTGAGTTTATCTTATTGAATCTGGATTCAGGAATATGGTTTTCCTCTTCACCATGTTGTTCACGTCCTTTTTTTAAGCCTTCATGGCATTTCAGAGTGGTTGAATAAAGTTGCAGAAATTAAAAAAAAAAAAAAAAAAAAAAAGCCACAAAACCGACCAAAAAACCCCACAAACGCCAAGTACCTCCCCAAAAACCCCAACACAACAAAACCCAGAAAACACCAACCTCTTAAAACTTGCATAAAAATTGAGAAGCATCATATACTTTCAGTCTTGACTAGTGTCCTGCATTGGTAGAAGACTAGACGTCTGCTTCTGAAACATAACTAAGCATAGATAGTCTAGGAAAGTGTGCTTGCCTGTTAGCCTTGGGAATGGTAGCCTCAGGTTTTTGATGAGCTACCCTTTTTTTTTTTTCTTTTCCCTGTCCCTCTTTGCAGGGAGAGCGTAATAGGGCTCAGTAGAGCACTAAACTAGGAATTATTATAAGCCTTGCTCTCTTCTTGTTGGTTATGAAACCACTTAATCTTGCACTGAAAGCAATTAGTGCATACTTGTTTAGAGAGGTTTCTAATACCAAGCTTGCAACCGGCTAATCTGTTTTCAGTCTTTTGCCTAGCCTTCTCATCTTGCTAATAATGAGGGGTGGTGTAGGTATTTTTAGGGAGCTTGGGTCATACCTTGACTGATTAGTCAAACTAGTGACAGGTGTACAGAGTGGTTGTGTTTACATGAAAAGTGTAAAAGCAGTTTGTTTTTCAAAACCATGTTTAGAAGTTCGGCTTCTGGAACAATAAAAGTATAGGACCCAGTTCCCTAGTAAAAAAATCAATTAGGTGAAGGTGAGTGATAACTCTGAAATGTTATCTTAAAGTTTGGGAGGTTTTAAAGGCGCAAACTTGCTGTCTTTTTATTGCCAAAACAAAGCTGTTTTAAATATGGACTGTGTCAAGTTGAGTATTCTAAATGAATTAATGCTCTACCTTTAAAGTTAGGCTTATGTTAGTCATGATTCACACTGTCAAAATCTGTATCTACTCTTAAACAGTTGAAATGTTGATTACAAAGCAGTTATCAGTGGATCTTCAGAAATGTTCCATGCTGACAGTTATAAAAATGGATTCTTTTAACAGGAGTATAGCAGCACTGACTTTAATCTCACTGGCTACATTAATGAACTTTCCTAATCCTCTCAATGCCATGCAGATCTTATGGATCAATATTATTATGGATGGACCTCCAGCTCAAAGGTAATGACCTCAAATTCCATTAGAGGTCTGTAGTCCTTTTATTTCAGCAAGGAAAATGGTTGCTTATGAAGGAAACTGAAGTGTTAAACTTCAGTGAAATGTTTCTGAAACAGCAAACTTTTTCTTTGAATTACAATGTTTGCAGCATAGTTCTATGTTCATTCCTTTTGGTTTGCTTTAGTATTTAACAATAATTATGGGGGCATGGATACCTAAAGATCCATGGATATGCCCTTGAAACTTGCATGCAGGATTCTGGCTTCCCTCTGGGTTCTTCCTCTGACCTTCTTCACTGCAGATAGATGGTGGAGGGAGAGGTGGAAAGGAACTATCAGTAAATTCCTTAGCTAGGTTGATCACGGTAATGGAAATGGGGAACATAACTAATATTGCAGCTTCCTTTCAAATTAACATCTGGTAATTTTAATACTGTCTTGATAGTATGTATTATGGACTTTAACTGCAGTGTTAGAATATTGCCTGTTACTAATACATGTAACTCAGTTTTCCGAAAGTGAAAATATCATGTGCTTATTTGAATGAGATGATTCTTAGGCTGTAGAGAGAAGATTAAAATCTTTCTTTCAATTCCGAAAATCTAGTCATTAAGTTAGCAGTGAATTATTTTTATGATCACAAAAATCTAAGATGTTCTTTTAATTTTAAGTCTTGGGGTGGAGCCTGTGGATAAAGATGTTATTCAGAAGCCTCCAAGAAATTTGAAGGACAGCATTCTGACCAAAAACCTGATTGTTAAAATACTGGTTTCATCAATAATTATTGTGTGTGGAACACTGTTCGTCTTCTGGAGAGAGGTATGACAAAAGTACAAAACTTAAAGCAGTAACAAACTAATTTAAAAGAAGTCCTTTTTATACCAGCAGTTGGAATTCAGAATGTGTATGAATTTAGTTGCAAATTTTGTCCATGCTTATTTAACAATCTCTTCAGCTAGCAGACTAGAGAGGAAGATTTTCAAAGTAGTTGTTGAAATGAGAAATACAGTTTTATTCCCCAGTCTCTATTTTAACACAGACTTTTCCAGGTCCCAAATCTACTTGGAAAGCCTTGGCCCATAGAAAGTAATTGTACAAATCTTCTAGCCAGACTATTATGAAACAGCCATTTGACTTATATTCCCAGTAGAGAAAAATGTTGTTTGAACTTTTGGTAGTGCATCATAGAATTCTTGGTATTCCATGTGCTTGCATAAATGTTTGTGAAGAGGCTTCATTTAATCACAGCTTGGAATTACAAATTGTTGTAAGTTACAGGTGCGTAATTTTTGCTGTATGAGTTATTAAATCAGCTTGGGGAAAAAAAGTTGCTTTTGCTTTCATTTACTAGCTAGTAGAACTTGAATTATTGTAATAACTTTGTTTAGTTGTGGAGGGTTTAAAGCATGTTAAAGCCGTTTCGTTTTCTTTTGTTGGCAGTTAAGAGACAATGTAATAACTCCTCGAGATACAACCATGACTTTCACCTGTTTTGTATTTTTTGATATGTTCAACGCTTTGAGTTCGAGATCTCAGGTAAGTGATTCGTATTGGCCATTTACACAATATTTACACAATAAGCAGAATTTTCTTTGAGGGAGGATCTTGCTGTGTTTGTTTCACGTTTTCCTGCAGATTTACTTCACATCTGCTATTAAGCTTCAGAGTTTCACATATTTACTAGGTAGGATTTCTTAAATTACAGGTAAGTATTAGTTTCCTTAATTTATGTGATGCAGAGCTGGTAGTAATGCTTCTGTCCTGACTGAAGCAAGGAAATTTTTATTAAAAGCTGAACTGTGATGGTCCTTTGTATTCCTGTGTACACTTGGTTGGTTTTTTCCCTGAAAATTCTGTCAGTTCAGCATCCTTGCCAGAATCTGAAACTTCTTGAAGGCCTTCACTTTTTTATTTTGTAACCCTAAACCCCCATAATCCAAGGAAAATTTCTTAAACTGTTCTTTCTGTCTGTATTTTTGTTTTAAGGAAACAAGTCTGAAATTTTGTGCTAGTTGGAAAAAAGTACATTGCTAGTATACATTACTACATTTACTCTAATTTGCAGTCTATTTTCTGATGTGAATTGTCACAGTCAACAAAAACACTTCCTTCTAGTGTAGAGGGCACCTTCTAATGCACTGTACTTGCAGAAAAGTGAGCTCAATATACAAGTCGTTGACTATGAAGACAAGATTTGCACTCTGTTTACCAGAGAGAAAATGCAATTAGCCTGTTCAAGAACTTGTTCTGGATTATCTAAAAGGTCAACAATTTTTTACATTTTTATAAAAGTCTGGATGAAAAGGAATTGTAGTTACGAATTATTTTCTTGTCTAGATAATTAAGATTACGTGTACAGTGTAATGTGTTGTTTATTTTACAGGCAAAATCTGTGTTTGAGATTGGACTTTGCAGTAACAAAATGTTCTGCTATGCTGTCCTTGGATCTATAATGGGGCAGTTATTGGTCATTTACTTTCCTCCACTTCAGAAGGTTTTCCAAACAGAGAGCCTGAGTGTCTTGGGTAAGAACAGTTTCCTTTTCAAAATTGTACATTAAGGATTAATTTGTAAATACATAAGCCGATAGTTCTATAAGAATACTTTCTGGCTGTTTGCATACAACAGGAATACAAAGCCTGCTGACTTTTTTTTTTTTTTTAGGGGGGAAAAAAAATCCTTTTAGATATTTTCTTTGGGAACCATTATTTAAATGCATATGGTACACAACTGATCCGTGTGTTCTTAAATTTCTTAGGTGCTTCTGCATATTAGTTTTTTTTAATATAAATTTTGATGCAGGCAAAAATGAAGCATAGAGTTTATTGAAGTTTTTTAAGTACTGTTAATCTTGCTATTTAGCAAGTTTTTTCTCTAAACACCTTATTTAGAAATCTTGATCCTTTATTAAATAATCAACTGCATTGTTGTAGGATAAATAGACATGAGGATTTTAAGAAGCTATAGATAAATAATGCTGTTGGCCTCATTAAGACCTACGTTTGTTACTTCTGTGGTTTTCTGGAGTTAAAGATAAATGATTGGCACGAAATACATGTTTTTACATAATTCTTTTTATTGTAGTAAATTTCTGTAACTTCTGATATTAATATTTTTTCAGTATGAAGTTAATTATGTTGCTTAGTGTTCTTTGTTTTCATAGGTGTTAATAAAAATAGGATTATGAAATACTTTAAAAGTTTGAAATATCATGCCTGTACTTATGATTTGTGCATAAACTATGCATGTTAATCTTCTGGTCCTGCAAAAATTGATTCTTGCTTCATTTCTCCTGAACTTACCCAATGATTGGGAGACAATTTGAAAGTCTCGTAAGTCCTGTTCTTTTGTAAGTCTGCCCTCAGCCTTAAATAGCAAATTTAAAAAAGGCTAATTATCTCTTTCCAGATTTGCTGTTTCTTCTGGGACTCACTTCCTCTGTGTGCATAGTGACTGAGATCATAAAGAAGTTTGAAAGAAGCAAGGAAAAGATCCAGAAACGTGGAAGTTCTTCTTCGTCAACTTCGTCTTTTCTTGATGTATGATGCATATTGCATTCTTTTGTTTGCAAACTTGGGGATTGCTGTCTAAACATGTAGGAGAAAGCAAAGCAAAACAATATTTGGAGGATAAAGAAATCCTGAGGGCTTTTGACAAGTCCTTTGTTTCACTGGCTAATGATGAACGTTCATGTTTCAAGACTGTTTAGAATTTAACTTCCAGCTGTGGGAGTAACAAATGAAATTATGCAACTTTGGTAACATTTTTGCTCAAACATAAATTTACTTTTGAGATTGAACAGGATTTTGTGTCTGTGTGGGGTTTAATTAAAAGAAAGATCTAAGCCCAAGTCACATTTTCTGCACTTAAAAGATATAACTGTGTAAAATCCTTCTCTTAGATATAAATATTTTAGTTCGTTTTTATTTAAAACGTTGTACTATTTTACTTTTATGGTGGTGGGACTTTGCTACTAATACAAGGATAAAAAAATATTTCAGAGGCATTCCACTGGGTTTAGAGTCTGTCACAAGAGTGCCATATTCTAGCTACTGTATTTATTTACTTTATCCTGCAATGTGTAAGCGGCTCAAGTACCTTGTGCTACAGGTTTTTTTTGTATCCCGAGTTTTTTTTGCACAGGATGTGACCGCTGTCGGATCACTGTTTTTCTTTTTCTGTGATTGAAAAGCCTATACTGCAATTTGAAGTAAATGTTTGCTTTTCTTAAAAGTGTGTTGTCTCTTTGTTTTAAGAAACTGGCATTTACACCAGATTAGCATGCTTGTCTTGATAGAATTTTAGATACAAGCTTTGTTTTGTGTCTTGTTCCATATTTACTTTAGCTTATGACTGTTAGATCACTTGAGTGATCATAAGACAGCACTGTTATTGAAATGATTTGTAGTGTATTGAATTAGAAAATGAATGCACTAATCCTCACTCTGATGGCAAAAAAACCCACCCCTCCTTCAAAGAAACTTGGTTGTCCTTCCTCTTCCTTCTTCTACCCCGATCATAAAAATAAACTTTTTACTTGTAGTGTAACTTAAAATTTTAACCTACAGAATGACTTTTTGTGGCTAGAAAAGCATTATAATAGATTTGTGTCTTGATATGTTAAAAGTATTTTTAACGTATGATAATGTCTGAATACTCTTAATATTCACTAATTGGAAATCGTGTTCTTCCTCAAAGTAGACTTGCAGCTGTTGTCATCGGTGTCTTCTCATCAGAGTAGGACTCATCATCCCTTGAGGAAATGCAAGGAACAGTCACCTAGGGAATCTTGAAAAGAGGATGTCTGAGATCTCTAGGGGGAGTTGGAGATGTAGTGGTATCTCTTTTGCTTGAAAGCATGTGGATGAAACCATCTTTTCACACTGCAGCCTGAAAGTGTAGCATTGGTGTTGGCTCTGGGCTATGCTGTCGTCCTGTCGGTTAATGAGGAATTGTCGTAAACAGGCACTGGGGTATTTCTGCACTTACCTTTGTGGCTTGCCCCACATGCCATGCTCAGAATCTGGGGAGTTCATGGAAAACAAAGCAGTTTAGAAAGTGCTGTATGAATTTCTCTGCTAAGAGGTTATTTTAATTGTTCTCTTCTTTTTTTTTCCTCTGGAGACTCCCAGACTTGGTCAGGAAGTAGGGCTGCAGATGGGACATGAGTGCACCATTGAGTCTGCTTTACACATGCAATTCATCCATTGCTCTGGCTGACCCTGGGCCTGCTCAATATGCACACATTACCTGGACTACCAATGTGCTGGAGATCCAATTGTGTAAAGGCAAAGACTGCAGCATATGGCCCTTGTCTTCTTCTGCAGGACGTTACGTGAACCACTGAGCTGGTAGGGCCTGAATAAGATAACGTCTTACAGAAATGCTCTCATGTCTTCAAGCAAAAGTTTCTTATTTCCAGCAGTTCTGCCTTTCAGAAGTTGAACAGATTTGTCAGTGTTCCTCCTGTTGAACTATTACCATCTTTGGCAAGTGGGGCTGTAGTTGTTCAGTATTGTTGTAGTGTGCTCAGTATTTCAATACAATTTCAGAACGCTTATTAATAAAATCCTTAGTATTCTTCAGTAAAGACAGATAGTAAAAACTGACAGTGCATGCTGATGAAGAATCTCTTGAACAAACTTGCGTTTTGAGAAAGTACAGCAACTATACCTTTCACATAGTAAGTCTTAACTTGTTGATATTCTCCCTGAGATTTGACTACTTTGTGCTCTGCACTTGGTCTTGGAGTCCCAGAAATCCAGATAAGTAGAGAAGTGCAGATGAACACCAGTTTGTCGTCTTAGCTTGGAAGTGTTATTGCCCAGTCTTTCAACAAATTTTCTGAAGTGTACCCCTTTCCCAGCGCAACTCTCACCTTCTGAAAAAGGTGTCAGTCTAGACAAGAAATAAAATTTCAGTTTCTTAAGAACAATTAATTCTGCCTTCTTGCAGGGTGAACTTAATTGAATGCAATTCACTTTAAATATGCCAAACTAAGTTTTGCTGTATTTTCCAATGGAAGATGAAACAATAACAAGTAATTAATCTAGCTCAATCTCATTATTTATGAAAAATGCGTGGACTGAATTCCATTGCCATTTTTTGGCTCCACTCTTGATCATTACCACCCAACAGCAAGTTTGAGAGATTTTTCTCCAGAACAATTGAATCAATAGTGGGATTTTTCCACAAAAAATGAGGCATTTAATGTGGCGTGAAAATAGACAGCAACCAAGGAATTTAGTTGTTTTTACTAAAGCGTGGAATAGAGAACTTTCAGTTTTAGTAAGTCCTTTATTTTTTTATTTTCCCCCCAAAGAAGACTGGAAACCTATAGTGACTCAAAAAGGAAAATAGGAATACTTGATTTAAAATCCGAATAGTAACCCTAGAATCAGTAATTATTTTCTTCCGCATACAGGATTGGTGTTTGCAATGAGATGCATTTCATTTTATCAGCAACAAAGAACAGCTGAATTCTGCGTTGAGAACACATTTCCAGTAGAGTAATTCTTAATCATTGAGTCAGCACTCCCAAAGGTATTCTCAAAATGCCATGTGATCATAGCAGCCTTTTTATCTGAAAGTGGAATACTTGAGTTTATCCCAGTCTTCTGAACTACTATCTAATTGAAGATACTGCTTCTCAGTAAGTCTCAAGAATTTATGTTCTCCAGCAGTTTTCCAATATGGGATTCAGAGTAAATTAAGATCTCTCTTCTCACAGCACTAACAAAGTAGAATCAAAGATGCCTGTATTTTTATACTTAAGACTTATTTTAAATGTGACTATTTCTGATGATTAACAACCATATGGAACTATAAGCTTGGTGAAATGAAACACGTGGGCTCATAATGAATCAGAGAATGATTTGGATGATTCAGGATTTAAGTTTTAGTTACTAAAATCAAGAACTTTAACCCCTTTCAGCTTTAAAGTCATCTGATGGAAATGTGACTGTAGACTGCTGCAAATAGAAGTCTATTTAGAAATGGGTTGTAAAGTTCTAGTAACTTGCTGTATGGTTGAGTGTAGGTGCCATCTGCTGGTAGTTTAATAAGTAGCAGTTTTCATACTGGAAGAAATATTAAATATTACTACCTCAGACTGCATCTCAAAAATAGTTCTCATGAATGTAATAGATGTTAAATCTATTCTCATTGAATATATTATGGCAGTATCAAGACTCAGCTGTATGATATCAGAGATCCTTCCTGTAAGTCACAAGATCTAGTGAGTTACTTCCATGTGGATAGCTGTCAGACAGCTGACAACCAGGACTGAAAACTGAGCACACAATGATGCATGAATCAAGCTTGAATTCTGGTAAGTAATGGGCAAGATCTTAATGATTAAAGGTGGAAATCATGATTTTTCCTGAATGTAAGAAAAGGTATATGGATTCTTGAGTAGAAAAAACAGAAATGTAGTAATTAGACTTCAGATGGGGAAGACACTGGAAAGCCAAGAGTTTTATAAGAAAAGCATTTATGCAAGTAAGTTGACTCATTTTGCTGGAAAGTTAGCTAATATAAAGCACTGAGATATAGTGATGTAGGATTTTTTAAAATATAAATTGTTTTTCAGTATTATGTTGAGAGTAAGGGTTTGTCAAGTAACTTAGTGTACATTGGGGCAAGTTAAACAAGTTTGAAATTTTAGTGTAGCCTTTAGAGAAAGGTTAACTCCAATGACAACAGTTTGTTAATGGCAGAAGATCGTTCCCAATTACTCTGAATTAGCAAACCTGCTGAAACTTGCTACCATGTGATAGCTTTGTGTATGCATGTAAGCATTTAACTCTTACTTACATACGGGGGGGGGGAGGGGGGAATAGAAGCTGAAGTTTCTCCCCGAGTATAGTTCAGTACCTGCAATACTGCAAGCACAACTTACTCAGTTGTCACTGATTAAAGCTAGCTCTCCCCAAAAGTACAAATACTCTACCTGTAAAGACTGATTCTACAATATTTTTACTTGTCAATTTCCATTTAAATCTGATCTGTAAGATTGTAATTACTGTGTTCCTCAAACACAAACATAAAAATCGCCTTTTTTGCAAGTTAGCAGTGTTTAGGGAGATGGAGGGATAGCCAACTATAAATGTTCAGGAAAAAATTCCTCTAAAATAGTCCAGGTCTGACATGCTGAACAACTTCGCTCTCATTTTCAATTAGACTGATACCTGTAAAGAAAAACAAAACACCACAACTTTTATACAGCACCTCTTTTATAAGAGTATTCGTTACAAAAAAAGTAAATAAAAAAATTCCCTGAAGCAAGAATTGTTGGTGAAGATTGAATTGGGAACTTGTGTGAAAACACAATTCCAATATAGTCACATATTTTAATATAACTTCTTCCATCTGCATGGCATTAAGTTATTCCAGGAATAATGCTTTCAGTCATCCACTCCAAGTGATGCAAACCTATTAACATTGCATAAATGCTGAGTTTCTGGTATAGCACACCTGATGGCCTTTTTTTTCTTACTAGATGCTTTCTTCTTTTTGCAGGACTCAGATTTGGTCTTGGTCATCTTCTGAAAGAAGTCTGGAGATACAGTTGACTCTACCGTATTTAACAAAACCTGATAAAGCTGAGTCATTTTTGGAGATAAACTAAACAGATTTTCCACTGAAGGTGTTGATTTAAGCTCTTGATACAGTCTGTGCACGAGGGTCCCACTGTAAAGCCTGCTCAAAGGAAGGAGAGAATCCTTGTTTAGAATTGTACCTCAGCAGGACAGGTAGAAACATGCTGCTTAATGAAACACAGATCTTAACTACATAGAGTATCCAACAGTTGGCTCCTAAGGGATACCTATTCTACTCAGTATTTTTCTCCATATTAGTATCTTTAAAGAAGGGCATTCAAATGTAGTAAAATTGGCCAAAGGAGTTTGACACAGAAAATAAAATGCGAACATGTTCCATCAGGGGCTTGTGTGGAAAGCAGATCTCTGAAACATTCTTACCTACTTAGGTCTGGCTCGGAGAGAGGAGTGCCAAGTAGCTGATTGAGATACAATCCCATCTGAAGACAGCACTGCCACTGGCAAAAACTGTGTGCAGCATCTAAATCAAAGTCTTTATTTGGCAATTTCTTTTCCTTCCATTTTAGAAATTCGTTATATGCAATACTCTCATCTTCAGCACGTAAAACTGTGGGATCTAGGTTATAAATAGAAAATGACATGCAAATAAATGTTCTGCTGTGAACAGTATGAAAGGTACCTGCAATGTATAGGGTCTTCAAACCTCTAGTTCCATTTCAGGAAGCATTAGTAATGTTTTCAAATGTCTCAAACTGAACTTTAAGACATAAAATTGAGTAAAAATTCAAGTATGAATGTCCATGAGAATGTGAAATTGTGAAATCAGGAATTCTACTTGTTAGGTAATCTGCTACGCTGTTCTGTGAGTGGATCAATTCCAAACAAGACTTCCATCTCACTCCCACCCACTTGGGAAGCAGGTGGCAACCACATCAGTCCAGTTTCTATAAACTAGCACCTAAAGATACTGTATAACCCTGGCATACGTAATCTTTGCCATCAAATGAAGGACTCCTAGAGGAAATGCCACCATAACTTTAATAGGTATAAATACTACCGAAACAATTTGTGATAATTTAGTACTTTCAAATTCTCACAGGCAGATAAAGGGTGCCTTTATCAGCATTTTTAAGTACAGATGATTTTAGAAAAATTCATGAGGGGGGAAAAAAAAATCTATCAGAATGCATCAATAGTAGTTATTCTCTTTTGATGCATGAGTATGTGACGCTTATTTTTTGGTAACTTTTGTATCTAAATTAATCTTTTAGTCCTAAAGAAATTAATGTTTTACAAGATGGTAAAGCACTGTTTTACCTATATAAAATGTTAAATTGATGGCTAAAACTTTCTGCTCTGTATCAATGCAAAGAATGTAACACCTCAGGATATAGTGTAAATCAATGCTAATTCATCTGAATTTGGTCAACTCACCATAAATGAGGAAAAATGAATTATGGTATAGATTTTCCTAGCAGCTGAACATCTAAGATTGTATTCTTTAGAGACATACCTGGATCATTTGTTATCCTGTGCAGTTCTCCAGATACTATCATTAGAAGTAAAGCCTTTAATTGATGCAATTTAACTTTTGGCTCTGAACAACCTATCCAGTAACACGTTACAGCAATAGGGAGTTGTAAGTGACTGGGGATAGATTCTAGGAAACTCATTTTCACTCCTAGAGTCTCCAGCAAAAGCATCTGACGGCACGACATGGGTACCTGAAAATAAATTAAAACATTGGAGTGGAAAAATAAAGGTAAGAGACTTTATTTGCTGTGAGCAATTTCCAAAAGGCAAATAAGTTTGTGTTTAAACTAGCTAGTACTTCATGTTTTTGATAAAATTATTTAAATTTCATATTCTGAACAGGAGATATTTTCTAAATACTACTTAAGCTTTAAAAACTACGCAGTTAAATGTTAGGTAGAAGGATAAAAGTAATTTTTTATAATTGCCTGAGGTTAGATTTTAAGAGGTTTCAGAGTCTTCTTCAAATCAGGTGACTTAATTTAAACTCCTATGTAAAAGTTGACTTGCTTGGAAAATCTTGTAACCATAATGCATTAAAATTACTTTAGTATGGCAAATATATATAGAGAGAGCTATATATTAAAAAAAACCCTTCATTTTGTGCCTCTTAGAAGTTACCCTTGCTTTGTGAGATGTAATCGTGATGTCTGTTCTTGATATGTTGAAAACACGCTTACCTGTAATCACAATGAAATCTTAAGTGCGGAGCTTGCATTTTTCACTTGCAACGTATTAATTCCTAGCACGTGTTCCCTCTCTGTTGTCCTATTTAACTTCTAAAAAGTGGTGTTAAACTTTGTCCATAACTTCATGCATGCAGCAGAATCACAGCAGGCTGTTCAATTGTAATTCGAGTGTTTTGTGAACCTTGATAAGGATGGTTTTGCCTATTCCTAGGCAGACATCCCCACAGTAGAAGATACACTGAAATCAGTTTTGCATAGAGCACTTGAAATGCAGAATAACCTTTCTTCTTCTAACCTTCTGTTGAACTGATAATTCCCATATATTTAGTAAGGAGAGTTGTTATAATAGCGGAAGCTCAAATTCATTAAACAGCCAGCATACATACCAAGACCAAATTAAGGTGTCATTATGTTTCTTAAAATCCCCAAACATCCCACACTCTTAAGTGTTTTACATATTGCTCGTTTAAAAGGCCTGTAACAATAACCTGTGTAAAATAACCTGTATGTAGGCCTTTGGATCCATAGCTATCTGTACCATTTAATGGTCGTAGTAGTGATAGACTTGGTTCTTGTATGAGTGACCAGCAAGTGATAAAAACATATAGCACAGCCCCCACACACAGATGTGTTAACAGTTGATCTGAATGCCAGAATGGATAGAGCATGTGGCTTAAATAGGCAGTATTAAAAGACTCATATTTCCAGATGTTTCAGAAACTACTGCATACAAAACCTCAGTGATGTAACTTTGGGAATGGGAGATTGCTTTCCATTCACAGCAAGAGTTACAGTCTTAGTCATTAGAATTTAAATATACAGACTTGCTAATGGTGACTGGAACTAACCTAGGACAACTTTCCTTTTGATTACAAGCTGTTTTTCAGGTGCTGTTCTGTCTGGCAAGCAGCAGGGGTCCATGTTAGCAGGACGCATACTTGCGGCAGGTAAAATTGCTGGGCAGCTGCAAGATTCACACATGAAATAATGGTGATTGTTAGTAAAAAAGCATGGGTCAGATTTTGTTTCAGAACATTGCTCTGAAACATCCACAGCTTGATCAAATATAAATTAAGTTTTGTAATGTTAAATTGCACTTCTCTGAATTTCATGAAACTGAGTTCCTTCCTATAATTATAAAAGCAAGTATTAGTGTAACAGAATACATAGGATGAAAGAAGAGCTTAGAATGGAAAATTTAGGCGATACTACAGATATACACAATGAACTTTTCCTATAATTTGTCTTGGTACACTTGGGGGGAGCGGGAAGGGAAGAAGATAAAGGCAATCCATGTAGCTTCTCAAGTATCACAGGCCAAGCTCAGAGCTCTGTAGGTACCTCTGTATTAAGCAGTTATTGAGGTAGCTTAGTTCAGGCATCGCATTTAGCAACCAGCTGGCAAACGTGAGTCCCAACTATTTTTTGTCACTCATGAAACACCGTTAACTGTGATCTGTTGTGACAACCATTTACCTCCATTAACTTGTCCAAAGGAAAATGATCATCACAAAAATCTGTGGGTAGGCTTGCTGCTTGAACAGATGTTTTTTTAAGTGTCTTTTGGAGTCTGTCAAATTCACATACAACTGGCAGCTCGTTGGTCTGCTTACTTGGAGAAGCAGCTTCAGTATTTTGAGATACTTTCAGAAGCAGTCCATAGATAACTTGTCGAATGGGCAAAGCTGTGCTATGTGCGCTAGGTCTCTGCATGTTCTCCACCTGAACGTGGAGGAAGGTACTCCTCAGTATCAGGGCATCGCTGATGAACGGGGCTAGCTTACCTTTTGCCAAAGCATCGAGTACCCACTGCGGTAAGTCTGCTTTCCTGGCAGCCTCACATTCATACTTTCCATTCTGAAAAAAGTCCTCTAGGTTCACGTCAGACGGAGTATAATCCTCCATTGAAGTGCACAGAAGCTCCCTTATTTCTTCCCTCTGGTGTTTCTTAAGGTATTTCAGCACGTTGTCGACAGCCTCGGTGGGCTCAGCGAACTGCGACAGCCAGTTCAGCAGCCCCTGAAGGCGGACGTGCTTCCCCCCCTTCCCCGCCGCGCACCCCCTCGGCAGGCGCACCTTGCTGAAGAACACCTCGAGAGCGGCCAGATCAATATAGTCGTTCCCGTTCATGGCGGCGAAGAGGGGGAGCAGGCTTTTGTCCAGGTGACTGAAGTGCCTGCAGAACTTCGCCACGGAAAAGCAGCGAGCGGGAACGTAGCAGCCCCGCGCCCCCTCTCCCGCGCACACGCTTTGCCACTGGAAGTGGGTCAGGGGGCAGTAGCCGGCCGCCAGGTCGAAGACGCAGAAGTCGCTATCGAGGGAGAGGACGGGGCAGCCCCAGCGGTTGGCCAGGCCGGCGATCTCCCGGTCGGCCTCGGCGAAGCACTGCACGAAGGGCACGCCGAGCCGCCCCAGCGCCTGCACGAAGGCCTCGCGGGTCAGCAGCGGCACCAGGCAGCCGCCGTCGCCGCGGGAGAGGCCGTGGGCCGCCCGCAGCCGCTCGGCGGCGCGGCCCCGCAGCGTGGGCAGCTTCCTGTCGTCGGCGCCGCGCCCGCCGTCCAGCACCACGAAGGGGGAGACGCGGCAGGCCCGCAGGCTGCCGAAGAAGTCGCGCACGGCCGCCGCCAAGGCGCCGTAATCGCCGCCGCGGCGGAAGTCGACGGCGGAGGCGAAGCAGAGCCGGTGGTAGAGGCTGCTCCCGTCGATGACCAGCTTCGTGTCCCTCACCCGCAGCTCGGTGAAGAACGCCCCGCGCTCCTCCACGAAGCCCGTCAGCCCCTGGACACCCATGGCGGTGACCGCTGCCCCCCCGTCCCGGGAAGGGCGCCACGCCGCCGGAAGTAGTGCTAGGAGTGACAGGCAGGGTCCTCCAATCAGAGCTCCGCTGCCTCTTCCCGCCCGCTGGCTCTCAGTACGCGTGCGCGGCGTCTCCTAGCGACGGAGCCGTAAACAGGGGCCTGGCGGAGCGGTCGGGGCGGGCAGCCTCCCCGCGCAGCCCGGTTTGGCTCCGGAGGCCGGGCGAGGTAGGAGGCTGTGGCCGCTTCCTCTTTCGCCCCGGGCTGGCAGCACCCTGCCTCAGGCCATCCCGGGGGGAGCCGGCGGACCCTGAGGGACGGTAGTCCCCGCTGTTAGGCGGCCCTGGCGGCCGTACGGGGTCGGGCGCTGGAGGGGCAGAAACGGGTGAGGAAGGTCGCGTACCTGCCGGCGAGCCCAGAGGGGTCCCGGGGAGCACCGCCTTCCCCGGAGGGGTGAGGAAGGGGGACCGGATGGAGGCATGCCGCCCTCGCCCCTCTGTGTGAGGGTACCTGGGCGGGGAAGCGGGGATACTTCATAGCTGTGTGTGTGCCCCCAGGCCCTCGGAGCGTGAATTTTGAGTCTTAACACGGCCTGTTGAACAAGGTAGTAACATCACCGAGGTTATCCTAGGGGATCTCGGCTTCCTGAATGTGCATCAGGGAGATATTAATTAGCCTCTTTAGTAGTCGAGTACGTTTGACCTTGTTTTACTATCATCTGCAAGCTCCTTTGCTACCGACCCTACTAATAAAATCTTTCTTAGTTATCCTTTCTCTGGGAGCAGTAAAAAACTGAGCCAGCTGAGATAATGTTATTTTAGACTTGGCGAGGTTTATAAAGATGTTGCAGAAAGTAACAATGGAGCCAGTGTTCAGGAGTTTTGGGGTTTTTTTAATGAAGGTAAATAAACAGGAATACTTAATTTTTTTATTTTCAAAAAGTTTAAAGGAGCAGGCCAGTGAAGTCATTGGCAGGAAAAATTCAAGGTAGTAAATAGTGAGGATATTTAGAGTTTAAATATAAAAACTCTGGAATTTGTACTGCAAGGGGTGGGGGGGCAAATGTTGATGTAGCACAGGGTTTCTTAAGAAATAAAAAGAAAACCTGATAGGATTGGAAAATGACTTTGATTGGCAAAGAAGGGTTTGTCTTGGAGGCAGAAAGTATCAGAGCATGTTAGCAGTTCCTAAAGAAACCTGAAGGTTGTGTAAAGGAAATTAAAAACAGTATCTTACTTATATAAGCAAAGGAAGGTCAGGGGAAGAAGTGGAGGTGCTGTGTGCGTAGCATGCGTAGGTGGAAGTGAATCCCTAAACAACAACTTTGCTTTAGCTTACAACAAAAAAGAAGAAGGAAATTTAACTCTAGCTAAGGAAGAAGGAAAACTAAAAAAAGTGATCCAAACAATGTAATTGCATTAGTTTGGCATCAGCAGTCTGCCAGGCTCTGGAATGGGGCTTGGGGAGGGGGGGTGTGAAGAAAATTAAGAACATAAACTGTTTATCGGCGTGTTACCAGATAGGGTATACTGGGATTTTTGAGGAAAAGGGGGCTGGAGAGTTGATTTCTTTGAGTTATCTCTAGTTGTTCTGAACTTTAATGAAGCAATTGATGTACTGCTGCTTGAGAAATACCTGCTCAGTGGGAGAAGATGGACACTGGTAAAAAATACAAGGAAGGTTGGCCTAAAGGTTCGAGTGAGGTAGGAGAGGCTGCCAGTTCATATACTTCTCAAAGAATCAGTCAGTCTTACGGTTGAGTCAGGCTCTAAAGTCTATTGACTCTTACAGGGTATTTCTTTCAAATGCAGTGGCTCAGCAATCCACCTCTTCTGTGCCATTAAAATGTGCCTGTGACACCACAGTGGCAATCACTGGCCCCTGCCTTATAATGCTATTCAGCAGTAGATATCAAAGCATTTCACAAAGTTATATAATAACAAATGATAGTTATTATTATTATTATATACAGAGGGAAATTGAAGCGTAGAGAGTAGCAGGTGAGAGGCAGGGTTGGAAATAAAGCACGACAATTAGACTCAATGGCCTACCTGATCTCAAGTGTGATATTGCGGTATAAAGGATTGTGATATTTTCCTAGGGCCCAAGTAAGTATGAAAATTTGAAGGTGAGCAGTGTTAAGTGACTCTTCTCCAGAAAAAAGGAATAGATAGCTCAGCAGTTTTTGTAAGTGTAGTTATTTCTAAAGGTTACATATTTCAAAGCTATTCTATTTGGAATTTATGAAGGCATCCATAAACCAGCAAATTCCTAGGAGAATAGAATAGTAAATGAAAAATATATAAACTTGCCAGAACTGGCAATGTAATATTTTATGGAGTTCATCTTCCTGCCCCCCCTCCCCCACACCTCAACATGATCCATTTATGCCTCTTCAGACAGATTTGGAGTTATAGAAGAAGTAATTTTCTAGCTGACATTCTTTGCTGAGCACTTGCATTTCAAAATTTTTGTCACTGTTGCTGTCTGAAAGAGAATACAGAAACAGAATCTCAGGAGTGCTTTCGTTTAAAAAACATACAGGATTTGTATCATTGTTAAGATGGCTTGTAGTAATTAAAATTTGGCTGTGTTTCATAATATAGTGAGTCTGCAATGTCAGGCTCTTTGGTACAGTGTGACAGCAGCTCAGCAGATGGGTATTAAAATAGGTTCTTGCGCACACACATGCGCGCACACACACACACACTGTTGCTGTAAGATACAAATTTCTAATCTTCATTTAGGCTCTGCATTTGTTAGGAAGTAAAGACAGTGACTAGGAACCAGCAGCTATGTAGCTTTTAAAATTAAGCAATTTGTCTTTTCTCTTCCAAAACAAAAAAAGCATTTTCATGTGCTTGCATTGACGTTAAAATGCTATGGTGAACAAATGCAGCGTGGGCACGCTACACTGCAGCAGGCAGTGCTGATAGATAGTAGTATTAGTTGCACTGATTGTAGGATCTTGCAACATCTTTGTTCCAAAGGATCCTCAAGCACAAATGACGCAGGTAGCATTATATAAAGGCAAGGTAATGAAAGCAATATTATTTTATTGTGTGAAGTGAAGCACCTACCCTTCATCATCTGGAATGAGAAAGTTATTCTAAACTCATGTTCAGTTATTGAAAACCATAGAAACACTAGAGGTTTGCCTTTGCAGTCCCTATGTTTACAGAACTAGGACCTCAATTAGACAAGAATTCCGAATCAAAGCTGAATTGTTAGAAAGGTGGGTCAAGAAAGAATTATTACAGCGAAGGAGAAATGAAGAGCTTTTGGAAGAACTGGGTTTTATTGAAAGTCTTGTAGACTTGTGGGTAGCCATGAAGCTCTAATTTGCAGAAGATGTTAGTAGTGAATCACACAGAAGCTGTGAGGTCACCACTGAAACAGATGGTGAAATCTGAGGGGCAAATGAAAGAGCAGAGAAAACAGCTTCGTAGTTATTGATGGAGTGAACTCAAATTATGGCTGGAGATTATGCTTCAGTATAGACAACAATCATGAAACTTGTATCCTGAAATGCAGATATTTTTGGTGTCAGATACAGTGGTAGGTATAAAGACAGGTGGTGAGGAAGAGTGCCATATCTAGGTGAACTGTCAGGTGAAATACAGGTGTAGTTGTCCTTGCAAAAAGCACTTGAACTTTTAAATAAATTGATGTATAAGCACCTGCATTTGATTTCCCCTGTGTTATCAGTTCAGTGAATTCATTTAAGGTTAATTTAGAGGAAGGCTGACTATGTCATGTCTACATTATCTCGAGTTTCTTTATCAAGTCTGCTGCCCACAGCTTAGCAACTAGTGATTCCACTTAACTTGTGTTTTGCTGCAAGCTGAGCACTATAAGCACTGCCATAGAATTAAATGAAGATTTTAATAAGAATAATAGATTGACAAATCAAATTTTTTTGTTTCAAGTGTTTCCTGTGAACATCCATGGAAGAGTAAAAGGATTTGAAAGCTACATTCTACAGAAATTTCTGTAGTTTCTGTTACACAGAGAAATGCTGAAATTTCAAGAAACCGCTAAGCATGTCACTGTTGCCAGATTTAATTCTGCTTGCTCAGATGCTATGATTGCAAGAAGATATACTATTCAGAGGAAACTTGGCAATGGAAGCTTTGGAAGTGTATATCTTGTTTCTGACAGAAAAGCAAAACAGGGAGAAGAACTGTAAGTAAACCCATCACATACTTTAAATAAAAGTGTTTGGAACATATTTTTTGCATTGTAGATGTTTTCTTTTGTATTTGTGTCTCATCTCTCAGTTTGGTGTTAACATTGCAGCCTTAACTGTTTAACTTTAGTGAGGACATAAGACAGGAGCAGACTTTATGCTGACTTAGCATTCCAACTGAATCTGGTTGTGTTTAAAATAGTTTATCCGATATGTCTATCTTATTGTGCTTTTATCTAAGTCCTTTTTAATTTACTTATGCAAGACAGAGTGGAGATAGATAGAAAATCTCAGACCCTCATCTCCATAGTGATGTATGTAGCTTGGCATAGTGTAGCTTCCTCTGAAGCTTTGTAACAAATAATAAAAACAGTAAAAATATATGTAACTCACCTATTCCCCAGTGTCATACCTTGGACAAGTTGCTAATGTAAGGCATACGCTATGGAAAAGACCGACCCTTTTATTTACTCAGAACCGAGGTAAATTTTATTATTGTCCTGACAAGAAGCAGGGCAAAGGTATATGCCAGGTTTCACACATTTGCTCTTCTTTGTAACAAAATTGTTTGTTAAAGGCTTAAAGCTTTATAATTTAGAAGCTATCATTTCATTATTATGTCAATATATAATATATGCGTGTATAATATAATTGTATAGTTTATTTTTGAGGTCTTTGTGTTTTATAAACTCGGTTCTTGAAGTTCGTTCTTCAGAACACTTACTAAAGTGCTGGGCATTTGCCTTCTATCCCATGCTTATCCATCTTCGTGAACACGATATTTTTGTTTTAAAAAAAGTGGAAAAAGAGAATCCTTAGTCTAATCAGGTCCAGCTACTGCAATATCTAGCTCTATAATGCTTCATTCAGTTACACATGCCCGTTAAAGCATGCACCATTTAAAGGGAGCGTGAAAACGTCAGAATTTCTGAATGTATTTTAATGGACTTCCCTCTTAATTTCTGATGATTTCTTATTTATTTACTGTAGGTAAGTTTTTTTAATAACACTTAATTGGATGCTTTCAGGAATCGATTTGTGTCATTGTAAGGACTCAGATTGTTGGAGGGGTCTCAAACTGTACTGTATTGATGTCCTATTTTTTTTATAATTGAGTTGTCTAAATGAAACCTGAGAAGGAATAGTTACAGAAATTCCAGTAAACACCTTTCCATTTGATGTATACCTAACTGATAGCACTTTTTTTTTTTAAATTGCCAGCAAATCTTGGTTTTTTTTTTTGTTTGTTTGTTTTTTTTTTTAAACCTGCCTGAATTTGGACAGGTCTCATCAGTTTGGTTGATAAACCCTTTAGGATTCTGAAGCCACAAAGATAAAAGAACATTTTCAGAGTGTTGACATTTCTGTATGTGAGTTTGAAGTTGGGTGCCTGGGTAATGCATTACTGGATGGACTTCCTGTTGTGTAGAACTGTGTTTGTCCATCAGTTTGATACTTACACCAAGTGAACTTTAAATGTGAGTGTTTTTGGTTTTATCCAGTAAAATCTGTGAGGCTTTTTGTTTGAAGTCTGTAACATCTAATCAATGTGCTTTTCAGCCAGAAATACATTCTTCCATTAAATATGGGGGTCTATCGGTCCTTATTGATGGACACATTAATGAGCAATTTTATGATAAAAGAGCTTTTTCTGATTCATTTGTTCCTCACTTCTGCTATTTATGACAATGCATTCTTGGCAATATTGCTTTAATAAATGTGCAGCTAAGACATAATTGTTTCACTTGTTTTCCTTCTACATCAATTTACAGCTTCTCAGTTCCTTGGATTAGGGTTAGAGGCCACTAAGCTCTTAGCTTTTTCCAGCTGGCTTGTAAGACTTTTGGATCTCTCTTAGCCTTAGCTATGGTTTTCTACACAAATGTTCGTTAATAAAAACTTTCATTAAAAATAATAGAAAATGTTTTTCATTTTCTTTTTCTGTTAAAATAATTTATCATGCAAATAGGGTGACAGGAACTACCTGAGCTTGTAAGACCCTTCAGAATTCAGCTATTGCTGAACTCAGAATATTAACAATATAGTGAAATGTGTGTCTTCACACATTTGCTGCTATAGCACAAGCTGCCAAACTTCAAAAACAAGGAATGTGTGCTTTGCTTTTAAGTAGTTATTATCTCTATTTTTCTTCCTTAAGAATTTTTCTTTGAGAACTTTAATTCTGAGTGACTGTGTTTTGAACGAACATTCACTGCCTGCAGCATTTCATGCCTGTGTTTTGTTAGGGATGAGGCTGAGTGTGTCCTCTGCCATCCTCAGGACAGAGGCTGAGTATCAAATGGCATATGCTTTTTTTAACAGTCCCTTTTTGTGACTACAACAACGTGTAACAAGCCAGTGCTACTGTAATACTGTAGTTCATCTTTTCTTCACTAGGGGGTACTTGCGTATCACAGTTATTCATTCCTTCTGCACCTCAAATGTAGATTGAGGAGCCGATTCCCCCAACTTTCTATCACTTATATGCTAATAGATGACAAAAATACTGGCGCAGGTGAACATGAAAGCTCAGCTAGCATAATGAGATAGAGTGTAGACAGTTTCTTCTATTTAAAAATACTAGTTTCTTAAAGTGGTAAAATATACTAGAAGTCACGTTCTCAACACTACTTTCAAGTCAGAAAATAATCTCTTATGGAACTGTACTGGTTACTGCTTCTGTTATATTTTCCATTGGAAAGTATGTATATACTTTCGAATGAAAAATTAGGTGGTTATGTTTCTTACTCTTTAAAAAGAATAATCTTAATACAGCTCTGAAAGCACTTTGGCAGAAAAAAAGGAATTGAGATATTTAGGTCCCAAATGAACTCAGCAGAATTGGAAGTCTATTTTTATTTTTTCAGACATGATTTAGAACACACTGAGACAAATGTTATATACAGCGTGAACTCAGCCACGGATAGTTTCCTGAAAATTGCTATACTCTAAAGCACTGTGAAAGAGCATAGGAATAAATCATAAGAATACAAATTCCCAAGAAGAATGACATCCTGGATATTGGTACAGAAGCTGTTCGGGGATATCTTTTTCAATTTTCCATTAATGCAATGTCTACAGAATGAGTTAATGCAGAGACTAACAATGGTTATCATCTAATTTCATGTATGCTCAGCAAAGCTTTTGCATGATTTTAGAAATAGTTTTTGGGCATGCCTTGTACTTTGTTACCCCTCAAGGATCTTAGCTGTGGTGAGCGAAGTGTTATGCACAGAGTTGCTTCAGCTGGGAGAGAGAGTGGGTTGATTATTTAGGGCATGCCTCAGGTTAACAGACTTATTTCACATAAAACTCCCCACATATACCCACTCAGGCCAGCAATGCCTGCCTCTGTTAGAAGTACATGCTAGCTTCATGCTGATCTCCAGTTCTGTGTATGGATGGGATCAGGATTACTGACTTTCTGAGATCATACTAGATCAGAGACATCCAGTGTGATATGGTTGAGTTGCATACTCTATAAATAATAAGGTTATGAAGTACTACAAGTATAGTAGCATATGTAGGTCTCTTACTGTAAGTCCCTCTTAAGTGTTGCATTGTATGACACATTCCTTGCCTGTTGCTTTAACTTCCTAATTCGTATTTTTTGTAAATTGTATTTTCTGGTAATTTTTTATGTTCATGGTCCTGTGTGATTTCTGTAATTTTGCCTTTTTTATTAGATGACTCTGAAAACCTTTTTCACTTTAATTTTGCATTCCACCCTGTCTCAACTAGAAAATTATGTACTGCTGTAAACAGCTGTCAGTTACGGACATGGCTAAACACCTGAATGTCTAAGCCAGGAAAATCCCTAGTCATACAACACATTTCTTGTGTTGATGAACTCTGTTTTCCTTTAGAAAATAACAGTTGCAAGTCATTGCGTATTCTTAAATATGCTTTCATAGGTTCTGCTCACATTTAAGTTTACTGAGCAATAGCTTCTCTGCTTGCGTTGCTTGTGTTATATGTTTTTCCAAGGTATATTATCCATGGTGGAGAGGGAGAAAAACAAACCAATGATTAGTATTCCAGAGTGAGATGGTGCCACCATGGGATTATTTCAGACTGGCTGCTAGACTTAAGGATCACACTTACCTCATTCTGAGATACCTGCTTTGTGCAGACATGTGATGAATAACTTTTCCGAGTTTCATAATAATTTCCTAAAAAGAAAAGTGCAAGTTCTTGATTTTAGATTTATGGCTAGGGAAGGTGACTTTTGTCTTCCATGTTTGTGTAGAAAGTTATGCCATCTGCTGTATATCTTCTACAAGAGCTTTTGATCCTATTGGATGATTCGCACCGAGTATGACAGAGGGTTAAACATCTCGAAGATAGAAGTTCCTGCAACTTATGTGAAAATAGACAGCAGAGTAGAGAACAAAATGAATGCCCTCATAAAGAGAAAGGCCAGAACCTGGGAGACTCTTCACTATGAAAGAAGTTTCTCATGTATTAGACAATCCACACAGGAGAGACATCATCAATTTCCCCCAGTTTTGGAAGAAACTATGGTCAGATTTTATATCATCTTAGAACCTAAAGTCAGTTAAACACAAGAGACATATTTGTACGAAAGCAAGCTTCTTAGTTCCAGTTTACACAGGATGGCCTGGTTTGTGTATTATTTGATATTTTACCTGTTAGATATTTGCAAATCTTCTTGTTTTGAACCAGGTACTGGACACTCACTAAAACTGAGAATGAATTGCTTAATGTTGACACTGTCTTTCCATTCTAGTGGTCTCTAAAATGAGCTCTGGCAAATCTTTATTTCAAATTGCAAACTGATTTAGCTAATATGTAACTGGAGTCCAAATAAGGATTGCTCCTGCAAATATTTGCTGTGGTTTTTAATCTTTTCCAGGGTTTGAATTGAATTTAGACATGATAGATGGGGATGCACATCACTAGTTGCCTGTTAGTGGAGTTTCACAAATTTTTAGAGGTTCTGGGTTTGGCTCTTTTAAGAAGAAAAAATGGTAGCTTTAATTTGGGTAAAAACTACTTCTTATGTGTTTTTGTTCATTTTTCTCTTTTTCTTTTGCAAAGTTGCACCAGTAATGAAGTTGGACCTAAGTGTCATTTTTTTCTTTACATTTGTATAATGTTACTAGCAAAGGATTAACTGTGCTACTGACTCACTTTTCTAGACCTATGTATGCCCACTATGGAATACTGTCTATTAAGAATGACTCTTTGCATGCCTTTAGCACCTTTACCATTCTGGGACCTGAAAGCACTTTTCAGAGCTGTGAAGTATTTTTATCCAGTTTGCAAATGGACAATAAACAGGGAGGTTAAACAGTTTGTCTGTGTTCATGTAGGGAGGCTGTGGAAAGTAACTGGGCCACTACTTGATAAATCATTCCTTGATATCTTAATCTTGCTAAATATTAGCAGAACCTTTAGTTACACTGTAGATGCTCGATCCTCATCTAGGGCCTAATATTGTGGGGGTCAGTTCTACAGTTTGGAAACAAGCTGTTCTGTGCATGGCAGGAAGGAAGCCTAGTCTCCTGTAGACTTGCATCCTCTGTTCCCTTAACCTACCACAAGAAGCCCTGCTATTTCACCACGTCTTATGACCACATTCCTTTTTCTGGCATGTCCCACATTTTCTTTTACTTCCTCTAGTCATAGCTCCAGCTTCTCCCTTCCCTCTCGTATCCCTCCAATATTTGTATTTTCCTTCTGTATTCCCTAATCATGGGTTGGAAAAGAGACAGGTCAAGCCGCGGTGGTCCCTGAGCACGTGCACAGGTGAGATGATTGGTGTACATACATGGGCCATTTGGCAGCTCAAACAATGTATAACTTTTGGGATCCAGGGGTCACTAAAGCTCTTGCACTTCCTACTTAGATCATTAAATAAGGTCGTCTTAAGATCCTTGAAATTGCTGCCCTTCTGACAGATCTGGTTGAAACTGGATGGTAACTCCCCAAGTTGAGTAGTGATTGCTAGACAGACATTTTTTTCCTGGCTAGACAAGGCTACTAAACTTAGGACAATTGGAAAAATTTGTAAACGCTGGTGGGACAGTTACACTAAAATTCTTCTGCAACTTTCCAGTACACTTGGTATTTAATATCTACCTTCAGTTCTTCACTGACATATAATATGTAAATGCTTTGAAGCTTATTAGATCTTATTTGATAGGAAATTCAAGTCACACCCATGTGTGAATACAATGCCAATTTTGTTGGCAAAGTATCAGCAGCTCAGTAGTTATCAAGTCAGTACTGTCTTATAAAACTCTAGCATCTCAATGATCTGCTCAAATGCAATCTCTAATGACAAAGAGAAGGAAGGCATTTCAATATCGTGTCTAGGAAACACTTTATATGAATTTTTGTAAATGAAGTGTCAGTATAGCTTTTAATTTACTGGTACATTCAGAGAAAATTTACTTAAATTTACAAATCACCTTCAAAATGCAGAAGGTCTGCAGGTGTTTATTGTTCCCCTCCCCCCCGCCCCCAGATTCTTGACTCGCATATGATTTTGCAAAAGTCTATCTCAAATTTTAAGGAGTTTGCTTTTGTTTCTGAACATCATGGACCTAGACCCACCCAAAATAATTAGATAACTTGGTTTGTATAAAGAAAGTTGCAGGATTGTACCAGCATTTTTACAGCAAACAGTAATATCCCTGCAGTCACTTCTATCCCAGTCCCCCTGAGTAGCTTATCAGTTAATTATAACAGGTAATTATGGTTAAAGACAAAGTCTTTTATAGCAGAGATTTACGTTCAGCAGTAGTCTTGAAGGACAGTGCTATCACTTACAGATAATGAATGTCCTAATCAATTGTGCCAAGTGAAGCTCTGGGTTAAGTTTCACTAATTCATAACCATGCATGGGCAAGCAGCTGAAGTACACAGTAGGCAATAGGGACTTCTAGTTCATAAATATTCACAAGGTACTTATATGTCCCCGTGGTGGAAAGCACACGCTGAGAAGCGCCAAAGTCCCTGGACTGCTCCTGTGTGTGGTAATTGTGGGGTGTCAGCTCAACTTCTGCATCTGACTTGCATTATACCATTAATCCAGACTCATGCTATGATTCCTTGGAAACTCTGCACTTAGCTGAATAATTTATCACGTGACTTTCAATTATTTATGACTTCTTATAACAAATGAAATAGAACCTAAAGGTGGAAGAGTTTTGTAACTTAGGCACATCCAAGCGACAATCGTCACATTGCTGTGTGGTCAAATCCCTGTGTTTGCTGCCTGTGCTTCTCTGAAGGTAGTCCAAGGGAACAGTCATTTGATACTGAATTAATTAAAACGGTAACAAATGACTCCCTGCCAGTTGTTGTGTGCATGTTCATCTAATTGTGCTGCTTTCCTTTTTTCTTCTCCCTCATTTAATAGTAAAAACTAGAAATTAAAACTAGAATCCATCAGGTCATTTTAGGTTTGTGAGCAGATATTCATGATCTCCTTGGAAACTGAACAAAGGTGCATTTGCTATAGGACTTTCCTGATTGCTGCTTATTTTTAAATAAGCTTTTCTTAGTGAACCATCTTTTGCTTGGTTCAGTCAAGTGTGTCTCTGCTTCTTTGTGTAAGGCTCAGGCTACTGTGTATCAGCTGAGCTGCCATCACTACTAAGGTGTACAGTCATTCTTGGCCCCAAATAAGAGATAATAAGAACATTGACAGAGAGGTCTTGCTGATTTAGCTAGAGCAGTTTGAGAAGTTAGCCTTCATGAGCTTGCCACTTGAGTGGCTGAGCATGACTTTCATATTCTGTGAACAATGCTACGGGAGTCAAGACCTAGCTAAGTGTCGAAGTCCTTGCTGAAACCTCTGTAACGGTGGCTGATGCTCTTCTGCCTTAGTTTAAGGATACACCTGCAAATGGAGGTTGTCAGAGAGAGAAACTGTAAATGTTTTGTTCCAATTTTGGGAGGCAGTTGCAGCTATGGCCACAATTGTTTCACATCATTTCTAGTGCAGGCCAATACTGGTTCAAAGACCAGTTTGATAGCCCCGGACTCATTCAGAGCAGTTCTCACTGGAGACTATGTGGGAAGGTGCTTTAGTCCCTACCTCCTGCATCCGTGTCAGTGCCCAGCTTTTCCTGCAGCCCAGCATGGCACTGTAGGGCTCCTTCTGGCTTTCAGCACGTAGAGTGAAGGACCTGCAGACCTCCCTTGCAGTGGGAATGTGACAATGCCAAAGTACAACACAGGTACAGAAGGCAGGAGCTACCGTTGGAGCCCGCTACAGTTCTGTGTTCCTCTCTCTAGTAAAGCTACACTTATACGCAGCTACCACAAAGCTATGGAAACAGACACACACACGCATCTTTGCAGAGGGATGGTCTGCTAAAATTGGTAGAACAACAGAATCGATCATTACAAAACACAGGAATACAAGAAATGGACCATCTCACACTGGAACAGTTTATTTAGAGCTCAGCATAAGAAAGTTTGGAAAGTCCCTGTATTGTCCCAAAAATCAGGATTCTTTCACCCGGTGTGCAAAAAAGCCGATTAACACACAGAGTCGAGATATTTGTTTACTTCATGTCTGCGCAGAGATGGGTGCGCTAGGTGGTAACTTCACAAAGCTAGCACGCCTGGTTAACACATGGTAAAGCATTTTATACCTTTTGAGCAACAGTTATCAGTATTTTTACAGTTTCGCTTAGTTACCCTCGTTCCTATTGGCTCTCGCAAGCCTCATCTCCACTTAAAGTTGCAGCATCCTCTTTTTTTTACTGCACATGTTCTGTGAGGAAGGGGTTTCTGTTGGTAGGGGGCTCTCCCTACCTAAGGGCGGGTTTTCTAGTATGTTAATTAGGATAGTTCACTCAAAGTTCAAGTAGCTCTTTGGTTTCCCTTGTGCTTATCTTGGTATTTCTTTACCCGCTGACTTATGGTGTCATCGTATTTCTCATCTCAAGGTCACGCCTCGTTAACTAAGTAGCATCCTTTGTTTTTGTTTCTCGTATCTCCAACACCTGTGCTGGATAAGTCTCTAGTGAGGCCTGCAGGATAGTTTGGCATTGGAGCACAGATGTGAGATTTTACACTGCCCATGCTGGTGACGGATTTGGCAATTTAAAGCTACAGCCATGCTGCAGGCCTTTGCACAAGCAATTTCTTTGTTAAAATTTCTAGTTCTCTCATTTTCAAAAAGTATAAAACCTGGTATTCTGTGGCTTCTTTGAAATCAAAGGGTGAGTACTCGGAACATGTTTGCACCCTTTGTTCAGCTTGTGTAATGCAGGTGCCTGTGAAAATCCTCTGCGGCAATGTCTGATACAACTTTTACATCTGCTCAGTCATCTTTATGAGCTTTGGTGGTATTGTTATTGGTTTTTCTTTTTCTTTTTTTTACCCCTCTCCTTTTAGTATACTTTTCTTTGACTAAGTAGCCTACTTTTTCATTTTCAGTGGGATTTGTCCATTTGACTGGGGTGCATTCTAGCTAGGTCTTTAATTTATGTGAGTGGGAGGCGGAGTTCCTTAAAGAAAATATTACTTGGGTTTACTCTAAATGTCATCCTCTACAGACCTGAGCTCCTGGGAGCTCAGTGCTGGAGCACCTGCCATGTTCTGATCTTGTGTACAGGCAGTGAGTGGTGCTGATGGTTGAGTTCATTGTTTTTCAAAATGTTTACAAGTACCATTTTCAACACTGAGCAGAGAATTGTGCTTAAGGCATTGTTGGTGAATTACTGGTTCTTTGAGGTGCATGGCAGAGACAGAATTTAATGATTTTGTAAGTAAGCAAATGCCTCGAGATCACTTCTGTCTCATTCATTTTGTTGAAACTGATGTTTAGTTTTTATGCATTTGTAAGCTAGCTTTAGTAAGAAAATGGAGAGGTACAGTATTATTACTTTAGGTTGAACTGTGACCACCTGCCTCAAAGATAGAGTATGGTTTTGCAATATTTGAATATGCCTGTCTACTCTGTCTTGTTGCAGTTTACCCTTATTGGCAAGGTGTTTTCTCTTAAGTCTGCATCAAGGATGTTGTCATTTCTTCCATGCAGAATGAGCCTCCAGCTCTGCATTGCATTCAGTACATTGTAATGAGAAAACTGCTGCAGTGGGTGGAATAAATTCTGGATTTGCTGGGCAGTCGGTATATTTTTCCTTCTTTTTTTCTATTTTTTTGGTTGTGCTTATGTGACACATTAGTAAACGTAATTCCTAGTTCACTGTTTCTCTTACATGCATGGTGTGCCCTTCATGTGTTCTAAAATAACTTTTCAATGTTGCTGGGTAGTTGTTTCATTTTTGAATTGCACATGTTTCACTGACTTCTAAGACCACAGTATCATACTCGGAGGGCTAGAAAGTATTAAAAGGTTTTTATCTAACAATATATGTTATACACAATTAATTTCCTCAGCATTGCTTGATTCCCTTTGCCTTTGATTGTAGACTATTTAGTGATACGCTTTTGTAAGGCTATAAACTGTGCTTTTATCTCTTTCTCCCATCCCCACCTTTTTTTTTTTTTTGTACCATAGATAATTCAATGAATATCACAAATAAACATTGAAGCAGATGTCTGCTGGAAAGAGACATGTACGAAGAGTGAATTTTCTCATTAAAGTTGCAGTAATTAGTATTTAAATTACTTATGGGAATTAGTTCCACTGAAAGGACAATGCTGTTGACATAAATATCCTTGCAACATTGAGAGGAACATAAATCTGCTTACAAATATGTTTACATTCAGGAAAGAACCAATTAAATTTTACATTAGGAAATGTTTTAGTTGAATTTCTATGGAATGCATTCTTATAGCGATTATTAGTGTGTCTGGTTTCCCTTTGCAACTCCTGTTCTTCAAAATTGTCTGTTTTCTTTAAACTGATGCATATAGATCAGGTGATATGAAGTCTTTCTTCAAAATTTCTAATTGAAACTAATTTCAAAATTCAAACTAATTCCTATACAAGGAAAATTCTTTTTGGCAGATGCTGTAGCCCAAGGCTGCAAGTTGAGGAAATGTAACATGGCAATTGTGAGATATTTAGTCATATTATAATGCTTGAAAACAAAATGCTGCATCCAGGCTTTAGTTCTCTAACGGTATATCCTTTTTCTGAAAGGGAACATTAATTAGCAGAGAGCAGTTAATAGTGAAAAGTATCGAGTATGTGTAATGAAATTGCAGTGGAGAAATGCCTGGTTTAGATGATTTGATGGAATTAAGTCTTCAAAGATACAGAGAATAAACAAATTATTTAGTCCTTGTCACATTTCTCTCTAAAATTCCACTTAGGTTAGTGGCAGCATGATATTTAATTACATTCTTAAACAAGACTAGGCTATAGAAAAAAGGATGAATGAACAGTAGATGGTGATAATGCAACATGTAGAGATAAAGTATTGCTAAAAAAAGTACATTAACAGGTATTTAGTCTGTACCCCATAATAATTTTTAATGATTTTCCCGAGTAGACACAAATTTCTTCAGTTCAATTACAGTCTATTAGTATTTGATTTAGAGCTGAAACATAGGAATAGACTATAAATGTAATTACATTTTATTTTTTCATTTCTGTCTAGGAAAAAAATTCTAGGTTTCAAAAATGTGGCTTTAGAGGAAAATTCTTCCTTTATTAATCAATGTCCACTTTTATTTTGTAATTTTTAATCAGTGTAGATGACAACCCAAAATGTCCCAAAGAATTATTCAAAATAAATACATTTTAATATCTAAACAAATAATGTTAATGGATGCTTTTGTGCAGTAGTAATATGGCTTGTTCAGTTCTGTGGAAGATAACACAAGTACTCTGCTTTATAATTATTGATTTTTTTCCCGACGTTGGCACATACGATTGGCCAAAAATAATTTGAAGTATGCCCCTTTGTATGTATGAGATTTTATTCAGTGCAGAAGAAAATGATATAGGCTGTATTCTTTGAAGCTAACTTATTTTAACTGTTCTCTTTTTCATGTTCCAGAAAATATATTCTACATTTCTTTGGGATACTAATTAGGAACTGTTAATTTTCAAATAACCATAAACTGTTTACATCATGAGCTGAACTGTTCAGTGTTAGTGCATGTGTTAGAACATTTGAAAATTAGGCATCTCGAAAAACGTTTGTAGGTGCTATAATTGTGACTTGCTGATGGAAATGAAAAGTGAATCATCCATTTCACTTGTAAATTTATGAAATCTCATCACCATTCAAAGATATTTAAGCATGGTTAAATTCTTTAAAGTGCTTATTCAGAAAATGAAATTATATTTAATCCATCTACAGATATTACAGTGCTCGTATACCGATTGAATTCTTAGTGGTTAACTCAGGGATTAATTCTTGATGTTTATGAATGTTAATGAACAGCATGGATAGGCTATTTTGGAGGACAGGAAAAAACAATCATCAACGACTGTTACGGCTTTACTAATAAATCAGCACTGTTCATGGGGATGACAAAAGAAGCCCAGCATTTGATTTAAGGAGTTGTGCAGCAATACTTAGGATTGAAATGGATTTATGGCTTGACTAATAAATCAGTAATGGCCATGGGAATGATCAAAGGAACCCAAGATTTGATTTAAGAAGTTGTGTAGCAATACTTAGGTTTGCAATGTTTTGGTTAATGAGTAAACATATATATGTCAGTAGGAATAGCAAACAGTGCTCATCGTTTGTTTTTCATTGAAACTGTGGTAATCTTCTTGATCTTCCCACAGAAATCAAGTGCTTGTAATTTACTGTGAGTGTTTCTTTCCTTAACTAAAACCAAGTATTTGTTCTAGGTAGGACTGATTAGTGTATGCTGACTTTTTGCATTTCATGGTTTCACCAGCTCCTTCTTTCCCTAACAGATAGATGAATGTCTTTAAATTATCTAAGCATGCAGATACTGGTGCTCCAAATATAACAGATAAAATGTAAAGAATGATTATTTGAATTTTTGTTACTAAGCTGTAAACTGCAGGAAAGCCTGTCACTGACACCAGGCAGAGAAATCTGGTGAGATCATTAGTAACAGGATAGCTGTATGTATGATGGGTAAGGATTAGATGAAAATTACAATGGAACTAGAAGACCAACCTAAGTGAGGGAAGTAGATTCCAGGCAATAGGGTGCCGTATAAAATAAGTAAAGTATCTTAATTGCAAATAAAGGCTGGATGTGCAAAAGTGCAAACGTGAGAGGTCTGAACGGAAATGTGAGGAAACTATAACGCCTGACAGTGGGCAAGTTACTCTACATGAGGAGTACTTCGTGTGCACAGTGGAATGTCAAATCAAAGGGATTCTGTAATATCCAGATGTAAACTGTACAGAAAGGACGGTTTAAGTTTGGGATAGGCAGGGCTATATATCAAAAATTAGATTCCAGTAATAAAATATTTTCAGTGTGGAAGTTATCAACAGAAGTCTAAAATTATGATTTTTAGAACTATGCTGTTGGCTGTAACATGCAAATCTCATCAACTGTGTGATATTCTAGAAGGCAACTGACTGTGAGAAGCAGTAATGATGGGTGACTTCATCTTGGCTGTATGCACATGGTGTCCTTGTTACTGAATTTCCCAAACAGTTAATACCGTGGAAGCTGTTGCGCAGACAGGACTTGTGCATGAGAGTTGTCACTTCTTCTTCATTTTGGTCCCTATTTGTAGTACCATATCTTCTCTGTTTGCCGTTTGATAAATATAATTTAAGACATAATTAATTAGACAGGTACTCCTTTAATTTTATTTTTTATGACCTATTTCAGATCCAATTACAGAGCCAGTATGACGTGATACATTTTTACAGAATTGCACCTGGTCCTTGTACTGAGGAGTTACCAGGGTGAAGAGGTAGTCCTACAAAGGTCAGAGTGGATAGAAATATAATACACAGTTATGAGTTATGCCACAACTCTCCATACTGATGACTTGGAAATATAAACTAAATGGAATGATAAGTTCTCAGCTTTGCACACTGGTTACCTGCTAGTAGGTCTTGCTAATCTCAGGCTGCAATTAACTGAACAACTGACGATAGAAAATGAAGTTTCTGTTTAATTAAAAACTTCAAATTTTGTTCATGTATTCCTAGAGCACACCTTCTCTGTGGTATTTTATTAGACCTATTTATTCTTTACATTAAAAGAGTTATATTTCTTTTACTTCATTATCAGCAAGCAAATGTACCTAGTCAATAATTCATGTTGCAGTTCACTCAATAAACGGAGTGCGTTTTGAGAAAGGCTGTCTTCTTTTAAGAATTGCATCTGATCCAATAAACCAAATTATACAATAATAAAGTATGTCATCAATGTAAACAAATACCAAATGGGTTGTAAAACATTTAATTTTAGATCAGTGCAAACAGACTGAGATAAACACTGCTGTGGCATATTGTCAGTCACTGGTAAAGCTCAGAAAGGGATTCCCACTGCATGTCCGTATCCTGGAGAATTCCACCTTCATGCTTGTTTTTCTCTTGTTTTAAGTCTTGCTCTATTTATCCCCATTTGCTCCACGTTATTGCACTTTCAGACATGGTGTGCTGGCCTGGCTGCGTTTCAAAGCGTGACAAGGCAAGCCAGCAAGGTTTTGCTGATGAAAGCCGGAAGGTGTTCCCGGGGAAGGTCTGTGAGCCTGCCGAGGCATGGGCGCTGCGGAGGCAGGGCAGCTGCTTTCTGTGTTTTGAGGAGTGGGCTTCTCTCTCATGTTATTTTCCCACCCTGAGGGGATGGATGCTGTTACCTGCACCAGACCCAGCTTCTTCCAGGATGGATGTAAATAGTGACAGCCGGTGCTTTTTACTCTTAAGGTGTGAATGCATTCATTACAAGACTCTTTCAGTTGTGGTCAGTTCAAGGTCAAGTTCAAAGTGTCTTTGTGCTATTAAGTTGCAAGGCTAGGGTTTTTTTCCACACAGTTAAAATCTGGAGGCTATTGTTCTGTATTTAAGATATCTGCTAGCACTTCTACAACAAAATTTTCTAGTTGTGTGTTCACTGACATTTTGTCTTATCTTTAGGGACATGGTTTAGTGGTGGACTTGGCAGTGTTAGGTCTGCAGTTGGACTTGATCTTAAAGGTCTTTTCCAACCTAAATGATTCTATGATCTGCTTATGTGTCTGTATTCTAAATTAAGTGGAATTTATAGTAATAAATAAATTTAAATTAGTACATCTCTTTTAGCATTATATCAAAAGGGGTAGTTTTAAGTATTGTATTTGGAGGGCATCCACATTTTAGTGGTTTTACCTGTTTGTCCTGTATGTGCCACCTAAATCTGTGATTTCTTAGTTCATGCAAATAGTTTTGGACCTTTTAAATCCTGCTTAGTACTTGAGCCTAAGTGGCAGAAAATATAGGGGCAGGTTTTATGAAAAAACTTGACTTTCAGATGGACATGTATACTCCAGATGGAGTCTTGGCAAAATCTTCACAGAAGAGTCTATTATTCTCAATATCCATAATAAACATTCATGTCACATACTTCAAAAGGTTTGTTTAAAATACTTTGTGTTACCTAACTATGTTTCTAAACTGTTCAATGCATGCAGATTTTCAGCAGATTATACACAAGCACTGTGGCTGAATTATGAGCAATGATAACTTAGTCTTTATTATAAGCCAACCTTAAAATGCAGGTTGGATCATATAAACAGAAACACTTTGTCTCCTTCGAAGTGTAGAGCTGGATTCTCTTGGTAGAGAGGAATTGCAGTCAGGATTCCTTAGCTAAGAAAAGTTTGTTGTTTTCTTATGATTACTAATCTTTTTTTTTTTTTTTTTGATAGGCAGAAAGACTATCAGCTTATGGATCTATTAGCCTATTTGACATCACCAGGGATGCCAAATTTGTGTTATCTTAGGAATCCTGTAAATCACAGAAAGTGCCCATTTTAGCTGCCTGTTCGGGTAGAAGTTACTTGTGTTAATACTGAAATGGGGTAGAGTGAATTTAAGCACTCTTTAAGTGTTTTATGTATTGAAAAGTATAGTTAATTTATATAGATGAATTTCTGACTGAAGACTTTTAGCTCTTCATTGTTTTTCTTCCGAAGTTATCAGAAAAGAGCCACTTAGATCTGGAGACTTGTCCATTTTCTCTGTGAGACTTCTGAGACTGACATAACTTCTTTGTCAATACTTAATCAATATAGAGGTTTTTAAGTATGCATTTTAAATTTGTAAGTGTATTTACTAAAGTAGATATCAAAAGCTTTGCAGAAAGTATGAAATCTAGTTATATTCTTCATATTAAATGCAGTAAAATCAAACCTTATCTACATACAGAAACAGTACACACATATAGCAGCGGCAGGCAGATATGCTTTATCTCGATTACATGACAAAATTTTCTTTCTAGATGCAAATGACTTCCAACTCTGGATATGAATTAGCATTGTGTAGCAGAAAACCAATACCTTATTTACAAAAAGTACATTTTCCTGATTTCTTCTTCTGGGAATTAATGTGAATAAGAAGAACACCTGTCTTGTTGTCTGACAGCTGATGACAGCATGAAAATCACTGAGTGACTAAGATGATAAGCTATCCCTACACATCAGCACATTAGGCTTTTATTGCTGTCTTGGGTATACAAGAAACTTGTATTAAGTGGTGTTTAACAAGGACTCATTCTGTTTGTCACTTCTGTGACACGATCTATATGAAGGAAGGAGTAATGTCCCCATGTCAACTGAAGATGAGAAGATTGCAGTAGGTATTACCTGTCTGTGTAGTATGAAGCTTGTCTGTAGAGATGCAGAAAAATCAAATGGCATGGTTTTTTCATCACACTGCCAGATGGGGATTAGGCAAGTTTATGTAAAAATTAATGCATTGTTAGTCAGAAACTGATGGTTGAAATTTAGAAAGAAATCTTCTTATGAAGAAATACAGCTTTTTTTCCTTAGATCAAGTGAATTACTGTAGTTTTATCACTGTCATGTTTAACTACTGTGACTTTACAACCATGCAGTATTGAATGGGGAAATTACTAAAAGCACTGTGAAGACATCCCTTCAGTGTGGAACTCGTCTTCCATGTATTCAAAAGTTGTTGGAGATTTGTCACTTTGTTTCAGTAAAATACCATGATATTCTCTAATAGTCTCAAACAGCTCCTTCAGACATAAACCAATGATCCATTCTTCAGCGGCTGGTAAAGTAGGTGGAAATGGCATGCCTTTGTGTGATGTATGCCTTTTTTAAACATTTTGTCAGGAAGATCTCAGCAAAATACGCTTCCCCATAGTACCCTGCACTAAGGGCTTTTTTCCAGGGCAAGTTGACAGTAAACTCCCCAACTCCAGGTTCTGTATAGAGCTAAGTCTGAACTACAAATTCTCCTATGGCACATTGCATGTTAAAGTTGAAGAATATGAAAAATCTCTTTATTTTTTCATTCTTTTTCAGGGATTCAGGGCCTCCCAAAACAAATGTTAAACACTGAAAATTTAGAGTTCATTGAAACAGTAGAATTAGGTTTCAGCCACAAATCCAGATTTGCACTTTTCACTTAGGTGTTCAGGTGAAGGGCAGGCTGATCTTCAGAAAAAAAATCAGCATCCTGAGTTTATCACCAGAAAAACAGTCACAGAAATACTACCCGCTGTGTGATTTTTCTCATGCCTCCATGGAGAGACTTTAGCAGAAGCAGCAAAGCCAAACAGTTTCTTGCTACTTCTTATTTCATGTATGAATCTTGAGCATATGCTCTGAGTGGGTTTGAAATCACTTAGATTTGATTTTTTATTTATGTTTATTATTATGCACTAATCCATAGCACTGAAAACATGTCATAAAGAAAACAGTGCAGTAGGGAATTAGTGGGAAAAATACTTCAAAATAGTATTTTTAAAATGTTGCTTAATCGTTATGGTGACTAGCATATTTATTTGCATTTTAATGCATTCTCTTCATTTACCCATATTTGCCTCATTGTTTCATGTTGCCAAATACTTGGTTAATGTTATTATTTTGCATTTCAAGAAATTGTGATGGGTTTTTGAGCATTACGTGATTTTGTATTTTATATTTTTTTGTTTTTATTAATGTAGAGATTTCTTTTTTCGCTCTAGAAAGGTTCTAAAGGAAATCTCTGTTGGAGACCTAAAGCCTAATGAAACAGTTGAAGCAAATCTGGAAGCACAACTACTCTCCAAATTAGACCATCCAGCCATTGTCAAATTTTATGCAAGCTTTGTGGAGCGAGATAGTTTCTGCATTATCACTGAATACTGTGAGGTGAGACTTGTAGATTACTTTGAAGAAATTTGACAGAATGTGTGCATTAAAATAGGGTCTTAAAAGAAGCCTAGCCCAGTTTTTTTAATGTTTTAGTTTGAATTTTACTCTCTGTTTGTTACTTGTGGTACCACCTCCTACTTGTTAGGCATATTTCAAATAAGCAATGTGTATTGGGTTTGCGTGGCGAGATTTGGGGGGGGGGGGGGTGCTACAGGGGTGGCTTCTGTGAGAAGCTGCTAGAAGCTTCCCCTGTGTCTGATAGAGCCAATGCCAGCTGACTCCAAGACGGACCCGCCGCTGGCCAAGGCCGAGCCCATCAGCGACAGTGGTAGTGCCTCTGTGATAACATATTTAAGAGGGGGGGGGAAAAACCTGCACAACTGCAGCCGGAGAGAGGAGTGAGAATGTGTGAGAGAAACAACTCCGCAGACACCAAGGTCAGTGAAGAAGGAGGGGAGGAGGTGCTCCAGGCGCCGGAGCAGAGAGAGAGATTCCCCTGCAGCCCGTGGTGAAGACCATGGTGAGGCAGGCTGTCCCCCTGCAGCCCATGGAGGTTAATGGTGGAGCAGATATCTGCCTGCAGCCCGTGGAGGACCCCACGCCGGAGCAGGTGGATGCCCGAAGGAGGCTGTGACCCCATGGAGAGCCCACGCTGGAGCAGACTCCTGGCAGGACCTATGGACCCGTGGAGAGAGAGGAGCCCACACAGGAGCAGGTTTTCTGGCAGGACTTGTGACCCCGTGGGGGACCACGCTGGAGCAGTCTGTTCCTGAAAGACTGCACCCCGTGGATGGGACCCACTCTGGAGCAGTTCATGAAGAACTGTAGCCTGTGGGAAGGACTCATGTTGGAGAAGTTCGTGGAGAACTGTCTCCCATGGGAGGGACCCCATGCTGGAGCAGGGGAAGAGTGTGAGGAGTCCTTCCCCTGAGGAGGAAGGAGCGGCAGAAACAACATGTGATGAACTGACTGCAACCCCCATTCCCCATCCCCCTTCGCTGCTGAGGGGGAGGAGGTAGAGAAAATCAGGAGTAAAGTTAAGCCTGGGAAGAAGGGAAGGGTGGGGGGAAGGTGTTTTTAAGATTTGGTTTTATTTCTCATTATCCCACTCTGATTTGATTGGTAATAAATTAAATTAGTTTTTCCCCAAGTCGAGTCTGTTTTGCCCGTGACGGTAATTGGTGAGTGATCTCCTTGTCCTTATCTCGACCCACAAGCCTTTCGTTATATTTTCTCTTCCCTGTCCAGTTGAGGAGGGGGAGTGATAGAGCGGCTTTGATGGGCACCTGGCATCCAGCCAGGGTCAACCCACCACACAATGTTACGTGCTCATGTGAGACTCAGAGCTCATAGACAAACAACCCAGAGAAGAGGAAATAGGTAATTTTAAACACAAGTTAATTTCATTCACTATAATCAGTATTACAAGAAAGACTTAAATGCAGACACATTACCAGATCTGTGGGTGAACTGAGAAAGGTTGTACCACATATGTATTACTGATAGGTAAGAGAAGATGAGACTGGGAGTACAGTGGCATGGTATGAAATCTGATATAAATGAGGAAGGTAAAACTCACTTGTGATTTGGGGGTGATTACAAGAAGCTTAAGCCTGATCATATGGATGATGAGTTTGGTAGCAGCATTGGCTTTATGAAGTGAAGAATAGTGCAAGTCAAAGACGAGAGTGTAGCGGATACAACAAATATTAAAGCAGGATATACTACAGTATAGTTACCAGTTTTTTTGACTCCAGCATTTGGTTTAAAAACATATTGCTGAAATCTGTCTTAAGGCTTTAAAATAAGAATTTAAACATATTTAAGCCAGCTTTTTAGGAGTTTATATAAAACAAGTGCCTACTTTGTATTAAATATAGATGTGCTCTTTAAAAAAAATAATCTGTCATACATACAGTGATCTTTTTATGAAACTGTGAAGCAGACTCTTCAGTTGCGCTCTGCTAGACATTTGAAATGCTTTGGAAGCTAATGACCTTGGACTACTGGGTTACCTGTTGTATCGGGTCTGGCTGAGATGGAGTTAATTTTCCCCGTAGCAGCCCTCATAGTGCTGTGCTCTGTATTGGTAGCTAGAAAGGTGTTGATAACACACCAGTGTTTTGGCTCCTGCTGAGCAGTGCTTGCACAGCACCAAGGCTGTCTCTCCAACATTCCCCCACTCGCCAGTAGGCTGGGGGTGGGCAAGATCTTGGGAGGGGACATAGCCAGGACAGCTGACCCAAACTGACCAAAGGGATATTCCATACCATAGGACATCTGCTCAGCAATAAAAGCTAGGAGAAGGAGGAAGAAGGGGGGGTATTTGTTATTTATGTTTGTCTTCTGGAGCAACTGCTATGCGTACTGAAGCCCTGCTTCCCGGGAAGTGGCTGGACATCACCTGCTGATGGGAAGTAGAGAATAAAATGTTTTGTTTTCCTTTCCTTTCAAGAGTGACTTTTGCTTTAGCTTTATTAAACTGCCCTTAGCTCGACCCACGAGCCTTTCATTATATTTTCTCTCCCCTGTCCCGTTGAGGAGGGGGAGTGATAGAGCAGCTTTGGTGGGCACCTGGCATCCAGCCAGGGTCAACCCACCACACCTGTCCACAAATCAGACTTGTATTAACTAATCACATTTCTTCAAGCATTTGGCTTTGGTGTGAATAATTAAGTACTATTTCTGCCAGTCATTGCTTCCTTAGAAGCTTTCTTTGATGACAGTTAAATGCCTATTTATTGCTGGGATTTTTAAAAATTAAATCTGAAATCTTCAATTCTGTTACGCAATCTGAATATTTGTTCACATATTAGCACCCATCCAGAAGCTCTTTGTGTCATTCCCTGAATGTCTGACAGCTGGGGCTTGATGGAAATTTGGTATTGCCAACTCTGTGGAAATCCAGAGCTCAGAACTGAAGGATTATTCTAACTGCCCAGATGTTCCCGTACACTAAGATTCATTTTCTCTGTACTAGTGGTAGAAAGTGGCCCAACACCAGATCAGTTAAACCTATAGGAATAAAGGAGTCTCTTTCAGCAGCATTGTAGAGCTGGACTAGTGGCTTTGGTCCACTGTTTTTTTCTCTCTTCCCCCCCCCCCCCCCCATCTGGAATAAAGTTATAGGTGAATAAAAAAAAGCATGGTAGCAGTCACCAGAGTAATCACAAGCTGCTGCAGCACCCCCTGGAAATTTTTTTATTCAGGCAATGTAAACTACCCTGCATGAAAGTGTTTCGGTGCGGAGTTACCCTAGGATGTGGGAGTCATATACTCAAACACATGAGAATGTATTAGAGCAAGGCAAATGAAGGACGAGGAAATGGATGCATTGGCTATGCAGTCGAACTTTGTCAGTTTTGAGTCTGCGAGGTCAGGCCGGAATGACAGTTGGTCCACTAGGATGTGCTTCTGACTTTTTCCAAAAAGACACACTATGTAGCATCATTGCATTTAAGCAGTTATGATGTATTTTATCAAATGTTCAGACAAGGAAAGTACAAAGCCAGGTTTCACATAGTGCTATAAAATTTCTTTTCTATTTTAGTGGGATTAGTTCCAGAAGGTATACTTTCGTATTTACTTATCTATAACCTGCCTTTGTATGTGGTGGGATTTGGATCTTTTTACCTAAAAGATGCCTGTTGAAATCGTGCATAAATGGAGAATGAGAAAAATGTATTGCTACCTAATCCTTGTTTGGAAGCCTAGTACATTTAGTTTCTCATGCATTGAATAATTACCAGATTGGCAGTAACTGCTAGTCTTGGGCAGACTCAAAACAAAGAATAAACATTAAGCTGGCATGGAAAGAGAACTACCCTCTGAGCCTTATTCTGCTTTCTCCAAAGTGCTGTGACTTACTCATTAGCCACAGTACTTTGTTCATTCTTGTATGAGTAGCATAGAGTGAGCCTCCAGTGCAGCTGCCCCGCGCTAGCTATACCTGTCTTGTGAATAAAGAGAACATTGGTCTCCATTGCTCAGCTTGGTGTCTTTCATTATAACTGAGTTCACTCAAAATTATAGAAAAGAAGTATACGTTTTCTGGTTTGATCATCTTGTTGAGCTTCTTTGGCAGTTTTCCTGAATCAAAATCTTACAGGCAATATAAATATTGTCAGATTAAGTCAGATTTCAAACAAAAATGCTGTCATGAACCTTGGATTTCATTTTCTAACATAAATTGGACTTCAATAAAATACAGTTTTTACAAAGTAGTTACTTTAAAAGTTGCATCATTTTAATACATCATAAATCAGAACTAGTTGTACTTTCCCCCAAACAATTATTTCCGTCTCTTCACTGTGGTCTCAGCTGTGATGTGAGTATACATATGCTAAGGAAATCTGAGCAAAAGGAATAACTAAAGCAATCAGTGCCTGTTCATGTTATCAGGTCTAGATGCTAAGCTGTTTTAAATAAGTTACTAGTGTGTTTGATACTCTTGATATTTAAATAGAAACCGCAGCTTGGAAACTCCATATGTACTTAATTTGTAAAATTCCTTATGAACTTCATTATACTCACCTTCCAAAATGCAAAATTGGGTTAAAAAACTTCTTCGGAGTTTCATGGCAGCAGTATTTCAGCAAATCCTTTATAATACGTTTTTGTTTTCCTTTTTTAGACACAAAATCAGGGTTAAATTAATTGTAGGACATTGAGACCACTCTTCTCTGCTGGAAGGTAAAAAGCCATACAGTTACTTGAGGGCACACGTAGTACTTTATTTGACTGTTTTTGTTCTTCTTAGACCTTTAGAAGGAAACGTCCCTCAACTTAAGAGAGTATTCACTAGCCTAACTCTGTAGGTCCTACACTTCTTTTCTTTGGATTTTTCATGGCAATGTGTGATTGTGAGAGGGGACACATTGGGACAGGGAGAAATGGTGATTGGAGCCTGCTGCACTTCATCTACTCACCTGGCTACTACATAGTCCCTTGAGGCCACTAGCCAGCTGATGCATGTTTGAGCAGCCCCCGAGTCTTGGGCTATTGCTACAGTTGGCTCTGGATGGTCTGGGGCAGCTGTCTGGAATAGGTGAGTCATTATTTTCGATGTGTGCGAGTAGGCTCAGACACAGCCCATCTGGTTGCCATGCAGCAGAGTACCCAGCAACACTTTTTCTTTCCTTCCTCTGCTCTGCTGCAAGCAACCAGGGGGAAGCTGTTGAACATTTGGAGTTGCAAAGGGGAAGCAGCTGCTGAGAGCTCCTAGTTCCCAGAAGAGCTTCTCTCTGGGCTGCAGTGGGGAAGCAGATGGAGAGCTGAAGCCATATTCCCTTCCCTAGTGAATGAGATGATTCAGACATTTCAATTAAAAAATTGCAGGACATTGTCAGGGAACACATTTTTAATATATGACAAAAAATATTTTCTTTTTTTTAACATACTCACTCTTGAATGTTGTAACTTAGAATCTCAGGGACCACAGAAGTTACTGTAAATTCATGTCAACGTACAGGACAGAAATGTATGGATCTGCAAGGACAGAACCTCCGTATTTTGTAGCAGCTGTATGAAGCAGTGTGGTGTTGGGAACAGAAAAACAAGAAATGCTGAAGAGATCATAAAATGTTGAGAGTCAACAGTGCACAGGAGGGAAGGGTTGATGATGGGAAATGGTGGTACAGGTACAGTTGTACAGGTTAAACTATTTTCTTGATATGGTACATAAAACTTCTGATTTTATGCAGAATGTATAATGTAAAAGTAATGATTTATGGAGAATAAACTGTCCTGATCTAAGGTAATTAGTCGCTAGAGTACAATGAGACTCACTGTCCCTTTGCTCTGGGGTTAGTTACCTCAACACAGTGCTTGCCACTAATGTGCATTCTTGTAGACAAAATCCATTTATTTTATAAACTGGATAAACAACCAACTGACAACCATCTGTCTATTTTTTAGCAAAATGAACTGTTTTCATATAAGTCTCCCCAAAAACCTCTTTCATCATGCTGTCGTTCAACTGATTTTTCCAAATGTCTGACTTTCGGGTTTCAAGTAGTCTTTTTGTGTATATATTTTCTGGTTTATTTTCACTGCCTGCTGTGTGTCATATTGCTCCATTTCTAGTGTTACTTCAAGATCAATTGTAGTTTTAATGAAGTATTTACAATAACACATGCTACAGGTTCTTGAAGCTTTAATTCTGCTTTGTTTCTAGCAAAAGTGAGTTTGGAAGAGGGACAAAGTATCATAATTAAAGAGACTGTATTTTAATTCTTAAGAGAACAGCATGGTTTCTTTGATGCTGACATGGTTATTTCAGCATAATAAATGAGAGTGTCTCTTGACTATGCAATGTTTGACTTAAGTGGAAATGCTTTTCCCAAATTTATAGACTTATTTGGACCGATCAAGGCAGATTCATTTTACTTGATTTAGGTGTCTACATATTAACCAGTCAATGTTAGGCCCTCATCATAAACCTTTGCAGAGAAACAGCATTTCTACAACATTATCCATCCCTTCCTAAGGTAGACAGCGGGATGGCAGAGATAATTGCACGATACAGGTGCCTATTCCTTTGTGTTACCTATAAAGGGAGTTTGAGGTGATGAGCTCAGACACACATGTCTAAAGTTGGGTGACATGAAGTGAGAACAGTTGAAAATTTTGATGATATTGTGTAACACTAAGAGAAAATTGACCTACTTTCCCTATGTAGCCAGACTGCTTGATCTCATTTTGATCCTCGGTTGTGTATGCTTTTGGTGCTGGGAGAGTTCAGAATTCATGTGCAAGCGTTAATTTTACAGACTACGTGGTAGGGAGCCTGAAGGTCTAAGAAAGTGGAGTCCTGTACTTTGAAGGAGAAGACATCGTAAAAACTTACTTTAAATGTACAAATATGTTGTGATATTTTTCAGGGTGGAGATCTGGACTTTAAAATTCAAGAGTACAAAGAATCTGGGAAGATATTCACTCAAAGACAAATAGTAGACTGGTTTATACAGTTGCTACTCGGAGTCAACTATATGCATGAAAGGTACAGTCATTTAATAGGAGAGCATTTAGCTTGGGAGGGGAGTGAGTAGACTTACTGAGTAGTTGCAGATATTCGAACAGAAATAAAACCGTATGGATTGTCTTGTATCGGTGTAAAGTCCTGTTCACCAAACTGCTGTAATATATGTCGTATACCTAAAGTGTAATTATCTATCCTGCAAGAACAGGATTATATCTTTCAGCAGTGCAGTGGTAGATGTCTTTCAGCATTAGACACGCTTTTTCTAAGAGCCAAGTGAAAAATTCAGCACAACAGAAATAGTTCAATATTGTTAGAAGAAAATAGATTAAAAGGTTAAAACAAAGTCAGCTTTTTCAAGGGAAGTCAACAAAGATCTCTTGCAGATATTTAACGTGAAGGATCCAATATATATGCTTGATGTACTCCCAGTAAAATCAGTGAAGTTACATATGTACTTTGAAAACAGACATAATTTTTAACAGCGCATCAAAGATTAACCTAAAAAATTACTGCAGGTCATCCAGACAGTGATGTGTGGAGATCACACTTGGTTTGAGCAGGGGTAGGTACAGGTGAATACCTACCTGGTCATCTCCATGGGTGTAGTTCTTGCCTGCAATGTGATTTAGGCAGGCTGACTTCAGTGATTTAAACAGTTCCCTCATTGCCAGTACTGGACATGTGCATGAGCCCTGTCTGGTCCCCTTCCCATGTCATCCAGTGCTGTCACCTTTGAGGTAGGTGGGACTATTTAGCATGGTATGAGGGAGAGCGAGTGCTGTGCTCAGCCAGGAGCAGAAGGCCCAGCAGACTCCTTTCCTAGCAGCTTTTCAGAAACAGTGAGACAGTCGAAGTTAACCCGGCTTTCAGCATCTTCTCCTTTCCTCTGTCTCCTCCCTGTTGCTTTTGCCTATTGGCAGCTCTGAAATGTCACGTTAATGAACAAGACAGAGAAGCCTTTCTAAAGAGCATTGTAGCCCAAAAGTCCAAGATTTTTCATCCTGCCAAGCTGAACTATTTGGACTATTATTCCTATTGAACTTTTAGAAATAAGAATGTCATTGCTGCAAGGTCTGTCTTAGCAGAGGCTAAGGATGTTTGTCTGTAATCGCCTACATGTTTTGGGGCAATGAGCTAATCTGCCTAAAATAGTGACCTAAATTATTATTAATTTATGTTTGAAGAGTAAGTTAGACCCAGAATCTGGAGATGAGAATTCAGTCTTTTTCATGCTGAATGTAAACTAGAATCCATAGTCTTCTATCCTGCGTGAGTACTCAGAAAACAAGATCTTGGTGAAAACACCAAATTGATGTAGCTGTTTCAAATATCTTTCACAGCAGGGGTTGGGCCAAATTTGGTTGCCTGAACTTGAGTTGCAACGGAGCAGTAGGTAGAGATAAGTCACCTGTCACCAAGAGCAACCATTTCTGAGATGAGCTGAAGTTAAGCATGTGGGATACATTTGACCTAAACTGATAGATGCCTAATGAGTTTTTGCACCTACAGTGTCAGACTGTAGAGGGAAAAGGGCAGAATGAATTGCTGTCCAGGATGCAAGAGCATTTTGATTCCTAAATGCCAATTTATCTGGGACTTGTACATAAAGTGCTGCCCCCACAGACTGCAGTGATGGGAGCGCAGCAGAGAGAGCTGTTTTGGGATGCTGTGCTCTTCAGCATTCACCTCAGGCCGAAAGGACAGAGAGAAATGGAAAGAAAAATCCTGAGCGTTTAACTAAACTAGCAGTGTGGGTTTTTTTTTTTTTTCCCTTCTCGAACTCCAATTTAACAATTTATCCTTAAAAGTTTTGGTGATCTGGAAAGTCCACTTTTGGTGAAATCCTTTCTTTAATGTATGTGTTTAGAGGATGCATTGTGCAGACTAATGCAGAATAATAACAACACTGCATTTGGACTAGATGATCATTGTAGGTCCCTTCCAACTGGACTATTCTATTCTATTGTAGAAGTTATTCTTTTTGTCTTTCATTTTCTGTATGTCCTCATGCCTCTTTTATCTCTTGTTTTCCCATACGTCCCTTTTGTCTACTCTTCTCTCTATTTTTCTCATATTCTACTTGTTCTCAAATAAATCTTTAAAAAAAACATCTTATAAATAAACTTTCTTTGGTAAATATGTATATTAAACAACTTTTCAGGAAACCCAGTAATTTAATTCTCCAGTGAAAGCAGCAATTTTATTTTCCAAACAGCATTTCATTTTCTGTCCTTGAATCATAGCTATTTAATAGCACCTCTCCAGACACATACAAATGACTTGACAGTTTTATTTTTATTTGCATTTCCTGTATTGTATTATGTATTATTTGACTGTATGCACATTAGAAAACTTAATCTTTATCTTATCAGTTTAGAGCCAAACAATAGCTTAAATGGAAAAGATTAGGCTTAAAAGAATTTAAAACTACTTAAAGAAATTAATTTGAGTTACTGAAACATAATAACAGCCCTCTGTTTATGTGTAGAGGAGTCATACATGATTTCTTCTCTACTGATATGGAAAAAAGCTGTAATATATGTTTGAACTATGTTCTAATGCAAAGAAAACTTTTCCCTAGAATTAGAAGCTTGAAGAGTTCATTATCTGTGGGTTGGACTTCCTTGTGCCATTCCTTAGAAAATCCAGCTGCTGTGGATGGGAGTTTTTATTCCAGAGCAGCAAAAATTATTATTTCTGGGTTTAGACATAGACTATTCACTTGGTTGTCCTTCTTGCACAGCTTTAGTTGAACTTCTACACTTTTTGAAAACTCTTGTGCTGGAAACTTATTTTAAAACAGGACTTTCGCTGCCTCAGATGGTTTTTCTTTTCCTGTGACAATAAAGATTATACAGATAGACATTCCTCTCTTTTACTTATGCTTCATAAATCCCAAAGGGGGCATGAATATCTTGTGGTCATTATGCTATCTACTGGCTATTTTGCATAATTGGAAGGATTTTTTAATTTTAAACTTGAAAGCTAAATTATCTAGAATTAAATAGATTCAGTCCTGATAGGTCTGTCTCTTGCTACAACAAAAAGTCACACTTTTAAACTGGATTTACAGTGCAGGCTCAATATTTATTTCTTACTAAAATTAAAGTAGTTGTTTCAGTTAAGGTTTCAGCTTGTAACTTGTTTATCTTCTGACATATCCTGGCAGAATAAGGTGGCTTGCATCGAGAGACATCATCATGGGAAGTTCCAAAGAATCACCCCAAGTATTAGTCATATATAAAAGCATCTTATAATTATTGGTAATGCAAATAAAGTGCATAACAATTTCATCAACATGTTGCGAGCTTATATTAGCATTACATTCTAATTCAAACTAATGTGACCCAAACATGTTCTTTTCATCTCCTTTTCAAATAATATGCTACTGAAAGCTTTCTGGATAGTTTTTATACTTCAGGATACCTGTTATTCAAATCACAGATATCCAGGAAACTTTTAGGTTCAAAAAGTCCGTGGTTATATTTCTGCAAAGTAATAATAATAAAAAAGGTTAAAACCCACCAACGCTCAACAACAATATGCAAGAAAAATCTAACTCAGTGAAGTCAAGTTCTTTCAAAGGCTCTGTGTGATGAATGGTAAGGAAAGACTTTATGAATCTAAATTAACAGAGCAAGTTTTATATAAAACTGTGTATATATAGGCTGATGAATTAATAATTAATATCACTTTAGCTTAATTTCCTTAATGATGTAATGTATGATGAGTGTACATGTATTGCTCAAGAAAGTTGCCAAATAGAGAACAAATTATTTATAAACATCAGTGGAGACATGCTGAATAAAACTTTCATTTTTCCCAATGTGCAAACCCCTCTCTATAAGCATTACTTTCAGGACAAAACCTGGAAAGATTGCCATAAGAAGCATAAAGAACCCTTTTCTTTATGTCCCGTAAAAATAGAAATGTTTCCTTTTCATGCTCAGTCTATGTGCATACTACAATGTCTTCTAGTAGTTATTTTTCACATTTTTTTCCCATTTGTGAACTGACTATATTGAATTCAATGATTTTTTTCTTTTCTTGCAAAAATTATTTTCAAATGAGTTGAAAATTAAATTAATGTTGAAAATTAATATTAATATATACAATAATATAATAACATAATATAATATTAATAATATAAATTGCTTATTTAAATTGTGCTGTAGAATATGTATTTTATAGTCTTAATATGAAAACTATTTTGGAAATCATTTCAGTATCTCAATGCGTAAGACTTTAATAATTCAATAAAATTTGAGATAATACTTGAGGATTGCTTAAGAACAATTAAAATCTATTACTATATTTGTTTTTCCTGCCCACATCTCAAGAATCTTAGAGCATCAGTTGCTTTCTTTACCTGTTCTAAATGGCTGAACGACTACTGTATTTGTATTAGCAAATACAGTTTCCGTAGCCAGTATGTACCAAATGCTATTCTAACCTCGTCCTGAGCAGAGCTGATAAATAATACTGTGTGTTATCAAGCTATTTAAAAGTGAATGAGTACTAGTTTAGTTGAGGTTGTAGGGAACCCTTTTGGAAGGGTTCTTAACAAGAATTAATTGAGAACATGTTTTGTATACTGTAGAGATATTTTGTTTTCCTAAGGGGCTGGAGAATTACTGTCACACATTAAGATTTCAAGAAATTGAGAAGATGCTGTTTATTCTCATATGGTGTGTAGCTTATGATGTTGTTTCAGTCTTTGATGGAAAAATAAGTCTGTGAAAGCTAGTTGTTCTTTTCCTTTTGATCTCTGTAAAGTTCTTTTATCTTCCACACCATTACTGTAAAAATTCGAACTACTAGCCTAGTCTATATACATATTTGTCTTTTAAGTAATAGATTTTCTTTGAAGGAGAGTTCCCTGAGCTTTGAGAATCTCTTATTGCTGTTTTTCTCATCCTTTATTCTATTGTGAGATATCTCATTCTCCTGGCAGAAAATAAGATGTAATGCTTTTAAGAAGAGTCAGATAGGAAGACTTGCCTTTCTCCCTTCCTCTGCAGCTCATGTTAAGCCTGTATCTGTATTCTCAAGCTGGGATCCCCGGGTGCATTTTTATCATCCTGGCTGCTTAGGCTCTCATCCTGCACGTGGGTGTCTGTGAACGCACCTCTGTGCTTATATGAAGTTCCTTAATGCCATCATCTGTGCATTGTCTCTACAGAGTTAGACTGTAGCAGTGGTGGGCTGGCCTTCCTAACAAGGAATGAAGTTAAATACTTGAGATACTTAATACGTGACTGTGAATGCTTCAAGTTGGATGAGGTTGAATTTCCTTTTATGTTCCAGGCGGATACTTCACAGAGATTTGAAAGCCAAGAATATATTTTTGAAAAATAATCTTCTTAAAATTGGTGAGATTTCATACTTTTTAAAGATACCTTCTAGTAGGATATAACAGTCCAGCAGACATTTTGTCAATAAGGAGATTTAAATAAAGTCATGCCTGATATAGCATTTTGATTTGCAGTCAAACATTTATTTGACAGTCAGACACAGGAACAGGGGCCCAGAGAGGCAGTGAAATCTCCAGCCTTGAGGGTGCTCCAAGCTTGGCTGGACCTGGACCTGGACCTGAGCAGCCTCATGTAACTTTGAAGTTGGCCTTGCTTTGAGCCAGGAGTTTGAATCAGATGACCTTGTGAGGCCTCTTCAAACCTACATCATTCTGTAGTTCTATGATTTTGTGGTGTTTTTATTTTGAAGAATTACAGAAAATTGTTTTTTCCATATTTTAAAACACTGGCAGTTTTTTTGGATGTACAGTCATTGTACCATGTCTAACAATAAACACAAAGAGTTTATATGAATAGATATAGATTTATATGAATAGATTATTGTTTCTGCTGTTACTTTTAGGGGACTTTGGAGTTTCTCGTCTTTTGATGGGTTCATGTGATATGGCAACTACATTTACTGGGACACCATACTACATGAGTCCAGAAGCACTGAAGCACCAGGGATATAACACAAAATCTGACATTTGGTGAGTAGTCAGCATGCTATTTTGGTTGGATTAGGCATTTATTTTCTAGGTCAGCATTTGATGTTATTTAGGAACTACTTTTTTTTTTTTTTTTTTAAATGGCGCTCTCAGTAAGGTGCTCACACTACTCCACTAAAACTGTTCCAGGACATTTATATCATATGTTGCAATTTGAAGGTTTGCTCTTTGTGTTAAGAAGCATGTAGTTTGCTATTATTCTGGGTTATCTGGGACTTCAAAGGCAAGTAAGATTCAGGTCCAGTCTCTGCCATGACACAGGATGATTGTGGACCAAGTTCAGGTTTTGCTAGGAAGGGGGAAATATTTTTCTTTCTCATATTGAGATAGATGAATGGAAAGAAGCAACTTTCTGTGAAACTTCCAAGTGGACGAGGAAAGAGTGATTCCTGGCTGAGAGGGAAGCAGGAGGACCTTCTTAGGAACTGAACTGAAAAAAACTGGCAAGTGCAAAAAGAAAGAAGGTACTTGGAAGGGGAGCTGAAAATGGGAATAACTGGAGTGTTAAGACAGAAGCAAAAAGGCACTGTTTTAGAAAAGGCTCAAAGGTAGAAAGAAAAGTGTCAGTTCTGTGCTTAGATGGCACAAACTCTTGAGATCAAGACTTCTGAGGTGATGATTAGAGAATCAAGTTGAGAAGCTGAGATCTCTTGAAAGACGTTAGGAAACCTTTAGGTGTGCAGATATTCTTGCAAGCTAAGATGAAGAATGATTTTTTGGAATGGGGAAAATATCTGGCTTGTTTATATTTAAAACATCTTGTGTTTTAAGATGATAGTTAAAAGTATTGTGTTTTTTAATTCTGTCATAGTATTTTTATATAAAATGTGCTTTGTTTCTTCTCTTAAGAGGTGTTTTTTTTCTGTAGGTGTGCATATCTGGAGGTTCCTTTTTTATGAATATTTCAAATCAGGAAATTTTCTTCATAAAACGTTTGGCCACTGGAATGTAGTTTGTTTACTTGATAATTTACTCTAACTTCTGCTCAGTTCTGCCTTTTCAAATTATACTTGTGACTGCAGGGTGTAATTCTAAAAGTTAGGAACAGTCATCTGTACTTTCAACTGGTAGCAACCATTTTTCACAGTTAACATGTTCAATCCAGTCAACGGATGTGTCAGGAATCTCATCTCACGGTCTGTGTAGCTGAACTGAGATGGATTTGATGTCAGATTCTCTCCTGTTTATCTGTATCAAAACAAATATCAGTTAATACATGTAGTCAATAAAATATATTGAGAGAAGATTTCAGAAGATGTCAAAACAAGTGAATAGACAGGGAAACCTGCCTTTTGTGCTCTTTTACTGTAAAGAATAATTTCTCTTATTGCAGTTGAAATGGAATGTAAAATACATGTTTAAGTTCTATTTGTGGTTACAAGCGTCAATCCATAGAAGTCATTGAAGTTGTACAGAGTAAATGAAAGCAGAGTTTGGTCCAATATTTTTATAGATGGTGTGTTGATCACCCTTTTAAAAGTTACAAAATAGCAGAAAAAAGCCCCCCCCCCCCCCCCCCCCCGATATTAGCTTTCTGCTATACTTTATTCATTTTGTAATCTTTCCAAAGCAGTACCAAGAGCACTCATCTGAGGGTGGAAGTGCCTTCAGTAGGAGCTTCTTGGCCCTTACTGTAGGGGCACTAAGGAGGAGATGCACCCTGACTCACTAGACCCCCAGCCCACAAAACCCTTCTCTTTCTGAGCCAAGAAACTCTCTTTTGATCAGGACTTGTCAACTACCATGACTCATATGTTTGATGGATACTTTCATCATTTCATCTCTTTGTTTAATCTTTTAATAATGATTCTGTTTGATTTTTTTGCATTTGCCCCATTTAACAGGGGCCAAAAGACGAGAGGTCCCTGAGCACCCAGGGGAGCCCACCCTAGAAGCTCCATGTGAGGTGAAATCCTTGTGCCACTTTGCAGGAAGTTCAGTTGCTCATCAAGAAGTTGCCCAAGTCTTTTATGCGTACCTGAAGTGACGTTCTCTCTTCAGACTTGTCCTTCTGATCTCTAGCAGAAGTCACAATGTTACACACAAAAATTCAGAATTACAAGTGTTCCTATGTTAAATGTAAGACAATGTAAAATATCTTCTAGAGAAGGCAGTTATTGCTATCTCACTATGTTATAATGGTCCTCTCAGTGTTCAGTTCACTTAATCATTGTTCATTGGAAAGACCTTAATTTATGCTGCGTTAATGATGTGCTCTAAAGAGACATTGTGCTTTTCAGGTTCACTGAAATGTTCTGCAACTGGCTCTTCAAAACTGGCTTGAATATTCACAGTGCAGCAGCTGGTGCAAGAAGTATTGTCCTTTATAACCCAAGGTCAATAGATGGGAAAAAGCCTCATGTTTTATAGTTTTTATGTACAGAAGAAGTTCTGCAATTAGGCTAGAGAAGCTGCAGCGTTTATGTTTGTCCTTAGTTAAAATTTCAGGGCTGGAGTTCTTTGCTATTCCATGTTTTATGCCAAATCTTAATTCACAGGAGGCAAATTAAAACTGGCATACATGTTTTCCTTACCATCCCTGAGCCTGGACTGGCCAGGAAGTAAGTGAAAGCCTTTGCAGATGACACAGTCTGGGGTTTCCTGCTTTCCAGGCGAGGAGCTTCCTCGGGGCGCTGGTCTCAGTTCAGCAGTTCACCAGCCCCTCTGCCCTTCGGTGCTTCCCCTTAACGAGCCGGCAGATGGAGAAGAGACAGTGCAGCGCCGGCAGCCAAGCTGAGACAGTGACTAGTTCAAGAGGCCAGGATGGATCGAGGATTAGCCGGTGATGTGTGTGCATACATTTGGCAGCTGGGGCTCACTTTTACACAAGCATAGTGTGACCCAGAGGCATTGCTGTGCCGGGGTCCTGGTGACCCTTCCTGGCCTTACGCACTGTGTGGTGGGACCGGCGCTGGTGTTGGGGGTCAGCCAGCGTTCCCCCACCACTGGCTCTATGGCGCTGCATTCATGTGTCAAGCAAACTGAAGACTGTGTCATTTTAAGGCATTTCTTATGGTCAGGAAAGGTGAAGCCATGTGGTGGGACATGGTTGCAATCTGTTTCTCTGGGACAGTGAGCATTTTATAATTTATAGAAAACAACACAGAGGGAGACGTGTGAAATAGCCAGTAGCCTGGTGACTAAGATGGTCCCCAGTGGTGTGAGGGACCAAAGTTAGCATTTCTGGTCTGAATCGGACAGAGACCTTGGTCTGAACCTCTGATATCCAAGAGGAGCAGCGGGGTGATTTTCAAACCTTTCCAGGCAAAAGTTTCATCAAACCTCTGTGGCTGACAAAGCCTCCAAACTTCTTCTTTAACCTAAGTTCATGTTCCAGTGACACTCTTTCCCTGGAAAATGCCTGACCATCTCTGTACTTGTAGGAACACGACAAGTAGGACTCATCCCCTGTGTTAAACCACATGTACTAGGTGTATATATTAGATCCTTTGGCCTTAGACTGATTTAGCTTATTAGTTCTTTTGTTTTACAAGGCATGTGTGGGTTTTATTTTTTTATTTGGGAGAGGTTTTTTTTAAAATATTGTTGATAGGAAATAGTGGGTCAGAATCTACCCAGATTACGTCAATGTCATCCAACTAAGACTGTTGAAGAATCATGGCAGAACAGGTCTCCCAGCACCAACAAATCCAGATGGAGACCCGTCAGCAATGTTATTAAGAAAGCAATCAGAGATCCAGGGGGATTACATGAAAGTCTACCAACAAAGTAACAATTTTAATCAGCTTTTATTTCAGTCCGTGCAGTGACTAAAAATCATCACTCCAGCCCAAACAGACATGGGCTTCGTGACAGGCTGAGAAGAATCGGCATCTTCTAACTCACAGAACTGTTCAAACAAAAAAGAAAACATTTTCTTCCAGGGAAGAGTAAACAAAGAGCAGGTACTTAGTGCATTCATGGCAGTTGTGACTACTCCCTAATGCATTGGGTGAGTGCTAACTTTTTATCTGAGGTTTTCTGAACAACAGGGATACCTTTGTACTTTCCGTTATCTTCATGCAACCCAGAAAGCCCAGACTTACCAAATAGGTCAATGATAACTGCTGCAAATGTTCCTAAAGCTAAAGGGTGCTGTTGTATCTTCCCCAGAGATCTCTTTTGTTCCAGAAAACTGGCATTCCCTTGGCACAAGGGCTTCCAACGAGTTTAGGTCCTGCTTTTTTCATACTGGGGACTGAGCATCACTCTTGCTCATCCCAGTGGAAACTATCTTCCTGTTCAGCTCCTGAATAACATTACCACGATTTGCCTGCCACTAGTAGTTAGCACTGTATTGCACCCACAGTTTTTTGCAGGTTTTCTAACTGTGAGAGCTTGGAGTTGTTCAGATGAGACTCTGAAATCTGTACTGGCTGGGAGTCTGCCAAGGATCAGTATAGGTCCTCAAGTGCAAATATTGAGTGCCCGTCTGTGCAATGGCTATTCTACCTATATCGTATTTTGTTTCTGAGTGCATGAGATAAAATGTATGCAAACAGTTATCAGCAATAACATTTCTCTCTTCTTTTCAAAGCTATGAGCATATAAGGTAAACATCCAGGAACTTTTCAAAGGATTTATGCATAGTATATGTTATAAATAATCTCAGAGGCAGAAATGATAACAGAAGTAATTTAGTTGAAAAACAAATGCTTTTTTCACTTAGAGACTTAGCAAATTCTTTGTAAGAGAGGTATAAATAACTTCCTTTTTGTCTTCCAGAGACAAAGCAATGTCACAGTCACATGTAAATCCATTGTACTCTATGTCTTCCATCAAGTACTATCAGATTTTGACAGATGGTTTGTCTGTAGGGTTTGGGTAGATTGGGGTCCCTACACCACAGATCTTGAGACTTTTATTTTAATTGTGCTTGCTTGTCTGTGCTTTTCCCCCAGTTTGTCTTTTTCTTTAATATTAACAATCCAAAAATGGATTTTTTTTTTTTACTGCCAAATTTTATGTAGAATAGTTACCAAAAATAGCAGTAAAAGCAGTGAAGACCTGAAAAGCAGTGGCTGAGAGAGTTGTGATGGTATGTGTGTACATGTACATATTCCTCATAGACTCTGGAGTCAGCAAATTCTTAAGACCTTCTGGTATGATCAGACTAAGAGATGTAAGCCACAAAGGTATATGCATTTACATTATCTGGCTTTTGGAGTTTAATTTAAAAGGTAACTTGGATCTTACAGCCTTTGAAGAACTGTAACATAGTTTGGAAAGATCTACAAAAGACCAGAAGATGTTAAAAGGACGGCAATGCTTATGTAAACAATTAGCACCAAAAACCTCAGGGTGGTTTCGCGTGAGAAGTTAGAGGTCTGTCAGTCGATATTGTAGAGAATGCACTGAAGCCTGTCCAGACACTCTGTTTTATGATGTAATTGAGCATAAGTAGCTTCAACGTGAAATGGTCATACATCAATTTTGCTGAAATGAAGTGCTGTTTAGGACCTTTGTCAAACCTATTCATGAATATAGGGAGCCGTCAAACCAAATGTGCTGGCTGGATAGTTTAATGACCATTTTAGAATTTTATAACACTGGCGGTTATACAAGCTAAGATTCTAAAAGTAATTAAATTATATGTTTGGGTCATGTGCAGGTTGCTTATGGGAATCAGGAAGCAATTTGCTCTTGCTGAATAGGCTCCTTACAAGATGCTTAGGCCAGAACCGTAGAAACACAACTGAGAAATGCAGTCTTGAGGCAAAAGCTTGGTGGTAACTCCCTCAGGCAATTGCAGCTCAGCAGCTGTCCTGGGAAGAAATAGCCTTGCTCTGGGACCCAGGACAGCATTTCTTGGCTTAGGAGATATTGATTTAATTTCAAAGAATTGTATCCTGCAGTAAAAACTTTATTCTTTTTCCCTCATTTTTCTTTTATTTTCTTCCTTTCTTTTTCTTTCATGGGGCAGATGGGGTTTTCCTTGGGTAGCCTGTTCACAGCCCTCGTTGCAGCGGAATGCCCTGGGTATTCTTTTCATCTTTCTGCAAAGCCTCAGGTGTAGTCAGAGTATTAAACTAGATGAATAAAAGGGCTTCCCTGATGTGGCAAATCCTGTGCTCCTAACGGCTCATTAAGCAGTTTCTAGCTGCCAGAATCAAGCAGCCTCCAAAACAGATTGATTCTGCAAAAAGCAGTTATAGTACAGTCTGTCAGGTTGGGGTTTTCCTTCCTTTTTTCTTCCCTCTGGCTGGTTTCTATTTTTGTTTGATGCTTTCAGATGCCATGTGTGCAGGGTTTTTTTGTCGTTCTTTTTGTTTTAAGTATTTTCTCATGTAGTAATTATCTTGTTTCAGAGTTTGAACATACATCATAAATATCGATCATCATCTGTGTGTTACTATTTACTGATTTTGGAAGTTTGAAAGCTGGTTGACAGTTAAATCTTTAAAAAACTAGGCAATTATTTATATACCTCAGTAGTTGGACTTTATGCAGTTGTTAGCAAAAATGTTCTGCTAATTGTTTTCACATACTGCTTGAAAAGTACCAGTGAGTGAGCCCCCATATTCTCTTCCTCTTCCTTATTTGCATTGTATGTAGAGCCTGGGTTTCAGCTTTAAAATTATTTGCTCTTGTTCTTTTATTGTCAGACAGACCGAATCAACTCCTCTTCTTTAACTGAAATGAATAATTGAAACTTTATTCATTATTTGCTTTCAAAGATAATTTTTATACCCTTTTCATCAAAGCCATTCACCTATACGTGCTTCTGCTTACTATCACTATGCTTTATTTTCATACGGCTTCTGTAAATTATAGATACGACGATCAAATACTACATTAAGAGTTGCTCTGATATTTAAGTTGGTTACTTAGATAAGTCTGGTCCTGTATCTGGCTCTCACCAGCATTTTCTATGACCTTGATTGAGTCACTCATCGGTGCCTCGGTTCTCCTGACTGCAAACTGGAGCTAACGCTGAGCATCCTTCAAAGCCTGGAAAGCACAACTCCCCTATTTTTTAAAAAACATGTGTCAGACAGAACCCAGTTGAAGTGCAAACTGTTATGAATAGTTATTATATAGATTATTATGAGAGTGTTTATGTTAAAATGTTCAACTTGGTGATCTTTTATAATCTCCATTAGGACTGGTGAATAAGAGCCTGGTAAATAAGGTGATGGTAAACCAGAGGCCCATTTAAAATTGTTTGTAATCATTCCTTCTGGTTTTTAATGATATAAAACTGACACTGGTTCTTACCTAGGTCTCCAGACCTACATGTTCAGATTTCTTCTTTTCTTCTCCAAATAAAATTTCAAGGAAATTTAGTTTTAGATGTTGCAATATGATGCTCTCATCTGAAATTTGATATTTCTTTGAGTACAAACTGATTTCATAATCTATTTTGGGTATGTGGCCAAACAAGTGAAATCACACCAGAAGAAACTTATTTGAAACTGGCATTATTTAATTTGAACTTGAATTTTAGCCTCAGTTTGTTGTCAGAAATTAATTTGCAAAACCAATTTAAACAAATCTATGTGCAAACACTACTGAACTATTTTCTCAGTCACTAATTAAAAAACTTCATTCTTAATTTAATGAGTAACCACTTAAAGTAGTTCGTATAATAGGGTTTTACTTTATTTTTGCATATATATATGAATATATGTATTTATATACAGAATTTAAGTTTGTGCCTTCACTTATGGAAGTAGAATGACGATTTCTCCTGTTTATAAAGTTACTAATTTGTGATCTGAATAAAAATATTTCAGATGAGAAGGATAGCATGATAATGAAATATCCTGTTCCCAGGAGAAAAGGGCATACAATTGTGATTTTACTTACTGTAATGTCACTATGCATGCTACTTTCAAAAATATTGTTTATACGGTTCCTATTATTTTATTCTTCAAGGTCTCTGGGATGTATTTTATATGAGATGTGCTGTATGAACCATGCATTTACTGGACACAATTTTTTGTCTGTTGTGTTAAAAATCGTAGAAGGTGATACACCTTCTCTTCCTGATAGATATCCAAGCAAACTGAATGCTGTGCTGTGCAGGTATGTTATTTTCTTGTTTAGCATGTTTTTAAGTTAATTTGGAAAATTGCTTAATTATGACTTTTGGTTTTTAATGTTTCAGCATGTTAAATAAGAATCCTTCATTGAGACCAGCAGCAGCAGAGATCCTAAAAATCCCTTATATTGATGAACAACTAAAGGTATATAAGAAAAAGCGATAGCTGTACACTTATTGTTTGAGTATGTATTTTGCAAAAGCAGAATGGAGGCAGAGAAAATGTGTTGAGAAAAAATAATTAGATAGCAATTCATGGGAATATGAATCCAGGGGGCTTTCAGAGCTAAATTACAAATATGACTGAGGTAGCGAGGCAGTGAGAAGTGAAGCCCTTGTCACTTGACATGCTGAATGTATCCCCTTTTAAATGTTATGAGCAATAAGAAGAACGGGCATTTATGTGTAACAAGGGCAGATCATTCGGGCCTGGGTACATATAATCTCTAAACTGTTCTGGTTAGTCATAGTTTTAATGAAAAACAGGGCACCTTGCTCTTTTGGTCCCTGCTTCAGTGTATATATATTGGCTTTCTAAGAAGGTGGGGGAGGAAACTGCTCAGTCAGTTTTTACATTGGGACTGTATCGGATCATAGCTAAAGAGTCTGGATCACTTTAGCCTTAAGTGTTGATATCACTTCTATTTTATTTCCTTGCAGAATATACAGTACAAGTTCACACACATGACTGTGAAAGACAAGGCACGTAACTGGCAGAAAGAAGCTGCTCCCATTTTTGATGCTGTGTAAGTATTGAGTGTTTTATGGGCAGCAGTATGCGAAATTACAGTGTTACCAAATAATGTCATGTTGTAAACACTTGTGTTAATCTCATAGTGCCTTATATATTAGAAGGACCCATTCCCCAGAAATACAGAAGAGCAACCACATTAGTGAGATGCATAATTAAGATTTAGGGGAAAAAAAAGGATTTGCAGATCAAATATTTTTATTATATAACTGTGTAAATTGCACATGCATGTGTAGTGTATGCATATGTTAATTTAGTACCAATTGGTAAGTAAATTATGACCTCTGTATTTACATTTTGAGGGTTTAGATCATCATTTTAGTTATGTCATGATCATTTATAGTGCTGCTGTTTGTGTACCTACTAATTTTTGAACGTGAAAGCTATGTTCCTAAATGACACCAAACTAAAAGCGTATACACTTAAACTAATATTCAGCTATATGTCTGTAGGATACTATTATATTTGTCTTGTAACTATAGTGAGAAATTAAGGCTGGCGATGTTTCTTGACTCTTACATCAGTAGTGCCTTCGCACATGATCTCTCTTTTAGGCACTGAATATATATTAAATTAATTAATTGCATTAAATTACAGTGCTGCAATGATTAAAGCAAATGTCAGTATGGGCAATTTCATTTTGCCTTTGTAAATTAGCACTGCAGTTTTGATGGCAGCTGGCCCTCCCCTTTGCTTCCTGTCTCTGAGTTTTCTGTACATGGTTTTGCTCTGTTAGGGGCTAGCACACTCAAAATCAGGAGTTTGTGATCCTGTGCGGACGCAAGGGACATCCATGTTTCTTGTTTCCTCTAAATAACTGCCAAGACTTTACCAGCTATCTGAAATTTCTTTTGAATTATTAGGTAACAGCAATAAAGAAGCCCATGCTCCAATCCAGAATTAGCAGCGCCTTTGAGGCAGTAGGCCTTTCCCCTTTGGTTTTTGTGACCTCTGCTCTCAGAGAGGACCCATGGTTTTGCAGCTGTGGTCACTTTGCAGGTGTTGCCAATTCTGCTGCTTGCAAGCATCCCTTTGGGACAGGTGACCAGCTTCAGCTTTTCCAAAGAAAGTGTTATTTAGTATCAGCGGTAGAAGAAAGCGGAGCAAAGACAGTGGAATTCAACACAGCAAAACCTTCTGTACACCTTTTTTACCCAGTTTAACTACTGGGAGTGTATCTGTAAAGCTGTCATCTCTACAAATTGTGGTTTGGGTTTCCACCCTGTCACTTCTGTTCTTGCTGTCTGTCATTGACAGGTGAGTGTCTGTCTTTTTGTGAGACCAAAGTTCTCTGGTTTGATATAAATAGGTACCTTTAGTACAAATAGGTTGTTGAACTTTGCAAGCATAGATGTAAAATGCAACAATAAATGATACCTGTATTGGCTAGTAACAACTATCTAATAAATAACAGCAAATGGAACCAGCTGAGACTGCTGTCAAGTTTTTGGCCTTACTATTCTGCATGATTGCTTCTGCTAGAAATAACCCTTTGCTAGTATACTGGAAATACAAGAGTCAGACAGGTAGATATGCAATAGCTGGGAAATATTAGATGTATCTTTTGTCTATGGCTGCTGTATTCAAGTTGATTTAATTAACTTTGAGTGGATTCCTGCCTCTTCAAATTAAATGTATTTAGCGGCAGAGATGTTCCTTGGACATGTACCTTAAATAGTTTTAGGGCACTGAAATCTTGCCCAAATATTATGCCAACTCTATCTGAATTATATTCAGTATTTAATGCTTATTGAAACATAAAGTATGAGAATCTTCAAGAAACTTTTAATCCATGCCTTTATTTTGTGGGTACAAGATTTCATCTATATGCGCCAGAAGATTGTAGATGCTTTGAGGAAACAGTATTTTTACCTGCAAAATATATACCCAAACTTCATATATCCCCATGCTTCTAGAACAGACTGATAAAACCACGTTCTATTATTTGTAGCATATACTGTGTTCCATACCTGATCCATTGTCATTAGTTTGAATATATTGAGTCTCATCACCTTCCAAATGGACATCATATATTGACAGAGCTAGCATATGGGGAGGACATTCATGTATATCCCAGAATCTGTAAATATTCTTGTTCAAAAGCAAGTCTGTAGTCTCTAAGATGAAGAGCAAGTTCTAACTACAAACATCATGTTCTTATACTTTCGTTAAAAGGAAATAGAAAGTCAGCTGCTTCTGTGCAGAGGTCCAGAGTTCCTAAAAATTGTAGAGCAGTGGATGGCAAGTGTTTTTGAGCATGGAAATTCACCTTGAGGTTTTCAAATTCAGAGCATCAATTTGAGAAAAAAATCCTAGGAGAAGCTTCACTATAAATTATCTTCAAACGTGCTGCAGTCTGATTATTTTTGGCTAAATGTTTGTAATATGCATAAAGTCATAATCTTATTATGACCGTCATTGTATTTATGAGTGTGTTAGCTGTCTGTATTGCTACTGGTAAGCAAAATGCCAAATAATTTCTGCAATCCCAGATCTAAAGAGGTAGGTAAAATGAAATAAAAATACCTGAAAAATGGTAGAGAGCAGAAAAGTGGAGGAGAAATAATTTAAACATAGTGAATTTCCCACATCTGCTGTAATGAAGCAATACTCTAGTCTGAGTGAGTGTACAAGGAGCTGCTTGTTATAGTGTCCTCCTCAATCATTGCTACTTTATGATTTTTTTTCTCACCAGGAATTATTTTTGCCATGTATAGTTGAGTCGAGTTTCTTCTAGTAAAGGCCTCTAATGGCTTACTTTATTTCAGACCCATGCAAGTCATAAATTTTAAATATTTAAGTAAGCATAAAGCTGTGCAAGTTCAGTTTCGACTTGGATGAAAAATGGCTTTTTTTCCCAAGAGATTCTTATAATTTAAATTAGAGTTTTTTGCAGGGGACAAGAAATATGTCTACATTATTCATACTTGAAGAGTTAGTTCCATTCTTATGAATAATTGAACTCTTCTTGTCTTTGTCCTTAGTCTTTCATATTTCACACTAATATTTGTATCTTTACACTATTTCCCTCTATAATGAACATTTGAAAAGCATAATGAAAACTTCTCATTTATTAAAATCTTGATTTCAAAATGATAGTCCAGAAGGAGCATTACAATTTGTATGGTTACAAAGCTGGGCTCTTAGATGATCAGAAGTGAATTTATCTCATAAGAGCAAAAATAGTGATTTGAAATGAATACTTGGTATCATAAATATATAGTATAATAAATATATATTGGTGTAAGTGAAACATGACTGCCAAGGCATTTCAAACTATGGTTTAATTTTTGTAATTACTGTAGGATGTGAGATAAAAATCTGAGATTAATATCCTTTTTCTGATACAGGACTAATATTGCTCTCCTGTGTGGATAAATACAACTGAGATACATATGTCAATAATTCATGCTCAGCTTCCAGAGATGGTCTATGGAGACCATTTTACCGGTGAAATGTTATTATTGATTAGGACCAGAAATTTAAGAGGACAACATGATAATTATATCTGTCATTAAAGACACATTAATATTCTCTTTTATTCTAGACAGCTTGTAACAATCAATGTAAAATGTATGGGTCATACTGCTTTTTTCTGTGGTTCTCATTTAAAGACTGCCTTTGTACTTGGAATATGCTCAATAATGAAGCCTGACAGGGTAAATAGTTCACTGTGCTTCAACATTTATTCTTTTAAGGAGCTGAGTTTACCTCTTTCCATTCTCACCTGAAATGCCTGAAATGATTCATGTTCTTCATGAATCTAAGTCTAAGTTTAAATATTTGAATTTAAAAGAGGCATTTGCTTTCCAAACTAAAGTCTATTTAGTCTGTTATAGTACCTGTGACTTTCTAATTATTCCATTTGAAATGTCACTATGTTTCAATATCAAATCAAAATACTGATATTTACATTTTTATATGAAGATGGGTTTGCATGCATTCAATTTCAGGCAGAGGAAAGTTCATTTGCAAACTCTGCAGGAACTGTCTGAAGTACAGAAAATGACACCACGGGAACGAATGAGGCTGAGGAAGTTAAATGCTGCAGATGAGAAAGCAAAGAAGTTGAAGTAAGTTGAGCATAACATTAGCATTGTGCCCTAACCATGCAGTTTTCCCCATCCAACAGTCTAACGAGAGAGTTAGAATTGTCAAGGTAAAAATAAAAATAGAAAGGGTCTTCAGCTACTCAAAGTGAATGGGGATTTTGGATTAGTTAAATCACAGTAATTATTTATGTAGGAAAAAAAGTCAGCACATTAGCCCAAAACTGGCACTTTGAGTACTGTGATTCTGGTTAAATAAGTATATGAGAGATCTTCAGACGTGTTACAATAGGAGACTTTTTTTTAATGACTTGTCATTTTAAGGATTGCACAGTCTGATGAGTTGAACATTTAGTTACAATCCAGCTTTTGTCAATTGTTTTGGCCCAAGAGATTTGCCAATAGAAGTTAATAGCTCAGAGGACAGTCTTATCAAATGATCAAACGGGGGTAATGTACATGTTATAAAGGCTTTATGATTTATGTTTTTTTATTAAGTGAATGAGACATAATAAAAGGGGGCATTTGAAGGAGAATAAGTACTGTGTCTGAGTAGAATATGAGAAACAGCTGGAAGGCTATGTGTCTATGCATGGATTCCTTTTTTAAATAAACAGAAGAATATACTGTTTTGATGACACACTTGAGGTTTTTCCCAGTTAAAAATATTCAATGTTTTATTTGGTATGAATGAAAATCGGGAAAGTTCCACATTCATTTTTAATGTTTTCTTCAAAAGCATTTTGCAAAGTGCAATGTGACTTAACAAATGTTTACTCAGTTATTTATAGAGGTGTCCTGGTTTCGGCTGGGATAGAGTTAATTTTCTTCTTAGTAGCTGGTACAGTGCTGTGTTTTGGATTTAGTGTGAGAATAACGTGGATAACACTCTGATGTTTTAGTTGTTGCTAAGTAGTGCTTATCCTAAGTCAAGGACTTTTCATTTTCCCATGCTCTGCCAGCAAGCAGGTGTGCAAGAAGCTGGGAGGGAGCATAGCCGGGGCAGCTGACCCCAACTAGCCAAAGGGCTATTCCATACCATGGAATGTCATGCCCAGTATATAAACAGGGGGGAGTTGACCGGGAGGGATGGATTGCTGCTGGCGCATTGGTCAGCAGGTGGTGAGCAATTGCATTGTGCATCACTTGTCTTTTCTTGGGGTTTATTTCTCTTTTTTTGTTATATTCCTTTTCATTACAATTATTATTATTATTATTAGTTAGTATTATGTTGTATTTTACTTTAGTCATTAAACTGTTCTTATCTCAACCCATGAGTTTTACTTTTTTTTTTTCCCACAATCCTCCTCCCCACCCCACTGGGAGGGGGGAGGAGGGAGCGGCTGCCTGGTGCTGAGTTGCTGGCTGGGGTCAAATCATGACAAGAGGGTAATAGAGGGAATAATTATTTTTGATCATGAGAATCGGCATCTTAACCCTGTCGTGCCAAAGCAAGTTAGCAATTCAGTAAGGCAATGATGTCCTTGTACAGAAGATATTGTGAGGTGACATGAAGTCTGAATTTATGGCCTCAGAAACTCTGCAGCTACATATACCTGCAAATCAATAGTAATTGCAGTTGAGCGAAAATGCTCTGTAGAATCACATCCTAGTGTTACTTGTGCCAACTTGCGATGCCCATACCCAAAAGCTGCAAACAAAAAACTAAAGGCCTTCATTTCCTTTTGGAAAATATGTCTGATGAGCATTTATGTCTGTCTGACACTTCCCATTGCATTTGATACCGGAGATGGTATGTAAATTTATTCTCACTTAAAAAAAATCTCCTTGAATTGAAACCACTGTATAAAGGGTATTAAATTTAACACCTCTTCTGCATGGTGTTTTCAATAATATGGTAGGCCAATTTTTGTACTTAAATGAAATTTATAAATAAGAAGTCTGTCTCTTTCACTTTTTTAAAATGGATGGAGATTAGCGAATAATACTAATTGCAGGGTAGTTCTAGTTTGCTTTTAATTTTCTTTGCTTTCTTGCATTTTAGTGTTTCCTATTTAGATTTTCATGTGTTTTTTTCCCCAGCAACAAAATTAATTATATTTATTTTGTAATATAAAAGCAACATATTAATCTTCAAACGTTGTTCTCAGTCATGAATCTTTAAAATGGATCTATAATCAGCTCTGGGTTATCGCCAGCTGACTCTGGCTGAAAGTATTTGAAATAGTCAAAAACAGTACCTTCTCAGAGTGGGGATCTGCTTTCGGCAGTGCAAATCTAGAGACTGATGGGAAGGGAATATAGTAATGGAAACTGGAAGAGCTGCTTAATGTAGCACCTGGCTTAAGTAGTCCCATACAGAAAAACACAGTTATCAACTCTGCCCCAGGTGAAGTGTTCATACCATGCAAGTGTTGCATGCCTGTCTTAAGCTGAAATGTCCCTGCACTACATGGTGGAATAAAGTCCAAAGTATTTAAGATCTTTGGAAGAAACAAAAAAGACTGGGAATACTATTTCTCAATTATATTATGCAAGTTGTGAAAGAAAAATATAATAGTGTTTGGAAATAAGGCCTGAAATCTCTTTGTGAGTTCACTAAAACTAGCCTCACCTTGAGTAGATGCCATGAACATTTGGCTCCATGGGAGTCTAATTATGGAATTTGTTTTTCCACATTTACTTTTAGAAGATCCCTTTGTGCGCTCCCTGATATCACATGCTAAACACAAGTATTCTATATTTACAGACAGCTGGCAGAAGAAAAATATCAAGAAAATATCAAAAGAATGCAAGAATTCAGGTCCCGTAATTTTCAGCAGCTGAATATCAATGTCCTACATGTAAGTATGGACTGTTGTTTTGGAGGCCTCATTTATGCACATTCAGTGTACAACACTTTTCTGTTTCCCACATGCTTTCTTTAGCGTTAGAGGCACAGTCCTGTTCTGAGACTAATAATTTGGAAGTGCATTGAAGTCTGGGCCACTTAGCTGAACCTGTGGATCTATGATGAGGAAAAGTACATTCAGTTATTCAGATATGGTTTGATAAACTCTCTATTGATTGCACAATTTTCTTTTATTAAGTCACCCTTAAATATAAATCTGCTCTCTGAAATGTACTTACTGACAGTCTGTGTGACATCAGAGTTCAAAATACATTCATTTTCAAGATAGGTTTAGAATTGTAATCCTTTAAACACTTTAATTGGCATGGCTGTGGGTTCTTTTCATTTGATTAGTTAAGAATATTAACATTTCAACTGGCTTTTTAGTAAGAATGAAGTCTGGGAATGACTCCCAGTGTAATCTGTCCTTTGCTTTTAAGCTATCTGCAACAGAAGATAGGCCTGTTCAATTCTAGCACTACGTCTTATCGTAGAGAGAACAGTGTCAGTTTGGAAACAGTCAGTGAAAGCATCACAGAAATAATGAGGTTTTGTTATGTGCTTTGTCTTCTACCTTTTCTTTCGCATGCTCTCTAGTTTCCATTTCCCATTGTGTCTGAAGAAAAAAATACGTTAAATCTGTCTCTGCTTATGGCTGAGTCACTACTGATCATTTACAAAAAAGTTAGGATTTTTTTTAGTATTTGCCTAATACAAGTCCTAGCAGTTGTGTAGATCAGGGCAACCACTGTATTGTGATCCTGCTGAAAGCTCTAACTGTACCTATTTCTCCATGCTGCTTCGTTCGACTAAGGAATCTGATGAGCAGACTTCAAAACCCCTAATGCATTCTCAGCCAGTCATTACATGCGACTATGTGTCCATAGGACATGATGAACCAAGTGGAAATGAGACGAGTCAACTCTGCATGTCTGAACTTACAGACCATGGTAAGAATTCAAAATTTGATATTGAAATGAAACTTCCTATCAAGAAAGCAAGATTTGATTTTGTCCCTTGTAGTTAATTTGTGGTGGGGAAACTGCAGTATAAAAAGCGGTCAGATTTGTAAAGTTGTCAAAAAAATTACAAAGAGAGAAGGAAAATAATCTATGTGGATGTATGTACAGCAGATGTACAGCAAGGTTACGTGGCAGGAGGTCTGTGTTCCCAAAGTTTGAGTGACCTGTGAGCAGCGACGGAGGTGAATGCACTTTCTCCAGATGAGATGCAGAGTTAGAAGGGAAGAGCTTTAACTTTACACATGTGAAATGACTGGTGTTAGAAAAGCATTTCCTAAACTATCTCTCCAGTGCAAAAATGAGTACAAGAATTCAGAGCGTTTGCACCTTTGGTACACTTTGATGCCTTTTTCTTTATCTGTAACAATGAGAGAAGCAGATGGAAACTCTTTAAACTGTGCTTATCTATACTGTCCTCAAATACTTCGCTACTGTCTAAAGAATATGAAGTACTATATAACATGTACTTTTGTGTAGCTAGATGAACAAGTAGTCAAGCTTTTCAAAAAGAGTCAGACTGTGGAAATGTTGTGCTTAATGAGGCAAATATTTTTAAGAGCACTTTTATATGTTTTGTTTCTACAGTGTTCTGGAATAGTGTCATACTCTTAAATATTTAAAATCATTGTGTAAGCACTGTTATGGTGAAAGATTTTTAATCAGATTAGAATCTTGCAAGCATGCATTAATATACTTTTAGGTATGAAAACTACTTTTCTCTAATAGCTCTGCCTTTTAGTGTTGGTTTGTGTACATCTGTGAAGGTGTACGCCGTTATATGAAAGGCATCAAAATCAGTTTGTTTGTGGTGGAGGTGGGTTTTTTTTAATAGCAAATGGCTTTTTTCTTTCAATGTAGCCTCATCTGTGCCTACGTGGTTGGCTTGCTATTTCATAGTATGAGGAGGGATGACCTGTGTAGGAGAGAACCCAGCTGATAGAAATACATCCTGGGGAGGGTGGGGAAGCTTGCAAACAGAAGACCAAGAGAAAGCAGTGAATGTGGGTGGGAGATGTACAGAGGGAAGCATACAAAGATACCTAAATAGAAACAGAACAACATACATGAAAGGAAAGAAACTGATGTTTCTGCCTTCAGAGGTCATTAAGCTGTTAAACTATAATGACAGAAATTAGATGCATTTATATCTGTGATGCAAAAGTTGAGTCAATCCATTGTACAAAACTGAATGCATGTTTAATTGCTTTTGCCAGAGTCTCTGACATTGAAGGAGTTATGGATAGGCAAGAGAAATTACATGGTTTCTCTTCTTTGCTTTGTGAATACCTTGTTATTCCTGAAGCTGATGTCAAAGCTGTTACTTACTGTATTCAGTATTCATACTCTTCTTTTCTTTAAACATTTCAGTGCAACCATGCATGTCCTACATGTCTAATTATTAAGTTATTAATCGCACCTTTGTATTTGAAAATGTAGAAACAGTTCCAGCTATTGATTTTTCAATAGAATTTGATTCTTGATCAATGGGCTATACAACAGAAAAACAAGAAAACTAGAAGCAAGGCTATAAAATAGTTTTATAAAGTTGTCTTACATGTTAATAAATCTTGCTAACCCATACTAGGTTAGCAGAAGAAGTTAGACTACGAAAACCAGACTAACAAGCTCCCTAGTTATAACTAATAACTAAAAACTGTTAAGGAAGGGGAGAAAAGGCAGGAGAGTGTTCATGAGCGCCAAGCAGGATCAGCAGCAGCCTTTAAATTACTTCAGGGCAGACCTAAAAAAGTCTTCTCAGGAATGGGAAAAGCTGGTAGGGAACAGCTAGGGATAGTACCCCAATCCCAACAGGCAGGGAGGAAAGTTCAAACTAGCTTTGGTTCATATCCTGCAGTCCTTAAAAAAATTTGCAACAGGAGCAGAAGAGAAGAGCAGGGCTTGGAGGACTGAAAGACCAGGCTCTTAAAGGGTTAGGGAGAGGCATAGAGAATAAAACACTTTACACTCTGCTTTCACTGAAAATGATCTAAAGGATTATGAAACACGGTTGTATGTCATTGGGGAAGGTGTGAAATACAAAGCTCAAGGTTTAGCTTTAGTAACTAGATTTAAAAACCATGGCATCTTGATCCAATTTTAGCAGTGGTAGTTACACTTACTGAAAGTTGGGAAAAAACAAGGCAAAGTAGTTAAATAAACGAAAATCACTATGACAGTTTGAGGTTTTGGACTTCACAGTGGATGAGTTTCAGCAATGTCAAATACATTTAACTGCTGTAGACTTCCCTGGGAAGTTTAAATTTCTCTCCATGTTTGTTTTATGTAATCAGCAATGATCTTCTGAACGTTTTTTCTTCTAATTAGCAGCCCTGTGCCCTTGAGAGCCATTTAAAAGAGTTCTCTGAAATCACAAATAGCTGACCAATTTGTTATTCTTCAAGCAGGTTTTATTTTTTGGAATATGAAAGAGATTTGAGTGGCCCCTGTGCTTTTGATGTTGAGATGAACTCAGTCTATTACAGAAAAGATTAATCCAGATTGTTCACAGTTGGTACAACAAGCTCTTCAGAAACTTAAAGAAATAATCTGATTCTTATTCTTACGGAGAAACGCAATGTAAATATTTTTTAACAACAAAATTAAGTTAGTCTTTCAACGTCATGTTCCTTACTATGCCATCCAGTGCAGATTTATTCTTCTCTCAAAGAGACTAGGAACACTGCTGAGTCCTGTGGCCTGATTGAGAGTGTGGTTTTTAAATGTGACTGTTCAGATGTCACTTGCTAAGTCAGACCAGCTTGCGATGGCTGGTGCACCTTGGCATGCTGTTGCCTTTCTCCCTGTTCACTTCTGGGATTCTGGACACATGTTCTGCAGCATCCTCCATGCCTCAGCAGAAGAACTTGGGGAGGCGGGGAGATCAAAGAAACATGAGCTTTTGCAGACAGAAATCACAGAAATTCTTCTGTGTTTGTGTTACTTAAGCTCAAGAAGAAAGGGATCCAGTTTTAACCTGGGAGTGGGCAGCAGTGAAAAATTATGTGAATAGCAAGTTATGCTATTTTTGTTCTAATGAGCCAAGAGGGGAAGCTGTGCATTAAACACACATGTTCCAGAGACATTATCTTGGCTCCTGTTGGTGCTCTGCTAGAGAGAAAGCACTGTCCCCCAATCCCACCACTTTCTCACCATTTGCTTCTGTTCCATGGAAAAGAGTACAAGCTTCAATTTGACCACCAAGTCCAGACTGTGGCTACCATAGGCAGCTACTCACGCTGTCCCTTTCCTAAAGAATTTGACCTGTTTTATACACTCTGGAAAGTTCCCCCTGCTTCTCTGTGTAGAAAGCTGTTCCTGGGCCAAAATATTGCAGTGCTTGTGAACCTTCTTATTTCTGGCTTAGATTTACTTCTGGCTGTTTCATGCCAACATTTTTAAGATGCATTGCCTTATTGCATTGCAGTTTAAGTAGTTCTCTTCCTTCCTTTGCTTATTCTCCTCATGGTTTTATAGGCAACAGTAATATCCTCCTGTGTAAAACCTCTATATAATACTTCTGTATTATTCATACGTTTTAACACTGGTCACTTTTAGCATACCTGAACCTTCCTTCCTATTCCTTCCTCAACATGCTTCCAAGCTGTTACCTCCCAATTTACAATAGATTATTTTGGTTTTAATGCTTAAACTCATGACTCTGTTCTTTGGATTTTCTCCTTTTCCATTATTCCAGTTCTCAAGGTCACCCAGTGTTTGTTGTTATACTATCCTGGTCCTGCTTTGCACTGGTGATGCGCTCCAGCTTAGCTTCTGGAAAGCAGTGCTGTGCATGCTAACTCCAGCAGAGCAGACCTCTCGCTGGCTGGCTGTGCAGTGCTGCTCTTGGTTACCCAGCGGCGTGTTGCTTCTGCGCCCTTCCCACCCTCTTCGTGGTCAGCACGCTTGCAGCGATGGGAAGCGTTTGGAGAGCTGCTCTGCAGTGCTGGCCGAGCTTGCAGGGAAATCAAGTGTCCTTTCCGAAAACATCAGCCTATATAGTATGGGGAATTCATAACCACACAAGCGTGGGACCTTCTCTTGGCAAGCAGTGGCAGCAGGATAAATAGGCAGGCACACTGGGTTAAGGAATATCTCTGTAAATCTTCAGGTTCTGGGACTTTGTCTCTCCAGTTCCTTGATTTAGCTGCATTTTGCATGTGTGCTAGAGCAAAAGATTCTTTTGGTTTAGCTATTACTTTTCTCCACACTGCAGATCTTCAGAGAGTCATGGCAGATGGGTAGGTAGCATTCCTTGCAATTGTGAAGGTTTAAAAATGTGCTTTAAATTTCTATTTCTCTTAAGTTACTATAATAAGTTTCTTAACAGTTTTGCATCTTTACTCATACAATCTAGAATAAAAAATGTTCTCTTTATATGTAAAAAGACAGGCAACAGGGTTGCTAAGAAAGAGTCAGCTAGAAAAAGTTACTTTTATAATTATTATTAACCATATTAAGTAAATGGCTGAAGTATGTTGAGTGTATCATTAGAACGGTATATACTCTTACTGTACTGTTTCAGCTAATTAGACTACTTAATGCGTTCCTTGGAAATGTAAACCTTTGTAAATATAAACCAATGAAAAATGGCTTTACTCATTTGCAACCATTTTATGTAATAGTTTTAATCTGCATTAATTTTTTTAGATTTGAACTGGAAACAAAACTTAAAAGAAATTATATTTTGATAATGAGATATTTATGGAAAGATATTTTATGGTTGTGTTTAATATTCATTGAAAAATGTTGATGTCTCCATCTTATGTGTCCAGGAATTTATGGAATTGTCATCATACAAATAATTTAAAACTAGGATGGACAGAGCAGTTAAGAATATATTGTACTACTGGGAACAGTTTTGCTTTACTGTAGATATCTTCGTGTCTTTTCCATCTCCAGTTTCTCCAAGTACAAGCAAGAGACAAAAGAGCTGAAATAGGTTTCGTATTGAGATTGTACTCAGAGACACTGAGCCACTGTCAGTGTTAAATAAAATATTTTTGTGTCGAAAATATATATGTGTATCTGTACACTTCATTTATTTTCAAGGAATAGCGTAAAATTGCTAGTGATTAATAACTAAATTCCCTTTGTATTTTGATTTGGATTTTTTCTTTTCTGCTACATTTCTCCAGCTCATTTTATTGATTAATTATTTCGGAATATTAAAAAGCATATTTTGCAAATCATGGCAATGAAGCAGGAATGGGCAATGCAAAACATTTCAGGATAAACCTGTATCTATATTTCCTATTTTTGCTGGTACTTACCTAGGAAATGAGTCATTCATCCTCTCTGATTATCATCAAAAAGAAAAGGCACCTTGCAATGAATTGCTTAACATCACTTCCCCCCGCCCCCTCACCCCCATCTCTTGACCCATTTCTTTATAGAAATTATCTCAATTTGGACTAGCATAGATATGCCAATGTACATTTTTCTGGAGATCACTGTATGTTCAGTGCATGTACTTAGCTTTCAATAGTGGTTTTGTGAAAATAATGGTGAGGCAAATTGTATTGTAGTGCTGGCAACTAGAGGTCAGTTTATCTATAAGGAAAAAAAAATGCTGTAAAAAAGAATTGTCCGTATTTAACTGCTCATTTCCATGAATGATAATGAGTGCAGCTGGAATAAAATCATTTATTTTCTAAAACATTAGCAAAAATTATCAACCAAAAAATAAAAGTATCCGTGAGCTACACCCAGCCTTGATGTTATGGATGAATATGGTCAGTGCCTTCCTACGCCAGCTAGAACGAGGCTGTTCCAGCTAGGCAGGTTCATTAGATATTTAATGTTTAATGATGTGGCCTCCTTCTAAAGCGCTACTGGAACCATCATGTAAGTAATGCATTACTTTCTAATATAGCAACATAGTTCATTTTCATCTACTAATTAACTTTATTGAGCTCGTAGTCTACTTTTCTGATTATAAAAAAGTAACCAGAAGGGCAGATGCCCATTTTTCCAGACAACTGGGTATTGAGAGAAGTTTAGGATGCTGAGGGTCATCTTTTCCATCGATTTTGTAGTACTAGTAGACCACTGTGGCTTTTCTGTGTGGGCTACCACACACTGGCCTAGGTAGGATGGAAAATTGCAGCTCTGTCACTACATCACATTAATTATTTGAGTGCAGGTCCTTTTGCTTTGGTTACAGTGTCTTTTAATGAAGCCAGATTTTACAGCATAATTCCTCTCAACTCTGTGTACAACTTGATTCCTATTGACTGGCTCTACGTTTGCAGAGGTATTTAATAAATAGGAAACACTAGTTATGGGGACTTACTTGTAAAGAATCCAGAGAAATCTTCATCAGAGCATGCATTGTACTTATCCATGTGGGAAATTAATATGGAATATCTGAAGTTTCTTAGTTTACTACATAGAAAATCCTCTAGGTAGAGAAGCTCAGTCTTTGCAGTTGAAAAAAGCATGAAGAGCAAGGCATAATCCCATTATACAACAGTAATAGCTAAATGTTCAAGGTTTCTGATTCAATTTCTACAGTAGAACTTGCCTTGAAATTGGCTACAAAATCATAAACTGTATCTAAAAGTGCTTCCAGATAGCTCAGTGCAATTACAGATGCAACAAAACTACCATTTCCTTACCATCATCTTTGATCCTTCTGATTTGGATCAGTTTTTACAGTTGAAAGATACTGGGTTGAAAGCTATCTCCATTACCAAAACCCCATACTTTTTGCAGGAGACATAAGAAGTGTTAAATTCAACAAGCTACAGTCTAAAAAACAGGCATGAAAACTTAAAGCCACGCACTGGCATTCGTGGCTAAAAGTGCCACTTTATATTCATATCAATTTCACAGCTGATGAGACATGGTAAACAAGAGTGGAGAAGATCTATTTTTTTTAAAGTATTCAAGAAATTATGTATGCAAATGCATCCATATTTCTAAGCGCTTGTCCTCATTGCGGCACCTAAGTGCCTGGAATGAAAAAGACAATGCAGCAAAACAACAGTGGATGTAAGGGCCACTAATTAAATACTGTATCTTGCATTTTTGGATTGCCAGTACTAGTTGGGGCTTCACCTGCATTCACATCCATTTCTGTAAGAGCCCCAGGTCTGCATAAAGTACTACTCTGCTCTTAATAGACATGTTTGTGTGTGGGAAGGGGTCAGGTTAAAGGAGCAAAATAGCTCAAGCTAACTACTTGTGGTATTTATATTCTTTGTACAGAAAAAGAATGTAAAAAATTAAAGGCATATAAATTAAAGGGACATATTGTATGATCTCTCTGATCTGTATTATATTCCTTTTTATTTCTGTATACTGCAAAGATTATAACATATTAAATTCCTTAGCTTAATATGTTGCAATACATTACACCTGGCAAACCCCTGATTTCATTACAATTCCAAAATAGCTAAGTACATTACAGTAATTGCATACATTATTTCTATATTTCCATTGGTAATTGTAAGTTATGGCTATATTGCTTTGAATGTCAAGTGGGCAAAGTTCAGTTGACTCTCAAATAGGAAATGTTCACTCATTATAAAATATTGTGAGGTTTTTTTCTACTTTGTTATTTTTACAAGCTTTGTTGAAGGATTTTCAAGGTATTTTTTTAAGTCTTGGAAGGTTAAAAGCCTGTAGTCTTTCTGAGCACATCTTTAAGCATCTCTGCACATGCACATTTTGTTTAGTGCCTGTAAAACAGTACTTATGTGTACTGATTGGGTAACTACTCAAAGGCTTTTAGGAAAATAATTTCTTGTTTTGTTTTTCAGTCTGGCAAGTCAAAATAGAAGAGAATACTATATATAATAAGTGGCATTAAGCACCTTTCTGTATTATTCTTGTTATGGTATCCTTTGTAACCAGAAAGATTTGTCTCAGTTAAGAAGATAGTGTTGCAGTGACTTCCACTGTGGGTTACCCATTGGTCTTCTCTTTCATGTGGTTACCCTACTCCCAGGATCATAAGGCATATTCCCTGACATGCTACTTGCTGAAATGATACTATGGGATGCTTGTGGAGAGAAACTTGCCTGTTTAGTTCTGGCATTTGCAGTTACCAGTCCTTCACTTGTCCTTGCACATGGTGTGACAAAACTCCTGAGACTCTCGCAGGGTCTGAGGGCGTAGGCACGCTGGGAGCGTGCCCCTCTGACCTGCTCGTCTGTCTCGTGTTTTCATTGCTGGGTTTCACACTGAGATCCCACCTTGTCCCAGATTCAATTAAAGGAATAGTAGATCTGATTTCTTCTGGCAAAAGCAAGGTTTAACAAAGTTTGCAAGTTTTAGCCACAAAGAGGAAAATGGATCAATGTTTTTTGGGTTTTTTTTTTAATTGAGTGAAGTGTTATTCTTGTTTAAGGAGTTCTTCCTTAGAAGTATTGCCTTTGGAGAGCTGATTTCTTGCTTCGGTTATAGCTCCTCACTTAAACCCTTCTTCCATGAAGGCAACCGTAGAATTAAAGAGATATTCTTGAGAATTTTATGACATTTTGGAGTCTAGTGTTTATGGTAATTTAGAAACCTCTGTGTAGAGATTTCTATGCATTGTCCATTATCTTCAAGTTTTTACTCAAATGCTTTAGCTTATTTGAGGGCCATCAGGAATTGAACTCATAACCTCCTCAGGAAACCTTTTCCAAAGCTATATACAGTTCGGTATGCCTAGCTACTTAAATCTTTTCATAGCTTCACAAAAATTCACAGCTTACTTCTTACAAGAAGTCTTGCTCTTACAGCTTCACAGAGGGAAGCTTGCAGAATGAAGTCTTTACACAGCAGTTATGTAAAAAACCCCAAACACTTTGAAAGTGCAGGGAGAGCAAATTATGTTACTCTATAGCTCCTACTTTCTTCTGATCTATTTTTCATACTGATTTAGTTTGGCATTGATAAATAGAGCCTACCTCAAAATTCACCTTGGTCAGTGACTACAGTTAAAATTATTCTGGCCAAGTCTTTTTAAAACCTACATGGGAAGTCCCTTCACTCCTTCCAAAGCATTATGTTAAAAAACATTTACAAAACACTGTGTGAATTTAGGAAGCAATTAGAAGCAAATGCACCAAGATTGTATATGTACAAAAAATACTATATACTAGATTCTATAGCAGACACTTTCAGATAATTTCAGTGTTTTAAATCTTCCTTGGAAAGATACTAGTTTTTGTTCCAATTTGTCCTGCTTACAGGGCAATATAACTTTACACTGCACTTCAGACTCAAGGGTAAACAGATATGAATAAAGACGCACCAGGCGTTTACTTGCAAACAAAGCATCTGTGAACAGGATGGTGTTGGAAAAACATTCAATAAGAAATCCCAGTCCACCCCCCAGTCACAGTTTTCTGGCTCACTTATCAAACTAAACAGTATTTCTGGGGAGCTGGGCCAAATTACATGGTGGCGTAAATGGTAAGCTGGAGCCAATTCCAAGTGAGGGAGAATTTGCTCAGAAAGTAGCTGTAAATGCTGAATTAGTTTGCAGTTTCTACCAGTTTAGTTTTCAGTGCATGTGACTGTCAGACAACTAGCTGGAGGAAATGAGAAGGTGACAGCAATGAAGATCTTGGTTTACGTTTTCCTGCTATTTTATCTGCTCCATGGAGCAACGTGTGCCCCTGTGATCTAGTAAATACGTTGACTTTCACCAGTTAATTTCATCTAGGTGTTTAAGGTCTCAATACTTTTTTCCTAGATTTGCTTGGTTGCAATCATTTACTTGTTTTTGTGCTTGTTCAACATATAACTTATATTACTGCTTATATCCAAATTAAATGTATTTTACATCTTTGCTACATCCAGACTCTCATGTGCACAAGTGCTTACCCCAAGTTTGGATCTGAACCATTCCCATTTGTTTTCTACTCTTTCAGTAACTTCTGGTTGTGAAAATATCCCCAATTTATGTCTTAAAAATGGCATTCTTGAACTGAATCTCGGGGAGAAGGACGTGACTGTCTTACGGGGCAGCTTTTTGTATTAACACGTGGACTCTTCCCTTCCCAACACTGTTGTCAGACTGAAAGGGAAAGTATCAGGCAGTGTCTGCCAGATTCAGCAGGAAAACAGAGTTTTTATTTGAAAGTATGCTTTGACTGATCAAAAAAGTTTAAAATAACTCAAGGACTAAGGTAGTTTTAAATTGACATCGTAAGGTAGCTTCGTGGTCATTTTTCCTTTAATTTACAGCTCTTGCTCTGTTCCTGCTGGAAACTGCAAATAATAGGGCAACTTTTACAATAATAGGGCCTCTTGTGCATAAAGGAAATAAAGGAAATGGCTTCCATGACTCACTAAGTGCTCCCTGTTATTGACTACATTGCTATGTTGTTCTTTCTCTTCATTCACCCATCAGTACTAAAAGGATTTCTGAATATTTGGAAAATTTTTAGATTTGCTGAACTTTAAACCGTGCTTGAAAGGCAGCATGGCTTCATCTTCATTGTCACTGCCTACCAGAGCTCCCATTTCTGTATACATGACAATGAGAAAATCAGAAAAACAAAAACAAAAAAGTTCAGAAAACCGGGGAAAAAATGTGATGAAAGTGTTCCTTCTTGCTGTTCAGTTTTGCTAACAACTCCTTTTAGCAACTCCTTTCTTCCTCTCATGCTTTGTGTCTGTACATACTGATAAAATACCGGGAGGTGGAAGGTTTGGGGAAAAGAACTGTGTCCTTCAAATAAAACATTTTTCTTGGAAATTTCATTTTGGTTAAAAGAAGTAATTTTTCCTTGGAAAAACATTTTGAAACTAGATGCTTCCTTTCTAACATTAAGTAGTAGAAGATCTCCATAAGGCTACTCTGATTTACATCCTCTTTATCTCTATTTTTCCTAGACATTTCACAATAGGTAAATCATCACTTAGTGAAGCCCCCAAGTGAATTCAAGCTTTTTTCCTTTTTAAAATGCTAAAAGGAGAATTATAAATTATTAATGTTTAACGTTGGTTATATTTCCTGTTCTCATTTAGAACAACCCATTTTACTTTACGTCTATGCTGTACACGGCCATGTCAGAAGGTAATTCTTTTAATGACTCATAGTCCTTTTGTGCTTAGCCAAAAGGATCGTACAAGACTTTCATGGGCACAACAGTCCTGTTACATCCCTTAGTTCATTTCTTAAACACACTTTCTGAGAGTCTTTTTCAGCCTAGTTTAGAAGAGCTGGACAAAAGCTTCCACTGACTTTCTGAACAATGAAGCTTCAGAGCCTAATAATGCGTATCTCGTCTATAGCTGACCAAAGGATGGCGATTCTTTTTGATGGAAACTTTTAAAGTTCAAGTTTTTTGTCTTGCACTGGAATAAAAACCCCAAACCAATCTGAGTGAGCTTAGATTATAATAATGGAGTTACCTTATTTTTCCTAATTGTATGCGTATTGACCTGAACTGCAGAGGGGAGCAGAGCCCTTGCTCTCCTTTGAGGTAGAATTTCTCATTCAGGATTATGTAGCTCAGGGAAATGTATCTCCATGTTTCAAACCGCTCTCCTAGCGACAGTGCTTCAACTCTTTCTGCTTTCTCCCTTGAAGGGAGAAATCCCATTCTGTTTTCTCCCTCTGTGATAACTGATGCACTGTTCTGAAGAGTGCTGGCCAGCCCCGTTCACCATCTCCTTTTGCCGGTGATTTGTGAGCATGTGTACGTGTTGCAAGGGCATACAGAAACAGGCCAGTTTCTGCTTAGCTTGTGAGTGTGTATGTTAAATATGTGCACACACACAAATAGATCTGGGGTAATTCTGAACAGTTTGTGGAGCATCATGTAACCACAGAATCATAAAATAATTTAGGTCAGAAGGGACCTCTGTCAGTCTATTCCAACCCTCTGCTCAGAGCAGGTCTGCTCTGATCAGGTTGCTCAGGGCTGTGTCTGGTCAAGCCTTGAACACCTCCAAGAATTGAGCTCCCGCAGCTTCTTTAAGCCCTGTTCCAGTATTTGATCACTGTCATTGTAAAATTCTTTTCCTAATGTCAAACTGGAATTTATGATGTTCCAGCTGATGTTCGTTGCCTCTTGTCCTAACCCCGTCACCTCTGAGAAGAGTCTGGCTCCACCTTCCTTTTATCTTCTGAGCAGATAGTCATAGACAGCAATAAGGTTTCCCCTTTACCTTCCCTTCTTAGGGCTGAATGGACCCCGCTCTTCCAGCCCCTCCTTGCACCCAGGTGCTCCAGCCCCCTGCCCAGCTTGGGGGCCGCTGCGGCATTTGCTCCGGAAGGTAACGCCTGCTCAGAGGGGATCAAACTGGAATTTGCTAATGAGTTTCCACAGAAAGGAAAGGAGCAGGGACACCTTTGTGTTAGTGATGAGGTCCTGCCGGTCGGCTGTCTTGCAGCCCAGCGCAATGGAGAAGCAGAAGGCAGAGGAATGCTTTTCTCTGCTCTTGCCTCAGTCCCCAGCGAGGCTCATGTACAAAGCCTTGCAAGGGGGGTAGTGCAAGTGTCTGTGTCCTGGCCCCTTCTCTTAATTTTTCGAGCTCTCTGGCAGTGTGCGGTAGCAGAGATGTGGCAGCCCATAACAGCCGCTATATAGCACCGCTTTTCAGCGTGTTCGTTCATGTCACTGTAAATTTAAGAGTGCGTTGTATCTCATAACAGTACATGTTTGTCGGAGCAGTCGAATGCTTTGCTCCTCACTTTGCTGTCTGTAGTACTGTGCAGACCGAGGAGTGTAGCTACATGGAACGTAACAACTCTTTTCCTTAAGATGGGAAAGTGACAGCTGAGAAAATCTGCCTTTTCCCAGAGATGCAATGAAGCCTTGGGAATAAAAACAGTACAATAGTCCTTAAGAGCTAAGCGTGACTTTGTTACTGTGAATACAAGTGGTGAAAATGAACATATGTTATACTGTTCTGTTTTCTTTTTTCTTCTCCTTTTTTTTAAATAAAAGAGGCCTTACTTATTGTCTTCTGGAATGTGAGAATGCTGAGTCAATGCGCCAATTATAAGTATGACTTCAAGGCAAGAGGAAATTAAAGATATTTATCAAAGTATTTTCATCTCTTTGGAGAAAACTGTTGTTGCCAAGTTACCATGCTACCTGGAACAAGCTCTTGGTGGATTTAAGCAAAATATTACAAGTATCACATTCCTTTGTTTTCTGCATAGCTTGTCTTCTTGGGAAATAACCATGCTTTTATGATATTTTTAGATAAAGGATTTTTACCTTTTCTTCCGCTATTAGTGTCATGTTACTATGTAGAAAGAAATCTAAAGAGGAACGTTATTATTCAGAGCTCATTTTCTTTTGAATATCTAATAGCAAATATCAAGTGTCTCAATGCTATACCTAAGCTGCCTAGCTGTATGGAAGCAATAGCCACGTTTGTACTGAATGAAGTGCTTTGTAAGCAAATAAAAGGTACCGTGACTGGCCTTAGTGCAATACGCACAGCTAGATAAAACACAATGTGTTTTCAGAGATCAGCTGACAGATCCGGGGGTGTGAGGGGGCAGAAGCAGCTGTAGAGACCTTCCTTGGTGCTCCATATGGAGCATATAAGTATGCTGTATCAGAGGGAGAACAGGCATCTGAGGGACAACTGTATTGCAGCGGTGTTGGGACCATCAGGCTGCATGTTTTACCAGCTGGCACAGTATTAGAAAACTTTATATTGGATGTTACCATCACCTTTCTTTTGCTAGGGACTGCGAGGAAAGCAGAGTCCCTGCCTACCACGTGTATGCCGCACATGGTGACTTTGTCGCGTGCAGGGAATGGGGTGATTTGGACTCGCTGTGCTCGGGCAGGTCAGGAGTGCTGTGTGAGCGAGGGGGTCCAATGGGCTACAGACGGTGTCAGGACCTTCTTAAATGTGATGCTGTTCTTCTCCCAGTCCAGCTGTCGAAACGAAAAGGCAGGGTACCCTGGGTTCTGCAGCAGCGGTTTTGTTTCCTCTTCCAATATGATAGACTTGACGTTCACCTCACTAGCACCACTTTTTTACCCAGGTACCTTACAGGCACAAATTGGCTTAATTTCTATTTTATGTCAGAACAAAGGACAGGGTCAACGTCCTAGCCTTGGAGTCCATGCTAGGCTTTGCAAAGATGTGCAAAGAAAAGTCAAACAGACCTAGCCCAAAGAGCAACATTTTTATTAAAACTACTCCTCTGAAAGCACAAACCAAGGAGTTTTCTTCCGTGCTACGTTGCTAAGGTGTGCAACTGCACCAATAATGTTCACGGATAGTGGCAGTAACCAACCTTTTGCTACCTGGTTAGTGGAAATTGGAGGTGTGTATGAAATGTCTCGGATCATGGGAAAACTCAGGTAGCAAATATCCTGGAGGATGGACTGCAGACATGGAAATGGAAGCATATGGGGCCCAACCTCCCCTGACAGTGCCTGCCCTGAGCTGAAAATACCACCTCACTCAAGTTATCTGCACTTGGACTTTACTAGGCCAGCACAGGTACAGCTTGTCATGTTGATTTATGATATCTGCTGTGCTAAAGCCATTTTACGTGTTCTTGAAATTCGGCTGATCCTGGGTCTCAACTGAATAAGCTGTTCTGTACTCAGATTAATTCTGCACAGAACCAGAGATGTGTCTCTGCATCTGTAGCACGTGGAGGACTGGGAGTTGGCTCTACTTACTAGGACTCTGTCCTGGTTTTGGCTGGGACAGAGTTAGCTCTCTTCTTAGTAGCTGGTACAGTGCTGTGTTTTGGATTTAGTGTGAGAATGATGTTGATGACACTCTGATGTTTTAGTTGTTGCTAAGTAGCGCTTCTCTTAAGCCAAGGACTTTTCAGTTTCGCATGCTCTGCCAGCAAGCAGGTGTGCAAGGAGCTGGGAGGGAGCAGAGCCGGGGCAGCTGACCCCAACTAGCCAAAGGGCTATTCCATACCATGGAACATCATGCCCAGTATATAAACAGGGGGGAGTTGGCCGGGAGGCGCGGATCGCGGCTCGGGAACTAACTGGGCATTGGTCAGCGGGTGGTGAGCAATTGCATTGTGCATCACTGGTTTTTTTTTTCCTTCCCTGCCCCCCTCCTTTTTTGGTTATATTCCTTTTCATTACTATTATTATTATTATTATATTTCATTATTATTATTGTTATTATTATATTTTACTTTAGTTATTAAATTGTTCTTATCTCAACCCACGAGTTCTGTGTTCTTTCCCGATTCTCCTCCCCATCCCACCAGGAGTGGGGGAGGACAGGACAGGGAGTGAGGGAGCGGCTGCGTGGTGCTTGGCTGCTGACTGGGGTTAAACCATGACAGACTCAAGGAACTGTTATATGGAACCAGATAGTCTAAATTAATCTGTTGGTTTTGAAGGCACCTTCTTTAAAGATGCTTGTCATAAAACCAAGAAGTTTTAAGGACTTATATTAGCTAAATCCCAAGTTTCCATCCACTGGACATGCTGTCTTCTTTCAGAAATGTAACTTGGAATAGTTTCTCAATTGGGGCCAGTAAACTTGTGTTCCCTGGAACATCTCTAGTGTCTGAACTAGCATTTAAAATTGTATTACTGAGCTCGAATTAACTGGCCGTATATGAACAGCTGTCAAAACAATTTCACAAATGGTGAAGTAAACAATTCTGACAAGGAAGCAAAAGCTGGCGTGGAAGTGGGATACAGCCAGTGCCAGCCTCTCTGCATAGTTCGGAGGCATCAGCAGTTTTGGATGGTCATGGGCTACTCACAAGGTATAGAGCTTTACTGTAGCCAGAGCAGACATTTTGAAGTTACAATTATGAGTAAAAAGACTGATTTTGATACCTTGTTTGGTTGGGGAGGATTGCATTTTTTAGTACAACAGTAAACAAATGCAGAATGTAGGAGGAGAAGACGACTCAGAAAACACTAGCATAGTCCAATGTTTGTATTATAACATAATAAATAGGCTGTTTCATATGTATTTGAATGCATATATACACATAGATAGAATGCAGATGAACCTAATAAAATTATACTAATCAGAGGAATGACAGTCTCTCTGAAAGAAAGAAAAATTAATGTTCACTCCGTCTGGAAAAGGAGATGTATCTTCATTTTGTAGTGTTCTTCCCACGTAAAAAGGAAATATATTTAAGATTTCTTTTTTTTTAAATGAAATGTTAGGCTTTTCTGTCAAATGTCACTTTGTAGAACTCAAACAATTAAACACAATAATAGATGCTTGCTTTTGTGGGAAAAAGTTTTTGGGTTGGGGGCGTTCTTCTCCTGGAAGCCCACGTATTGATCCTTTTTTTTTTTTTTTTTTTTCTTTTCCAAACTAAAAAAGGTGAAAAATAGAAACAGGAAGGATTAGAAATTGTGGCAGTGGAGCGTGGTGCTGTTATGCAGCTTCCATAAATATCTTAAAACAGAGAAACTTGAGTGAAAATGTGTCAGCATTTTGGAGGTAAATCAAGTTTATAAAAAAGGAAGTATTTTAGAAAATGCTTTGGAGACAGCAGATAGTAGAGATCATATCTCAACAGGAGAGCTTTAACCACCTAGTGCTGCAGATAAATACATTTTCACTTTTTTCCTGAGTTCTCTTTCTTACGCCTTAAAGATTAGAATTATTCTTCCTGCCCAAACTCCAATGTCTTTTAATGAATTTTAATTGTATTCCCCTGTTTAAATCCTTTTGGTTTTTTTATCCATGTGAAACAAGTAAAAAAAAAAATCTATTACGCATTTTTAATGTCATATTGTTTGAATTTAATTTCAATGCAGTAATATTTAAGATAACTCAGCTTATATTTCTTTAAAATGGTAGACTTAATTGGGGAGAATGGTGGAAATCAACATTAGCTAAAGTTAGGACTATGATGATTTATGACAGCTGAATATTAAGCGTTTTTTATCTTCAACTAGCATTTCTTGTAATAAAACAGGCAAAGATGGATACCAAACCTTTTCTTCTTGAAAACTGGTAGCATAAAAATATTGTTCCTGGCTTGAATGTAACTTAACTTGATAAGTCTGTAAGGGACTGCCTAAAATCAAAGCATGGGGGTTAGCTCTCCTGGAGTATCTCTCTCCATCAATGCTTAGGGCTACTGATGGGATGGCTAGCCCCCTGGGCTCCCTTTGTCTTCTGATCCTGTCTCTTGCCACTGAGCCGTGTCTCCTGTGGGCAACTCTTTGCCTTGCAGCTTTCTGTCTAGAAAAGTGGGGATTCTGCTTTTTATTCAAATAGTCACCACAGTCCAGCCTCTGCTTAAAATTCAGCATATGCTTAGGTGCTTCTGCTGAGAAAGGACAGCTCGCCGAAGCAGGTGCAATCAGGCCTTAAGCCATTTCACTAACTGCTTACTTACGGAGTCTGGGATGCTAAAGGATTTCACCCAGAGCAGAGTGGCTGTGCTATCTTTCATGCTGTGATGAATATGTTGAGTTTTAATAACAATTATTGTACTTCATAGGCTCATTGGCTATATTAATATTGCACTCACTGCTATTACTAAAACTTATTATAGTAATCAATTGAGAGAGCATGACACCCAAGTATGCGTAGCTTGACTTTACACCAGTTTCTTTTATTTTGTTATGCTTTCGCTTCAGGAAAGTTTGGAAAAAGATACAGATTTTATTTCTTGTATCTTTTAAACATGTGCCTGTGTCCTGGTTTCGGCTGGGACAGAGTTAACTCTCTTCTTAGTAGCTGGTACAGTGCTGTGTTTTGGATTTAGTGTGAGAATGATGTTGATGACACTCTGATGTTTTAGCTGTTGCTAAGTAGCGCTTATCTTAAGCCAAGGACTTTTCAGTTTCCCATGCTCTGCCAGCAAGCAGGTGTGCAAGAAGCTGGGAGGGAGCATAGCTGGGGCAGCTGACCTGAACTAGCCAAAGGGCTATTCCATACCATGGAACGTCATGCCCAGTATATAAACAGGGGGAGTTGGCCGGGAGGCGCGGATCACAGCTCGGGAACTAACTGGGCATTGGTCAGCGGGTGGTGAGCAATTGTATTGTGCATCACTGGCTTTTTTTTCTTTCCCCCCCCTTCCTTTTTTTATTTTATTCCTTTTCATTACTATTATTATTATTATGTTTCATTATTACTATTGTTAGTATTATATTTTACTTTAGTTATTAAACTGTTCTTATCTCAACCCATGAGTTTTACTTTTTTTTCCCTTTCCTCCTCCTCACCCCACTGGGAGGGGGGAGGGGGAAGCGGCTGCGTGGTGCTGAGTTGCTGACTGGGGTTAAACCACGACAGCCTTTTTGGCGCCCAACGCAGGGTGTAAAGGGTTGAGATAACAACAGATCTGATCAGAGCGCGTTAAAACGAATTTGTTATTTGTTGTATTGTATTAGTTTAGTGGTCGCTGGTCACAATGTTGGTTTATTGGCTCTTAGAGTTGTGGTGTTCGTTCTTAGAGTTTTGTTATGTATCACCTCACTTGCCGTATATAGTCCCTGTGCTGCTGCTTATCACCCATAAGGTGAGGTGGATTAAGGTTTTCGCTTTGCTTTACTATGTAACACTGGTTTATGGTATGATAAAATTATCGGTTGTGGGACTAATCCGGTATTTGTACTCAGCATTGCCGTTATCTCCGTACTTCAGGAGCTATCTAGCGGAAACTGTTAATAATTACACCCTTTACCTTTTCTCCTCGGAGAGCCAATCTATGGGGGAGACACCTTCCTTCACCTTGCCTCCTCCTCCAGGCTAATTACAGTAGTGTTTGAGAATTTTGAAAATTTTGAATATCCTTGGAATGTTGAAACTATAACATGGTTCTATTGCTAGGAACTAGCTTGTTCCTGAATGTGCTTCAGGTCTTGTTTAGGGTTAAACAACTATTTAAGAGGATCACCCAGAGATCTGCCCCAAAGCTGCAGAGTTATGAGTGGCAGGGTGTGGGGGCTAGCATGGGTAAATGGCTAGGATGGTGGGCACCTCCAGTGTTTTGGAACTTCACCCTTGAACAAGTGCAGAATCCTAAAAAACTAGTAGAACATTTGGAAGAAGTATGCTGTCACCCCGACAATTCCAGGGAGACACAAATCACTGCAATGTGCTGGGGCCTGGCTCATGCCTACCGAGCTCTGTTTAACACTATTCAAGGGGAAGCGAAGGTCTCTGGATCTGACAACAAAATGACAGCCACTGCAGCCCCTCCGGCCCCGGCGACAGGCACTGCAACCATTCTGACCCCAGCAACAGATGCTGCAGCCACTTTGACCCCCGTGACAGACACTGCAGCCACTCTGACTCCCGTGACAGGCACTGCAACCCCTCCGACCCCGGCAACAGGTACTACGGTTACTGCAACGCCTGTGACAGGCACTGCAGTTGAACCAGAGAACCAACCTATGCCGGTATCAGTTGCCCCTGTACAGAAGAAGAAATACGCAAAAAAGACAGCTCGCTTAGCAAAGGATGAAGGTGAACCAGGGTTGTCACGAGAACAGGAGGAAGAGGCAGAAGCGGAGATAATCACTCGATCCCTATCCCTGAGTGAGCTGCGAGATATGCGAAAAGATTTCAGCCATCATCCAGGCAAGCACATTATCACCTGGTTGCTCCGATGCTGGGATAACAGGGCCGGTAGCTTGGAATTAGAGGGTAAGGAGGCCAAGCAGTTGGGATCCCTTTCTAGGGAAAGGGGTATTGACAAGGCAATTGGAAAAAAAACACAAGCCCTCAGCCTCTGGAGGCAACTTCTATTGGGCGTGAGGGAAAGGTACCCTTTCAAGGAAGATGTTGTATGTCAGCCAGGCAAGTGGACCACCATGGAGAGAGGTATCCAGTACCTGAGGGAATTAGCCGTGCAGGAGAAAATAATCCAAATCCTTCTGAAAGCTGGTTTTGCCATAAAACAGAGTAAGGTGAAGGGACCCGCACAGGAGATTCAGTTTTTAGGAATAAAATGGCAAGATGGATGTCGTCACATCCCAATGGATGTGATCAACAAAATAGCAGCTATGTCTCCACCAACTAGTAAACAGGAAACGCAAGCTTTCTTAGGTGTTGTAGGTTTTTGGAGAATGCATATTCCAAATTATAGTATGATTGTAAGCCCTCTCTATCAAGTGACCCAGAAGAAGAACGATTTTAAATGGGGCCCTGAGCAACAACAAGCCTTTCAACAGATTAAACGGGAGATAGTTCATGCAGTAGTGCTTGGGCCAGTCCGGGCAGGACCAGATGTTAAAATGTGCTCTACACCGCAGCCGGGGAGAATGGCCCTACCAGGAGTCTCTGGCAGAAAGCACCAGGGGAGACCCGAGGTCAACCCCTAGGATTTTGGAGTCGGGGATATTGAGGATCTGAGGCCTGCTATACTCCAACTGAAAAGGAGATATTGGCAGCATATGAAGGAGTTCGAGCTGCTTCAGAAGTGGTTGGTACTGAAACACAGCTCCTATTAGCACCCCGACTGCCAGTGCTAGGCTGGATGTTCAAAGGGAAGGTCCCTTGTACACATCATGCAACTGATGCTACGTGGAGTAAGTGGGTTGCACTGATCACACAACGAAGTCGAATAGGAAATCCCAGTCGCCCAGGAATTTTGGAGGTGATCACGGACTGGCCAGAAGGCAAAGATGTTGGAATATCGCCAGAGGAGGAGGTAACGTGTGCTGAAGAGGCACCATTGTATAATAAACTGCCAGAAAATGAGAGGCAATACGCCCTGTTCACTGATGGGTCCTGACGCATTGTAGGCAAGCATCGAAGGTGGAAGACGGCTGTATGGAGTCCTATACGACAAGTTGCAGAAACTGCAGGAGGAGAAGGTGAATCGAGTCAGTCTGCAGAGGTGAAAGCCATCCAGCTGGCTTTAGACATTGCTGAACGAGAAAAATGGCCAATACTTTATCTCTATACTGACTCATGGGTGGTGGCAAATGCCCTGTGGGGGTGGTTGCAGCAATGGAAGCAGAGTAACTGGCAACGCAGAGGTAAACCCATCTGGGCTGCCGCATTGTGGCAAGATATTGCTGCCTGGTTAGAGAACCTGGTTGTGAAAGTACGTCACGTAGATGCCCACGTACCTAAGAGCCGGGCCACTGAAGAACATCAAAACAATCAACAGGTAGACAAGGCTGCTAGGATTGAAGTAGCTCAGGTAGATCTGGATTGGCAGCATAAAGGTGAATTATTTCTGGCTTGGTGGGCCCACGACACCTCAGGTCATCAGGGAAGAGATGCAACATATAGATGGGCTTGTGATCGAGGGGTGGACTTGACCATGGACACTATCGCACAGGTTATCCATGAATGTGAAACATGCGCTGCAATCAAGCAAGCCAAGCGGTTAAAGCCTCTTTGGTATGGAGGACGATGGCTGAAATATAAATATGGAGAGGCCTGGCAGATTGACTATATCACACTCCCACAAACCTGCCAAGGCAAGCGCAATGTGCTTACAATGGTGGAAGCAACCACCGGCTGGCTGGAAACATATCCCGTGCCCCATGCCACTGCCCGGAACACTATCCTGGGCCTTGAGAAGCAAATCTTATGGCGACACAGTACCCCAGAAAGAATTGAGTCAGACAACGGGACTCATTTCCGGAACAATCTTATAGACACCTGGGCCAAAGAGCATGGCATTGAGTGGGTATATCACATCCCCTATCATGCACCAGCCTCTGGGAAAATTGAGCGATACAATGGATTGTTAAAGACTACATTGAGAGCAATGGGTGGTGGGACCTTCAAACATTGGGATACACATCTAGCAAAGGCCACCTGGTTAGTCAATACTAGAGGATCTGTCAATCGAGCTGGCCCTGCCCAATCAGAACTTTTCGTACTGTAGAAGGGGATAAAGTCCCTGTAGTGCACAGAATATGCTAGGAAAAACAGTCTGGGTTATTCCTGTCTCAGGCAAAGGCAAACCCATTCGTGGGATTGCTTTTGCTCAAGGGCCTGGGTGCACTTGGTGGGTGATGCGGAAGGACGGGGAAGTCCGATGTGTGCCTCAAGGGGATTTGATTTTAGGTGAGAACAGCCAATAGATTAAATTGTATGATATTAATTGCTATATAATCTTGCCACTGTATGTCATCATTATTATAATTGTTATATGCTATATTAATGGTATTACAGTAAGAATTACTTAGATTAATGAAGAATGAACTTTGACAAAACTGAGTGAAGTGCAGTAGTGATGGAACATGGACTGACTTCAGCATGCAACAATCCGACACCACACACCATCCTCCTGCTGCGCCCAATGTCACCTGCCTGCCACATCACACCAAAGCCCGATCCTGCTCTGCCGACTGAGTGGACTTCGCACCATCCCTCCGGCCCAGACAGATGGAGCTCAAAGTCATGGACTGAATGAACTCAACAGACATTTGATAGAGATGGCCCATAGACCGCGGGAATGATATCTATATGTATATATTAAAAGACAGGAAAAGTGATGGTGATTAATTGGAAATGTATTGGAAAGTGTGGGATCTGGGCATAACATAAATGGTATAGAGTTAAGGGGTGGATATTGTCCTGGTTTCAGCTGGGACAGAGTTAGCTCTCTTCTTAGTAGCTGGTACAGTGCTGTGTTTTGGATTTAGTGTGAGAATGATGTTGAGAACACTCTGATGTTTTAGTTGTTGCTAAGTAGCGCTTCTCTTAAGCCAAGGACTTTTCAGTTTCCCATGCTCTGCCAGCAAGCAGGTGTGCAAGAAGCTGGGAGGGAGCATAGCCGGGGCAGCTGACCCCAACTAGCCAAAGAGATATTCCATACCATGGAACGTCATGCCCAGTATATAAACAGGGGGAGTTGGCCAGGAGGTGCGGATCTCGGCTCAGGAACTAACTGGGCATTGGTCAGTGGGTGGTGAGCAATTGCATTGTGCATCACTGGTTTTTTTTCTCCCCCCCCTTCCTTTTTTTGTTATATTCCTTTTCATTACTATTATTATTATATTTCATTATTATTACCATTGTTAGTATTATATTTTACTTTAGTTATTAAACTGTTCTTATCTCAACCCATGAGTTTTACTTTTTTTTTTTCCTTTCCTCCTCCTCACCCCACTGGGAGGGGGAGGGGGAAGCAGCTGCATGGTGCTTAGTTGCTGACTCGGTTAAACCACGACAGCCTGGTATATATTATTTTCCATTTTAGCTTAACAGTTGTATTCACCACAGGTTGTGTGTGTTAGAGAAAACCAAACTGGGGCATAACTTCATCTCACAAAAGCTGGATTCAATTCAATGCTGACCCTGCTTTGACTAGATGATCCCCTGAGATCCCTTCCAGCCTTAATTATTCTATGGTTCAGTGATTTCAGGCCAAAATCAATATAGATCCTTTGAGGTCATTAATTTACATATGATGAGGATCTGCCCTTTTGCCAGAGACAGCTTTAACACTGCTTACCATGTCATCAAAGATGACCATTTTAATCTGAGAACCTATCCCTTGATTTCAATTACAGAATGTATTGCTAGTGACATGAGTGGCATAAAATGCATTTTATCTTTTTAACATCATGCGTATTGTCTGTCTACATACTTTAAACTCATAATTGCCTCTAGAGATCCCTGAAGACCCAGAAATTGCAGAAGAATATTATAATGATGAGTTTGAATCCTGTTCAGAAGGCAGTGAAGAGGAGGAGGATGTGGAAGCGTCACAGATGGTCTCTAAGACAAATCACCAGGTATATGTGACCTTTGGGAAAACAGTATACACTTGATGCTCATTTTCCATAGCAAAAGTAAACTCCTTCCAAGTTTTTGTCCTACTGACATAACTGAAATTTGTTTTTCTTAGGAATGTGTGTGTATAACAATATCATGAGTTAATTATATGTGTATGAATACATAATTCATCTGAGACATTGATGAGAGAGATTCTTGCATTCCTTCAAGATTAAGGATAACACTCCCATGAATGCCTTAAGGTGGATTGTTGTCAGTAAACTTCCTTGTGACTGCAAAACACTCAGAGTGGGGTTCTCTCACATAATGTTAGCTATGGGTAAATTAAGTTAAAGCTGAAAATATACTTCAAGAAGTTCCAGCTCTAATCCCTGGGGACAGATAGGCACCTCTAGATGCCACTTCTTCCTGCCTATATTAGACATATTTTCTAGGATAGCGTGATGAACTATGAGCCTAAACAACAGCAAGACTCGACCAGCAAATCTGTAGACTTTCCCAAGAATCTCAGAAAGTGTCAATGAAAAGAAAACTTATTATTGAAAGGCTTAAAGTAGCTTTATCAGGTGAGGCTGCTACAAGAAAGTCTTAGGGATTGCAGTGTGAAGAAGGTTGAAGATTATTGGAAAAGGCACCTAATTTAGATCTGATCAGAATGAGCTGAGATGAATCTTGTCTTCAGTGATCAAATCTCAGTGAAATCAAAGAACTTAAATGACCAAGTCAGTTCTGAAAAAGGATCTTCCTAAGGTATTCAGGAACAATTCATTTCTCCCCTGGGCCACCAGCTTAAAGCATTGTGTACAGTGCCTCTGAACAGTACTGTCTGGTTCTGCTTAGGATCATATAAGTTATTCTGAGTTCATGTGCAAATTTTGCAGAACAGAGTGTGATGTCTCCTGCATTTTAGGGAACCAACAAAGTATGCTAATACTCTTCACTAAATCATTAATAACTTGTGATGTTTTTTGAAAATGTTGAAATAATAGTTTCTTTAAGATGTAGTTTTTAAGGCAAAAATAAAATGCTTATGTGAGAAATCAGAACTCCACTTCTACCACGATAGCAGGGAGTCCTGAAATTCTCTCACCAGTTAAACTTGAAGTTTAGTCAAGAAAGAGCTTCATTCAATCTAGAAATGTCCTCCTAGCTTTCAAACTAAACACAAAAGATGCTTTAAAATTCAGGATCGCTTTATACATTAATGGTCTAAAGAAATTATCAGTCAATTGTAAATCAGTGGAATATCTAAGACAATGCTTTTTTTCAGTTTGCTGGGTCTGTGCTTACCTACAACACATAGACATGCAAACACTCTGTTGCCCAGAACGTCTACCACAAGATACTCTTGAAAATAAACTATTGCTCACTTTCATCAGACTCTGAGATAATTTTTTTTTTCTTTTTAGAACGCCTTTTAAAATTTTAATTCAACTTTCATTGACGGTATCATTAAGTGTCAATCAATAGTGTTTTTGAACAGGCAGACTGCTGCTTAGAATTAACGAAGGGCAGAAGATAAAAATAGATTTCTCGATAATGCAGAATAAATTAGGTGTTGGCAGTCAGATCTGAGCAATGACATTCCCTCATTTTGCAGTGACTCAGAATTCGGTGATGACAAGAACCAGCACCGTGGGCTGGAAGACCTGTCCCACTGGCACCCTCTTGTCTGCATCCAGCCCCAATGGCCTTGAGGCTTCGCTTTACCGGCAGTCTGTGTGCACACAGAACATTAACCCTCTGCGAACTGGTCTGCACAGACTGACTGGGAAGCGCCTCCTGTGACCATTTGCCTTTTAGGACTTCCTCTATCAAAGAAACTAATTGTCTGTCTTTGTTTTTTCTCATGTTGACCCCAGCACCTTAGATAAAGCAGAAGTGTGTTTCTGGGTATTGACACAGTCACCTTTTCTTTTTCTTGGGAAGTGACCATAATTTTCAATTTTCCCTTTCTCAAGTGAAAAATTCTGCAGTAAGTCCGAGGTCAAAGCAGGCTGAACATAGCTGTGCAAATCTGGACACCTATGTCTGAACTAACTGAATGGAAAGTCTGTACAGTAAGGGGAAGTAAGCAAGCATTTTTAGGGAATAATGTTATCTTGGTGTAAACATCTAACATAGGTTAGATGGAATATGCTGAGAGGTCTCTCTCTCTGGTGATTATAAAGAGAACTGCAGTTATTAGCATACATGGGACATCTTCATTCTGGATGTCAACAGTTATGTGAGATGAATCCCACTCAAAGGTAGGTGGGATCATGCTCAGTAGTAATAATAAGCTTCAAATCCTACCAGAATAGATTTGATCTTGGTAGTATATAGCAGGGGTTTGCTTCTGCAGTCATTTACTTAATACCGAAACTCCTACTCCTATTTCTATGATGGGATTCATACTCTTAAACCCTTTCTTCAAAAATACCTTCATAAATTAAGCTTTTGGAGGTGTGTGCTAATAAAGAAGTCATTCCACTGCAACACAGGATAAGGACTTGTAAGATACTTACCTTCCTAATCTGTGCAAATGTCTCAGTTTTCCAAAGCCAAGATTGCTTTAGTGGTTACTTCTGTGCAGAGAGTGCGGAAATGCTGCATCTGGCAGTGCTCCCTGGTGACCCCGTTACTTCAAACGATGATTAAAAAAAAATTCTGATGTTCATGCAGTAGCATGGGGTCAGAAAAGTCATCTAATTGAACAACACATTGGGGTGCATGATGTAGAAAGAGATCTGAGCTATTTATTCAAGCTATATTAGACTCCCACAGATGTCAAGACAGACTGAGAAGTGGTGGCCTTAGTGGGATGCAACACCTCTTCAGTTAAGAAGGTAGCGTTAGGCACTGGAACAGTATAATTTTAAAGGTTTAGGATGGGAGCTGAGACAGCTATTTTTCCCATGTTGATATCTTTCAATACAGCCTGTGTGTTTTCAGCTACACTGTCCAGTTGCATATGTGGAGTTACCATCAATTTCAGACACTAAGCACATCTGGACCTCTCATCTTGGTTGTAGCACTGGAGTTTAGTGTCCTTTGTCCCTCTCTTTTGGAGCAGAAATGCACATTGCCAGATTTCAAGCAGCAATTTGCCAGTTACTTTTCCAGACCTCTATATCTTCAAGCCAATGGCTCTTTTCCACATGTTTTTTTCTAGGAACACTGCTTTCTAATTAGGGGGAAAACGTGAAAGCGAATGAGAAACTGTTTCTAAAAAAATTTAAAAATATGAAGCTTAAGAGAGGTTTCATCTTGAAAAGTTAGTGCACAGTGAAGCTTTCATTGGCTTTGATTTAGCTGAGATGCTAATGGATGCTTTTTACTGCAGTTTATCACCTTGGTCTTGGTGTTTTCTTTTAGTGACAATAATAGCAAATTCGCCCTCCTCATTATGACAAAGTCTACTAATGTGGTACATTAGCTTCCTATTTTCAACTTCCACGTCGCTTCTGAGATTGTCAAACCAGATGATCAGCTGGCATAAATTATCATAGCTCCAGTGGCTGTGGGTGCTCTGTGTGCTGTCACCCAAAAAATGCTCCACTGGATTCCTAACACATGCCTTGGCATGGCCTGTTGCTGTTAGAAGGGGCTCGTTCATTCTGAATTTGAAATGTGCAAGCATTCATCCACGCTGGCTCCTACCTGTAAGAGTGCCTCTCTTCTGCGCATCTGTCAGAGTCCCTTGCCTATTCTGTAGGGCTTTGCTTTCTCTGCAAAAAAGAGAAACATTAAAGAAATATATTAAATAGATAAGCATATTAAATAAAATAGCTAGAATTCTCTTGGATTGCTAAACTCAAGTGGAAAAAAGGCATAGGTAGTTTCTACCTCAGTGTAAGCTGATTAACCATTTATTTGACTATTTACCACTGTGTGAAAACCACATTCTTTTCCTCATAGAAATTTTATTTCAAGATAGCCAAGTTCAGCCAGCTAGTTTCCTTGAAAACCAGTGGTGATGAAAGTGGTGAAAGTGTATCTTTTGCCTTACAGCGTAATGAGAAAAAATGAGCTCTGTTATGATATATGGAGTAAATATGATGTCCTGTTGTGAGAAGTAAAAGGTTTGGGAATTACAGTCTTTATCCCATTAAACAAGAAAAAAAGGTTTTATTAAAGCAATTGTGTTAGTATTGTATGTGGCCATTTACCATGTTTTTGTCTGTCTGTCTATAGATTTGCAGTTAACTGTTAGTGATAATGAAAATAAAAATAATTGCAAATTTGTATTAGCAGAAAATTAATATCAAATTTTAGTTTTGAAGGAAAAATATTTAATAACTTTTTAAATGAAGTCCTGAAGGTTCATTTAATAATTTTTTTTTACAAATACAGAGAAATTATATCTGTAGTATTAAGTCTGTCTTAATTCAATATTCAATATATAGTATATATAAATGTCATGCATTCTGTAGCATTTCCTGGGCACTTCACTGCTAACTGTCAAAAGCCCCAGTTAAGCAGGTTCAGATTAACTTGGTCATCTGAGGTAACTCAGGGACTTTGGATGGGCTGCAAAACTGGAAACCCTGGTGCTGACTTTATCCAGCCAGGGATATCCACCGGCTGCTCCAAAAGGGCAAAGAGGCTCCTTCAGACCTATGAGCCATTATCTGTTGAAAAGGCCAACCAAGAAGCTGATTCCCATCTTGCAAACCTCAGCTAAAATAGCAGAGCCTGTTTCAAATAAGTCCATGACACAACTTAGGGTGATAAGAAGTTAGATCATGCTCATCCCTAACAGCTCTCACTTGCGCCGAAAGGTCACTAACCAGCTAACACTCATTGCCAACAGTTACTGTTATCCTGTTAAGGTATACTGGCAGTTCCTCAGTTTGAGAAACTTAGAATGAGCATTTTGAGTAAGATCACAGAGAAATATAAAGCAGATTGTCCATTGTAGAAGCTGAGGTCAATATTGTTTCTTTTTATTCCAGTGTTTTAAATTTTAAAACCATAGGCTTCTCAATATTTTTTAAAATACAGATTTTTGGCAGATTTTTCAGTAAGGTCAAGATTTTGACTCAGTTTTAAATAGTCAAGAAATGCCGTGTTGTCAAATGTGATATGGCAGCACCTTCTAGAAACTCAGAGTCCAAGTTTCTCTTGGACTTTAATCAAATTCCTGGAGCACAGTCCTTGCTTAATGGCCAGATCTTTAAATTTCATCTGTGTACACAAACAGCATTTCACATGAAAGATATCATGGCAAAGCTGTTAATCATCTGTCTGGTTACAGAATATTTGAAATAATAGAAAAGTGCTAAAATCTCTTCTTAATTAAAATTTTTTCAATTAGTCAATGTTACTAGATATGCAAGTAGATGCAATTACATGAAACATAGGTATTAATTCGCAGTGGGCAGCTATCATAAGCATAAGAATTTTTAGCATAGTTAAGAAGTACATACTTGCCTTTTTCAATGTAATATTGTTTTAGATATTCCAGGACTAACCAGTGATAAAATGCTGGTGTATTTTCAGAGATTGCACACCACCCTCCACGGTAAACGTATCTTCTTTAAACTCCATGCACAATTGTTCTGCACACTTGTGTTCTGCAAGGAATCTGATGTAAATAATTGTTTGTATATAACGTAATTCTCAAGCCTGTTGTTTTAGGAGAAGAAAACATAGAAAAAGTCCTGAGCAACGTAGACTCTTTGTAGTCTAGTGTTGACACTCATTGGTGTAAGTAATATTCTTTATGTTTGTGGGATCATACCTCTGGTACATAGTGTTTATATTTAAGTTTGTGCTCACACTGATGCTATTCCTTATTTCATTTATCCACAGAACAGTGATACTGAGGCAATGGTCAAGTATTTGGAGAGTGTCCTGAATAATAGCTCATTGGGTAAGATGATATCTCTTCTTTAAATATAGTAGCAGCAGTTATTAGCAGTCTGTATTCATCACAGTGCAATTATTTCCAGTTTGCAACAAAATAACTCAAAAAATGTGATCTTCTTGGAAATTGCTTCCTTAGTCTACTGCAGAGGAGTATAAATATGCCAAAAGGAAAGGCATACACAGTTAAGTGCTTTTGTTGAAAACAATAGAGCCATAAAGCATGATGGTCAGAAGTGTGGAATGTTATAACAAAAGCTTTTAAAAACTTGGCTTCTGCCATCTTTTCTCCAGAGGAAAATATTTAAGGATATGTAGGTTGTTTTATAGTTTCGAGTACTGGTAACAATAAGAGAAAATGAATTAAAAGATTTTTAAAAACTTTTAAAATTATGATCCAGGTTTAGATAATATTTATTTTATTTTACAGTATCTCATTACAGGCACAGAAAAATCACTGAGAATTTAAGTTTGCAATTTAATCCTAAAAACTCCTGCAAATTCTGTCTATAAATTTAGAGTTTGAAAGCCTGGTTTCTCATGTTCTACTTAAAAGCTAGAAAGAAAACTTATATGAAAGAAGGCTATTTACTGAGGCTGGCGTAGTCACTGTCTTTGAAGACTACTCAGTTGAACTGTGCCAGCAGCAGCCTGCATGTGGGTTACATGAAAGCCCAGCTGAGTTCCCAAAGGCTCCCACGGGAACCGATGTCTCCTTTAGCTGCCTCATGTACAATCATTCAGTTGGGATAAACCTGACTCAGTATTATCTTGTGGCTCTGACAAGAGAACGTAGGGGAAGCTTGGGAAATCCTCCTTGTAGAGGTTCCTCCAGTGCTGAGCTCTGTTTCACCCCTGCTCGTGAGCATGGACTGATGGGAAGAGAAAACCAAAGAAGAAAAAGGGTGAAAGGGAGTCATCAAAGCTGTGACAGTCATAGTCTTGTAGCTACTGAATCGTGTCTGGTCACCTTCTGGGTCCCACGTCAGGGAGATCCTTAGGACTGAAGGAAGGAACATTCACGTTCAGTTTGTCTTCACACTGAGATCCCACAGTCTTCAAATTCTGCACTCGTTTATGCATTTTAAGCATCATTGTCTGCAGTGCGTTTGCAGAAGTGGAAATAGGGACAAAATTTAGCTCTATGCTTCAATATTTTGTTATTTTAATGAAAGAGAGGAATTGCTTTGAGGGCTTCTGGGAATAACCCAGAGATAAGCCAAAGACAGACAGTGGTATTTAAAAAAACCTCTTAGTATTAAAGAGACTCTTGTCTTCCTCTTTTTCTTTCAGTATTAAGAACAAGAAGATGCCTTTTTAAATTATAATATTAAAGAACTAAATTGTGCTTTAATCATTAAAAAATCTCTGACCAGTCTGTGCTGAAACTTAAAGCCTTTCTCCAAGCTGAGTTAGTAATTAGGTTTGTATGATCTGTTCCAAACAAATATATGTGATGATAATAAGAGAAATCTGCTAGGGTCCCTTTTATCCTTGTTCGCTCAGTGTCAGTGAGGAAGTTTAAACATTTACTATTGTAAGTTAAGTCCCTGGTATCAATACAGGCTGGGCGATGAAGGAATTGAGAGCAGCCCTGTGGAGAAGGACTTGGGGGTACTGGTGGATGAAAAGCTGGACATGAGCCAGCAATGTGCGCTCACAGCCCAGAAAGCCAACCGTATCCTGGGCTGCATCAAAAGAAGCACGACGAGCAGGTCGAGGGAGGTGATTCTGCCCCTCTGCTCCACTCTGGTGAGACCCCACCTGGAGTACTGCGTTCAGTTCTGGGGCCCGCAACGTAAGAAGGACATGGACCTGTTGGAGTGAGTCCAGAGGAGGGCCACGAAGACGATCAGAGGGCTGGAGCACCTCTCCTGTGAAGACAGGCTGAGAAGGTTGGGGTTGTTCAGCCTGGAGAAGAGAAGGTTCTGGGGAGACCTTATAGCAGCCTTCCAGTACTTAAAGGGGGCTTATAAGAAAGATGGGGACAAACTTTTTAGTAGGGCCTGTTGCGACAGGACAAGAGGTAATAGTTTTAAACTAAAAGAGGGTAGATTTAGACTAGATATCAGGAAGAAATTTTTTACAATGAGGGTGGTGAAACACTGGAACAGGTTGCCCAGAGCGGTGGTAGATGCCTCATCCCTGGAAACATTCAGGGTCAGGTTGGACAGGGCTCTGAGCAACCTGATCTAGTTGAAGGTGTCCCTGCTCATTGCAAGGGGGGTTGGACTAGATGACCTTTAAAGGTCCCTTCCAACCCAAACCATTCTATGATTCTATCATTAAGTTCTTCCAATGTCAAGCTACAAAGCTGCAGTTGGGATCATTTTTATGTGTTTGCTAACATTCATTTATACCTTGCTTTTTCTTCACTGGGCTGCAAATTCATGTTACATCAAAATTTTCTGTATATGGTGCATTTTACATAGATTAGTGTCGTGCTCCAGCCAGCAACTAAGCACCACGCAGCTGCTCACCCCTCCCCACCCCCAGTGGGATGGGGAGGAGGATCGGGGAAAAAAGTAAAACTCGTGGGTTGAGATAACAGTTTAATAACTAAAGTAAAATAAAATATAATACTAAGTAATAATAATAGTAATAATAATAGAATAATAATAATTGTAATGAAAAGGAATATAACAAAAAAAGAGAAATAAAACCCAGTGTCGTGGTTTAACCCCAGCCAGCAACTAAGCACCATGCAGCCACTTCCCCCTCCCCCCTCCCAGTGGGGTGGGGGGTGGGGTGGGGGGGAAAAGGTAAAACTCGTGGGTTGAGATAAGAACAGTTTAATAACTAAAATAAGATAAAATACACTAGTAACTAATAATAATAATATAATAATAATAATAATTGTAATGAAAAGGAATACAACAAAAAAAGAATTAACACCCAAGAAAAGACAAGTGACGCACAATGCAATTGCTCACCACCTGCTGACCAATGCCCGAGCCGTGATCTGCGCCTCCCAGCCAGCTGCCCCCCATTTATATACTGGGCATCACGTTCTATGGTATGGAATATCCTTTTGGCTAGTTGGGGTCAGCTGCCCCGGCTATGCTCCCTCCCAGCTTCTTGTACACCTGCTTGCTAGCAGAGCATGGGAAAGTGAAAACTCCTTGCTTAAGAGAAGCGCTACTTAGCAACAACTAAAACATCAGTGTGTTATCAACATCATTCTCCCACTAAATCCAAAACATAGCACTGTACCAGCTACTAGGAAGACAATTAACTCTGTCCCAGCGGAAACCAGGACAGTTAGATAATTGTTCTCTTTGTCCACCCTAAAGCTAGTTATGTCCACTTCCAGGTCGCATTTCTTTAACTGATTGCTAGCAAGTTGGTTATAGCCCTGGGATTGCCAGTGCCAGCTTGTGCCTCACCTCTTGTTATCCAATGCCCGTAGTCCTTTACACCTCATCCTTTGTCCCCACTTTTCAAGACACCTGCTGTTGTACCAGGCTATATACTACTATCCATCTAAAAATGCGGGTTGTACGATACAAAAATTAGTGGAAATAAAACAAAATAGCCACAACTGCCTGGTCAGTAGAAGAACTGCTGTTACAGCTTAAGCAATTAAGTCAAAGTTCCTGGCAGGTCAAGACAAGTTCAGACAAAGCCTGAAGCCTTGCAAACTCAGGTCCAAGCGTGTGGCCTGATACTAGCAATAGCAATACCATATTACTAAGCTACAGAGCTACAACATCATTATAATAGCTACTCCTGAAAACAGTATGGATTTCATGGCAATAATAGGGCAGATGCAGAAATCTGGCCTGGCCAGAATTTCTTGTAGTGTCTTTCATTGTTAAAAGTATTATGAAAAAATTATGTGCCATTTCAAGCAGATGTTAGAGAACATCTGAGTAGAATAAAACTAGAACTTTTTTTATGTCAGCAAGGGCTGTGAGACAGAGGATGCAATAAATATACATTGTTTTTCCACAGGTGGAGTTTCTTTAGTATAAACATCAGTTTATTCTGAGGTAAAAGGGTAGTTACTGAAGGGTAAAATGACTTTTGAAATAACTGAGTTTTCTTCTCAAGAGTTCCCACTGAGTCACTGTGAATACCAGTGCTTTAGTGTGGTACAGGGTTCATTTTGGGTTGGCTATCCAGCTCTATGTGGAGTATATTTGAAATAAGAGAGTCTATGCTCATAGAGTTTGAAGAATTGGGAAGATCCCAAAAAAGAACTGCAAAATGAAAGGAAGTTTGAAAAACTGGTTTTACAATTTACTAAATCTGCTTAGCTTAAAGGAGGAGAAGGTTAGAGGCAGTTGGGTCACAATGCAGTAGATGTCTATCACCAATTATTGGGTTGTTAGCAGAAATGTTGGTAGGAATGCCTTTGGGCCATAATGTCTGAAAAGTCTCACCAGATAATCGTAATCACCAATTTTAAATGTAAGTACCTGTGAATAAATGTCAACCAGAGGATTTGTTTCCCTACAGATCCTTTCGTCTTCCTTTTGACAGAATAGGAAGGATGCAGTGAGAGCCCCAAACTGGTGCTCCATGACCTGAGAGGACAAAGATCTTTTGCCCTTTTGCCCTATGTTGTTCTCTGCAGTACTGGGCTAGACACTGGGAGAGTATTTGTCTCTGAAAGACATTTAGAAAGCCACAATACCTGATTTTGAAACGTCAGTGCTCTTGTTGTTTCATTTGATTTTTTTTTTTAATGAATGAAGAATGATATATTGCATAAAAAAATGCAAATAGTTATCTCGCCACTTTTTGAAGATACATAATTCCTTGTTCTGTGTTGATGTATAGTTAGGCAAACTGCTCAAAGCTGGGTGCAAAATATATTATTAATCAAGTAACTGCTTCTAAGAAAATACCTCTGATGTATAAGTTGGTGTGGGTTATGAATCACCCCAGGAAAAATTTTTGAGGCTTGTTGTAGCAACAATGTGAAAAGCTCTTACCAGTTTTCACTGAGAACTCATTTTTTTATGACTAACCACACCTTTGCAGCATCCTACAATCTGTAGTCCTTGCAGCTGCCTCATAGTACCCAGAAAATCATATTAAATGGAGAGGAAGATAGATACTAGTTTGTGTGTAGAGAATATGTTTTGCTTGGCCAACCACCAATGTGGAGAGCAGACAAAGTACGAATTATTTAGCCTGGAATCCCAGAAAAAACAAGAAGGATGTCTTTAATAATGAAATGTCGGAGGAGAAGGAGATATTGTAGCAATAAACAGATTGAACCCACTAAGCAGAAAGAGTATGCTGAGCTCTTACTACAGTGATACATCCTGTAATATTAGTAATAGCAGAATTTAGCTGGGGCCTGTGGTTAAATGTACTCTTTCTTAAGAGAATGCAAAGATTATATTTTCCTTAGACCATTGGTGCTTAGGGTGTCAATTTTTTATTCCTTTCGAAGCCCAAAGCCCCACATCTGGACCTTAATTCTACTCAAACTCAAAGAGGAGCATGCCACCCAGTAAGTCATGAGCATTGCTTCGCACAGCGTTTGGGGTTTCCTCAGGGCTACCCTGAGGATATCTGAATTTTCCAATGCTGCTAAAGTAATTGAATGCTTACAGACCCCATGTAAAAATGTATGGATATACAGTAAATGATCAGGAAATGTTTTTTTCATCAATGAGTGAAGTTATTGGTTGCTAGTAAGAACTGAGCTTGTCATTTTGCATCTTTTAAACTACATTAACTATACCTCAGTTGTAATACTTAGGCACCAGACAACTGTTAGCTGTTAGGTGTAGAGAGAAGTTAGGAAAATGTTCTAAAAAGTCAAATAGTTTGTTCATAGCCAGATAACAGTCAGGAATCCATTTCTTCTGTGGTCTCTCTCCATGTCTGCTTCCTATCTTCTGAATCCAGCAAAGCTCTGAATCCAGCAGGCACTTAGTGTGAGCGATTCAGTAGGATCCCTCACAATAGAAAGTTTTTGTCTCAGTAGTCAACCTTATGTGATCAGGATCTAGAATCGTGTAGGACATAGGAGCTTAACTCTTGGGAAAGCCATGATGATGCATTCCAGGGAAGCATTCAGTACTCTCTGGGGGTGTCTATACTGCTCATAGCAGGAAGGTAGCTGCAAGCTCCCTCTGGCTGTACGTGATCAGCGTTAACGCAATCCAAACTAAACCCCAGCTGAGTGCAAGCTAAAAACCCTTGCTAGGAGGGGAGTGTGTGTTCATTTAGACAAGGCATTGTGTTAACGTGTGTGACTTTTGGCTTGTTCATATCCTATGCAGAGCCCTCCCGTGTCTGTTCAGAACTTTGGTCCTGCGTGCCACAGCCCACACATTTACGCAGGATGTAGTGCCACCATGATACATAGTCTCCTCTTTTGGGAAGTGAAATCCTAATGCCAAATATTTTGCAAGAAGAAACTAAAATAGCTGCTTTGTTTAGCTTAGCAAATTGAAAGCTGAAGTAGGATCTCTTTTTCCAATTATAAAGAAATGAAAAGAGTATGCAAAAGGGAAGGGAAGAACTGAGTAAGCCAAACAAAAGGACTGGCACAGGAGAAAAATAAGCATGAACTGGCCCATAAAGAAGTTTTGTTGGGAAATTGGAGGAGAGATTTTAGCCACCAGCTCACAATGAGGCTCTTGAATTGTCTTCCAATGGGAGCAGTCGGGGCAATAAATAAATAAATTCCTTAGGTTAAGCAGGGACTTGTGTGATGGAATGGCAACATGAAATTGCAGGATAATTGAGCTGACAACCCTGACAGTCCTCTGTGATTCAGGACTTCTGTGTTCCTGTGGATGAGTACCACAGAGGTCTATGAGCATTAGGTCCTTAAATATTGCAACAGCCCACGAGGCCTGTAAACAGAAAGACTGTGCATGTATGTATATGCATATGTATATTTCTCACATATATATATGTATTTACATATACAGGTATGTTTTTATATATATATGCATACATAAAAGGAGTACCTTTCTCTGAAGGGGAAAGTGATGTCATAAGTTAAATACTTTCAGTTTACAGTAATGATCAAGCTAAAGGAGAGACTTGCCTGTTAGAAAGAAGGTTCTTGCTCTTATAAATAAGTGCAAGAATGATGGAGGAAAATACGTATTGTCTAAGCAAATTTTGTTTTGTTGAATATTTATCTGTCCCAGCACTCTTTCAAGTGACTCTCCTTTCTGTTGTAATGTAATTCCCTGTACGCTACACAGAAGGAAAATTGTTACAATTCTGGTGCCTTTAAGCTATAAATCTACTTGTCCCTCAGAAAGGAGTTGCCCTTAATGTGCATTTAATAATCTAATTCATCTTTAATTAATGTGGCACTACCTTGTGAGAAACAGGAATAGTCTTCCTCCTTCTGACTGCCCTTGACTCTGCAATATAGCTCAGGGGATGAAGGTGATAAGGTTATGTGTCTGTGCATTGATTTGTAGGCTCGGGGACTGTCACCGGAGTGTCTCCAGGAGCGCCCCAGGGATTCAGAGCTCTCAACAGCACTATGGCTGAGACCAAACTGAAACGCATGAGGGAGTAAGTAGCATATTTATGTGTTACCAGTATTCAGACAAAGAGGATGGATTTGAAAAACTGCAGAACACAGCAAAGAACACCATGTGTTTTTTCCCCACCCCCAAAAAATCCCTTAAACAAAAAGAAGTGGATGGTAAGCTATTCTTTACAGACTGGATGCCTGCTTGCCTCCACAGAGGATGAAGGTTGATTGTAATTTCTGATTATTTTCATGTAATCTGCACAATCACTGTCATCCTTCCAGGATCTAGTTTGCCTTTGCTGCTGTCGGTGTCATTCTGAACTTTGCTTTCTTTATTAGCTCAGCACATGCCCATAAATGACCTGCCAATATCCATATTCCCACCATGTTTGCTCCTTCACCCACACTTCATTCTTGCCTGGAACAAAAGACGAATGGATTTGTTTCCCATGATGATATGATGACTTAAACCAAACATCATTGCTGTTCTCGGCTGGGATTTTCAAATAAGACAGAGGAATTTACATGTGGAGCTCCTTTTGAAACTCATTGTCTAATTGCTTTCGGCATCATTGAAACCCCAGCTTTATTAATAAAGATTTCAGTGTCTTAATAAAACAAAGATCTGTGCTTCCTTTCTAGAAGGTACTGGTTAATGTATCTTGAGCTTTTATCTTGATTCAGTAATTTCTGGCCTTCTAAGATTTATTGCATCCTAATTTAGGTACTGATCTGAGAATCATAATGGCATGTATTATTTCTGAACTGAAATTTTCTTTGCAGTGTTGCAACATTACAATCTGATCTCAGATTGTAAACTCTTTAAAAAAGGGCAGTTTTCTCTTGTGTGGGTGGATAGTGCCAACAGTATGGTAGATGTTATCAGAATACAAATAAGTTCAAACAGTTAATACTAGCAGTTATTTAAGTGAATCCTCTAAAGAAAATGAATACAACCACAACAGCGTTGATGCCAATTGCTGTTTAAAAAGATTACAATGCCAAATGCACTGTGTATTCAAGGGAAATACCAATCAGCTTTACTCCAAATAGAAGTTGTTCAGTTTTATGATATTTCAAGATGCAGCAGCTCCTAGGGTTTCACTTCATGGCTTAGCCTTTATTGTGCAACCAGTCAGCAGGTCTCACACCCTGCCATTCAAAGTGCTTTCCATTCACTTTTCATGGAAGGTACTTATAAAAATAAAAAAATGCATCATGTTGTGCCAGCTAGTTGCAAGGTGAGGTTGTTTAGTCAAAATGCCCACTAATCTTACGGCCTTTACCTTCTGTTCTCATGGTTACAGGATAAACCTTAACTATTTGAACTTCATGGTCATTGCCTTTAGGGCTGAGGTACGATTAAATCACTCGCTTCTTTCAAATTCTGGTTTTCCAGTGCTGTTTCATGGTTTTCACAGTTTGTTGGTTCTGACAGGATAAGCTCGTAGTGGTGCTTAAATGCTGAAAAATTTGGAAGTGCTGTTACATGATCCTTTGGAAATGTCACATTTCAGAGTAGTTTATAAAACAGCCATATGCTAATGAAAAACCTGATTAACTGCAGTAATTCACAGTTAATGCACTAGACTTCCTGGTTTTGGAACACTTCCCTAGTAATTTCATTCCTGAATGAGGACAGTCAGCTGGGTCTGTAGGCTAAAAGACCCACCCAACTGACATCTTGAGAACTTCCAGCAGACTGTACCCATAAATCATTTTCAACAGGAGAGGTGCTCCAGCCCTCTGATCATCTTTGTGGCTCTCCTCTGGACTTGCTCCAACAGGTCCATGTCCTTCTTATGTTGGAGGCCCCAGAGCTGAACGCAGTACTCCAGGTGCGGTGTCATGAGAGCGGAGTAGAGGGGGAGAACCACCTTCCTCGACCTGCTGGTCATGCTTCTTTTGATGCAGCCCAGGATACAGTTGGCTTTCTGGGCTGCAAATGCACATTGCCGGGTCATGTTGAGCTTCTCGTCAACCAGCACCCCCAAGTCCTTCTCTGCTGGGCTGCCCTCAATCCACTCATTGCCCAGGCTGTATTTGTGCTTGGGATTGCCCCGACCCATGTGCAGGACCTTGCACTTGGCCTTGTTGAACTTCATGAGGTTCGCACAGGCCCACCTCTCACGCCTGTCATCCCTTCCCTCTAGCGTGTCGACTGCACCACACAGCTTGGTGTCATTTGCTAACTTGCTGAGGGTGCACTCGGTCCCACTTGCTCAGAAAGTAAGCATTGTGCCTACACATTACAAGTAACATTAATGAAAGAAACTCTCATTAGCTCTGATAAAATGGTAGATTCATGTAAAATAACACAGGGTCTAACAGCAAAAGGGCCTTTTAGCCATTTCTAATTGACACGTGAATGATGTGGCCTTGCAAACAACTGCAGCAGGACAGTCACTTGACAAGATGTGATGTGCTCATTGCTTGAGTTACCGCAGTGTGCTGCACTGAATGTGTTCTTTGACAGTAGAGAGACTTGCTGTTTATCAGAGTGCCAGTTTAGGTAGCTTCTACTGTATTCTTGTGCAGGACTTTATACCGATACTCATGTGAGGGGGAAGTTGTGCTAAAAGTCTTTACAAGAATGTAGAAGGAAGCCACTGATGTTCTTGAATATGGTAGGCAGGAGTCCTTGGTCTCCTCCTATTTTAAGTAAAACAATGGCTCGGGGCTTAACCTATGGACAGCCTAATAGTGTTTATGATTCAGTCACCAGCTTTATTCACTACAATCCCTGAATATTTTCCCTGACATCTTCTTTCCAATTCCCATTGCACTCTCTGTTCCAGCATTTTGAATTGCTGTCCTCTAAGTAAAAGTCATGATAAAATCACCTATTCCAGTGACAACAATTTCTAGTTTGTTATACTCGGTATCAGTATTCATTATAAAGTTTATAGCAGCAGAGATTTAATTTTACCTTTCAAGTGGAGTTCATTCTCTCCGCAAAAATTTCTACTTCAGTGCTAAGCATTTCGATATTGGGATCTTCTGCAGTGTTGATAAGAAATCGCCATTTCTTGAACTAGCTCCCGCAAAGGTTATCTTGAGCTTTTTCTCATTATGCTCCTTCCCAGCCTTGCATGTTAACAGTGACAAGTCAAGCAAATATATAAATCAGAGTTGTGTGACTCATATTGCTCATATTGGGCTCTTAGGCTGAGGAATCATGTTAGATGCAGGAAACAGGAGGAGCCGTTTCTTGGTATTTTCTGTCCTGCCCACCATCTCATTCTCATGGTGGTTCCCGTCCTTGATGGTACTGGATAACTTGGTGCATGCCTTAGTCTGAGAAGCTCTGCTCTCACATGCTATCCAGAGACAAATTATCTTCACCAGAGAGATCCATGAGGAAAAACTAATGACAGTTCCACTGATGCTCCCCTACAGAGACTTGCCAACTATGCGCCTCAGAAGAGAACCACGCTGTTCTTCAGAACCAACTCCTCAAGCCAAAGCATTTTTTTTCCCAGTCAGATCAAATTGTTATAGCACCTATTCCTTTTTTTTCCCCCTGAGGTCTATACAGTTTGTCAAAGTCTTCTTTACAAGATGTCGGAAGCTTTGGCAGTACTCATTGCCTGAAGGATTGGCTTTGTCCCTAAGGAAAGCCTTTAGAAGAGTCATTGTAGCAAACACTAGCTTATTTTCTGCCAGCTTCTGAAAAACTTGGTAGACAAACTCAAATGCTTTCTTCAGGCTTGGACTAACAGCACTGATAGCTTGTAAGAGGCTAAAGAGGTCAAATCTACGTTAAGACAGACAGACCCAACTTGTTTAGATCTCTAGCTGAAAAAGTTTTTCAGCTTACTCTATCTTATTATGAGGCCCTTCTTTCCAAATTTTTGACCACCTCAGCCACAATTTGACCACAATGAAGGGCCTGGCAGAAGCGCAGAAGGCCATGAAAAGTCTTATGATGCATGCTTGACATCTCAAGTCTGTGCAGGGTTTCATGATCTAAAATGGAAAAGAAAAGGTGAGCAATAAGAAAAGTGTGTGCAGAAATTTGTGGACAAGAACAAGCCTTATTAGGGGTTTTGGTGCAGTTGGCTGTATTCACAATTGCACCTCCCTGTATTATGCAGTATTCATATCCCAGGTGTCCAGTGAGTGAAGGCTTCCCCTTGAAACGTCTTCAGCACTGTAAGTCAAAATTAATTTCTTGGGCTTTGTAAAATCAGGATTTGTGTTTTACAGAGTAAGGCTAATTTTTGCGTAAAGGAATAGCTATAGAATAGAATGTATACCTTGTTCTCTCTTTTCTGAACATATAAAGAGAAATAAAAATGTAGGAAATGAAGAAAAAAACCTTAGTACAGAGTGCTTTGTGCTCCTTTGTGGAGGTATCCATGAATATATACAATGAGTCACTTTAATAGCCGTGAACTTTAATATGCAGTTTAGAATTCAATAAAATGTATGTCAGTAAAAGGAAAAGGCTTTTATGCCCCAAATTTTAAGTAAATTAAAATCCTTTAGCACAGCAGTAAGCACCTCTTAGTCAGTCCCTGAAGTCTTACACACAGCAGCATACCATGATCAGGCAAAAGACTTCATCATCACCTGCTGAGTGTAAGTAAAGCCGTCTTTCAGAAGTCATAGAGAAAAGGCATTTGGTGATATTTTTATTCTGTTCCTGTGAATGCTCATAACACTATTGGTTTAGACTCATGAGCAGTATGCATATATGCTTCTTGTGCTTGTGACATTGGCATCAAATGTATCATTTATCTTAAAAATTCAGAAAGAAAGGTCATACTGAAGTCATTGAATAGGCACTGGATATTCTTTAAGATAAGTAGTCCTAAAAATGCCTAAAGTATAGAAGACTTTTTGTACATGTATTTCTGCACATTTTTGAACTATTGCAGTAAAGAAACTGATTATTTGAGTCAGTGTTTTATTAGATGTTGGGTGGACCTTCCTAAGGGCCAGCTCTGAGCCTACTGAAACTGGTTTTGTTATTGACATCGAGGGCAGCTTTAGATGAAGGCAAAAGCAACAAATACAGAAAAGCTAATGGGGTTTTTAGACTTCCATAAAAAAAATTCTCAGTGACCTTTTAATTGCCATTGACTGTCGTGTTGAAGGTGTCATGATGTAAACATGCATGAGGAATAAGGTGTCTTCACACAGACGACAGACATAGTTGGTAAAGAAGTTTATTGACACTGTCTGAGCTATGACTGTTTTTTGCAGATGAATAGAGGACAGTATTCTTGAAGGTATTGATCCTGAAATGTTTTTGAGCATGAAATTTCCTCTTACACACGCCACAGTTGTTCTGTTCAACACCCCATTTGCTGGTAATAATTTCTGTCTGGTAATCCCCAGACATCTTACAGCATAACTGTAGCTTTTTGCTTCTCATGAGCTAAGCCAAAATATTACTTACATATCCATCCTCCTTGTCACAGTCTTTCTCACACCTCATTGTTAAAGGCCAGTCCCCATCTCTTAATTGTTTAGGGCCAAATGAGCTCACTATAGAAACACATTAAACATCTTAGCCCATGAGTTTCTCTTTCTTTTACTTTTAATCTATTTCAAGATAATTGCACAGTTACCTTCCAGACCCAGATTGGAAGGTCTGAAGTATTTTGGTTTTGCTGTTTGCTTTACAAGCAAGTGAAGTGAGAATACAGTAAAACTAACTGGGAACACTAGGAGAGTCGAATCTGCCTTTACGTGACCAAGCTGGGAACTTGGTTCTTGGCCCCTGTCAGGGAGAAGTGAGTGAATGCTCCTGGCTTGTGAGTCATTGCTGTCCAAGGCAACAACTGAGAGAGAAAGTGGGAACAGGATAATCCTGGGCTCTTCCTGCCTAAGAAGAAATGAAGGTGAGCGAGGCAGTGGCTACTGCCCAGAAGTGTAGGAGTCCTCTGCAGCAGAAGCGGTAGTCCCCCCTCAAGGCTGAAGCTGGAGCTGATGGTCTGATTCTCCAGGCATTTTCCATGGGTCTTCATTCAATTTCTTCCCATTATCCATGCTGTTCCCCTTTCCACAGCAAAAATGGGCTGCCTCTCTTGTTGTCTTGGCCCTCTGTCTCTTATACTGCTCCTCTCCATCCTGCATCTGGGGATGGGAAGAGCACGTCACCTGCCAATGCCATCATTTCAGCAGTTCTTAGCAGCTTTACATTTGTTATGATGCGCTTTGAAATTAATAGAGAACAAACTCAGTAGCTAGAGTGAGTGAGTCCATTAGGGCACCATTAAACTTTGATGTATTTTCTTGGGATGCTCATCCTGGTGCTCATTTTGCACATTACTTGAACCTCAGGTCCAACCCTTAAAGTATAAGAAAGATTTTGTGAATTTACTTAGATATGTAAAGAAAACTCAGACATTTTCAGCTTCTCTGCTGAGCTGCATGTCATAGATCCATGAGCCATTCTGTTATCCTGAATTTTTAAGGATTTTTTTTTTAAGTGGACAGTAATGTCATAATTGCTTTAGCACTAGAGGGAGTTTTATCCAGTTTGAAAATCTCATTCCAGTAGCAAAACACATAAAATTATAAGTATAGACTCATTTTAAAATGTGAAGTAGCCCCAAACACTCAAAACATTAGGAGAATTAGACGAATACATCTTTTTGTTTTGCACAAAAAGCATGATTTCCCTAGTTTCTTGTGCTGTGCATACATAATGCATAGATTGAGCTGTTCAGTTTTCTAGCACCTTGATTTTGTCAATAGTTTGCAAATGTGAGAATGCTTTCACATGGCATTAATTATATAGTCTGTTTTCAATATGGAACCACTTGAAGAATCTTGGCAGTGTTTACTAGATGCAGCATTGAGATCTTGGGAGGTTTACAGAGGCACTTTGGAGAAATATAGTAGGGAATATGCAAAGGGCGTTCACCAAACCCTTGCCAGGACTACTGATGTTTACTGTTGTCCGTGTTGCTTCTGTCTTCATCTGCTTGCTACTCTAATACTGTACTTGTCTGTAAGAAAAATCTGTTCTTTTCCTTCTTTTCTTCACCACATTTTTTTCTCAATATCATCACATAGTGATTTCTTTCTTTTGTATATGTAAGTCATTAAGGTATACATCTCATATTCCCCATGTGGAAGGAGGTGAGCAATGCAGACTTGGTATCATAAAAAATAGCCCATGGGGTAAAACACCAGAGACTGGGCAACATGCAAGCTATCTTGCGTGAAGGAGAGATTAGCAGACCCAAAACACCACATTTGCCATCACTCCGAAGGGAGCAGCTGCCACTTCTGAGGGTGCAGCAGCGTCAGGGGTGGCTCTGTCGCAGGTCTGTCTCCTTCTGCAAGGAACCTCCTTGCTGAGCAGCTTGTTTTCATGAGATGTTGGTCTTCAGAGTTTGGAGATATCAAACCCACTGTACTATGTTTGCAGTAGTACATGTACTATGTTTACACTAGCCAGACATGGCCAAAGATTGAGACAAAACCAGAGGATACTAGTACTTGTAAAGCCTAACCTTGCTCTTAGTTTTAAGGTAACACATTAGACATGTATCTCCATTAACATTTTTCTGCCAGAAAATAAAAGGAGCTGAGTATTGGAAAAATACACTGTAGCTTAATGGCAATTTTTCTGGTTCAGTCATGTTTCAGAGCGAGCTTGGGTTTTATCTTTTTGAATCTACTAGCTGAAAAAAATTATTTAGATAGTGTATTATGATTGTTATGTTTCTGTAAATGTTAATAGAAATCTTCATTATTCTTTTATGTGCCATATTTTCAGGCATCTAGATGTACAGTTATTTGATTTTCCAAGAGATTTGAGACAGAGGAATGACAAGGCTCCTATTTTGAAAAGTATTCAGGTATTAAATGCTTACTTTTGGGGAAAAAATAAAAGGACTAGACCTCTATCTGCCTCTTTAAATGCCTAAATAGCTCTGTGAAGCTTGTCTTGTTTTGATGAAGAGCCAGAAGAAACTGAATGCATAAATCTGTCTAGGGCTTTCTGAAAATCATAGATCTACTGTCCACAGTTGGTAATTGCTTTTCTTTCTTTCGCTATAGTATGGTGTAGTCATGGAATTGCATGGCTCTGCCAAAACTTGAATTGGCCTTAGTCCTGTGTCGTGCTATGAACTTTTTCCAGGGCTACAGATGTGGAAAGGGACCTGAAAGAAGTTGTGGACTTAATCCACCTACCTTCAGGCCCCTTTGAGTGGATATAGATGTGAACTAAGCACAAATGGTTGATGTACAAAAACGTTACACAAACGGTTATTTGTGGGTATATGTTAGTATCTATTTTTATGTGTGCATATATACATGCATATATACTTGTCGTAACTGGGCATCTCAGGATCCACAGTAGCTGGGGGTTTTTTAACTTTTAAAATGTCTTTTCAATTGGATTACTTAAAAGTATTATTATTTTTATGATAACCTTGTATGGTTGTTTAGCATAGTTCAGCACTTGAGTGCTGCTTCATCTCCCTCTGTTGCTGTACAGTACACAAGCCCAGCTGAAGGTTTCGTTAGTAAATTACTATGGGGCTTGTGATGTTTCTATCAAGAATTGTCCAGCTCCATACCAGCTGATTACATTAATCCCTCCATTGATGCACTTGACGTGTTGACAACCTTTTAACGAGACTGGCTTATTGGTAACTCAGAAATGCATTGTTTTACATCTATTAGTAACATTTAATACAATATGGCTAAACATAATGCTTGGATTGAGCAAAAATATATGGAGTAATATTTAATATTATGATTGTTTCATGGAAATGCATAAGTCCGTATCTTTTCCTTTCTCTGATGGGCAAAATGTTAGTTTTAAAACTGTCATTTTAGTGTGAGACCCTAAATCAGGAGAGACACGCCCCCCCCAAATTCAAGCCATGTAAAAAAAAATCAGCATTAACTCTGAATTACTACACAGCTGAATAAAAGAGATTGTAGTTATATTCTTAAACTCTTATGAGAACTGTATATAATTATTGACTTTTCAGAGCTAACTACTGTATCCTTGCCTGCCTACATTCAAGAAGCAGCTGTATATTGTGCTGCTCTTCAGACACATCTATCTAAAACAAATGCATTGATAAACAAAGCAAATGCCATCACGTATGTGTTAAATGTGCCTTGAATTTTTGCTTGACCTTGATCAGTGATGCTGAATGGGTAAAACTGATGACTTCTCAAAGATTCTTTGTATGCCATGACACTGTTAAAAACCAGGATGTTGTTTAAAATAATTTTAGCAAGGCTAGGAAATCTAAGAATGTGTATAAAGAAACTGAAGCCCAGGAAAGTGTGTTTCAGGTAATTCTTCATGGGCACTAAATGGTATCATTTTCATCTATCTTACCTCCTGCAGAATAGCTCTATATAAGCAAACTTGTTTCCTCTCTCACTTTTAGTATTGGCAGTAAATTTCTTAATAGAGGAAGACTTTAAAATTGCAATATTCAGGTTTGATTTAAATGACCATGTTTTGTTGTGATTTGTTTTTTTTTTTCTGTGGGAAAAACTAAAAAAAATTTCCTCTTATGACAAACTATATTCTAAATTAGTAGTAGCTAGAATTCAACTAGCAGCTCTAAGTTCTAATTAATGCTTCTTCCAAGAGCAGATGTCAGCTTCAATTCCTATTTTACAAATTCATTTATCTCAGAAAATGAGATGCATGGAGAATATTATTGTTGATATTTCTTCAGCTGTGTGTCTACAGCTTTTAATAACAAGATCGTTCTTAGCTCATGGGAAAACATGTCCTAAATATGCTTTAGATTTTGCAGGTCTTTGAAGTAGGACATCAGAGAGTTTTGTTTGCAATCAAATTAAGGTGCTTTAATTCAGGAATTATGAAGTAATTAAGGATGAATTATGAAAACTATCATTGTGTCTTCAAGTGAAGAAATTTTCATTCAGCAGTAATATGATGAAAGTCAAAGTCCATTGAGGCTTGAAGGTGAAGGTAGGGGCTAATATTAGCAATTCAGATTTTCTTTTACTAGCTTTTATATAATAATTCTTTCAATTTCCTTTTTTTTTTTTTTTAAATAAGCCCTTTTCTTAGACTTTGCCATACTTTTCACATTCCCAAGATTGAACAGCTGTCAGAACTAGAAAGGTATTGCCCTACCTTTAGAAATAAGTTCCTAAAAAATAAATCGTGGAACTTATAATGCGCTTCTCCTAGCAGATCTCAAAGGGTCTTTATAGAGCAACAGACAAGCTTTGCTGCAAATGCAGTTTTGAACCCAGAGCAGTTTCTTTCAAGTTTCAGAGAAGTTTTAATCATTCAGAGTCAGTAATGCCAACATACTGAATGACAACTTGAGAGGAAAGGGACCTTTTGTGTTGTAACTGAGATAAACCTGTTTGTTTACTGAACCATGAGATGTTGTAGCAGATATCCTAAGATTTTCTGGTACAGTTAGAAAACAATATTTTGTATGAGATCAAAGATATGTAATTTACTGATTCTTTTGCAGAGTCATTTCAGGACATAAATGTAACCATCTTTTGCACCAAGATTCATGTAACTACTGGCTAGCTGCAAAGTGGCACGATTGTACTCTGTTTTAAAGAGAAATATAAGGTTAATAAATTAATGCTTAGAAATAGCATGTTCAGGGACAAATCAGAGCTGGATGTATTGATGGGAATCCTAAGTAATACTGCTGGACTCCATGGGGATACCCTTGCACTGGGAGAACAGAATTTAGTGACATCTGCTGAAATTATTCTTTCAAAGATCCTTGCACTTGCTTTTATGCCCCGTGAGCCCTAATCACGACAGATTTGCCTCCTACTTTACAATATGCTTGTTGTTGTAGGATGCAGGCGGCCTGGCTGCATCCTAAAGAATAAATAAATGCCCACTGGAATGGATATTCCATGTCCAGAAAGCTTCTTTTTTAAGATTTACACTGAGGTAGCCATGAGTAACATCAGTATTTTGAAATAACTGAATTTTCTATGGTTGGCTTAGGAGCTGTGTTTTTGTTGCCTGCTATGGCAGAGGTGAGATGTTATTGCTGCTGCCTGATCCAGAGGGACTTTCATGGCGTTATTCTGGTGTGCTCAGTAGTGACTTGTGCAGAGCGTGGTGACTGGCAGCGGCAGAGCCTCTCCTTGCTCCGGAGCACGGACCACACCGCAGCTCCCTGGAGGCACTAAGTGAAAACTCGGTGTTTGCAAGCAAAAAGTGCCGCTTCCCTTTGGGGGTGGATGAGGGATAAGCAGAATGGTTTTGAATGATAGTTGCTATCATGCTGAATGACATTTGAAAGTGAGAAGCTGAAAACCCCCTTAGCTGCTGATTTGTGTCATAGTTATCCTTCAAGGCAGGCAATGACAAGCTGTTGAGAGATATTAACCCAGCTGCTAGTGTCCACGGAGGAGCGCAAACTTCAGCATTAATCTTGTTTTGTGGCTTTTGTCAGTGTTGCATAAAGGTAGGTGTATTGTAATTGATCTCCAGACCAGAAAGGAAATGTTAATATGTAGCTAGTAGCAGAATAGTCAAAATAAAGACCTGCGGGATAATGGAAAATTCTTTGTTCACCCAGGGAAAGATTTACAACTTCCTCAGCCAGTTGAGAACACAACATTATTATATTGTCAAATTTTAGTAATTTTGCACTGATGCGCAGGAAATCAACTGCAAATCACCAGATAGCCTGATAAATTCATTTGGGCCCAGATCTACTAAATGACTTGGAACATTTTTAGACACCCTGAGTATAAAATTGCAGTTCTCAAGGCTCGTATTTAGCCCCCCTCTAACTCTGGCAGTGAGTCAAAGCGGTAAGTGCCTATGATTTTGCTGATATTCATACTGCTGCTCACATGCTCAGAAGTGCCTTGCCCTTGATGGAACCAAGTCCCTACCTCATGCCCAAACCCCATCATTATCCACAAATCAGATATCTGTCTGCCTCTATGGCCTTTGGGGTTTGTTCCAGTTAATTTTCTCTAGGCATGGATTGTGTGCTGCACAAAAGCTGGCACCAAGAGGCATTTTATTTCAAACCACAGCTTCCATGGATGACAGTGGGGACTGGCAATATCTGCTGTCCAGCCAGTAGGTTGGTGGTCATAGCATGCCTCCAGGCTATGGAGGTCCCCAGCCCTGTGCCACCTCTGCCTGGAGCATTGGAACTGGTCCCTGCAGCCAGGAGTGAGGGAAGTTGGGCTCACTGTTCAATCTCCTGCAGTTTGCAGTGAGAATGCACGCTCTCTGGGCACTCACTTACACACGATAACCTGGATTTCAGTCCCAAGGACTGAAGGACTCTAAGGACTGCTCATACTATTTTATCCAGGGACTGTTTCATGCAAATAACATTTGCACATACGTCCAGTGTTGTCCTTGGTCCCCAATCTATCCAGAGTTGTCCTCCATCATTGCTCATTCTCTTCTGGCCCAATACATCTACTTTCATACAAATCAGAATGAAGGTGAAGGAGAGTCCTTCGTCCCCCAATCTGACTGGTGATTATGGTACTGCTCTGGGAGGTGTGGGTTTGAATTTCCTTCTGCCCCCAGGTTTCCTGCTCCCTGGGTGAATGCTCTAACCATGGACCATGGGATAAAAGGGGACAACTGGGAACCTGTGTGGTCATGTTGAATTGCTGCGAGTCCTGGGTGGACAGAGGTGATTCCCAACTTTACTAAAGCCAGACGTGTCAGATTGAGGTTATGCCTTTCTTCTTTAGTTGTGGTGGGCTGTTGTTTTGGGTGGATGCCTTTCTGGGGTGCCTGCGTTACACAGGGAGCTTAGGGTTCAACCACAGAGCTGTGAATTTCATTGCATGAACAAGATGCTTAAAAGTTAGGAAACATGGTGCTCAAATGCCAGCAATGAACCCCTCCATATATCTAAGCCTTTGTAACACAGTGAAACAAAAGAAAGAACTGAGCTATGACATTTAAGCACATTAGTGTGTATCTTCCTGGGTCAGACCCTTGGACGGTAGAGTCTGATGTAACTCCTTTGATTTCAGCATAGTGAAAAACAATTTAGGGCAGTGTGGGATGGGATTCTGTCCCACAAAGCTTGTCAGAGTAATGAAATCCCAGATGTCAGGTATCCCCTTTGCTTGTGTAGTCTTGGCTGAGAAAGAGATGGTGGTTCATTTCTGGGGGAAAACAGTGAGTTTGTAGGTGAGTGAGCTGTAAGATAGCATAAAAAGAGTAAATGCCAGTAAATCAGAAAACATGGCCAAATGGGAATGTAAATGGGCACTCTGTACTTGTTTGGTGGTAAGGTTTTTAACCATTTCAAAACTGTAAATGGAGGTGTCCCATATTTCATGTGAAATAGAAGTAACTATAAACAGAAGGGCAGTGCAAAATCCATAATTGTGCCTCTGTAGGACTTCACAGGGATGGAAAAATATCCCCTAGCACAGGATCGGGGCTATAATGTGCAAAACTTGCTTTCCAGGAAGCTTCTTCCCCCCTCCCTCCATCAGGATGATAGATTCACTCAGTAATGTCTGTTTGACATTCACTGTCTTAGATGCCACACTTCTGCCTCTGTGACAGAAAATGCATGATGTGGTAGCAGACTCACATTAATGCAGCTCTCAAGTCCAAACAGAGCCTGATGTCTTCTTTTGTAAAAGCAGGTTACAATTTTTGTTACCTACCCCTTAATTTTCAACCTATGAACGTTTTTCCCCTAATTCTATTGTATCAGCTATTATACAGATTAGCTGATTTGTATGCTCTGCCAAGCATAACTGAAAAGATTCAAGTCTGCAGGTCACATTTATGAGCAGAAGCAATACTCCTGAGGTATGTGTTTGCTTAATTTTTCATCTTTAAATAGACAGGACTGCCAAAAAATTAAACATACTTGTCTAAGAGACAGTGAGAGAGGAGTCAGTAAAGGCATTCATGAAGTAGCAGTCATTTCGAAATAGCTTCTTATGCATTTATTGATTTTTAACCATTGGAGAGAAATACTGTGATATTTCTGATTAAGTTCTGTGAAGAAATGTACATTATTTGCCAGACAAATCCCTACTTAGCTTTCTGTGGTAACCTAATACCTAGGTTTCCAGTGTCTGAGAATTAGTCACTTCCAACAGTTTTAGTTTTCCCCTAAACAGCGCTGTTGGTAGAAAAAAAAGGGCAGTTTCTAGTTACGGGAAACAGGACTGAGTAAGGTCTGGACCTGCAGAGATTCCAGCTTGGCCTTGTGGCTTCTGATCCTGGGTCTTGGCTTTCTGTGCCCCAAGTTCCTGATCCGCCTCTGTGTCAGGAGCCAGCAGGAGGGGTAATGTGTAGCTGAAGGGGCAGTCACAGCTGGGCATGACCGAGCTGCAGAAAAGCAGAGAGCAGGCGGGATGTGAGGGGAAGTGTTTCCTCCTTGTGAGATCAGAGCAGTCATCTAGGATATCCTTCAGGCAAAAATACCATATTAGATGTATTGTCCATTTTTACCAGCAATAGGTCCTACTATATATAACAACAGGATTTTTCGGAAGTCTTTTATATGGTAATAAAGTGGTTCTGTATTACTGTGGAAACCATATGCTGTCATATCAAATGAAGTTTGAGAAACAATAAAGTAAAATTCTTCGCAACGGTTTTCTAAGAATGGAGGAATTTACATAATGTGGAAATTTTGCTGGCTGCAATCTCACTATAACGATGTTATTCCTCAGCAATAACAGGATGACCACAGATGAAAAGCAGCTACCCCTTTAGGTGAATTATGCTATCGAGTTAGAACAGTTGGCCTTGCCTTGGTGTTAGACATGTAGCAAAATCAGTGCAAAATCAGTACAAAATCAGCAAAAAAAGTACAACTGGAGTATGTGATGTTGTTGGGGGGCAGTGTGCAGGTTTAACCATTTAAACTGCTTTTGGGAGGTCTTGTGCGTGCTCCCTCTGAACCCACGGGCAGAGTATTAGAGTGCTAAGCCTTAATGCTGGCACCCGGAGACAACTCTGATCCCTTTCTCTACTCCTGTACAGCTCAGAAAGGGCGATCCTTGGCGTGGCCACAAGCTGAGCGTGTCCCAGCTCCCTGCTGCCCTCTGCCCCGGCGCTGGCCGTGGAGCCTACTGCAGGCAGCGTGAGCCCAGGGCCACCCACGGGCAGCTCCCACGGGCAGCTCCCCACGGGCAGTGGGCACTGCCCTGCAGACAGGAACACGTGCTCTGCTCATGCTTGAAGCCGTGCCAGCAAGCGCGCTGTGTGCAGAAGTGGGGAGCAGCTCAAAGACCCCATCAGAGACAGTATAGACAGTAAATACTGTAAAGGCATGCTAATCCTTTATAAATAATAGGCAACTCACTGCTGGGGTGATAAATGAGGCAGTTCCCATCCTGGGAAAACGCCGGGGGCCATCCTCTCAGTTTTCCATAGTCTAAATTTGTAGAAAGCAGTGTGTGACAGAGACTCAGTGGAAAGGGAACATGAGCACAGATATTCAGGCTGAAATTTTGGAATACTATACAGTTCACTTCCTAGTACCTCCTTTTTGTCTAAAAGAATTGCCACCAAGCAAAGTGTTAAGGCATCAAATGTTTTAACATGCTAAAGACACAATATGCGTAATGCTTGAGAAATATGTGAGAGCATTAGAATCTCAGATACCATTAGTTTATTTTAGTATGGAAGAAAAATTTGTCAGAGAAACCTTGTTCAGATATGCTGAGAAGCTTTATTGAAGAGGTCTTCATGCTATGATGGATTTCTTGAAAAAGGAATGATTGTCCCATCTAAATACTCTTGAAATCCTAGCAAAATGCTAGTGGGAAGAAAGGCTGCTTACCACAACTTTACCTAACCAAAATAAGACATTTTTTAATGCAAATTGCAGATATTCCTGCAAGGTGATCCCAATTAGTCCAGCTCACTTTCTAAGTGAAGGGCATCATCACCCCTAAAATGTGCAAGTCTGACACTAAAAGACAATCAAATCTCAACTGCTCTAACATATAAAAATTTAGTGAAAGAAAACAACACAAATCCTGTGGCAGACATGTGCAGAGTGGGCAGATAGTTTCTGATATGCTGAAGGAAAATTACTCTGATATTTTCGTCAAAATATTATGAACCCATCACTGAGTGGAAAATGTTATGGTACATTTGGCTTGTGATACAGGAATTTAAAGATGTTTGCCTTCAGAAAAAGAAGTGCTGTTCATTGTCTTGCAGTTTGCAAATGGATCTTCTTTATAAATTAACATTAAGATCCTGTAAGTGTATTCTTTGTCACTGAATTACAGATCTGTCTTCTGATAAAACGAGAGTGCTGTAGGAAAAGAAAAAAGTGTCAGTTAGCTCATGCTGAGCTTGTACAACAGTTTCCTTGTTATTTGATAGAAGCTAAAATAAAGCAATGAATCCTGAAATGTGTTTGTTCACATAAATGCCACTGGTATATGGCTGACTGGGGTTGCTCCTTTTGGTTTTGATAAAATCCAGAGGCAATAATACACATGTGTATACTGGGCTTGCTGTAGATAAAACGATATGTCAGATTCAGCATGAAAAGGAATCTTGGTTTGTAACAACAATGATGGCCATGCTTCCCATGACTTTACTATGACCAGGTTTTTGCTCCTGGGCTCTTTGTATAACAAAAAATCATAGAGAAATTCCCCAGGAAACTTTAGTTCCTTGTTCTATCAGACAAATAAGGTGCTTCATTATATCATTTTAATCAAAGGTAGCTACAACATTTAGAAAAAATCAGTACTAGTTATTGCTTGTATTAATATATAATGTGAATTAACTTTTACTTGACCTTTGTGTAATATTTATCCCCAGATCTGCCATTGAGAAGCTGGGAGCGGCGGTATTTGAGGCCGTGTACAGCTATCTCAAGCAAGCGAGACAGCAGAATGCCAGTGAGGAGGAGATCAGGGGACGTCTGGAGAAACTGGTTTCTAGAGCAAGCGATTGCTTTGAAGTGGATCAGCTTCTCTACTTTGAGGAGCAGCTACAGGCTCCAGAATCACGTCTTCAGCTGTAAAAGGCGTGTCAGTAACAGCGCTGGAAATGGCAAGGAGGAGTGAAGGTGCTGAGCTGTCTTCTTCAGGCCAGCAAGTATTTGGTATTTGGAGGAAACTGCTGAAGGTAACGTAGTACATAAGCATGTGGGTAAACTCCATTTGAGAATCCAGACTGCAATGAGAAGTGGGTAAATATGGTACAGATTACAGGGGCAGGAGGAAGAACAAATGTTTGTGACAGTGGAGGAGAGGCTTCACCGTTACCAGACTTCCCTTTTTTCACCACTTAAGGCATAAAGAAAGGTGTTCTCCTGGGCCTTGGCCAGGCGTCAGTCCTGCACTCAGAGCATCACTGGCAAAGCTGCCTCTGATGGAAATGGTGCAGGATTAGACTCCAGCTGCTGTTGATTCCTGCACTAACTGGTCCTCATGATGTTTAAGCCTATATTTTTTGTACTTCGGCAGATTTACCCTTGAACATACATGTATATGTACAGCTACTCAGCCACTAATTGTCTTGTTATTATTCATTGTTCAAAAGGACTGCATTTAATCTGTGTGACTTTCAAAGGAACAGTGAAAATACATGCATATGTGTATATTTATATACATATAGGCATGCTCACATATACAGAGATAGCTATGTATATCCATAGAGGCAGAAAGATGTCTGGCCATACACCGTATGTGTGTGCATGTACAGAGACAGAGATGTGAGGCCTGAGCTATAGCTGACTACGTTAGATAGGAATCCTTACCGCGACTTCTGAGAGTTTTGGATCAAATGCATTGTACACAGATAGAACAATAAACTGATTTTTTTTTGGCTTGCACATGGTTACCGTTAATGTTTTTTCTTAGTGTTTATACTCCCTTCTTCATATGCATCACACTTTTGCTGATTTCAACTGTGTATCATGCTCCAATTATATACCTGATGTTTTCCTTCTACCTCTTCCTTCTTTATTCTGCATTCTGAGCTCCTTCATCCATCTGTGTAAAACAGTAAAGGATAACAAAGTGGTACAATCTATAAAGGAATCTCAAATTAATTGTGGACCAAATTAATTTTAGGCATCGAGCCATTATCCTAATCCTTATGTTTCCTGCTTTTGTGCCACAACTCTTAAAGGACTCAGGGACTGAATTAAATAAATTAAAATAAATTCATAATATGAATATCAAAAACCATTGCTATTTGACCTGAGATGAGTTATTTACAGCTAAGGGATATGGGTATTGATAGTAAATTAAGCAGTGCTACTGATCCATCTTTGTGACATGCTTTAAGAGACTCAAAGGGAAAGGTAAGTAGAGTCATCTTAATCTATCTCAACACCAACACAAACTGAGGAAGCAAAGGACATGCCCAGCTACAGAAGATGTGGCGTTATACTTCCAACTCAAAAGTAACAGGAGATTCTGGCATGTCTGATTTCAGCTTTTATTGGGAATACATGGTGTTACAAACCGGAGGCTAAAATCCACTGTGATGTTCACTGAGGCAGGGAAATATATTTTTTTTTCTTCTGTGTGGTGGTTCAGATCCCATAGGTGGAGAGACAGTTTGAAGCACAGATTCTCAGTCAGGTTTCAGTCTCTTTGCTGTTATTTCTTCTTGTACTTAACACTCCTCATCCTTCTCGATGTTGTGTCTGTGTACCTGCTTCGATGTTTTTTGCACATAACTTCATTTAAGACCATTTAAAAACAGAAGTGCCGAAGTCCAAGATATAGAAGGAGTGCTTGGATGTTGCAGGGACTGAAAACTGAAAAGTTCACAAAGCAAACAATAAGTAACTTAACACATGGTGAGAATAATGTCAGAGGGAGATAATCTTGACTACTGCACTTACTTCTGGCTGTGATTCGAAGTGATTTATCACAAAAACTTCAAAAACAGCCTCTGTAAGCAGGCAATTCCTTTTTATTAATGACGAGCACCTCATCAGACTTTTTTCGTGCAGCATGCAAGAAGAAAGAGCTGCGTAGGAATGGGCCAGGCTCTCTAATAAAGTCAAGCACTAGGGAGGTCATTAAAGGGCAACCCTTAAAACCTGGAAAACATGATTTAGCCATGCAAATTACCCTCAGGGAAATGGTTGCTCTCTGATGAGCAGTACTTTTGCTTGTTACACACGAAAAAGAAATCACAGCGCCTTTCAGAGTTACTTCAGTTGCTTTCTTCTCTCTGCAGGATATGACCTTCAAGTCATGTGAGGATCTGGAGGTTACTGCTTTACTGGTTATATGTTTTAAACTACATTTTGTTTTTGTTTTTTCTATCAATCATACCACAATTAGGCAATGTGGTATACATATTAAACTCAGCAGGAAACTTTTTGTCTTTGAACTGTAGTAAAAGCACGGAGATAAATCCCATGGATTTGACAGAAATTCTTACATCACTGTTTCTTTTGAGGGTCACTTCAGAAAGGTGTTAGGTTGCATTATATGCCTTTATCTCTACTCTCATTTTCCAATAAAACCCTACCTTTTTCAGATCTCGTCCCTTCTAAAATTCTCAGCAAATTGTTGGGTTTGAAATTGCATCATCCAGACCAGGACCAGCTCTTATTTTAGAGACAATGAATGAGGTCTGTCCCCACCAGAACTTGATAAAACCCAGTGAGTTTGTCTTCTGTCTTTCTGCCTTCCATACCCCAGGGGAAGATATGCATCAGGAGTTCCATAGCTGGCTTTTGGTTTGTTTTTGCTGGTGTTTAAAGGTGTCAGAGTATTCTCCTGCACTTATGCAGCTGCACAGTGAGTAGCCGTCAGTGGGCATTTTGTGTGCTATCACCAAGCTTGCAGAGATGGGTATGTGGGAATACAGAAAAAAGTTACAAGGTCTTTTTCCAGACAATTGCCATATTTTTTTGTTTTCCAACATACAACAACTAAATATTCTCATCATGTTAGTATCATCTTGATAATTAGCCTACACTGTTCTTGTTTTGTGTGGTATTGTTATCATAAAGCTTGCACAAACACACACACACGTCTCCTGTCAAATTTTCTCTTGAGGTCACCACTGGCTAAAAATCCACTGATCCTGAATATTTTAGACTAAATAGATCAATGAATCATAGAATCATAGAATGGTTTGGGTTGGAAGGGACCTTAAAGATCATCTAGTCCAATCCCCATGTCGTGGGCAGGGACACCTTCCACTAGACCAGGTTGCTCAAAGCCCCATCTAGCCTGGCCTTGAACACTTCCAGGGAGGGGGCATCCACAACCTCTCTGGGCAACCTGTTCCAGTGTTTCACCACCCTCACAGTGAAGAACCTCTTCCTTACATCTAATCTAAATCTACCCTCTTTCAGTTTAAAGCCATTGTCCTATCACTACATGCCCTTATAAAAAGACCCTCTCCAGCTTTCTCGTAGGCCCCCTTTAGGTACTGGAAGGCTACTAGAAGGTGTCCCCAGAGTCTTCTCTTCTCCAGGCTGAACAACCCCAACTCTCTCAGCCTGTCTTCATAGGAGAGGTGCTCCAGCCCTCTGATCATCTTTGTGGCCCTCCTCTGGACTTGCTCCAACAGTCCTTCTTATGTTGCGGACCCCAGAACTGAACGCAGTACTCCAGGTGGGGTGTCACGAGAGCAGAGTAGAGGGGCAGAATCACCTCCCTCGACCTGTTGGTCGTGCTTCTTTTGATGCAGCCCAGGATATGGTTGGCTTTCTGGGCTGCAAACGCACATTGCTGGGTCATGTTGAGCTTCTCGTCAACCAACACCCCCAAGTCCTTCTCTGCAGGGCTGCTCTCAATCCATTCTCTGCCCAGCCTGTATTTGTGCTTGGAATTGCCCTGACCCATGTGCAGGACCTTGCACTTGGCCTTGTTGAACTTCATGAGGTTTGCACGGGCCCACTTCTCAAGCCTGTCAAGGTCCCTCTGGATGACATTCTTTCCCTCCAGCGTGTTGACTGCACCACACAGCTTGGTGGCCCTCGTCGGCCAACTTGCTGAGGGTGCACTCAATCCCACTGTCCATGTCACCGAAAAAGATGTTAAACAGTGCCGGTCCCAATACCGACCCCTGAGGAACACCACTCGTCACTGCTCTCCACTTGGACATTGAGCTGTTGACTGCAACTCTGAGTGCGACCATGCAGCCAAGTCCTTATCCACCAAGTGGTCCATCCATCAAATCATTGTCTCTCCAATTTAGAGACAAGGATGTCATGTAGGACAGTGTCAAATGCTTTGCACAAGTCCAGATAGATAAGGTCAGTTGCTCTTCCTTTATCCACCAACACTGTAACCCCATCATAAAAGGCCACCAAATTTGCCAGGCACAATTTGCCCTTAGTGAAGCCATGTTGGCTGCCACCAATCACCTCCTTATTTTCCATGTGCCTTAGCATAGTTTCCAGGAGGATCCACTGCATGATCTTGCCAGGCACAGAGGTGAGACGGACCAGCCTGTAGTTCCCCAGGTCTTCCTTTTTTCCCTTTTAAAAATGGGGGTTATGTTTCCCTTTTTCCAGTCAGTGGGAACTTCCCCATACTGCCACGACTTCTCAAATATGATGGATAGTGGCTTAGCGACTATCCATCCAGTTGCTAGCGACTGTCTATCCGCTGGTTCCCTCAGGACCTGCAGATGCATCTCATCAGGTGCCATGGACTTGTGCACCTTCAGGTTCCTTAGCTGGTCTCGAACCTGATCTTCTCCTAAGGTGGGCAGTTCTTCCTCCTCCCAGTCCCTGCCTTTGCCTTCTGCGTCTTGGGTAGTGTGGCTGGAGCACTTGCTGGTGAAGACTGAGGCAAAAAAGTCATTGAGTACCTCAGCCTTCTCCATGTCCCAGGTAACCAGGTCTTCTGTTTCCTTCCGGAGAGGGCCCACATTTTCCCTAGTCTTTCTTTTATCACCAATGTACCTATAGAAGCTTTTCTTGTTGCCCTTGACATCCCTGGCCAGATTTAATTCTATCAATCAGGGCTTTAGCTTTCCTAACCTGATCCCTGGCTGCTCAGACAGTTTGTCTGTATTCCTCCCAGGCTACCTGTCCTTGCTTCCACCCTCTGTAGGCTTCCTTTTTGTGTTTGAGTTTGTCCAGGAGCTCCTTGTTCATCCATGCAGGCCTCGTGGCTTTTTTGCCTGACTTCCTCTTTGTTGGGATGCATTGCTCCTGAGCTTGAAGGATGTGATCCTTGAATATTAACCAGCTTTCTTGGGCCCCTCTTCTCTCCAGGGCTTTATCCCATGGTACACTACCAAGCAGATCCCTGGAGAGGCTGAAGTCTGCTCTCCTGAAGTCCAGAGTAGCGAACTTGCTGTGCACCCTCCTTGCTGCCCTAAGGATCTTGAACTCCACCATTTCATGGTCACTGCAGCCAAGGCTGCCCTTGAGCTTCACATTCCCCACCAGCCCCTCCTTGTTGGTGAGAACAAGGTCCAGCATAACACCTCTCGTCGTTGGCTTCTCTATCACTTGGAGAAGGAAGTTGTCATCAACACATTCCAGGAATCTCCTGGATTGCCTATGCCCTGCTGTGTTGTCCCTCCAACAGATATCAGGGTGATTGAAGTCCCCCATGAGGACAGGGCTTGTGAACGTGAGGCTGCTCCTATCTGTCTATAGAGGGCCTCATCCACTGATTTGATGAAGATTTTATAAAAATGTATATAGACACATGAATCAAAAATTGTGACAGAGAACAGCTTATACACCCTGGGGTAGAGAGGCTGGTGCCATACTGCCAGATTATAGACTGTCTCTGCTGAGTTTAGGGAAGCTGCATCTGGTACAGTGGTATGAGTATTAAAGATAACAGCGTTTATTGAGATGCCATGCTGATAATCTCTATATATGGTTATCAGATTAAGCATTTTTCTGTAATCAAGTTTAGTATAAAAAGACAGTAGTAACTTTTGAATTGACAAAAAAAGTATGGTACTGAATCCTGAGAGATCAGTAGGTCCTTAGAAATGCAAAAAATCTCAAGAAAGAAGGAGTGGTCACTAATCATAAAGTCCATTGAGCAATGGTTGAGCCCAGCCAGGCTTTTAACAGGCCTTACTCTTCCATGAGCAGGTCAATCTACAAAGAGAGAAGTGCAGAGTCCTTTTCTAACCTAATAAAGCCTTGATGGGAGGAGAGAAACAGATCAAATTCATTACATATTATCTATTAGACAAATGCAATGACTTGCCATAAAAGAAAAAGAAATCTCTTCTTAAAAGATCAGATCTTGTGTAAGATACATTTTAGTTTTCAGTTTTATTCTGCTTGCTGGGGGAAAAGGACTTAAGATGAAGAAAAGACTAAGTCCCTATCTTTTATATATGAAATGCATTTCATATGTGAAAACATAAACAAAATACAAGCAAGTTCATTTCCAGCAAAATCCCATTGCTGGTGGTCATTAGTAGAAATTTAAAAGGAAGGAGGAGTACTGTTAATATCATGGATCTTCAGTAATAAAAAAGCAACAGAGCTGCTGGAAGTAAATGTGAGGAAATAAATGTAAAGACATTAGATTGCTGGATAGGGCTTCATAAAAGGTCCCATTTGACCTACATATTTGTACCAAAAGCTTCGCAAGCATCAGGCAACCTTGCTGCTTTTTTATTGACTCTCCTAAAAATGCTACAAGCTGTATTACTTGATGAAGAGATACTGCAAACAAAGGAAGTGAGGTGAGTAATTATTTAATGCTTTGGGGCCTTGAACCTGGTAAAAAGGTGCTTGAACTATAAAGGGAAAAAGAACATTTGAGTTTTTTCATAAGAAGTGGAACTGTCAACATCTTGTCCACAGCTGGATTAGGAGGCAGACCAATTATATTTGTCACAGCAAACAAAAAGTAAGTCCTTTCTTAGAGGTAATTGGCCTGCCAGATAATTCCTAGAAGGCATCAGAGTCCCCTCTCTATAAGATGAATTAGCAGTTTCCAGTGTCTGATAATCCTGCCTGCAAGAAAGGGCCATCCTTCCTGCAGGACCTGGCTCTGTGGGTGCTGCCTTGTGACGACCAGCTCTGAGATGCCCTCAGGGCCAAACCACAAACCTGCAGCTGGCATGGCCAGAGCTCACCCCGACCACTGCTGGCTGTCCAAGTCCACACGTAACTGGGGTGATGGAGCATCGAGCAGATAGATACACAGGTGAGAAAAAAGTAGGAGGCAGCAAAGTAGGCTTACAGATAACTCTAAGACTGACCTTTCAGTCCACTATAGGTGCAGCCAGTGTTACCTGAAGGAATTTGCTGGGCAAGAGAAGAAAGGCTCAAACAGGTGATATGTTGGAGACAGGAACAATAGGCATGTAGGCATACTTGATTTCATATTTTGTTTGTAGCATGTGTTCACAACACATCATAACCCGAAAACTCTTTAGTCTGTCTCCTCTGAAAACTGTGTTCTTCAGGAGAGAGGTCCAGCAGAAAGTTTTCTGCATATGATTATTGGTAATAAGTAGAAGTCTCATGAAAATACAGTTCCCAGCTGCTGATTTGGCTGGTGATCATTACTGCTCAGGAATATGACTGCTTTGATGATAACTCTACCCAGATGTGCTGGGTATATGTACATAAGAAGAGCTGGGAACAGCAAAGGCAAACATATTTATGTACAGACTTGTCAGGAACAGGGGGTGGGGAAGGGACAGAATAGGAAGAAAAAGGTTGTAGGTTCCTCCCTCTTACACCTTCTCCTCATATACATAATTTCTCCACCCAGTCCTAGTTATTTTTGTCACTTTTTTATGGTTGGGGGAATGAAGGGAGAGTGAATGGTTTTCTGAAGGCCATTGAAGTATCTGGAATGAGACTAGGAGTGAAATCCTAGCAGGAAACCTTGACGTCAAGTCCAGTGGTCAGAGCAAGAGAAGACATGCAAACGCTTCTGGTTTCATACAACTATGGGTCCAGTTTCTTTTATCTGGATTGTAATATGCCCATCATGGCTGGAAAGATAATTAGTATTCACAGATAATTTGCCACGTTAGCTCTGCAGACAGGTTTCAGTCTTGAGTTGTTCACAAATGGTTAGCTACAGCCACCTGATTTTCAGTTTTCCCACACCGTGTAGTTGGTCACTACCCCATCAGGTCAGGAAGCAGAAACCAGGTCATGGGAATAAACTTCCCAGCAGAAAAATCAGTTGAGGAAAACAACCTTTAGTCAGCTAGTTTAAAAGTATACCGCTTGCGTGAATATTTATCCATTCGACTTGATGACACCTGGCCAGGGATTCCCAATGTTTTGCAAAATGCCAGAAATGCACACACTGCGACTATCATCCCACAGATAAAATGGGCTCGGTTTTGTTGTCATCTTCATTAATACATGGCTAGCTGTTATCAATGTACAAAGGCAGGGGTGTGCAAACAACAAGAAATAATACTTCCAAAGACAATTGGCAAATGGAAGGGGAGAAAGTTACTCCTTTCTACTAATTAACTGTCCTGTGTATCGATATATTTTTGCATTTAGAATCTGCAGTCTGTCTTAGAGAGCCTGGGAATGTTATACCTCTGTATATGTATCTATATAGAGAAATGAATTGTGAATCTATCAGGAATTGTCTGTCTATCTAACTCTATCTAACTATCTATCGTCTATCTAACTATCTATCGTCTATCTCTACATCTACATATGCACACACATATAGGTGTGTATATATCCTCATGCACAGCACGTCACCAAACCTTCAAGAATACTTTTTCTCTCTTGATAAACGAAATGTCTGCCAACTGCTCAGAAAAATTCTTACAAGTAGGTAAATGCACAGCTGAATGCACCTTGAGGGGAAAAAAACCAAAAGTCGTGATCAGCTCCTGCACCAGGCACTGTACAAAACAGCCCCAAGGCAATCCTAACCTCAGGGACCTCACAGCTGAAGTACCAAGCAGGAAGATGAGTGGAAGATGGCTCAGAGAAGTAGCCTGAGCACGCGCAGTAAAATGCAACAGGCAGCCTACTAAGTGGAGTACTGCTCTTGCTCCTCGCCTGACACCGTGCCAGGCAGTCAGTGGCGGTTTGTAGGTACCAGGGGAAGGCAAGCATAAAGAATGATGCAATGTTTAGTGAGAGGTGAAATGAGTTTTAATACAGAAACCCATTATTTCGTGAAATATGAGTCTGTGGCTGTGCAAGCAAGTGTGCAGGTGATGGACTATCGATGAGGTGATTCTGTGCCAGAGCTTTATGCCCCAGAGGTGACTGAGTGCTACAAACAAGCTGGGACTCTGTGAATTGCTCTGCTCCCTCCATTGCTATCTGCTGACCCCTCAGGGACTGCCTTATTGTACCATGGCATGCGGATATTCCCTTGGGCTATATTATTTCCCCCAGCATCTCTAATATGAATTCTATTTCAGTTTTTTTCATATCGAAGCCTCCTTTTTCCGGCAGAGGCCACTATATTGATCTGCATCTATAAAGGGTCAGCAGTGTGAGGGTAGTCTTAAATAATGCATTGGAGTTTGCTCCCTCTGCTCTCAGTAAGCTCCAGTGAAACGCTCTTTAGAACTGCTGTGGAGCCTTCCTAGCTTGAACTGCTGTCTCAGTTGTCTTGTCTTGTCGTCTCTCCTCCCCACCTCCTCAAGGACAGACAGCAAAGCAAACTCAAGATGCTCAGAGTGTGGAGAACAGATGCTGTTATTTATTGTCCAGAGGCAATCCTTATAATCGAGAGAGGCTGCTTCTCTTGTTTTGTAAGACAATTTTTGAGTGTGAGCATTATTTTATTGATGCCTTTATGCATCTGACAATCAGTGACATACTCTTGCCATCCTATCTCTGCCAGGAAGTTTTTTTCCCGCCTCAAAATGAAGCTTGCTTGTTTTGAATGCTCTTTTGGCAGGAGCTTGGCTCCTGATGCTGACAGCAAATGCTCCTGACTCCCTAGAAGCCTGATTTTGCCAATTACTCATGCTGAGAAGCATGTCCTTCTACAAGCTGTCTTGGCAACTGGGGGCTGTGTTTCTGGGAGGGGGTGCTATTCAAGCCAGCATAAGCAAGGGCGTTGAAGTGGTCCTTATATCACCTCAGGAGGACAGGAATCACTGCCAGGGTGCATCAGTCCCAGCTGGGGAGCACAGCAGTACTGGGGGCTGCCAGGGCAGCCCCAGACCTGGGCATCTCCCCAGTGCTGCTGGAGGACCTCCAGGGGTTTGCTGCATCCGAGGCGGTGGGCGTCCAGGAGGCAGTGGAGCACTTGTGCCGGGCCGGGAGGCTCACAAACACTTCTGGATTCACATTCACATTGCGCTTGCTGTTTTGAGCTAATACTGCGGTGAGGAGATTCACGGAGAGCAAGGAAACGAACTCTCATGAAGACAATGAGTCTCCAGACTACCTAATGACTACTTAATGAGAGTCTAAGCACTGCACCATTATTGAATTTTAATTGCCTTCTTTCTGGCTTTGTGCTATAAAATGAAAAAGGAGCAAACACTACATGTAATGAGGGTAGATGATTAAAAAGTAATACCTAAGAGACACCCAGGCATTTGTGGAAAAGACCACAAGAATAATGTAACGAGAGAATGCAACACTGCTGTGTGCCTGCCACCTCTTTGGATAAAAAGTACATTTTTACAGTTGTTAAAAATTGAAGTTGTTTTCAGCATGGTCTGGCAGAAAAACAGATTATTGTATATCAGTGAGGTAATTAAAATTATACTGAATGAAATACTGGTTAATTACCAATGTATGGAAAATCCAATCCACATCACCAGGTCAGTGCAGATGGGCTTTTCAGAGGTTGCTCTTCAGTGTTGTGCCCTTTCTGATGTCTGCTTAGATTATTATTTTCCACTGTATTGAATGAACATGCATTACTTTGAGCAATACACAGCAGAAAGGCCCAAATGAAAGGAGACAAAATGAGCCCGAAATCCATCAAGCATTTAAACGTGCTTAGCTTTGAGTGCCAGCCCCACTGCTGCCCAATTGCCAGGGGAGCAGGGAACACTGGTCTATAGTACTGAGCGAAATACAGTGCAGGGACTTTTTGCTCATAAAAGAGGTAGGTCTTCAGAGCTTGAAGCCCCAGCTTCAAAGCAACAGGCATTCAGGGGTCTGAGAAGATCTCCATCCACTGGAGATCTTGACAGTGCCGCAGCCTGGTGGTCCAATCAGTTGAACTAAATTAATATAGATTTATATAATCAAAAGATAAATTAAATTTAATTAAAATTTACATAGATTACATAGAGTCCTATAAACAGAGATTGACGTCCCCTTTTTCATTTGTTTTGTGTGTTCGTAATTTGACTAAATGTAAAATGCAGCCAAGTCCTGGAGAGCAGGCCACCCTTCTCAGGTGGGTTAGCTCCTTTTGCCCGTCTCACCTGGCTGGGCTGCGGGGCCGTGCATCACAGGCTGATTTTTCCCCCCCTCTACTCTAACAAGCTGTAGTGTTTGATGGCGTGACAGCGGGAACTCCCCAGTGAGCAGCACTGGTGGGAGCAGATGCATCTGTAATTAGTCCCTTCTTCAGGCCAGAAAATGATCTAAAGCAGCACTTGCCATAAATCCAAAGAAGTCCCCATAAAGATAGATGGCAGAAAATGTGTTTTTCGGGGCACACAGAGCCTGCAAGCACTCCCTTAATTTCACTCTTTGCAGGTCTGAAGGATGCGCATTTGTGGGGTATTTTAACCTGAACCAACAGAAAACTCTGGTCGGGTGTTGATGTCTGTGACTATACCCATTTGTTTCTCTCCTTCCCTTTCCATGTCACACATTTTGTCACCAGGCAGTAATCTGGCAGGTCTCTCTGCTGCAGCTTCTCTTTCGGCTTCTCCTCTGCTGGAGTTTCTGGTAACTCTTAATGAAATATTTTGGGCTCCAATGTTTTCATAAAGAAAACAAACTCTTTCCCCCCCCCCTTTCTCTCTCTCTTTCTGTCTGTATATTTTTGACTCTAAGAAGATTTCTCATGAGCAAGTTTGGTGTACTGAGTGTCCACATCCCTGTAACATTTCAGAAAATTCTCCCTCCAAACTCCTGACAGGCGTAAAGTTTACAGGTACATTTTTTCAGAAACTTTGGATCGATTGTTATGCTTTCTATTCATTTATTAATGGCTACCTCTTAAATGACGCCAAACTACACTTCTGTCACATCCCCTCCTCTTGCTTTCCTTTCCTTTTTTAAGAGCTGAACTTTTCCTTTACACTTTCCAAGTGTTCCCTACATTTTAAATTAGTTTTGAACTTTTGAAATAATTACAAACAAGAATTCTTCCTAGGGATGAAAGGCGAGCATCAAGCAATACTTCACAGCAAGACAAAAATACCGTTCTGGCTAAAGAGACTCTGCAAAGCAAAACATCAGAGACAAGTCAGAAAAAGGACCAGGTTTTCAGCTACCAAAAGAAGGAACAGGTTTTCAGAATTCTTGCCACGTAATGAAATATCTGGAAGGTTATAAGAAAAATGGGAAGCATGATTTAGGCATCATTCTTACAAAATAAATCTACTGTATTTTAGTATTATCAGCACCTGAATCTAATTCTTTGCCATCAAAACATTTTTTTTATTACTGCGTTTATAGTCAGAAGAGACAGGAGAAAGGTCATCCCATTATTGTCATCTAAGAAAATACACATTTTTTCATCTTATTAATCAAAAGTTTGGCAGCAAAAAAATGTAAGAGACTAAAAGCCTGGACAGATGACTTTGGAGAAAGACACTTTTCTTCAGGATTTATGTTTTTTTTTCTAGAAAAGTAAAAAGAATTCAGGAATGTCTGAAGTGTGAGCTGCATCAGCTGATTGTGTGAAAATGAGCTTCAATCAAACAGGCTTTGATTTCTCAAAGAGAACGAGGCACACTTTCAATATATTCATTTGCAATCAAAAAGACTAGAAAGATTTGATTTTTTTTTCAGCAACAGATTCAGAGATTTGCAGAACCTGAGGATGTGTTGAATTAATGACAATTTCCATGAATTATAATGAGTGGCGTTGTCACATCTATGAACATTGCCATTTCTCTACAGTAGAGCGCCAACTCATGTAAAGCTGTCAAAGAGTAGAGAGAAATTATTCCCTGTGCAGTCACTAACTAGAAGAGCCACAAACATCCTTGTGTGGACCACGTCTCAGGTCCATGGTGGCAGGACCTGGTAGGGATGAGTAACAACAGGATCTTAGGCCAAAAGAGGAGTCTCAGTCCCATCTCCACCTGTGAGAACTGCAGGTGCTATGGTGATATGAATGTGGGACCTCAAATGGGCAATCCTACCATCGGCAGCACCCCTAAGGTAGAACATGATACTGTCTCTGCCAGGAGGTCTTGTTGCAGAGTCAGTGAAAGGAGATGATCAAGGGAAATGCGCTCCCAAGGGCGCAGGTGGTGTGGTTTCATTGGATTGCAGAGCAAGGGGACTCGAGCACCCAGTTCAGACGGTGAGGATGGAGTGAACCGCTGCCTGACAGCCCTGAGCCAGGCAGAGCGGGTCTGCGCAGCCCGGCACCCTGGTCCAGGGCCAGCCCAGCAGTTTTCAGGCTTTTTTCTGAGGACCCAAAGGGTAAAACCTCAATGCTTTTACTTGTGTAAAAGGAGCTTGCTTGACTGCTGTGTCGTGTCTGCCTTTCCCAGCTGCTAACATCTGTCCATAATTCCAACAAGGCAATGGAGACTCATACAAATGAAGGCAGAGCTAGTACTGAGATGCGAACGGTTATTGTTGCTGTTTAGTGCTAATGGCTTTCTGCATTATTGTAGCCATTTATCCCTATTCCTTGTGCCTTTGTCATATCCTTCTCACAGATACGAGTTACTGTCACCGAAGACTGGAAGCAATTTACTGGTGCCACTACCTACACACAAGTTGCTAATTATAGACTAGGAGCAGGCGGAAGGAGCCAGGTATATTATGAATCTGGTTTGATTAATGAGCAAGCAGCTAGGCTGAGGGTTTCCAATTATGCTCTGTATGTCAGCAGCGGATTTGCTTGTATCCTGGCTTCTGTTTCGGGAACCAGTACAGCAGTCCTGCTGGGTAGATGTGTGCTCCCAGTGGGAACTGGACTTGCATTGATTAGCCTGCAGGTACGGAGCCCTGAAAGCAGTACACCATGTGCTCAAATGCTGTGTGCTGTTGCCCCCCGATTTAGCCTTTAAACACCCATTAAAACCCACTAGCCTTAACACTCATTGTGGAAGCAAGACAAAAACTCATTTGGTGGTGAGGTGAGCTTTAGGCATTTATTCTCTAAAAGAGCTCTCGCTCTTGGATTTGTGACTTTCCACTTTTCTTTCCCTGCATAAGCACTGCAGAAGTTGCTGGCTGTCCGGGCAGAGCAGTGACTTCTCAGTCACTGCTGCTGGTCATGCCACCACTCTGTCTGCTGTGGGTCGGGTGGGAAGGAATATTTCATTCCACTTGGGCCATGCAGCCCCCCTGGACTCAGTAGATAGTTATCTTTCCAAGAATGATGTGGATGAAGATGTATGAGGAAACTGTTTCTGGGAATGGGATGCATGAAGAGAGATGCAGAAACTCCAGATGAGCAGAGGATAAAGAGGGGAAGAGGCAGAATGCCTTGAAGAGAGTTGTAGACCTCAAACCCAGCCTGGTAAATGAGGACAAATACCTCCCCTCAGCAGGTAGGAAGCCCTGAAAAAGAGACACATTTCGGAAGAGAGAAGAGAGTCCTACTGTCCCGTGGGTATGTGTCAATGTTTTAAGTTCTCTTTCAAACAAAACAGCAATAAAGTCTTTTGAGTACCAATAACACCACAAACATGCCAGCCTTTGTAAATTCAGATAGGGCTGACACAGCTGATCTCGTGTTTCCTCCGATCGCTGTTGTCGTTAGGGCCCATCCCTTAAGTCATCTGATCTCAGCCAGAGCAGGGCACTAGGGAGTACTGGAGAGAAGGCACTCTTCCTCATCCTACCCAGCAAATCAAACGTGAATAAGAGATTTCACAATGTCAGGCCTTCTTTAATATCTGAGTATTGCCAAATCTGTCTAAGTTTACAACTGGGTCTGACGAGTTTAATATCAGCCATCGAACACAGTAGAGCAGACTGCCTGAATTCCCTTCCTGGGATAATAAGATATACTGAAGTAGGAACCATTCTTTTCATGTTAATAAACCGAGTGCCTTTCATTGTGTTGGCACCATGAGGAATTTGAATTCAATTCAGAATAAAGCCCTTGATCTGGCAGCAAGCTGACTGTAGGCTATTTGAATTACTCCTTTGTTTCAAGATTTACCAGTGTGAGGGTGAAGCTCGTGTTCTTCAGCAAATGGTTGTCAATGAAATATCAGCTCTGTCATTAAGGGAAATGAGAGAAAAGGCGCCATGGATAAACAGTGCGCTCTGAGATGTTATTCTCGTTAAATAAGCTTTGTGTTATGGTGTTACCCAGAGGCTGGATCACCAGCAGTGTGCCTGTTTGGCAGCAGAGCCATCTCCAAAGGGTGTAGAGGTGAAAAAACAAGTTATGACAGGTGGCCAGGACAAATGAATGAGAAGTGAGGTGGCAAGAGAGCAAACCAGCGGGATACATCAGCACAGGCAAGCCCACATGCACCACTCATCTCCCAGAGAAGCACTGACTTATTATCACACGAGAGCATTTAGTGCACAAGGATGAAGCTGGGAGGAGTCAGAAAAGGGCTGTTTGCAATAGAGAAAGTCAAAGGTGCCGACTGGAGAATCAGACAAGTGTGACTGCTCTCATCAATAGAGAGAGAAGGCAAGAAAATGAGGTGGTAATGAAAGAATTGAGCTAAACTCAGGAGCTCTGGAAGATGAGGTTGGAGTCTGATGTACTTTACGGGTTTGATAGGCCAAGAGATGCAGAGAATAAGTTCTTCAATCACTGTGTGTGGGTGTGCATCATAGCTAATCACAAGCATGGTTTGACTCAGAAAGACTTGCACTGAGTGTGTCTTTGCCTGCTGACCTGTGGGTAGCTCTGTTCGGTATCTACTCGGCTCGTTTCCTCAGTGAGAAATTTTGTTCACCACTTGAAATTACATGTCAAGACCCTGTACATTGGTTGTATCAGGCTACTGGAAGTTAACCACTGCCACGGTATGGCTCGGTGGTGACTGAGCTGGCAGAGCACTCTCAATGCCATTTCGCAGTCTGTGGGTTTAGCACGGTGACCACCCTGTACAGCAGCTCTCAAAATGGGGAGCAGAGGGAGTTTTTTTTCTAAGTCTGGTCTGGGGAGGAGAGGAAAGTGCAAGCTGCCAGGCCATTGGGGAAATGGGGTTTTGGGGTGGCCAGAGAAGACGGCTGAGCAGAGACGGGACTGGCAAAGGAAGCCTCATATGAGGGTAGGGTGGGCAGTGTCTGGGGACAAGCAGACATTTCCATGCTGAACCAGAAATTAGTTTGCAGTCCTCCCCCAACTCCAGCCACCGCCTGTCTCAAAACCTCAAGTCTAATTTCTATTCCCCCTGAGATGACCCCACATTATTGATTTCCTGAGATCCTGCAGAAATTACAGGGGATGGTACTGAGCAACACAAAGAAATGAGCAGTTTGCAATATCACTAAAGCACCTGTTAAGTGGCTTACAGACTGCCTAACTGACAGCTCAAAAACTGCCTGTCAGTGGGGAATTGTCATCCAACTGGTTTTTTGTTTTTTTTAGTGGGGTTTGCAAGTGTTTGTATGAGGCCAACACCACTCTGTGTTTCCATCAGTGGTCTGAAATTGAGTATAATTGCTCTGCTGACAAAACGTGACAGCACAAAATTTGTAATGGGTTGTGGTGGGAAGCAAGTTACACCCGACAGAGGCCAGTTCCTGGGCTACAGTCAGCGGATACAGAATCACATCACCCCTGGAAAGGTTCTTAGACCTCTGCTGAGCCAGAAACTGAACTAACATTTTTAATGTAGTGATGTGATAAAATCTTTGCTAGCAGAATTTTTTAAGGTATAAGCGGAGGATTGGAGCATATAAATAGGAAGGTGGGAGATACTGACTGACTGTCCTTTGTGTATCGCATACCATTTTGCTGGTCTTATTTTGCAAATGCCTTTGAAGAAAATGGAGAGGGGCAGAAAAGATCCACGAAGGTGTTCAAGCACATATACTGAGACACATAGCTTGGACAGGTTAATTTTAACAAAGATGGAAGATTAAAAGATGACTTGTTGATTCCTCATGTTGGGGAAAATACCAAGTACCAAAAGCTCTCTTGTGCCTTGAGACAAAACACTTACTAAAACCTACATTTGGCAAGGACTCCATCCATGTTCAGGTTGGCACGTTTAACCATGAAGACCAGGGAAGAGGTTGATTCTCAGCCTCTGGTGATCTGAAAATCAAAAACTGGGAGACAGGCTCTAGCCCTGCACTGGCACGGGTGTGAATAGTGGCAGCTACAAGGTTCAAGTCACTTGGCTCAGTGCAGAGTCAGTAAGTGAAATAAAAGGACCTATATAGGGTAGCCTGTATATCACAGTGGTATCCTGTAGTAGCCTTTCTGGCTTCCCGGGCAGCTCTGCAGGTATGTTTTTTTATGCAGCAACACAAGCAAGAAGCAGTTATTTTCATCAGCAGAGTCTTTTCTGTGTTTGAAAGTGCTTGGGTGAACGTTAGCTGATTGGAGAGATGTACTCTTAAGGAACATCACACTCGGAGTGTCAACCATGTCTGTTTTTCTTTTCCAAGCAAAAAGATGCAGACTGACTGTATCTTTCTGAATTCTGCTACAGTGTCTTTTAGGTAATCAGGGAAAAAAAAAAGATTTCAGAGGTGTTGCCACATCTGATTGCAAAAGAAGAAATCGGAGTCATCTCCAGTTTCAGTGTATTTGCTTCTGAAAAAATGATCACCTCTCAATGGCAGTGCACCAGAATACAAAACACTGCAGTTATTCAGTTAGAAACAACTTGCTGCTGCTCCTGTCTGTTTAGTCTTCCCCACTCAGCTCATGTCACTCACAAAAGGACTTCCATTGAAAGGAGGGGATGCCTCACAGGCTTGCCAGATTGCAGTTTAATTGGCTTCATTCCCCAGAGACTAAGACTCAGAAGTTTTCAAAGTTGAAATGACAGTGGTGCAAGAAATGGTTTCCTCGTCTCCTTCACTTTAGCATCCCCGCGTGCGTGTCCCCTCCCTACAGAGCTTGCCAGCAGATTTGCTTGAGAAGACCACATGCTGAGGAGCATTCAAGCCTTAACTCCAGCAGCATGTCGGGAAGGGAAGGCATGCAGAGGTGACAGCACGTGACAATGTGCTTCCACAGAGATGCATATGCTCTGGAGAGGAGCGATTCCCAGCTGGGACAGGAAGATGTGTCTGAGCTTGCCCAGAACCGAGGAGAGAGGCAGGCAGGTCTCAGCAGGGTGCAGGCAGAAAGACCTCTGAGTAGTTGTCCTCTGACAAGCTGTCAAAGACAGCATCCCCTTGCTAACTACAATATCTCTAGTATCTGCACGCTGTGCATGACTCAGACTTCGAAAAGCATTTCAAAGCCACTAACTGGATTCAGATATGCAGTTCCTATTACTTTCTCATTACTTGTTTTAATTATCTGCTTAAATTAATTTATATTAATTGAATAGATTGAGCCTATTCAGATTAAGACAGTGTTTCTTCTGATGCCTCAGTTCCAGTGATTCAGATCACTATCTACAACTGTCCCTGGCTCTGTACAGAAACAATGGAGGAAGGATGGAGCATCCACTGTGGAGGCCAAAATGGTTATTTATAATAGCTTGCCAGAATAGGCCCACTGCTCATGGGCAGGCTGAGAAACCCCAACTAAATCCACAATGCATGACTATTCCTTGAGACAAGGTCTTGACCAGATTCTGGGAGCTGAAGTCGTCGCTAACCCCCAGCACAGGTCAAGCATCTCCTGCAGCCGGGGATAAAGACCACCAGATCAGATGGGTAGGACATAGGGATGTGTGGGAAGTGAGCAGTGCCCGGAAATTATACCTTAAGCATTGCAAACGTGTGCTGTCTGTACTCTACATGTACATCAGGCTACTGGAGGCAGCCCAGAGCAGGCTATTTATCTGCTACATGTCCTTTCTTGAACCATGGGCATTTCAGTCCCTTCTCAGCTCCGTGTCTCTAGTCCGGAGAAAAGCAATAGGCATCCTTTCCTGACTGCCCAAGCAAGGAGGCTTTTTGTGGTGTAAAACACACAAACACTCCTGCCCACACTGATATCTGGGTTTGAGGCAGCATGTTTACAACTTCTCTGAGAGAAGCAAAACAACTCCAGAAAGCAAGTGCCTGACCCACTGGATTATCCGCTGCCCCCTTGTTTCAGACCACAGAATTGGGAAGTGCTAATTTTTGTTGCTTGCCCTTTTGCTTCATTTTCCTGGAAAGTATAAGCCACTGTCAGAAAGAAATGTAGTTACAGCTTCAGCTGGGTGGCACTACATACTAGATAGGAAGGGAAAGCTGAGAGCACTGCAGCACTGGCACTGCTCGAGTGCCACACTGCTCACAGACCCTGGGAAGGATTTGTTGAGGTCTTGACATGAATAAGCTGTAGATGCAGCAGCTTTTTGCCACAGGTATATTGGAACAAGTCTAGAAATTGCTACACTTCACTGCTGCTATGTTCCATTGTCCACAGAGGTGTTGCACTCACGGTACAATGTCTTCCAAAATCTATCATCTAGATTATCCAGAATTAGCAAAACTATATCTATTTTAGGACACTTGGTGCTCTCTCAACAGTCTGTCTTGGGATGCCAGTGCACACTCTGGTTCTCATGGTCTTATCACAGTAGATATAGACTAAGGCATTGCTGAGCACACCCAGCAAGCAGGTGGTCTGCTCTCTCTCGATAGTTGTGCTGCTGCGCTCTATGCAACTCCTTCTTCTAGCTGAATAATGGGCACCTGGAAAGGGCAGCTGATAAGCAGCTACATAAAAGCCTGGTAGCTCATCTAACTGAGCTTTAACAAGTCTACAGGACCTTCTGTTTGGATTTCGCCAGCTGGGCAGGGGACCTGCTGTGTGTCTGGTCTCCAGGAAACTGCATCAAGTTTGCAGCCCTTCACACTGCTCCAGTAAAGAAATAGGCAATCTTTAAGGGTGATGTCTTCCAAAAGATTTAGTGCCCGATTCCAAATCTCAGTATTCACACTCCTTCTTCAGCTGCTGCTTAGTCCTGGAAACCTCAGTTTCCAAGTGTAACCCATCTGCCAGAACTCAACTGGCAACAATAAGGGCTGCACTCAAGCTTAACAGTGTGAGCCAGAAACAAGGAAAAGATCTAAATTTTGTTGTCCTTGGTGAGTTTATGTTCCCAACTTGCAAAGAGAAATCAGATGGCTTAATGAACTTTATTTTTGTTAAAGGGGACAACAAAGCTCTAGCAAAATAGGTAAGCAGTAACCATTGCAACTATTTTCTAAAGTAGAGCTAGAACTTAAACAATTTTTACTGTATTTTCTTCTGGTGATGCAGCTGCTGGGCCAGATGATTGCTTCCTCCTGCTTTCTTGCACTAACCTAAATGAAGAAACAAAGATTCACTCTGTTGAGTTACAAGACCTGCATGACTGTGCAACTTGACTCTGTCAGCTGCTCCTTGCTTTGCCAGCACCCCTTTGTCTGGACAGTCCACCCTGATACCTGTGCAAAACAAGTATGTCCCAAGGCTGTTTGCTGGTCCTTCTCACCCATCACTCTCTGCTTGAGCAGATGTCAACAGACACCTTCTTGTTTCCTCCCCAGGGAGTCCTGGGGAAGGGGGGCTTTGGAGGGACTGGTGATGCCAGGCTGGAGCTGGTGTGGAAAGCTGAAGAGATCTCACAGAGCCATGCTGCTGTGAAGTGTCTGATCTGTGTGTTGCAGCCATGTGAGGAGATTGGTACATGGTCAGCACAAACCTCCCTCCCTAATTCGGTGGGAGAGATAAGCACTGGGTTCCCATCTGAAGATAAAAAGTCACATAATTAAGGACAAAGTGCTTGGGCAGGATGGCACGTACAGTTAGGTGGATGTGTTAGCTCTGTTGGATTTATTGGAGTTATTTGCCACTTTCCAAGGAACTGTTTGGCAAATTCCCTGTGTCCTTCAACCCCTTTCCCCCCCATCTATTTCCCATAGCAGCAGTCAGATGTATGAACTGTTACTAACATTGTTGCACTCCATCTGCTCCTGAAAATAGAGAAAAAATTGTAAGGCTACAAAAATAAGCAGAAGCCTAAAGCATTTTGTTTGGTTTCAGGGGAGAAATGGCTTGTCCCTTTAGCTGTGTCACCATAATATCAGCTTTCAGCACTGGAAGAGCGTCAGCCTTTGCTGAAGTCTTTGCTGTTCAGTTTGCCTAGGTGAAATTATACTGTTCCTGCTCTCATTACTCTTATTCACTGTAATCCTCGTATTGCTTTAGCCAAACTCCTTAGCTGGATTCCTCCTTGCAATAGTGAGGCTATAACCTGCATTGCCCAGCTCCGCATCTGTCTTTCTTGGTCTGCTTCCCCAAGACGCTCCCAGAGATTAAAGGTGCCACTTCCAAGGATTTGCAGAGACCTTTGCAAGAGCAGCATTTGTTCTCTCTGATCAGCCAGGAACTCACTCGCTGGTAGTACAAAACAGGAGTACCAGCCTTCTCCAGCAGCACTGCTGGTTAAATAATGCCTGCTAGGGAAAAGAAAAAAAAAAGGAGGAAATAAGATAATGAGAGCAATTAATAAGTGCCGTTCTGAACCACATCAATCCTGTTACACTGGTAAAGGAGGACGGATGACTGAAAGACTGTGGTGATAAGAATGTCCTAGTAAGTAACCAGTAGCTTTCGTATCTGCTTTCTGGAGAATGTATCATCTTTCACTCTCAGGAATATAATAAACTGGGTTCTTCTTGTGGACTGTAAGCTATGCCAGTGTAAATCAGTGCAACTCCACTGCCTTCACTGAAGTTTTACTGCTTTATGGCAGCTGAAGGTCTGGCTCCACCACTTACTGACTCCACAGACAAATCCAAGAACTTGCTTGACAAGGTTCGTGAGTCTGCAACTACTTTACAGATGAGCCTCAAAACAAAACCAGAGGTCCACACTAGCACAAATGGTCTTTTCCCAAATTTCAGGGCTAAGTCTGGAGCTACTGCACAGGTCAGAGTATCATAAGCCACCTTTGGTTTCTCCAAGGCTTCATGTCTCCCCATGTAATTTGAGCTGGGAAGATTCAATCTTGCGATTGCCTAAACAAAACTATTATTTCCCTGCATCTCACAGACTCCCTGGGGGTCTGAAGTGTGTGCAGCACTGCGGGCCCTGGGACACAGAAACGCGGAGGTGTGTCAAGCTGAAGGGACGTTGATCCAGGCCACAGGTGCACACAGCTTTAGATCTCACAGCTGCGTTTAGCCTGAGGCCAAAACAATAGTGCCAGCAAAGCTGGCAGTTGTAAGCTTTGTCTTTCTCTTGACGTGCCATCTCTGCATGAGGCCAGCTGCACGTACATCCCAGCAGCGGAATAGCTGAGCTCTCCGAAATTACACAAGCAAAACTTCTTTCCACGTGCTGAGCCTCACTTGTAGCTGACCTTAATTTCCCTGTACTTGGCACCCAGCAGCATTACAGACCACAATGAGGCTTGTGGCAGGGAGCTCTAAGGCCAGAAAGCGATATCTGAAAGGGCCACCGAGTCATCACTACAGCCAGGGATCTATACAGGAGAGCATAGAAGAGCAAAGAAGAAAATAATAACAAAAATAGAGCTGGAAAAATGAAGCCAAAATTGCAAGGAAATAGCAGCAAAGAAGAAAAAGTATTTGGAATAGAGTTGCTGCAAAAGGTCATTGCAAAGGTCAGGGCAGGCTCAGGGAGACGGCAATGACAGGAATACTAATCATGTCAGGAAATGTAAATACATTCTTCTTCCAGTGTTCACAGAGGGATAATGAGAGCAATGCAGGGAACAGCCATACACTTTCAAGGGGAGTAAAAGAAATAATGAAGGGACTTCAGGTAAAGCCAGAGCGAGTGATAAAGGACTTGCTCTTGTTGCAGGTTGTTAAAGTTTCAGGGCAAGGATTCAGCAGCTGAGGATCTCAGCAGTGAGCTGGGAGAAGCCAGGGCTGTGCTAGATGGACGGACCTTCCTCGTTATGCTGCCACTGCGGTCTCGTGGCAAGGTCAGGCAAATGACGCAGGTAGTAATGAATCAGGGTCCTTGAATTCAGCAGCTAGTGGGTCCAGCCGGACGGAAAACACCTGGAGAAGTGTAATTTGATTAAAAATAATCTGCAAGGACTAACAAAAGAAAATCATGCTTAACAAATTATATGGAAACTTACGTGGGTGACATTAAGAGCTGACAGGCAGATGCCGTGGGTGTAATTTACCTGGCCTTCAGTACAACCTTCAGTATAGAATAAATGAATACATTAAATTTGCATTTATATAGCTCCTTTTCATCCACACACCACAGCAAAGCACTCTGCAAACATCACATGGTCCATACAAAAGATGCATCCATGACAAGTCGGGACAAAGAGACTATTGGGAAAGCAGGTTCTGAAGACACTGTGGATTGGACACATAGATATCTCTTGTTGGAGGTGCATGGTCCACACCAGGGTGCCCATAGTCTGTCCATAGAGAGCCATTTAATGATGGGGACATAAGCCTGCAAATCACTTGGAAAGCTATAGAAGTGTATTCCTGCTGGCCAACTCACACAGACTCTCCCTCTCTCCAAGGGGAATCCCCAACCAAGGGGAGCCTGGGCTGTCCCCTACCCTCTTTTGGCTTTTAGGGTGTACATTAATCTGAAGCATACTCACACCTCCCAGGTCCTTCAGCAGCAGGTAGAGTTGTATTAGTCAGTACATCCTGCTCCTGCTGAGGATGGCCTGTAATGAACAAGTCCCTTAGCAAAATGCATATAAAAGCTTCTTTACTTTTAAGTGGCCTCTGCTATAGCAATAAGGTAACATACTGCACTTTATAGAAGCACCTAAAAGCCTCATTTAGAATTGGTCATAATATTTCAATAGGTGATGAGGGTTTTTTTCAGTGAAAAACAGCAGAATTGTTTCCAGGTAGCTAAGATGTGGTTTATATCACCCTTATCAAAAAATAATTAGTATTTCTTTTCTATTTTTATGAAAGATGGTTGTTGCACAGTTCTATGGTTGAAAATATTCCTGCAGTTGAACCCTGCTAGCAATCACTTCAAGGTTATGCAAGGCAGGAGGCTGGCTTTTTCACACTAAAAGTTTCAAAATCATGAATAATGTGGAAGAGTTAAAGATGACTTTCATGGCTCGCTAGTGAAACCAGCTTGGAATTTCAAATCGTCATCTCAGAAAAATCACGATTAACTGCTCCCCCAGGCCTGGCACTGCACCAGGGAAGCTGGGGGCTTGTCCTGGCACCGCATCATCACTAACGAAGAGACAGACTCCGCCATTCATCTCTCAAACTTAATGGCCAAATAATGAGTAGAAGTTTATGGCACATACAAGAAATGGACACTGTGGATTCGTGAAGGTTTTCTAGCTTCAGTTCAGCTCCACTTTGAAAACCAAATGTCACTGCGCTCTTGTTTTACTGAGGAGGGATTGTGAAAAAAATGGGGGAGAAGATGAAATGGGGGAGCAGGGGTCTGGTCTTTACCGTCCAAGCAGTTTCCTGAATCCTAGGAAACTAAAGAGAGGCGGCAGGAAGAGCCTACCAGCTGTAGGCTAGGATATAGCCCAAGGACTGCAGCTCTGTGACGCCAGTTCCAGCAGCGAGGGACTATGAATTTGTCTCCCTGCGCTCAGACCCAGGACACTATCATGTGTACGGTCAGCCCCAGTCAGGCTACTCACAGTCTCTGCTCTCTTCTGTGCGATGTAGTCTTTGCTGCCTTAGGTAACTAACTTCACAGTAATTGTGTTAGCAAGGATTTTAGCAGCGTGTTGGAATGAGGTCTGCACAGTACTTTGCAGTTCCTGTTTATTGGTTTATCCTGTGGGCTTACAAGCATTTCATTATCTCCAGCACTGCCATAGTCCCATGCAAGCACAAGGCTACGTCCCTCCACAGCTGTATGGTACTGCAAACCTGTATGTGGAAGGAATATCTATCAGCAACTTAAGTGGCTCAAACTAGCTATCTGCAATTTTTTAAAACAAAAACTTTCCCCTGTTCCTTTGTAACTTGTAACCATTTTTTTCTGTTTTAAGGCTGTATAAAGTGCTTTGCCAGTATAAATAACAATAACTTAAAAAGCCTTCTCAAAGTTGTCTTCTCTTCAAACAATCCCTGACTTATTTTATAAGCATTTACTACATGAAACAACTATGAGAAATTGGACGGGCAGCCAAAGACAAGCTGTCTCCAGAGTCTGATTTTAACAGATTACTTTATTAGAAAACACTGGGGAGTGTTAGTGAATGACAACTTGGAGAACTGGTTTGTGGCAGTCTTTTCAACAGCTATCTCTCCGCACTCACTCCACATCAATCTTAAATGAGCATCTCCTTCAAGGCTTATCTCATCTGCTCCAATTTTAGAAACAACTTAATAAAGTGCATTTATCACCTCTTCTCCACATGGAAGCTTGGCTAGTTCTGCCTTTACGTGGCTTTTATGTGCATCTCAACCTTCATCTCCTTTTCCTAAAAATACGTTCATCAGCCTTTTGATGAAGGGCATTTCCTCCTCCTTTTTCACTCCTTGAGGCTAACATCTCTGAGCTGTACTCACGCTGTTGCACTAAACCATTCATTTTTCGTAGTTCAGCTTTTAATGAGGGTCAGTAATGGTTGTAGCAGGGTGTTTGTGATCCCACTGCCTTCATGTTTCAGCACTGTAAAGTATGGGGCATGGTCAATAGTGCTGTTTTGCAGGAAGGCAATGTGCTCTTCTCCCAGGCTTCCAGTGCCAGTCACTGTACGTGCACAGTGGCTTCAGGGCAAGCTCCTGAGATGGAGCTGGAGTCTGCCTAAAATCCCAGGGGTCACATATAGATTAATTAACATCCATGTTGTTTAATGGTACCCAGTGTGCATTTTAATGAGTCTTGGCTCTTAACATGTGCTAGGCCTAGGCCAGGCTCTGCTCCCATCTGAAACTCCACTGGAAAGATAAACATACCTTTATGATGAAAGAAAAATGTATTTTGGCACAATGCAAATATCCACTAGTGTCTTCCTTCTGCTTTTCATTATTTTCAGTGGAAATATTGATATTCTTGGTTATAATGGGAAGCAAGGGGGTGTAATTCAGACTGACTTAGCTTCCAGGAGCTTTTTATACAGCCTATGGGTATTTCTCAGTAATTCTGTATTATGGGCTGGCCTTGGGGCCTCTTTCCAGCCCTGCTCTCAGGAGGGCCAGTTGCAATTTCGACTTCTGTGCTCAGTCCCTGTCCTTCATTCTGTCTCTTGGGGAGGGGACGGGGAGAGAGGGGACCCACCTGCATGGAGGGAAAAAAAACATCACAATCTGCCATTCCTATGAGGAGCTGAGCTCCCCCTGTGTCTGCCTCACAGTGAGGACAGGACAATTCCCGGGCCCTCAGGGCACCCCGACTCTCACGGAGCTTCATGGGACTGTCCCATGTGACTGTGGTGGTAGTGCTGTGGCTTTCCACTTCAATTGGGCTGCTTTGCTACATTTTTTTTTTTACTCTTCGACTTTGCCTCTCAGATCATCATGGTGACCAATTCTCTGCTCTCATGCCCAATATTCCACCATTAGTATTTTATATATGGCAGGCTCCCCCAGCAGAGTCATGCACTCCTCACTGCCATGTAACTCCTTTGCTCCCACTCAAACTCGGTGTGCACTGGAGGGTTCGTACGCTTTCGCCCTGAATCAGGTCTTGCCTCTCCTCCACATCAGCGTTGCCTCCACTGCTGTCAGCCCTTCTCTCCCCTGGGATCCTGGGTGCCTTCCCAATGGCGTGCACATTTGCACATGATAATTGCTGCTCTGCTTCTTTTTTTCTGATATCAACAACTGTCCCAGATGCTGCAGATGTGTATTGGGGAGCCCACTCAGGTCTAAGGTGGTCAAATGGTTTCAGGAATAAGCCAGGATTGAGTTTCCAGGGGTCAAAAATGGAGGCATTTCTCTCATATGTGGTGTAAGTCTTGCTTGGTGTGTGTTCAATTCACTGTTGAAAGCTACCACTGGACACCAGGTTTGTGTGGACTTGATGGTATCACTAGCATTCATGTTTTTTGGAGTGACCTTCTATTAGCCCACGTATTGACCACTTTTAAAAGAGTAATACATTCTTTTTGACCGACCAAAACAGAGCAGAGCGTGGGCTGCCTGGTGGCATTAGCAAGATGATTGAACAACCAGCAGTCCTCTTGTCACAGTGATGGGAAGGAGGGATGAGCGGGAGGAAAGAGGTAAATTAGCTCTTTTCATGTTGGAATAGGGAGCACGTAATAAAAAAGAAGTCATTCAGAAATAAATGACTGAGATGGCATTTAAAACAAATCAAAGATATACACACAAGCCTATTCTTACACAAACCCCTGTAAGAATTATTTGGAAGAGAGGAGACTGATCTTGTCCCCTGCCCACCACTGGGAGCCATCATTTGTCTTTGCTTTGTTCTCATCACAAAGATGCAAATGGGGGTGAGAAATGGCTCGGCAGGAATCTAATCTCATGACAAACACGAGAGTAATATTGGGCTGCTTTATAAATGTAGTTCAGCTTTATCACTGTTCCTGCATGACAATGCTCAACACTATATGCTCAGGCTCTCCCTCGCAGGCTGCCTTTCGGGGACAGCACATCGGCCATGAAAGTATTTTAGAGAATATCCATGGTGACCTCTTGACTTCTCAAGAAAAGTTTTAAACCCTTACCCAGGCAAGTCAAGGCTGCTGGGAACATTGAAGTCTGTCTTTGGTCTTTCCAGGGAGTCAGTAGTATGTGTCCGCAGAAATTCCCTCGCACCTGGACGAGCAGAAACATGCTTTTTTAACGGATTAATTAGCAAAGGTTACTGAAGTGTTGGCTGGATTGGGCAGCTGCCTGGTTAACCTCTGCAACAACAAAGCCTGGAGAAAATGCACTGCAGCACTTGCAGGCCCATGGGGCACTCTGGTTCGTGGGGCTGTCACACTCTACTGCACATACACAGACATCTGCTGGACACCAGAGCCCAGGCTGCAGCTTGGAACTGTGGGGCCACACTGACCTATGCTGATGGACCCACCCTGTCAAACCTGCCCAAGGATAACTCAACGTATTTGGGGTTCTCAGTGGCAATATACATCTTTTTTTCAACTCTACTTCCCCTGGTCACCACTGCTTTGAAATGCAAGTTTATTTTAAAAAAGAAGGCATAGCTGCTCAGGTGTTTTTCCGCATCCTGTATCATCCCTCCCTACAGAGAAATGGAAATAGGTAAGTGTTTGCAGGATTCTTCAATTTCTAGTAGTGAAACACCTATTCAAACCAGATAAGCCAAGCAGTGTGTTTTCAAGTAAATCCATGAAAATCATACCACTGAAACAGTGATGCCAATGTCCAAGGCTTGGGAAGAAAATGTCTCTCCTTCCACCTCCCTTTGCCTTTCTCACTCACACTGGCAGAGCCCAGTCCCAGCCCCGACATGCATTATTCTGTTTTGATGCATTGCACGCAGTGACCAAGGGAAGACTACTAAGGACATGCTGACCAATGTTTTTCCTCTTAGAAGTCTAAAGCCAGAGACCAAAGCCCAAAGCCAGGTGTTTGGGGCAAAATTATTCTTTTCTTTAGATTTTCCAAATTGCTGAGCATTAAAAATTCAGCAGATGTCAATGGTACTGCAAGTCCTCAGAAAGCACGTTGGAAGTCCTCACAGTCAATGGTACTGTATGTACCTTAGTCCTTGGGAAAAAAATATCAAGTCAATTTTATTAGCTGTCTCAAAATGCACAAGAAGAGCCCAAACTTATGTCTGAAAATATCCTGGTCTTATAACTAACAAGTCCTGCCTTTTAATTTCTTAAAAATGCAGGACCTGAGTATATCTTCATTCCATTTCTAAGCCTACTGGTCTATTAACATATGTGTATCCTGAGAGTAGAGGGGTAAAAGATTATACAAAATCTTTCACCTTTACTATTTGAGTAAGAAAGAGAACTGTTATCTAGCTTGTCATGAAGACTCTGCTGTGCACGAGGAGCCAAAAGGAGAAAATCAGCTGTGTCTACATTAACAAGTACTGCAGTGCAATAGGAGTAGATCTGTAGAGTGATGGAACTGGTACCAAGGATCAAAGTTGGCACTATCTGTCAGGATACTTTACTTTGAAAGAGCTCCAGTCTGGTCCTGTCAATGGCCATTAGAGTCTGGAACTCATTAGGGATGTCCCACGTCTTCCAGTTTAGTTTAATCTGAAAAAACTCCAGTTTGTGCACTCTGTAATCATGCCGTGATGAAAACCAACGTGTGGGAAGTGAACACCATCAGGACATTTGCTTTAAAAGTTCTCCCCTCATTTGAACTAGAATTTGAACCAAAGCGGGAAAACCCTCACACTGATTAAAGAAGCACATCACATATTTCCAATCCATACCCAGTTCTCACATCCAGCGAAAAAAACTGAGGAAAGAGAAAATTCACAAGTTTGTTCAGCACCTGTTGCAGCATCTTCTGTTTTTTCTGATGCATAAATGAAGTGGGAAGCCTTCACTTAAAGAGGTCTTGGGGAGTTGTGCACATGTAAAGCTGCATGCTGAAGTCCAGGAGCTTGTTGTGACATTGCACAAGCAGGGATAATCTGTGACAGTGGCTTTTCAGCTTAAAAGTATGACTAATTAGCAACCACTCAGGAGGTCTTACTCTATGATATGAAAAGTGCAATTTAGGTTCAGGTTCAGCATTTGTATTGCAGTTTTCCCCTTGCTTTATGATCCCATTCCTGTTACCATCCATCTGATCTCCAAACTTAACAGGTGAAGTTGCATTCCTACTTCACGAGACTAAAGCAACACATATTGCACTGGTGAGCATTAAATAGCAATCTTTATATATCCTTGAAGAAACCCAGAAAACCTCTGCCTGTAAGGACATGAAAAAATGTTAAAACGGAGAAGATAAATTGTGGCTGACAAGGGGCTGTAGGATGAGGCCTTTCTTTGAGGAAAGACCTAATAAATTAAAGGTGACTTACAAAAGCTTTCCTTTTGAAAGGAGATAAATTCAGAGATCTGCCTCACCAGAAGCGTGTGTACCAGGGAACTCAAAGAGCATGCCTGCTTACGAGGGCAGAGGCAACCTGTCTCCATCTTCTTGTGCTGCAACTTCTTGCAACACAACCAGGCTCATGCCCTCATGAATTTGCCTTGCGTACTCATGTTTCATGTGACAAAACATCCCTGGAGGACTTGGCTGTTTCTCCAATATGTGGTTTGTGCTGTAGCAGCAGCTCCTGGAAACTCGGTGTTGTCCGGTGCTCAGGCAGCCTCGTGTGCAATGGGACAGCAAAGCCAGCCTGAGCAGCTGGGTCAGTGCTGAGGGGGTCAGTGCATACTAAGCTCCACGGGGCTAAAAGCAGTTGAATTTTAAGATGAGCCAGCTAAGATACAACTTTGTGGCCTCAGCCATTGGAAGGTAGGTGTATATTTTGCTCAAAACCTGGCTGAAGCACTACTTAGGATAAACCTTGACTCCCTGCATAGCATGGCAGAGAGAGGGGAGGGAAGTCAAGAGCAAGGCCGAGCTTGGCTGCAGGCTGGCTGGGTGTTGGGGTCTGCACCAGTGTGTGCAAGTACTTTCGAAGCAATCCTGCAGTGAACAACAGAAAAATTCAGACCCTGCACGTGTTTCATGGATCACAGAATAACAGAGGTCAGAAAGGAGCTTGGGATCATCCGGTCCCACTCCAATCCACAGCAGGTATAACTCCTAGTCAGAGCTGGTCACTCAGGGCCTCGTCCAGCCAGGTACTGAAAAACCTCAAAGAATGGAGGCTCCAGCACTTGACTCTCCATGGTGAATTTTTTTCTCCCTCTGTCCAAAGTTCTCCTTGCTGCAGCCTGTGTCCAATGATCTTAAATTTTGCAAGGATGCAGTGATACCTCACATTCAGCTTCTCCTCCACCACAGAGCTGCTCCTCACAGTCAGCCCCAGTCCCAGGGCTATCCCAAGTACAGGATTTTGCATTTGTTTTTGCTGAACTTCAGGATGTTACAGCCAGGATGTGGTCCCACGGGTCCCCAGCCAGCCTTTTTTGGAGCAGACCTCAGCTAGTATAGCTAATGAAGGTTTACCACAATCAGCAGCAAAACCATTAGGATCTGTCTCTGAATTTAGAGAGAAGTACTAATGGCAACGCAGTCCTCTAGAGGATGACAACAAAAAGAAAAAGGACACAAAAAAAATACAGACTGTCCCAGTCCCTCCAGTCTTTTCTTGGATGATGAGACCTCAGAACTCTGCAGAGCTTATTCACTGGGTACCAATTTCTAACAAACCATGGCTGCACACAAATGCACGTTACACTTTAGCAGGACCTGAAGCTGTGATCCCTGAAGCAGAGACCTCTAACACTTATGCTAAGAGAAACACTTGTGCTTTGAAACACGAGGAAAGCTGTCCACTCTCTGGGACCAGCCGCTTGAGGGAGCCAAGATGACGTGCACTAAGAGCCAGCAGATTACATAAGCGTTTTCGAGGTGTCTTAGCTGGAATTGCTCTCTTTTTCTGTAATGCTAAATCTGTTGGGTCAGAAAGCTCTGAGAGCTTCTGTCTCAGATTTAAATGCTTTTTAATTTGGCTTCCAAAGAAAGTCTTGCACAGTTGTGCTGTGTTTCTGTTTAGTCTGTCCCCCTTGATAACTTTTGATGGTGTGTGTTTCAGTTTCCAACAGCTTTAATAGCTGTTCCGAAGTCTTAACATTAACTTTCTGCAAGTTGCATGAAAACAGACAGAAAATAGTCATGAAAATAGGTAAAGTGAGGTCTTTTTATGAAATCAGCTAATATAGTTGGAAAAAATACACAACTTCTTGGCCCACAAAATTTCCTTCAGGTCCAAACCTACTGTCTCTATTTTAAACATTAGAGACTCCACAGACGAGAAAGTTATAGGACGGTTATAAGAAAGCAGTTATCTACCGTAGGAAATCAGGATCCAGTGGTCAAGGAAATACTCATTCAGATATTACCCAGTGACTTTTTCAATACGGTTCCCTTTTCCCCCCATCCCCTCCCCACAACTCCCTCTCCCCAAGACCCAGGTACTATTTTCTCCCATCTCATGAAATCCAACTGCTACCTTAATGTTAAGCAGCATTTTCAGGAACATTATGACTCCAAGGAGAAAGCTCAGAAACTTAACTTGTCCTAATTTTTTAGCCCATGGGATTTACCATACAGTGAAGATTTCTCCATGGAGCCAAGAGACTTCTCCAACTCTTTTGGATCCCACAAAAAATCTTGCCTCTCCTAACAGGACTTTGTACGACCCGATTCAACAGTTTCAGTCTGAGGGTATCTGCATGCCAACCACCTCAATGATCCTGTGTGAGGGTGGTGGACCTTGTACACATGGCAATCTTGTCCCTGAAAGACTACGGTCTCGAAGGCATGACATAAGCAAGGAAGAAAGAAAACTGAGAGTCAAGGTAAGAGACTAGGGGAGGCAGAGCAACCTAAAAGAGAGGGTTACATGCAACACTTACCTAGCACCTACAAGGACCACCACACCCCTCCCTCTCTGGTTTTACTAAGTTGTAGTCTTCTGTGGGTGTGTTATGGACAAGACAGGTTTTTGCAAAGGCTCTTAAAGAAGGAAAATGGTAAAACATAAAACATTGTTCAAGTTTTGTAATCCATTGTTCAAGTTTCCTTTAAAATGCCGTTCAGGTTTCAAAAATGATTGCTACAAGCCTATGGAAAGTGACAACACAACCCTTTGATTTTATTTGTAATTCATCTCCACGCATACTGCGGAATAGCGTTAGCATTTTGGCAGCAGTGTTACATTATGAGCTCTCATTTGTGTTTCTTTTTTTCCCCCAGGTGGATTTATTTCTTGCCCACATCAAAATGCAGAGGCTGCTCCATCCATCAGGTCCGTGGCATGCCAAGGAGATGTTATCAAAATGCGTCTTACATCCTGGCAAGGAAAACTCAGCATCAGCAGAGGCATTCAGCAAGTGGACAGAAACAGATGCCTAAAACAAAGTTTCCATATTAGCAGATACTGTATCAAATAAATCAATAAATCAAAAAATAATAACAAATGACATCAATTACATCATTGCTGTACATTGAAATACAACAGCAAGTCCAGCCTATAATGCCACTTGACTGTAAGAATAACCTTAGAAAGACTCCATCTGGGGCTAGGGATAGGATTAGTACATGACAGAAGGATGATACTAAACATCATACCTCTTGCCCAGAACAAACCTTTCTTCTGAATGGACAGAAGGTGTCAATTCAAGAGCATTAAATCCATGTGCTTTTAAAAAAGACCTCATTTTGAGTGCATGTATGTATGTGTCTCTTTCTCTCTCTCTTCATATACCTATATATGTAAACAGACGCACACACACACACACACATATATTTCTTTCCTCAGCATCACGAAAGATGGAATGGCCTATAGGTAAAACGCCTATACATGAAGGTTCATGGTATAAAAATCTGTCTCTTCCCAGCACTCCCAAGTATATATTGCAGAAGCTGTTGCGAAGGAGTAAAAGTAAGCATCAGTACCATTCACCTTCTGTTGTCTTGTCCTTGTATTCAGGAAAAAATGTGCCTATATTTAGAAAGTAGAATTAGCACTGAAGCAATTTTCACATCACTGGTCCTTCAGCCTCCTCAAATATTGTTTGTGGTATCTGCTTTCATGCAAGAGGATGGGGCCACATAAAAGCAATCACAAGGATGGAAATGTTCTCAGCAGGAGGAAAAGGGATTATGAAAAAGCAGAGGAATAAGACTTCCGAATGTTTTGTAGTCCTGGGCATCCATATGCCATTTGAGCTATGTAGAGTGTTAACAGATAGCTCTAAAAATAAAGAATGCATTATTTATTAACTTATTAAGCTTTCAAAAAAAAGGAGCTGCATATGTTTGGCTAATAAGCTACATCAGATCACATCCATAGGAAGACACATGGATATAAATTGGCTGAAGTGGACATTTACAGGTCTTCGTGAGGCCATTCACAAGCTTAGACATAAAGTTACTTTTCTTCTAGGGAAAATACATAGAACAGTGCAATTTTTTAAACAAGTTTGATGGCATCTATATGCCATCCTATACCTGCCCATGCTCAACTTCCCCTAGGTAGATATGCATAATTCCAGATTCATTTCAGAACAAGATTTCTCCAAAGGAAAACATGATCCAAGGGAAATATCATACCAGAGAGCAAATTAAATGGAGAAAACAAGCCACTGATAACATAGCATGAAGGCTGTTTGTTGGGATCTCATGACCTTCCAGCCCTTTGGGATGAGCAAAACAAACTGCTGAATGTACCAGGATGTAAAGAGTTAATTTACAAGCAGGACAGCCTGGATCAGCTTTCCCAGGCCACCTTCTGACGAAATCTGCATCTATATATGTATCCTTGCCTAGCTATGCTGAATGGAGAGAGATTAGCAGGGGTGGCTGGAGTGATGGTGACTTGTTCTGCGGTCTGATGTCTTTTTACGGTCCAAGGGAAGAGGTGCATGGGTATCTGGAGAGGTCCAGTTTGTCTCCATGCTGCTTTATACGGCATAGGCCAGGTTCAGGGGCAAGGCATGTGTCTTGAACATTATAATGATTTTTGTGGGAATTAGACTTAAATGACGACTGCTCACTCTCATAATTTAATCACTTAAATGATAACTGCTCATTGCAACCATACACATGGAGGTTATATAAAAAGCATCAAGAGTTGAGGACTTCAGAGCCTGTGGTGCTCTTCCTGGGCTGTTGGGATGGAAAGGCATGGAAATGGCTCTCCTTTGGTCCAGTTCAAAGTCAGAGCAGTCAGAGTAGTGTTACGGGCTTTTGTGGGTATAAAGTAAGGCTCCATTCTCACTCTTCCTCCATCCTCCAGCCAGGGATCTCCTTGTCCCCATGCTAACCATCCCTTCCCCACACAATGAGACCAACTCAGGACAGCCTGGTTGTACGCCAGCCCTGCCAGCCATCAAGGGAATGAAGGCCAGAAATGGAGAGAGCACAAAAGCATATATGAGAATAATGGATAAATCTTTTGCAAAGGGAAAAGCCCTGATGGAGAAGGAACCCCCAGACCATACAAAAGTTTGTTTGGTGATGAAGTAGGAAAGGAAAACATTGTCTCCTCCTCAGCCCTTAATTTCAAGCCAAGCATTATATATTGTTTATTCACTTATTTATCCACTGCCTTTTTCCACAGCCTTTCTTACAATGTCGCCTTGAAAACTACGCTGCATGTTAGCCTAAGGAACAAATCCGAATGCAATGGTGCTGTCTAGGTGCCTATCAATAACTTCTGAAGCCGCTGATCAATGTTAATTGCGCTTGGCAGGCTGAACTTTCAGAGAGGAAGTTTCCATTAGTTATATTAGAAAAAAAAGAGGAGGGGAAAAGTGACAAAGAATACCAATGGATGTTCCAGCCTGCAAGCTAAACTCAGCTCATCCTAGAGAAAAGAGGGCTTTACCTCAAGGCACAAGGTCTTAGTACAGGCTTCATACTTTCGTTCATGGGATTACTTATTTGTTTTATGACTTCCTTTTATTCCATTGTCTCCATATGGCCAGAAACTGGTGTGAGATGTAATTGAAAGAACAACCATTACCTGTGTTTTAAAAGGAAATCCTACAAAAAAAGAATGGGTTTTGTTTTGAATTCATGGGTTTTATTTTTTATATTCAAAGAGAAAAAGAAAAAAAATTTTTTCTGTTCTACCTGTAAAATTATATTACTTCTTGGTTTTGAAAAGGTCACATCACCTGATGTAGTAATTGCATGCAGCTGTTATGTAATTGTTCCTCATATTTCTATAAAAAGGCAGTAATTGGAAGAGTTTCTTGGATGTTATTATGTGGCAGGTACCTCCTGGGGACAACAACAATAGCTATTCATCTGGAGGCAACAGTGCCCCATAGGGAGCTCAGAGCTGCCTGCAGGAGCTGGCGTGGACCTGGGGAAGTTATGTGCTCCGGCTCTTCGCCGTGGAAGACAACGGCAGAACGTGGGCAGGTGAACTTTGTCGGCTCCATCTGTCTCCCTGGCTCAGTGAGTCAGCCTGGAAAGCAGCACACGCGTGCATGCACCATTCCCCTCCCCAGGACCAGGAGCAAAAAACCTCCACCTGCAAGGGCCAAATGCTGCCTGCAGCTGAGCAACTGCAGTGTGGCAGCTTGGCTCGCTGCTTGGTGATGGCGGGGAGCAGGGCAGGTGGAGAGGGCTCCTCCACCGCATGAGGACACGGGCATTGAGTGTGAGCCTTGCTCCCTGCAAGAGAGACTGTGCCTGGACATTTGCAGTGGAGCATGTCAACTGGGACCCGCTGGCTCCCGGCTCCCTCCCCTTTCCTGCCAGATGCCCTGGAAAGGCTTGCGTGGGACATTTGTCTCAGCAGGGTGGAACAGGACAGGTTTCCAGCTCTGAATCCCTGTTTACTGGAACGCCCATGTTGGGACTAAATGTCAATATATTAAAGGGAAAAAAGGGACCCTCCTCTGTGTTCCCTGTCGCTGGCTACAAAGCCTGCTTTGGCTAACAGTATTGCCAGCCTTCCCAAGCTCACAAAATGAAGTCTTCTCTCTCCAGCTTTACCTGGAAGGGATGATGAAGGCATGCAGTAATGCACAGTATTTACATATTACATTTACATTAGAAAACTGACTTTAAATAGAGCCTTATACTTTACTCAGTGTTTACGAGTTTCTGTTCAGAGGGGTTGTAGAGAAGCAATGCATTTTTTTCCCCCAGTTGACTGAATTGGGTGTCACTAATTTCCATCTCCTGAAGGCTGGCAAGAACGAAATGACTGATATATACAGGACCCCTCCGCAAGGGAGTAAGTGCCAAAATAACTCATCTGAGGAGCTCCCCCACACTGGAGTGCCACCTAATGCTAACCGCGACACCAGAGTTAATTGCGGCAGTCAGTTGTTGCATTTCATCTAGGAGTCCCGCTCAGTTTAATTAACCTTTTGGGAATTAGCATTTTGTTGACTTACAGTACCTGCTTTGAATTTCTGGCAGTGTTATAGAAACGCTGTCTTGATTGCAGAGCGAGTTGTTTCACTCAGACGAGGGTGATGCCCAAAGGCAATGCCTTTAAAAGAACGGTCCCTGGGCAGCAGCAGGTTGATCCTGGGTCGGAATAGTCTAGAAGAAAACAGCCCATACCTCTACTGGCGCCTGGCTCATGCCCCACCGTGCTGGAATTACTCATTCACCCTCCCCACAGGGTCAGGTGCAAGTTCCTTGCTCCTCCCAAAGTCTCCTGAGCACTCTTCATACTTGCTCATCACTTTGTGTTTACAGTCATTTCCAAGCACCTTCTTCCAGTTGGCAGCTGCTCTGCCTGCATTTACCAAATAACATTCGTGTTCTGCCTCTGAAAAATCACCAGGCGACAACCTGCTGGTTGCAAGAAATTATGCCCATCACAGGCAAATGCAAGTCACTGCCGTACCTGGGATGGACTTCTCCCATCCATATGCTCTGTCTCCTGGTGCAGTGAGCTGTTGATAAGTCCAAGAAAGTGCCTGGCCAGGAATGAGACATAAGTTTGGCTAAGCAATGTGTGTCTTGGGGCTTGCAGCTATCCAAGAGCCAGCCTGGCCTCAGAATACAGTTTTGTTCAGGTTCCTTAAATCAGGCTGGCAGGAATACCTCCACCAAAGAAGGTGTTTCCAGTCTCTCTGAAGAGGGCTGTAGTGCCACCTTCTCCCATGCCTCACCTTTTTGACCTACATCTAGTCTGTGGCTTTTCCCCTCTTTGCTTATCTCTGGACGATGTCTGAGGAACCATTGCGAGGGGCACCAGATGAGGTTATTGCAGGGGGCCAAAGGGAACAACAGTCACAGGGCAGTCATGGGGGCTGTGGCAAGTCAGACTGGTGCTTGGGCTGGAAGGGACTGCTGCAACACAGGGGTGCAGAAAAGGGAGGTAACGTCGATGTGGCACTAGCTGGTGGCAGGCTGGGGATACCAGACACAAGAGGGCTGCAAAGGCTGCAAAGCAGGGGTCATGCTAGTCCCTGCTGAGTGATGTCCACGCTAGCATGACTGACTGCTCCCATTTCTTGCTGCCAGTCTCTATTTGTCCTGTTTTTTCCTGATTCAGCACCACAACCATATCTGAGAGAAGAAAGCAGTTGGCCAAGGTGTTTGTCCCAGAAGCCAGGGGAGCCCAGCTGCATGCACCTCCAGCAAGGGTAGTTGGCCTGGCCTCACCAGGAGAGGACAGTTTCTCCCAGGGCTGACTTAACCAACCTCATACCACGAACTGAACTCCTACCGTTCTCCCTGCCAAATGAATCCCAAGCTGCTCGCCTGGGGATTAAGCACCACCTGTCTGGACCTCTCCTTCTTCTGACAAGGCAGCTGGGAGGACATCTTTAGCGTGGCAGCACCCAATGCACTCTCAGCAACTCCCTCTGCAGCAGGTTGACCCTGGCCTCCTACCATCCGCTTTGTGGTTGACTTTCTCCCCTGCCTTTGGAGAGTGCTGAGAACAGAGGAAAATCAATGTGGCTTTGTCAAATAATTGTGGATTGTGTTCTGGGCAGAGAACTGAAAAAGCACATTAAAGATATCCTGGATCAATAGGATTCATGCAACATTTGAGCTTCTCCTGTTAGCTCTCATACTAATGCACTTTCATCTTTACCTCTGGTTTGGGGGACTTTAATGGGATCTACTGTAAAAACAGTTTTCTGTGGAAAGCGTAAGAAGGGTATCATCTGTGAAAAACAACGGAAATATTGGTTTTCCCATAATCATACATAATTACAAAAAAAAACCCCAACACTTTCCCTTCCCTACCAGAGATCTATAAACTTCTTACTCAGAAGTCTGACTGTAATTTAAGAATATAAATAAGAAACATAAAAGACAAAATATAAAAAAGATGGATTTAGATCATTTAGAAAGCTAATGCACAGACATTCAGCCATTTTCCTGGTAATTTAGTGGTCGCTTCAGAAGACAACATAACATTTACACCCTTTGCAGCAGAAAAAAGCAAAGTAGTCTGCTATCAAAGGAGTTGTCTCCAGCACATTTTCTGATTGAGGTTTGGTGGCGTTTTTTTATCCCCTCTCCAGGTGTATCAGTCTTGGCATGAAACAGAATAATTACTGCTGGTTCGTAAGGAAAGGTGATAATTTGAAGTGCATTCTAGGCTCTTTTTCTTGAGGCAATTTAGTTGAAAAACTGTTCTTTTCAACTGCAGTTTTCAATATTGCTAAACTACTATACCATTCAATGTAGGAGTGACTGATTTGCTGCCATGTTGTTTGAGACTACATTTACCTGACTGCTTGTGTATTTCCACTTCTTGGAAAATTCTTTGGCAGAAAATATCATCATTAATTTCATACCAATTTGTTATGTTATGAGAAAGTGAATAAGGCTCAGTTTGACTGCTTCTATTCTGCATTTACAGGGGATGAGGGTTCAAAAGGGCCCTTGCTCCATTTAGCTGATATGTTTCCTATAAACAGAGCTAGTCACAAATTCAGAGCCTGAATTGCAGTAGTTACTTTGCCGGGGAAAACATTTTATCATTCGGTTGTTTTTATAAATAAACACAAGGTTTGATTCACCGGTCCACCTACACACTGTTTTGTCAATGGAGTTACAACAGAACAGCACTGGTTTAATAAAGGGAGAATCATGCTTGTTATAGCCTATTACTAAGTAATACATTTTTTCCAGTCTTTCTACCTAATAAAGTTCTTTATTTTAGGGTATTATTCATCCCTCCTCCAGTCCCAAATATTCCCCATGTTAGCCTGGGTAAGAGCAGACGATTGCATCTTAACAAAAGCAATGGGTCATTTCTCTTCCAAAATCCACTGGATGAGCTGAGACATCCCACCCCATCCCATGTTTCTTAGTAAGAAGCATTTAACTGCGCTGTTCAGGCTTTAGTTTTTCACCTAAAGATGCAAGGAAATTCCCAGCTGAGATTATAGTGCCATCTACATTAATTATGTACCTAATTCTCATCGGTCTGGAAGGAGAGACAAACCTCTGAGCTCTCTGGAGTTCAGTCCTGTTTGATGCTTGTCTGCACTGGCTCCTTCTGCTCGGCTCACTGCGACTCTCACCCTGCCGAACGTCTCCAGCCCCATAGCAGGGACCAGGCTTTCAAGAAATCCTCTCTGAACATCAGCCATAATAAAAAATCCCCAACCATTAGCATCACCTTTAGTTGTGCCTGCTTGGGTTAAACCTCTACCTTCCTGAAACATTTTATTTATGACCTTTTGCATTTTGTTTTACATCGTCTTTTAGTTAAACAACAGCAGAGAGTGTACAAAAGTGAAGGCTGCTCTGGAGATGATGGATGAGGCTCCCCACACTCCCCACCACTTGCAGCCCATGAGTCATTTGCTAATTTCCTCAGCTAAAATTGACAGACAATTACCAGGCATTTCATCACAGCCAACCAGACTTCTTTTTTTGAGAGCTCACTGTCTGTCTTTTGATAGCAATGACTACAAAAACTGCTGCCTACAACATTGTCTCTCAAAGCTTTAATATTTTATTGCCGGTTTTTTGAGTTCTTGCTCTCTTTCCTCTCCTAGTGTTAAGATAATTTAAATATAATATTGCACAATACGGTGCATCTGGCATCTTTGCTGCTCCAAATCTTTCTTCTGTATCTGCTTCTTTACAGCACATTACTCAAGAACTATTATGTTAAATGCTTTATGGAAATATTGGAATAAAACTCATTATTGGTGGGTATTTTAAAAGGGTTTTTGTAAAGGGAACTCAGTGACTCTCCCAATTGCTTCTTTATTGCAGATTATGATGTTTAATGCAAATTTAGTACTTATAGTTTAGCGCACTATCTAACAAAAATGCCAGAGCTCCCCCCCCACCCCAAGCCCTTTGGCTGGACTCTCAGCTTCACTAGGCAGAGTGTTACACTGCTTGGCAGACAGCCCGAATGCCAAAGGGTCTTTTTACTCCCCAGTAGAAAGGTCTTTGGATGGTCTAGACCTGTAGTAAAACCCTCCTCAGTGTGCCTGGTGCTAAGGGCAGCCCTATGCTCTGTAGCCTCCGGCCATGACAGCACCACCGGCAGATCCTGCCTGCCTGTCACCAAGACCACCCGCTCCTCACGGCTCGGGGACTGGGGCTGTCCTCCGCTGGCCACAGGGTGACCAAGTGCGTGGCTGGGACCAGCTTCAGAGAATGCCACCCCAAACTGAGGAGCCTACATAAGCAGGGCCCTGGCTGCAAGGAAAGGACCCTGTGTTCTCCCAGTAGCTGATACAGGGGAAGTTTTTAGGGCCACTCTAGTTCAAACTAATAGCAGAGGGTAACTGGCCCATGATCTACTGTAGCGAAGGCTGTGGGAGGTTTCATGCTCATTCAGAAAGTCTTCAGTCACCCAGTCCTTGTAAGGGCTTTTAAGAGATTTTATAATGGTCCTAAAACTGGGACATCAAAGCCAAGAAGCCCTGCCTGATGTGGAGTTTTGATTCTTTTCAAACTGATCAAATGCCCCATTTTAAAACGCATGATCTTCCCTTGCAGAGGATGCTCCAGCTTCAGAGAAATGATGTACCACACCGTTTTAAAAGGCAACATCTTCTTTGGTAGGGTAAACAACGCACATCTGTGCAGCCAGTCAAAGCTAAAAGGATCTCAGGAGCCGGTGACACTTGCCGTTCCCAGGAGAGCCCTGAGAGTATCAAGTTCTGCAGTTTGATTTCATCATGTTCTCTGTAATTTGCTGTCTCCCTCTCAGCTTTTTAACTGTTTTGAGATGCTAAATCCCCATTATTTATACAGCAGACGTAGCGGTGGTTAGCTGTGAACACCGTTTGGGAAGAGACTGCACAGGCCTGGTAGCCATCAGACATGGCCACGTGAACTTCATAAGTTGAAAAAGCTGCATGTTATAATGGACAAGTACTTTAGTCTCTACTGCTTAAGCCTGTTCCAGACTAAAATTTATCCCTGGCCATCTTAAAACAATTTTTCTTTCCTGGTGTTTATTTCCCCACCTTCTGGCATAATTGCTAAAGAACAAGCATATCCCCTTGGTAAAAGGGCCCTTCTTCTCCTCGATGGCAACATCCCCATTCCTCTGCTTATCCTTGTGGCCCCGTCTGCACCTGCATCCACTGAACTGTGTCTTCAACACCGGCAATCAGAGCAGCAGAAAATACTCCAGGCTTTGGTCTCCCTACTGAAAACACCTGGAAGCTAAATCTTACTGTAAGGCATAAAATGTAGAGGAGTGCAAAAATTAACCAAAACCAGGCATACTTTGGGAGTGAAACTATGATGTTAATTAATTTAGTTTCAAAACTTTCACACACCTCTTGCTCTTGGCTAGATCTTAACAGCTGGCAAGAACTCAGATGCTAGAAATGTTTCTTGTTCTTATTTAGTCAAGTAAAAATAGCTGTCAGTGTTAAAGCATCCTAGCACTTTATCCTAGCACTTTTGCATTCTGTATGTGTGCATATATCTATATAAAATGTGTGTATACTATATATATACACACATATGTAAAATGCATACAAAATATGTACACAGACATATACATATGTGTGTTCATATATATGCATACATACACACACATAGAAATATATAAATAAACACAGCCAGGGCCCTGCTTGTGTAGGCTCCTCAGTTCGGGGTGGCAGTCTCTAAAGCTGGTCCCAGCCACGCACTTGGTCACCCTGCGGCCAGCGGAGAACAGCCCCAGTCCCCAAGCTGTGAGGAGCGGGTGGTCTCGGTGACAGGCAGGCAGGATCTGCCGGTGGTGGTGTCACGGCCAGAGGCTACAGAGCATAGGGCTGCCCTTAGCAGCATATGGTTTATATAAATAAACACACTTAAGTGCTTCACGGTGCTATTTTACATGAAGTAGAACATGCAACCAAGAGCAGCCACACAACAAATTCATATATAATGCATCTTACACTGGGAAACTTCCTTGCAGAAGTAATGGCTTATCTGTATGGTCTTCACTCACTCCAATTTCTGTAACTTTATAAAACTTGAGCTGTCACTTAAACTATCTTAAACTAAGGTGATTAAATCATCTCCCTCCACCTGCAATTCTGAAGCAGCACTTGGTAATTGTGCACGGTTCGTTCTCATAAAGTATTGATGTCACAAGCATATATTGCTAGGGTAATCAGAGGAGGAAAGGTTACTGTGTATGTGCACATTCATATGTATGACTTCTGCCTATTCTTTGTGTCTCCCCCTTGGATTCCCCAACACATCAAAAGGCTTGCGGAGGACCCAGCTGAGCAGCCACCTGCAGCGAGGAGGCGCTCCAAGATAGTTTGCCGTCTTATCACAATGGCCCAGAGAAGGCAGGTGGTCTTCCCAGCTGGGCTTTCTGAAAAGGACTGCCTAAAAATGATTGTTTAAATTTCAGCGCTCCCCAGGAAAATGTTGAGCCCTTCCTCTAACGTGTCTGGTTTTGTTAACACGCTGTCCCAGGCTGGCGAGCGATGCCAATCCTCTATTATTTCGTACAGGCTCGGTGCTCTTGTATGCCTGCCAAGCATAAGGGGTGGCCAAGGGTGGTGGAGAGGGAGATGGATGCGTCCCCCTGGTCCTGTGTGAGCCAAGCCTGGCTATGGCTTAGAGCTGCCAAAGGAGGTGCTCTAGCCTCCAGCCCTGGCAGAGCACCTCAGTGGATTTCTGCCCCACTTTGCCTTCACTTGTCCCATATGTTTCTGGTCTTTGAGACACACGCTGCTGAGAATATCCTTGCCCCTTTTGACCACAATTGGGCCTTTTTATCAAGCCAGAGCATGACAGATCCTTGAGCATGATGAATCCACCCAGACTCATCTCATTTTGCAGATATCCTAGACCAAATACAGGCACAAAGATATGGGGAGCATGAGGGTGACAGGGAGAACAAAGGAAATAGGAGGGCTTCATTTCTCCATGGTTAACATCAACCAGTGCAAATCACCCTTTCACGTGATGTGGTCCAATGCAACCAGTTGGCCACCCCAGTCAGATGGGGACAACATCCTTTTCTGACTCTTTTTTTATTCCTGAAGCCTCTTTTCATCTATACAGTTCTATGGGCTGTCTGGGCAGTTGGGTCACTTCCACAAGGATTGCTGCTGATCCTGGCAGACTTGAAGTGGGAGTGTGACTGCACTCCAGGGTGAAAATAAATCTTGCCTTGATAAATACAGCATAATGAAAGAAAAAAAACCCACAATCTTGTGAATTTGGGAACTGGCATTTATTTGAAACTGATCTTCTTGGGACCGGCTTCAAAACCACCAGTGATCAAATCCAGCAAGTTTGTGACTGTAAGTTATGAGAACAGAAAAATACTTTTTATTTCAAGAAGCCCCATTCTCTATAATGGCCTAATCCAAGGGCCCCAGGAATCAGAGGGAAGTTTTTACTGACTAATGAGAGGAAGGCAGAGGCACTGAGGCTGTAAGATAATATTTTTTTTATTTGCCCCAATGAAGTTAGACAAACAATTAACTTTTTTCTGCAGGAGGAAAACATATCCATTGACTGACATGGCTGACTCTGAACGCCGAGTCACTGTGACCAGAACTGGTGCCATTATTAGTGACATGAATAAAAATCAAGAGCATGAAGCAGAGACCTAACGGTCAGCGCTTTTTAAAGGCAGCCGTAACAACAAACGTATGGAGAAAAACTAACCAGATGGAGTTCAGAAGTACCAGAAACAAAAAAATTATTTCAAGTCCTGTAGAAAAAAATGTTGTTATATTTAATGAAAAATAGTAACTTTTCAGGTTTTTTGGGGAAACACGCGATAGCCTCCAAAAGTACATCCTCACTATAAAAAAAAATCTATGAAATAGTTAAGAAACAGATGGAAACACTAATACTACTGTCTTCACAGATGTTGTATGGGTTAATACAGCCCTTGAATCACAGCCCTGTACAACGGAACTCTCTTAAAGACAGCCCTGCAGACCAGTGGGCATTGGCCTGGCTTCGTGCCCATTCGGGTAACCCTCTTCAGCAAAGCGAGTTTCTCTCAACTTCACTCAACTTCTGAGTGGGTGGGTTCCTCAAACAGGGCTGTTGGAAAGAGATCTTTATAGCTCTCCTTCATCTGCGCTTTCCCAGCTGGCTCCACAACAGTGGGGTCAAACACTATTTGTAAAAAGGGAAAAAAAGAGGGCAGAAGCCTATTTAAAACCACCCAAGCTCCTTAAGTGCTGCATCTGTGCCAACACCAACCCCATCCTTTCTCAGTGACCCAATAACATTTAAAGAGTTTTCACTATATCCTTTCCAAATGTCACAACATGGCTCTAATTTTGGCTTTGATCACAAGCTAGCCTGAGTTGCCGTTGAAGCATGCGGTACAATCAACCCCCACACCAAACAGGGCCAGTTCAGCACAGCTAAAACACCAGAAGGGAACATCACCCATCGCAGGAGACACATCCCCACCTGGCTTCCCCACATACATCGACGTCCAGAGCCCTCCACTGACGATGGGTACAGTTTTTAGGCATTTGCAGTGCATGGGGGTGACAGCTGCTCATTTTGGGATGGATGGTGAAACCCCACTCTCACCTAAAGGAGCCTGGTAAAAACCTTGCAAAGATCCCACAGAGCATTTCTTCCCTTAAGGCACCATCTTGAGACACTTCCCTGCAGGAGAAGGTGGTTCCTGATGGGAGGAGGGGAAAGGACGAAATCCTTGGGAGCGCACGGAGCAATGACAATTAAGCGGGGCACCTACTAGCAATGACAAAAGTAACAGAAAATTAAAGACTTCTCTTCAGAAAGTTCTTTGCAGTGCAATTTCCTACTAATCAATGCAGCAAAAATGTTTTCAGCATCAAGCTTTGAACACAGCCATAGTTTACTACCAATTTATTACCTGTTGTGTGTAAGGTTGCACAGTACGTAGAGAAGTCAGTGTTTCACCACGCCAGGGCAGTGAAGAGGCACAAGTCATCTGGTTTTTGCTCATGTGTTGATGAGCCACTTGCTCATCCTTCTCACAAGGGTAGAAGGAATATTTCTGCACAGTGCAAAATTAGACCATTTACTCAAATGTCCCCCTCTAATCTAGTGCTAATAAAAGGCCTGGTGGCGGCGGTGGTATAGACGTATCAAACCAAGAGTATGTGTGTGGGGGAGGAGCAGGGACCAGTCAGCTCCATGATCTCACCCATGCAGTGTCTGGAGTAAAATGGTACCCACAGCACACACCAGCCCTGATGCCCGGCCAGATCATGGTACCAGGCCTGGGTGGCCTGGTCCCCTAAGGAGACGGGGATGTCTCCTTAGGCACAACCACGCTTTCCTCTCTGCTCTACCTTGGCCCCAGCTGATGCTTTTGCATGGCTGAGCATCGCTAGGTCGTATTGCTTGCTTGAGGTTCAGGTGCAAGTCTACGCCTTACAAGACTAGGAAATCCCCCGGGCTTCGGCCACTCTTCCTTGGTGGAAACACAACCACCAAGGAGAGCTGGCGTAGGTGGCCACCCCCAGTGACTGAGCAGACCTTCCAGCTGAATCAGGCTGCTGGCGCGTGGTGAGGGATGGGGGTTGGTGGCGCAGAGCCAGGGAGAGGCTTGCTTCCCCAGAGCCCCACCAGATCTCTGCCTGATGCCTTCACCTCAGGCGTCCATCCCACCAGGCATAAGCGCTTCGTGTTCCCTCGGAGCTTCGTTTGGTCCCCACGTAACATGTGTAGAGTTGCAACCCCCTTCAAAATCCTCCATCTGGACTTGGCGGTGAGTACATTTTCCTGCAGGACTTCATACCAAGCACATTTCTCAGCAGGACCTAAATGTTATTGCTATTTACAGAGCAACCAAACTGCAGAGGGCTTTTACAAGCAACCGAGGACAAAAATACACCTACCCCAAATGTTTACGGCTTCAGTAGGAAGAGACGAGCTGTCTGCAGAGGTCGGTCGAGATTTTCTGGAGGGAACCAGTGCCCTCCACACTGGGACATGATGTTTTGGTGTGCTTCAGGGAGATGGATGCACTGTGGCACTCAACCTACAGTATCTTTCATACAGCATCCTCCGGGGCTGCCTGAGTCTGCTCCGCGGGCCCAAAAACCAGCCCTGTGCCCAGGCTGCTCCTTTGGACTCTGCAGACAAATTGTGGGGACGGGTGTCTCAGCACCCCCAGGGCTACCCCTGCAACCTCCACCTGGCAGGGTAAGCTTTTACGGAGACGTTGAAAGCGTTTTTGGTAATAGCAGGCACAGCAACAATTTGGACTTCTCTTTCTGCACCTCCAGATTGTAAAGCCTGAATTGTATCTCGTTTCCCCTCTTCCGCTCCTCTGAGAAGAAACCCAGCAATCATTGGCACAATGGCGCTTTCTATTTCTGATGAGCCTGTGGAGAAAGCTAAACTGCAGAACGAATGGAAACGTGGCACCCAGGCAGAAGAGTTTCTCTGCTTTTTTTAATATTAACTGTATTTTGATTAATGCAAGTCGATCTGTCCCCTGATAGACATGGGGGTGCTGAGCTGCACCGATGGAGCCAACATGCAGCAGCTGCCTTCCTGTTATTTTCATCTCTTTAAAGCCTCCCACCACCTCTCTCGCAGGCATTCATTTGAACTCCACTTAATTCATGAGTATAAAAGGGGGAAAAAAAAATGGACTTAGATTGATGCTATAAATAATTCACAGCCGGTTTTATCCAACATGGGTGAAAATCAGAGAGACCGAAACTCTGTATGTTAAGCTGAAGTCGTCTATCAGGAGAAGGAGAAATAAATATTTGGGGGGGGCGGGGAGGGGGGAAAGAGAGGAAGATGGACCAGTGTGATAAAACCAGTTCACCCTTCACTAAAGAGGCAGAGGAAAATGTCTGGTGCTGGAAGCCTTATCAAGGGACATTCTCACTTGGAGGCATTACTAGAGCTAGGACAATATTGATCAGCTAAGGCTGTATCCCAAACAATTCACAGTGACCCAGGCTTTGCCATCCAGCCCCATGCTGTGCAGTGCAACAGGACTGTTTGTGAGGGGTGTCAGGCTCTGCTCCCATGGGAAAAACCAGCTGCTTTCCAGGGGGGAAGACGCTGATGCAGTTTCTTGGAACAAAAAGTTGGGAGTCTGAACACAACTCGGGGCTTGGCAGCTCAGAGGTGACAGCATACCTAGGGACCATCATAGGAAATGACAAGTTATCAGTAACTTTTCTGGGACCGTATCTCACAGCATCTAGAAAAGAATCATACAGCTTGTGACTTCTACGGGTGTAAAATCCCTTATGAGCTGCCCCAGCCTGTGCACATGTCCCTCTGGCCCAGAGCAGGAACTCACACCAGCACCACTGCTCACCTTCGCTCATGCACCCAGCGAGAGCCTGGCTGAGGAAGGACTAGTGAAAACCTGAAGACAGAGCCCACTGAAGTAGGCAGATCCATCAAGTGTTGCTGAAGATTATTGGCAAAAATAGAGCTAACTTTAAGATTGAGTTTGTGTTTGCAAACGTGATTATAGCCACAGGGTTTGCTCCAGTATGAAACACAGCTAGTGACTAAACTACAGCTGTAGTCAGGAACTGTGAGATTTCATTAAAAAAAAAAAAAAAAAAAAAAAAATCCCTGTCCTTTCTGAATACACAGTAGAACAAAAATTTGTGTTGTCTTTTATAATTTTCTTTTTGGCCATTTCATAGTCGTGAAGATCAACTTGCTGGCCTATACTTGAAATATAGACAGCCTAGGGTTGTTTTCACAGAGTCCCAGAAATGTTGGCTGAGCACCACTGGTGCCAATGTGCAGCAGTTGCCTTCCTGTCATTTGCACATCTCTGACTCTCCCTCAGACGCTAGTCTGAGCTTTGCTGAATCTACAGCTTCTCAGTAACCTCTTCCAGTGTGGAGAAATTTCTTCCTAATGTCCATCCTGAATGCCCCAAGCCACAATTCGTGGACATTATCCCAGCTCACATATGAGGAGCAGAATGCAAATATGTAATTCCAACAGAGCAAGTCAGAGCTTTTTTCAAGACTGCCTTAAATTTATTACATCTAAATTTTAGGTACCTAAATAAATAGCCAAATAAATTGACACACTTAGCTAATGAGACATCCATAGTTGGAAAATAAGCAAAACTGAATTTACGAGACTAAATTTAGGCACTTATTTTTAAAATATCAGTCACTACAAGCAGAACATGAAGTGCAGTCAGGCTCTTCATTTTTATTTAAGCTTTCTGTTTCACCTTGCTCAGTCTTTTCATTCTGCTGGTTTGCTTCATTGATCCCAAAACTGATACAGGTTTAACTTCAACTACCCAGGACCTGAAGAATGCAGCTCTTCCATAGGGGCTACCAGCCTTTGGGATACTCCTTCACTGACCACGGGTTCAGCTCAGTTAGCTCCACAGAGAGGGGCTGACGCAGCAGAGAGGCACAGTTCCTCTGGCTCCTCTCTTGCAGACTTTAGTAGCTTTTCCAGGCAAAGACCGCCCCAGAGGTACAGCAGTGGAAGCAAAGGAGAGGGCCACTTTGCAGCTGGACTCCTCAAGGCCTTTGGTAACATAAGAAGCACTTGTTGCCGCAGCTGCTATTATTAATGATAGTAAGTAGTAATATTAGACTCTGAATAAGTATTTCCAGAGATAAACCTCAACAAACAATGAGCAGATAGGTCAAATTAGCTTAAAAGGCAGAGGTATCATCTTTTCTGTAAGGGAATCCCATTCAACCTAAGCAACAAAAGACATATCAAAAGCGAGTATTTGAAAGTACAGGGCCACCTTCTCCACCTTGTTTTGCACCTTAATTAGACAGTGACGTGTAGGACGGTAAGAAAGAAAGTGTGGTCAATGTGCAATGAAAAGGAATGGATTATTAAGATTTGTTGTGATAATGAAACTTGCAAATAGAGCTTGTCTCCTGCTCTCTCATTTTCTTGGCTTGGACATTTGTGGGACTGTGGGACTAGGATTGGATGCAAGGTGCATTTAACAAGATACTTCATATGCTGTTTGGATTTCACAATGTTTGTGTGAACATGAGACTAATTAAAGTGAAAGACAGCAAGAAGCTGCTAAGTTTCCTTTTTTAAAAAGAAAATAATTATTAACTTCTTTTTGGTTTTTGGTACTTTCAAAGACTCAAATCTCCTCATGTAAGTCTACAGTAGCTCCAGTGATGTGGTTTTGCTAAGGCATCAGCAAAAATCTATTAGCTTTTCCTTGTGTCTAAGATGCTGCATCACTCCCTGCTCTGCTGAAGGAATTTGGGGTCCAGGGCATGAATACAGACAGCAGCACAAGCCCTCTTAGCACAGGCAATGCAGGGTGAGCTGTTCTGCCCTGTCCACAGGGAGCTCCAGCCTCCAGTCTGGCCTGGAGCTGCTGCATAGAAACCTCTTGGAACTGCCCAAATGGTTTGGTTGCCTCATATCTGTTTGTTCAATGGACCCAGTAAATAAGACGGTGCTTGGCCGGTGTAATGTGCTAGCGAACCTTGAGACAACCTCCAGGGCAGCGGGAGCCATTCATAGGCTGCGAGGGATGGGAAACAGCTCTGAGCTTGGGGCAGAGTTGTCAGCGCTCCCCATGAAGTCAATAACTGGCAGCAGCTTCACTGCAGGGGCAGTGCAGCTAACACCAGCTCCTGCGTGTCCCACCTGAATCATCACATGCTGAAACACTGGGCAAGATACAACCCAACTTGAAGGGTAAAATGGAGGTGAGGAAAATTTTCCAACGAGCACTCGGGTTCCTACTGTCGCTGCCGGTGGTGCACACCCCATAATTAGATGACCTGAAATTTTTCCACACTGAAGCATAGCTTGCTCTGACTTTCTGAATAGTAATTCTAAGTCCCTTAGGACTTGCTTGGCTTTGTTGCTTTGCAGTCTGTGCCACTGCAACTCATTTGAAAACTATGCTACATTGCCTCAGCACACAAAGGAGAGCTGAACTGCATCTGTCCATGCAAAGTACGTACACAAGGTCTCCTGCTTTTGTTAGTAATATATTATCAGCAAGAGAAGTTCTTTCTCTCTTTCTCAAAAAGGTCTGGCTGGTTTATAGATGGATGAACTTATTGAAAACCCAAGCACCTGAGCCCTTAGTTCAAATTAATATTGTAGCCTACAGCGTTTTGCAGTTACTGTATGAAACTTAATGACAGGAATTACTGGAGGAAGGTAGAAAAGTATAGAATTTTTTAACATAAGAGTTAGGTAATTTTCCTGGATACAAACAAAACTTTTTCAGGCTTGATTTTTTCCCAGCCTTGATTTTTTCCCAGCCTGAATTTAACTCAAGTTCTCTATTGCACACACACTTTTGTGAGCATAATTAATGTTATTTAGGGCAGAGACTTCTCCAAGGCACTCAGCATCTGCTTACCTGTGTTCCCATGGGAACCAATGAACATTTCACTGACCCAATGGAAACAAAATGATGCTGCAAACTTTCCTGAGATGCAGCACCCAGATACCCATCTCCTCATTGCATTTCTAAAATGAGTCCTGCAAGTAAACCTGCAAAATAGCAAACAAAAGGGGCCAACAGTCTTCAGCCATCCACTGGGAGTGAGACCAAGCAGACACTGTTAGATACATTAACCTTAGTAACCTGAGTATGGGGAGCTCTTGGGGAACAAAATGCAGATTTTTATAACTTGATATAATGCTCACCACATCGGCAGAGCCTTCAGACCAGAGTTACATTTAGGTCCAAAGGCTTCCCTGTGCTACAGCAGTGAGGCACTCCCAGGATGTGACAAGGGTTGGGACATGATATTTGGCTCTGTAGGGCTCACCGGAGGTTGCAGCACTGGAATCAGTTTTGAGGTTAGAAGCACGACCCTGCTGTCACCTCCCGGTGACAGGAAAGCATTTGGCTGGAGAGGAGCACACATTCTCCAGAGCTGGAAGCACGTGTGTTCTACAGTCCTCCAGTACAAGCCACGTCTTACAGACACTGCTTTCCCAGTCACCCCCACTTATCCCAGTCCTTCAGGTGAAGAGCTGCCTTGGTAAAGCCTGCCCTCCACTTTGTTTTGAGTTATTGTCGCTGTGGAGATGGTACACCCACACTCACTCCTTTCACGCAGGTTCCCTTGGGTCTGGCTTTGCAGCAGAACATGCAAAAATGTATATTTCTATATTCAGAGATTTAAAAAAAGATGTGGCTTTGCACTGAAATGATATGAAATTAGGAATTATATCTACAAGGTAGATTTTAGTTAACTTGACTATTTGGTGACTCAATCTGTGAACCTATAAAATCTGGAGCTAGATTTTATGGGAACCTATCTCTAGTCTGTAAACTGATCAACCTTGGAGGATTTTAAGTTTTGCTTTTGAATACTTGAACCCACAAAGTGCAAAAATGGTCAGATCCTGCCCTGCTGTAACCTATTTTAAACACAAAGGAAAACTGAACGAAGTAGAGAGGGAAAGAGGCAGCTAGAGGAAAAGCAGGTTAAATTAACGTGAAATAAAATCTATCTTCCAGCTCTCTGCAACAAAGGAGCCAAGCATTCTCTGCCTCTCACAGGAGAAACGAACCGCTGGACTTCCATATGCAGAACCCAAGCACCATTGCTGTCACACCAAACCTTCAGTGCCTGACAACAGATGATCAGGGTTTACAGACCTGGCTGGCAGTTACAGTGAGGTACTGAAGGAAAAAAAAAAAAAAAAGGAAAAATAAGGAAAAAAAGATTAAAACAAGGGGGAAAAAAAAGAAAAAAAAAAAAGAGAGAAGAAAGCTTAGCTGTTATTAAGATATTATCACCTTTTAGGATTTTGTCTGTCAACAGCTTTCTGGAGATGTTAACATAACCTGTGCTGTGTAAGAACCACCAGGAAGGCACAGATGTGATCAGTCACAGAGCCTGTCAGACACATGTTAAATTCCAAGTGAACCTGTTGAAGTATCAGGAGTGGGACTATAAAACCTGACACCCCATAGACATCAAGCACCAGCAGTATAATTACATCTAGGCCTGATCCTGCATTCCCTCCCTATTCAAATATTTCACTGTAGCTAATTTTGGGTACATACGAGATGCAGAATGAAGTCTTTTCTCTATCCAACTCCTTCCACAAAACTTTCTCTTCCTCCACCTATCTAATGTATTGCATCTTCTCTATTTCTTGTTGGCTGTTGCAGTAAGTTTACTGGCCACAACACACCCAACAAGTCACCTGCAGTAATTAAGTTTGTTATTAAATGACTGACAGCCACTGCCACAGGGAGGCAAATAGAGACAAATGAGAGGAGGACAGAGGGGCAGAGGCTGACAGACACCTCAGCACAGATCGTCCTCGCATTGTGCTCAGCTTTCAAAATGTGAGGTCCGTACGTCCTGCTGGCCCCGTACCAAAATACTCTCGGTACCAAGAGCGCACAGCAGCCGGCACAGCAAGCAGGGGACTACTTAAGACAGCTAATAGGAATCACCAAGGACAAGGCTTAAATTTAAATCCTGCCCTTAATCAGGGAATGAAAGCCTAGCTGTGGGCAACCGGCAGGCACTTTCCTCAGAAAATAATTCAGCGCCTGGATTCCTCTTCTGAAGATTATTTGCCTGAATTTCTCTTTTCAAGAGTGTTGCTTATCTTTTCAGCTGGGTTAAAGCAGGCTCACCAAGGGCATAGGGCATCTTTATCGCCTCATCTTCCTCCAACCTTGCCCTTCTGAGAGTTTATCTGTCTGATTCTGTAGGGTCGTTCCTCTCAGACGATGCCCAGCCGGATCCTTTCAACGCAGTCCTTAGCTACAAGCACTTCCTAGATCTACCACTCACATCCACCCTGGCTTTACAGTCTCTTGCCTTGCTCCCACCAACCTGCAGCACGAAGCCATGTTTCTCTCCTGTCAGCTGAACTGCTCCTCTGCAAATTCCTCTGCTGGCCCTCGGTGTCTCCTTCCTCAGTTGCTCCTCACCACACCGCTTCCCTGGTGCCTGCAAGGCTGGGCTCCTCATGCTCCTTACACACCTTCCTCCTCACTCCCTCATCACTCCTCTCTCTCTCTCCCTCAGCTTTGAGGTGTGCTGCCCTCGCTGCAGCACAGCTGTAACAATGTGCCCAGTCCTCAGCTGCCAGGTGTTTACTCTCTTCTCTTTCAAATCCCTTTTCTGACCAGCCCCTGCTTCTCCAGGACGTCACAAAACACTTGTCCTGTGTCATATTTCATTTAAATTCCACAGGCTGTGGGATGGGGGATAAATCTTGCAGTTTACTGACATCTCACAGACTTGTGCTCTCTTGAAGCCACTGCTTACTAGCATAAATTTAAACACATGCAATAGCATTTGGAAAGATAAGAGTCTGTGGTTGTAAAAATACTTTATAAATAAAGAACTGGGCACTAATAATTCATTAAGCTTCCTAAATATGAATTAACAGATGAGCTACTTACATGTTTATAAAACGGCAATTATTTTAACTTGATGTTTAATAACTACGAAATTGTTTTGTCAAAATCTCTTTGTGCTTGCAAATAAGCAATTACTTTTAATCATCCACAGTAAAGCTCATTAAGTGATTAAGAGAAGATGACCAGTTAAAACACTGGCTTCAATGAGAACAGATGACACCACCTGATGATATTTCTGATACAGGCTGCATTTCAGACAAGAGCAAGTTTTGTGTTCACATCAAAGCACACATTTTGGACATCAGTAAACATGATAGATCTGACTGTGGGGGATGCGCAACATGGGAGAAGGCCAACGCTTTTGCTTGCATGTCTACATGGAAGTTTCAGGACTCCATTTGATTTTTTTTCTTCCTTCAAAGAGCACAGAGAACAGGCTGCTTTGCCAACCAGAGCAGTTTCACTGAACTGTAAACAGGCGATGCTTGAAAGCCTGTCACTGAGTCTCCTGATCAGAAATGAACAAACAGCAAGCACCGGAGGACAGGCACGTACACACACACACACAGCGTATACACCGTGTTGTTTGGATTATTCAGCTACTAACTCAGAGCCAGTAGAATTTCACAGCTATAAGAAGAGCCACTGTGCAGGGTACTTAGCAAACAGTGCTTCCAAAAGCACTTCTTGGCTTTTCAATAGCGTGAGAAGACAACGCCTCCCTGAAACTCCTTCCACGCGGCATGTACGATGGGGGTGGGCGAGTGTCCTCAGTGCACCCCGTAACAGGTAGGCTTCAGCGGCTGCACCATTAAATTGTCCAACAGCTTCGTGTAACAAAGCTCGAAACGTTCTGCCTCTGGCGCTTGCCGCACCTGCAGGCTGACAGCCTTTGGGCTCAGAGCCGTGGCCTTATGGATCCAAGATACAGTGACAAAGAGCCGAAGGACATTTCACAGCATCTTCTCTGCGGGGGTGAAATAGCAGTTTAGAAATCAACTGGCAATTTCACAGAAAACAATTGATTTTCTCTTTAAGTGGCATACGGGGAAAGCAGTTCTCTGTTGACTTGTGATCAAGGGAAATGGAAGATGAGGGAAGAGAAATCAAATCTGTTTCTTTTCTATCAGGCTATTTCTCCATAAGCAGCTCTAAACTTTCGGGCCAAATAAAGGAAAATTTCAGGCTAGCCTAAGGAAAAACATGGAAGCTCCCGAGGAAGATCTCCCTTTGGAAACAGGTAGTGCAATTTGAGAACAAACCAGCAGATAAAAATGCCTTTTTTGCTAACTGCAGGGAAAGGTACCATGATTTTGAACTATCCGCACCAGGTGGTAAATCTCTCATCACCCACTGCCAAATTCTGTCATGCATATTTTGTGTGGTGCTGGGCAGATGCATATTAAACAAGACTGAGGCACCAAAACCGTAATTTGTGCTGCAAGTTCTTTGCTGCATGGAGCAACAACACATTTCAGGCAAGATTTGGCGAGAATCTGTGGAACATCGCTTTCAGAGAGGCCACATGCAGAAAAGCCTCTGCTTCAGCAATGTTAATCTTTCCTCTTGATCTTCTAGAAATAAAAAAAATTAAAAAAAGGAACTTCTATAAAATGACTGTCTTGCCTATGAAAGATGAATCATACTGCTTTTCAATAGAGCAGCAGGTTGCCAAGGGACCCTCTTCAAGGTTATTGTTTTGAGTATCTGCAAAAAACCCACATTTTCAAAGGTTTTCTACTAAGAAGGAAATGAGGAAGGAGATGAAAACAGACAGATGAAAACATGACTTGGCTGACTGTAAGACTGTGTCACCCAGGGAAACGTGAAGTAAATTATATAGCACAATTTGAATGACATGAAATTGGTTTAAGCCAATTTTTTGTTAACAACCTCCCCTTGCAATCCCACCCCTCCCAAATCCCCAAAAGCTAGATTCATCCATAGTTTGACTTCAATATGTACAGCTTATGCCAGAAGATTTTACACACTGGAATTCGAGACACAGCAGCAGTAAGCACCAGAGTGCAGAAGGCTCCATCTCCAGCGTATACTCATTAGATTACAGCAAATAATTCAAGCCATTTTCTGCATTCGCACTGGAAACTGCACTCGCTTTCTCAGCTGATTGCCTCTTCTGGGTTCTGTTCTAATGCTCAAAGTTACTGCCATGAAAGTGAATATTAATTTAACCCCAAAATCAAATTATTCACAAGCAGTGATTTTCAGTTCATCATGGGCAGTAGCTAGGTAGAAGCTCTAATTCCACGAATTACCGGTTGCCCACTTAGATCAGAAAGCAAGAACATACCTCGTGTCTTCGGTATTCAAACAGAAATGAGTCTACAGCATATCAACCATACACATAGGTGGGAACCCACACGTGATATCCTACTGGAATGAGGGGAAGTGGGACAAACACAGAGGGAACTAGGGCGTTGTTAGTCCTTACGTTATCATGGACATTGACGCTGCTGGAAATCTTTCTTGTGATGCCCACTCCAGTGACACATTCACATTTACCACGCACACACTTCTGTAAAATGAGGGGAGAGATGCAAGGAAGAGTGCACTGACAGAACGACTGGGGACTGAACCGGTGTCATAGTCCTCTCCAGTTCACATCACACATCTTTCTGGGTACTTCATGAGGTAGGTCAGCAGGCTGCATTAATTTGGAGACTATCAGTCCTAATGTACCCCTTTACTACCTGACACCACACCTTGCTGCAATACATAGCCCCCAGGAACAACTGCCAGCTTTCTATCTGTTTTGCTGCCACACTTCAAACACAGCAGAGCTGCACCAATTGAAATTAATTCTCTTTCCGGTGTGATAACGTTAAGGCTACATGTAATCAACTTAAATTCCTCCACCAGAAACTGCACGCTTTCTCCAAAACTAATAAATACCCAAGACTAAGGTCAGCATTTTTGCATGTTTTTACAGCTGTTAAGTGCCATCAAGTGTGTTATATAAATAATCATACTATGCTATGTTACACACTAAGGCGTGTAACAGCGCAGGGCAATTTGCTGCAGGTGAGAGATGCTCATCCAATGCAATTAATAAGCACTATCTGTGCACTGAAGGGCATAGGAGCTAATTATTAAAAGACTTGGTGTACAAGTAATGCTTACGGTTACGAAACCGAGGCACCCCCACATGAAATTTCAAGGAGACATGGGAATGAAATAAATCAGGAGAATGATCCAAGCCAAGCGATAAGAGTTACAGACACAGCGCTCATAAAATGCATGAACCCCATCACTGTCCTCCCTGTGGTTACTAGGACAGGAAACACCCCTCTGTTAGCCAGACTTTATGAAGCACCCTAGGACTGGGCCAGCAATCTCTTTTAAATAGCAATTACCTTGGCATCATGCGGGAGCCCCGTGTGCCGGAGCTCACAGGTACAGGGCTTGCACCAGCGCACTCGCCTGCTCTGCACCCGGCTGCCAGTGCAAAGCCACTGGTTGGGGGTGTTGGGCTCACTGCCGCCGGGCATTGCAGAGGCGGCTGGGTTACACAGGTCAGCCTCCCTCACAGTTTACGTTGTAATCAGTCTTCTTTCAGTCCTCCAGAATTTTTAGAATTCAGCAAGGAAACAGTAATTTCAGGAAAAGCTCGGGCCACACCAGGCTCCAAAATCCACATGGAGGGTGGAGGAAGATGAAATTCTACATATAACCTCCTGTGATCCCTTCAGCTTAATAGAATAGTATTTGTTAAATCCTAACAGAACAAACCACATTTTCCACACCAAGTGAAAATAGCAAAGGAAAATGTTTATTGGTCTCACATAATGACAGAGCAATGGTATTTAAAAGTATGGATTCAAGAGAAATAAACTCTCCTTGTTTATCATCAATGACTGCAATTATGTTGTCAAGTGATAGATGAGTGTTTTGATTTCCTCTTCCTGCTGTCTTTTTACTTTCAACTTACATTGTAAGCTTGCCACTGTTTATTCATGTACTATTACAGAACCACCGAGAGGGGTTATTAATCAAGAGTATTTATTTTTCAAAGCAGTCACTCCATGAAGCCATGGATACAGCTAAAGCTTAACCCTACATCCTCCTCCAAAGCAGCGTGTTAGTGATGTTAAAAACACCCCACTAGCCCAAACAAACAGAACAGCCTGAGGAGGAGGTAACACGCCCCTGGACATGCAAACCTCAGCGCCTCGCCCACAGCCTTTATATTCACAAATACCTGCAGAAAATGGACTAAATATGAAGGAACTGCTTGGTAGCCGCATTTTGCCTCATCGTTATGGGCAGCTCCAGGCACAGTCAAATTCCCAGGGTGTACAGGCACCGGTGTATGTTAGTGTTTTGCCAGAAAACACAACAAAAGAAAAGCTGCACAATAGGTTTCCTGCTAAGATGGTAATAAAGTAAAGGACATAAACCTACTCGTACTCATGATTTTAAAAGCACTCATGCTTTTTGCTGGATCCTCTCATGGTTTTTAAGCATCACAAAGCAAAACTGTACGTTCTAGGGAAAGCACAGGCCCTTTACCAGCTCAAGGACACAGAAGGGGCTGAGGAAAGAGTGCACAACTTCCAAGCATTATACTCCCAGAGGAGATCAACACTTTGTTCTCTCTCTGTGCTGAAGCAGGTACGCAATTCACAGCAGATCTGAGCTGCTTCACAACTTATGGCAGTGGTAGCAGAGCTTGCCAACAATCACTTCCTCAGAGAGCAAAACAGACCGCAACATTGGGTAGGATGTTGTCCTATGGGATTCAGACTCCTGGTAACATGTTCAGCTCCTTCTTTACAGGTAATATGGAGTAAGAGCTTCTTTTTGTTGCTGTTGTTGCTGCCTGGGCATACGTTCCCTGATGGCTCTAAACTTTCACTACTCAGGAACAGCAACAAAATGCACAGATATCTACTTGCAACAGAGCCCTTGGTTTGCCTTTTCAGAAAAATGAACACATCCCTTAGCAGAAGAAACTGTTGGCTCATCTGAGGCACGAGGACTTGGTATTTGCCTAGTTTTGTCTGCTTTTATTTGACTCTTAAAAGCACATCTGCTCAATAAGCCACAACAACCTTCAGCCATGTCGAGGGAGTAAAGAACAAATACTCAGCTCCAGCACGTTCGATAAAATCTAAAAATACTTCAGTAAGCACCCTTAGCCTTTTCTAAGAACAAACTTGAAGGTGGGGGCTTAAAGCATTTGGTGTCATTACACTTCTGAACAATTTTGCTCCTTGAAATAAATTCAGCCTGCCTTTCTCCTGCACAAAGTCCCTTCATTAGTCAGAAAAGCAGAAGACAGAGAGATGGGGAGCACATGGAAAATTAAATACAAAACACCATAAGCCTTCCAACGCCTGATGGAAGAACAGGTCTAATAGATGTTTATGTTCCAACCTAGGTTGCACTACTCTGAGCTCACATCAACAGATCCTACCCATCTCACCCTGCACCTGCTCTACAGAAAATACTTACGTTCAGGACATCAGTCCTTACTGGAGCTATGAAAGCTCTTGTCTTTAGTGTCCAAGCACTCTTGATAAACAAAAATGGAAAAGGTTTCACCTGTACATCTCAAGGAAAAAAGAGACCAATACCTACCTGAATAAGCAGCATCTGGAAAAATCATATGGCTGACATCCAGCATGCATTTCAAAAGCACAACTGCAGAGACTACTCTGATATATATAGGCTTCAACAGAAATTTTAAAGCTAAACAAATGGAAGTCAACGTTAACTACAGAATTCCCTGAATGATTGCAGTCATTCCCTGGACAATGGAGCTAAAAAGTAACATGATCAGATCATTGGAATTTCACTGTTTATGCCAAAAATGGAGAAGTTCTTCTCTTACCAAAGAAACAGGAATTGAAGTAGGTTGTTGATTTTCCCCTCAAGCTGAAACCTCATTTGATATAGAGTTAATCTTAACTTACTTTTTTAAACCTGTGCCTCCCTTTGAGCTCCCATTTGATTCTTGGTGCTTTCCAAGGCATACGCTAAAAGCAAATCCAAAATATAACAACTTACAGGAGAGGATCCCACAGTCCTGGAACTTCTGGCTGAGAAATCAAGTAGGAGAAAGCATCTCTCTGTGTGGTCATCTCAGTGATAGTCCAGGATCATTACCAATTAAGTAAAAAAAACCATAAACAACAACAAAGCTCCTCAAGGAAAGCACATGTGTGCCAGAATTATCCCATAAACCAGAGCAGAACAGCAGGCTACGCATCTGGACACACTCTGATTTACATGTGTTCAACAGCAAGTAAACTTGAAATGCTGTAACTTTTAAAATCTATTTTGTAATCAGGCGATTGAACACCAAACACCTCTTCAGGAAATGGCAACTATCTGGAACAGGTGACAGGTTGCACTCATTACTAGTATCATGACCAAAACATGGCATCCCGCTGGGTATTTGCTACATGTATGGGCTTCTTGCATCACATCTGCTGTGTGTGTCATGTCTGCACTTGCAGAGCCCATGTTACTAAAGAGAAGGGGAAGCATGAAGGTGGTGCTGTTATTCAGCATTCTGATGCACTCCTTTGAAGGACATTTTTAATCCAGCCAAGAGGATACCCTACAATGTAGATATTTACCAGTTCACATTGCCATACCACAGCCTCTAACGATCCCTCCCAGTCTACTACAAGCCAGTAGCTATATACAGCCTCTTTAAGATGGCATGTGGTTTCTTCAAGCTGTTACAAAAAAAATTCAAAACATCTTCAGTGCCTGAGAGATACCATAATGACATCACCTTTTAAATTGGATACTATTAGCGAGGTCTTCAGAAATCTCATATTTACTTTAGATATCTGATGTCTTGTGATGAAGCTGCAAAGATGAGTAGACAGCACTGCCACAGTATTAACGGTAGCTTAGTACATGCAAATTCTTGAACTACTGCAGGGCTTGTAAGTAAGCGCTCAGATGGCACTGACAGCTATGCATGTACTTGCTTTCTGTATGTGAGAGGATTTACAGCATTCAAAAGATCAGACTTATAAATAGTAAATCACATAAGAAGAAAAATAAAAGGAGCATATTGATTCCAGCTATTACTGGAAGGTGGGGTAGAAGAAAAATTAGTGTTATCATAAAGACAAATCCTTCACATTTGGCCTGTTTTCTTTGTAATAGCTCTCCTGTAACAGCATAAGAATCCAATACAGAGACAACTGTAGATGCAGAGATATTTCTCCAAAGAGCATGCAAGGGATCTTCTGTGAAGTTCAGAACAAGCTGTCAGCAAAGGCAACAAACAGGTGGCCACTGCAGTCTTAGTGCTGCTTTGTTACTGAACATTTCCCATCCGAACACCCCCCTCACCGTACACACTGCCAGAACTCTCTGAAGAGATAGACAGTGGTTGGCATCATCTTTCCTCTAGAAAATTTCTTGGGTATCTGCTACTTTAAACTCAACACAACATTAAAGCAAAAGGAGAGAAAGAGCTCTGGTGAAAAGAAGGAAACAAAACAAGCTCATGCTGCTACAGAGCAATGCATTTTCTTGTTTTATTTTGGATTATTCTTCATGGATCCCCCCAGATGCCAAGGCAGATTCGAAAGTTTTTCTGATTCATCAGAGTTGGCCAGAATACTTTCCACAAAAGAGAAACAGAGTTTGGTAGCATTCAGAAAATTAAATGGAACCATCTTCAAAACAACAGTTTTTCAGAAACGTGTAAGTTTTCACAGCCTGAGACAGAGGACAAAAGATCACTGAAGACAAACCAGTTGGTGTGCTTTACAACCTGCCCCTCAGAGTCACGTGCTGCTTTAAAATACAGGTTTGAAATTGACAGTGGTAAATGTTATTACCTGACCAAAATGGCAATATCTGAAGTGTTCAAGTCAGTTGGCAAGACTGCAATTCATAGGTTTACTTTTATACAGCACTGCAAAGTTCGTGAAAATAACAAAATTGTGTGTTTTCAAAGAGGTGAAGAAGATTATGCATATGTGAGAGACGGATCTGTGAACTGGAAAATCTCCTCATCATACAGGTCTTCTGGTAGTTTTTCATCTCCATCAGCAAAAAACGTAGGGAACGGAGGGTTTTTATTGCAGTCCTTATAAGTAGGCAATTTGCTATCTTTGACCTAAAAAACAGGAGGGGGGAGGGTAGGGTTAATAAATCTTACAGAAGACTTTCAGACAGCAATACACTAGAAATTAAAGAAATCATCTTGCATGTATAAGAAAATAAAACAACAGCATTCACATTACACCTGTTTATCTGAAGAATTCCAGATATAATCATCAGTTATATCAACCCCAGCTACTGAATTTAACATTTTGTACCCATCATTAAGGAGTTTTTAAAAAACCAGCAAAACAAAACAAAAAACCCAAAGAGAATTTATCACGTAATAAATTTATCACTACTTTCAGAGAATCAAAACCTACTCTTATGAATTCATTGCTCAATATTTTAAAATGTTATTAAAATAAATGTGTGTAAGTATGGCTTGTTTAAACTGTGCTTATATCCCACATTACTTTCCTATCTGACATACCAAGTTATATTATGCAGTGTAATCACCTCTTCAACAACCAAGACATGCTTTTGTATTTACAATACAAACTAATTATGGCAACTAATTTTGCAAAGATATGTGCATGTACTGTATTCAGTCCCTCTGGCTACTGCAGAGCTGTTCAGTGACTGCAAAGTTAAGCATCTAAAATTCTTCAGCCAGGAATCAGTACCCAAGTTTGTCGAACAGGAGCCTTTAAGAAAGTTAATTTCCAAGAACTGTAGTGCCACAGAGAAACTACTTTTCTTTACTGACCTCTCTACGTGTGGAAAGATTTAAAATCTAGCCCCTGAAACTCCAATCTCTGAAGAAAATTAGTAGCTAGAATTATCAGCAAAAAGCAGTTTGTCTGCAGTAGAAGATAGAAAGCTGGTATCTCTGAAGAAAAAAAAAGAGCTACAAATTCTCAAGTGATGAAATTTTATTTAAAATTAAATTCTTCATTTCTATATTGTTACATATGATCTTCCTCCTGAGCTGTAATAATCCCTTTCAGTCACTATACTCAACTGGATTTAAAAAAAAAAGTACAAATAGATTAGACAAAATTTTAGTATAGAGAAGATAAGCTCTTCCTCTTATTTTTTTGGTGGGCTTTTAAAGAACAGGAAGCTTGTTCTTACTTCATTGGACAAAAACCTCACACAGGACAATTGTGATTTATACCAGAAATTAAATAAAACGATTTTATGCCCATTGAAAATTCTATTCTGTCAGCACTATATTTACCAGATTCATATCTGCTATTACTTGAGCCTTTCCCAAAGTCCATGAGGATTCCTGCAGATGAAGTGCACAATAAATTTGACTTAAACTTCAGCTTCTGAAAAACTGTTTTGTTTTTTTTTTTCCCCTGAAGAAGTTCCAACAGTTTTCTAAGTGCAGGCTTGATAAACAAAAGAAAACCTTTTGCTAAGAATGAAGGGGTGAAGTGCTCAACATGTACTGGTTAGGATGGCTACTTAGCTTTTCAAGTAGATCACTCCTCTTCTACCAGACACCTCCCTCTGAAAAGTGTTCTCTATTTACTTGTAAACAGCCACGCATAACTACTGAAGTACCTGTAGTCCCGGCAGACAGCAATTTACACTAGGTACCTACATGGAATAAACTAGGCTGAGGTCCAAGTCCAAAGACCTTAGCTGCAACAGTTCCAGCAGCAGTGAGTTCAGAGGAAACACAGATAGCTTCAACAGTGCCATCTGAACTGCTGAGGCTAAGTCATCCTTCCCTTTCAATACGTTGCTGCTGTTTCTTTTACTATATGAAAACATGTTTTAATAACTTCACCAGTTACCTATTATTTCCCTTGCCCCTTTCTCTTTTACTCCCTAATCCTATTACACATCATAAGCCTTCTTTGTCAACAGCAAAAATCCCCATGGTCTCCACACGAGTTACAACAATATTAGGAAGATCAAATTATTTTATTTCTGATAACTTATTCATTTCATAGATATCTTATTAAAATGTTTTTCATGTCTACTTTTTCATTATTGTGGATTATTCTCATCATGTAATAATATGTGCTGTTACATACAGGCTGTGTCATTACAGACAGTTTTGGACACCTGGAAAATGAACAGAATTTAAATGTTTGTTTTAACCCCCCCCCCCCCCCCCCCCTTAAAACAACAGCAACTTATCACAGGACTTAGGAGTAAGACATCTGCTCCTAACTGAAGGCAAACCCAACAGTCTAATCTCAGTCCTGCATTAGTTTATCTAAATAAATGTAAGATTTCTGTTCAGCCTTAACATTGTATTTTACATATTAATGTCAAGTGGCATTTTGCAGATAGCGCCTCTTATGTGATAAGGAGAATTCTTAAAGTAGTTTTAAGATTCTTATGAAACATTTTCAACAGACCATTGTTGCTTTCAGAGGAGTACAATACTGTTTCATTTTGCCCCTTCCAAACTCCTCAGAAGCTTGACAGATCCCAGAAGCACAAGCCACATCTGATGTTAAAATTATTTTCTTCTGATATGCTCTTTCTTTTGATTGGTGTAACTGACACAGTAGTTCTTTTGACCGGTGAAAACTACTGCTCTTTTTCCATCGTCTTCTACATTCATTGCTTTCAAATGCAATTTAAGTTCTACTCCTGAAGCACCATCTTAGAGCACCACTACCAAACTGAACAAACATGCCTCTTTCTCCCTAAGTTTCAAAAGTTGTTAGATATTATTATTATTCTTCCTATCAAAAGGAAGAACTCAATTTCATTTTACATCTGAAAGTACCAATTATCAACTTAAAACATGGTATGATTTATCTGTCTTCTCAAGAGAATTACTGAATGACTCCCTTTACATTTATGAAGGGCGCAGCATACCAAAGGTTTCCTGTATGTATTACCTCAGATTCCTGCACAATAATTTCACAATATTATAAAGGGGTTAAATGGTATGCAGCAGCAGTTACACTTGCCTGTATGACCATGTACACAGACAAGAAGCACATGTGACCCAGCACAGCTCTTCCTGTTCTCCCAGTAATGTCCTGAGAGCATCCCTAATAAAGGAATAAGTTTTAATGCTCTGTGTTACTAAAATCCAGTGAATTTAGCTCTCACCCATAGAAGGAATTAGGCTGAGTGCCCAACTGGTTATTACAATCCATAAAAACATTCACTGTATAACTCAATATTACATAATCACTTGGCTTGCTCAACTTCTGTATTAATACTACTGTATATTATAGTACACTATACTACAGATAGATGGTATATATAGTAGTGTATATACACTACAGTATATTCTCTGTGAAGTTTTTTATTAAGAAAAATACTAGAGAAAGATGAAATTGGAGTTGGTTGGGATTTTGTCACTAAATCTTTAAAACAGTCATAAAGGCTATTACAGACAATAAACTGCACATATGCATGTCCCATATATTGACGGCATAATAGGTAGTATAAACAAATAAAAATTCAGAGATCTTTCACCACGAAATACTTAATATGGTCTTAAACAGGCATTAAAACTTGATGCTTAAGTCACAACCCACATTTGTAGTTTAATAGGGCTTCAGGCTGTGTTAGCAACCACAGCAAAGAATGCAAGTTGTTTGCGAAACAGGAAAATGTGTTCAAATATGCAGAATGTTAGAAATAATCTCCTCAGATGTCATAAATTACCTAGCTCAGCTTCTCTGCTATTTTTGAAGCTAGACAGAAAACTGAATTCAAGGACTGTATCCATTTCTAACCAGCCTTATTTTGTCTTAAAAAACAAACCAAACAAAAAACTCAGAAGAGAGAACTTTTTGGTAATATACTTGGGAGAGAAATCAAGAGCCATAAGCTTCCAAAAGAAAAATCTATTAGCTTTTTTTCCTAGAGGATCAACACCACAGACAGCAACTACAGGCCCTGTGATCTAAGAAGATACACCAAGAGAAACAGGTACTACCTGAGGTAGGCTATCTTGATAGGCACAACACACTAATTTACAAAAGCTTATTCTGTGATGTTACTCTTGTAACAGAAAAATTCCATACATTCTAGCACACTGCTAAAGTTTCTTAATTTTATTAGACCTTGTCATTAAGAAAGAAATCCATGCTAAAGTAAGCTTTTTTGATTAGTTTTCCAGTTGGCTAGAAACATTACTTATGTCAGTTATTTACCTGCATGCTTCAGTGTGCAATATCAAATGAAAACTGATTTCTAATTAAACCAGGAATTCATCAATCCTAGTATTCTGCACTTCTATTCTGCTGAAAATGAAACTTGAAAAATTTAAGTGCTTCATCTCCGTCTGGATACAGTGCTGATGCACTAAGTTTCCAAAAATACATAACACACAAAATAAATACATGCTTTAAGGTGCACCGTGGTTTTAATGGTTACCAAGCAACACAGAGTGAGTGCTGAACACAAATGCCTTCCTCTTAGAGACACACAAAGAGAAAAGCATTATGCGATATTCCACTTTTTGAGCTCAGACGGATCCAAATCCCCTAGACATTAGTCCTGCCTAATTGTAGGCAGGTATTTAGTGGAATGAACAGTAATTATGAATGCTAATACCCACAATTTCTCTCCCCAACTACAGATCCAAAAAAATATACAACAATGTATAGAAAGTGGAAGTCTATATGCAAACAAGAAAACACTCTGGAAGAAAGGCATAATACACAAGCTAAAACCACCACAGATTAGTGCAGCAAGATTAAGTGGAGAAAGAAAAAACAGAAAATAGAGAACACATGCCAAATAGTATTGCTTTGCATGCTTTTTTAATTAAAGCTTTCTCTACTCTTCAGAGGTGTATTTGAAAATATAAGGGGAAAAAATTTAATTAATACATGTAATTCATATGGCTTATGGAAATAAAAAAAAAAACAGAATGGATTCACCAGCTTGAGGAACTGGAATGAACTGTTGCTGACTACATACTCCCTCCAATCACCAAATATGCGAGTGGAGGCAATTTTAAAAAAATCTGTTTCTTAATAGTAATAATACCTACTACTGTGCCTTCATCTCAAACAATGTTATTTATTACTAAAAAGCCATGAAAGTTTGAGTCTGGAGCACTTTGGTCAAGATCTTTCAAATATTGTATTATGTCAATCAAAGAGCTGTAAGGGACGAAATCCCTCCTTCGTCCCATGAATCCTCAACCCTCATTAATGGAATTAGCTGCAACTCTGAAATGCGTATGCCAAAATGCATGCTTGAAGATACCTGGACTTCTAAATTGTAGATAATGATGACCTGAAACCATTTTCAAATATATGTAACTTACAATTAATGCAGATTCCATATCTTGTAGACATCATGTACAAGGATTAGTAAGGCAGTCAGAAAAGTGCCTTGTGCCACTTAGTTAATACTGATGGATTAAGTTTACTTGAAAAAAACCAATGGAGCCATTTTCATTTTTGGTCTTAGGATAAAGTTCCAATCATCATCCATGGCGAGTGAAATGAACAGAAATCACTTCTGGACATGGCAAGCACTTAAATGGTATGCAGCAGACTGCCATTGCAATCAAAGTCCATTATCCTCTTCATATCACAGATGTCAACATGGTTGTTTTACTGCATATGCTCAGATGGCTTGGTCCAGCAGCCTCCTGTTAACAAGGCTGTTGACTATGTCAGTATTGCTGCCTCAAGGATTTTTTTTAAGTTAACAGCAGGACTGCTTTCAGAACAAAACCAGTAAATCCAAGGTGTTAAGAGGGATGCTTTCCAGCCTAGGCAAGAGTAATGTCTGAGTAAAGAAAAAGAGAAGGTGGAAGTGACCCAATCATGAGGGAAAGCATGTAACACTTCTAGTAGGTTCTTCTCCAAGCGGAAGTGTGCAGTGTCTGATTAGCAAGGGGACATCGACTTGTTTAAATGAGGTCTTCACGGTGCACATAAGAACGTGTGGTATCAACACACACAGCTTTGCTTTTAAAAACAGTTTATATTACAGGTGTTTAATAAAGTTTGTTTTCTTAACTCACTTAAAACCAGAAATGAAAAAATGAATTTACTGAGTCTAGTTAGAATAAAAGTTAGGAGCTTGTAGAAGTAAGTACTGTATTCAGACTCTCAATGGCTTCATAAAATGTTGTATCCTTGCAGATAAGACATCTGAGATGTACATGCAGCTGCCACTGAACCATGTAAGTGTGGGTTTTAACAGCATGACTAGGAGAACAAGATGCACAACCTCGTGCAACAATTAGCGCTTGCTTAACAGTACTATTAAGATCAAAGAATAAAGTCTGGGCATCAAATGTTACTTAGTTTTTCAGCTACATTATGTTGCTTGTATACATATGTTATAATTTAAAAATAACACCGTACAACAAATTCACACTTAATTAAACCTCAGAATAACACATAGCAACCAGGTTCATGGCTCAGGATTAGAAAAAAATACTTAAAACACAGCTGAAGAAAAGGTCATTCAGTCCAATATATGGATGAAAAGCCAGTCAAACTACAGTCTTAATTCTATGTCATTGATGTCACGCCCACTAATTTTGCAGAAGTTATCCTGAAAACTACTTCTCCCAGATATCTGTTAACTGATTTTCACTACCTTGGGAGAGAAATGTGTAATGTATTCTTCAGGCTTGGGCCGGACATTACAATCAAAGCAGTTTAGAGATACCTCACTCAGAAAAAAAGGCTTTATTTACAGTGAGAGAAACACAACAATAAACTTCATTTAGCTGTGTGTAAAACACCTGTTTGAAAGCTAGGGTTGCTTTACTTAATGCTCAGCAACTGTGGAGTTCTGCTCCACAACTAGGAAATACATAATAGAAACTGGATGCCCATATGGCAAGAACATAATAAACTAGTTGAAAACATCTGAACTTGATGAACTCTGTAACTTGTCAAGAACTGGATCATTTAAATCCCTACAATACTTCTGAGGATTTTAAACTATATATCATATATATAGGTATATGTACAACAAAATCTCTATAATAATTCATAATAAAGATGTTTGATACCCTGTACTCTATTAAGTCAGAAAGGAAACAACTTCCTCCAAGTAATTTGTGCTTGCGGATGTGTAGAATAAACCTAATTAGAAAGAAAAGTCTATTTTGAAAATAATCCTTAAAAGCACTTTTCTTGCTTTGATGTGGATTATTTACATTGTAAGAACACATATTAGACTCTTCATTGTTTCAGTTTTTCATAGACAATCCTGAAATAATCTCCATAAAATTTGAAGTTAATTCTGTAGAATGCCACAGAAAATAACACTGACACATTTATACTGATTGCAAAGGGAACTCATATCATTATTGTGAACTCCAGCTGTCTCCTCCTGTACCTCAACTGCTCCTTGGAAAGCTAACTGCTACTGTGTATGGGAATACTTTGAATAACCTTTAAAGCTGTGCTTGCTGTGTATTTCTGTTCATGAATACAGCCCTCAAATAATACTCTGGAAATCTCACTACCATTCTATTGACTCAGGTTAGTGTTAAAAGGGGATGGACCTAGCCCTGAGACACTTACCACAGGGTTACAGCGACTGTGTTGGTTTATCATATGCTACAGGGGTGCACAACACCAGTGCAAAGCTAAGAATGGGCCGTTTAGAGGAAGTGGTGACCCACTGCCCCTATTAATCACTCTTCTACAGAACTGATCCTACTGCCCTTTAATTCAATAGTACAAGAAGGGACTCTGAAGAAATGAAGATTACATTCAACCAATGTTTTCCCTTTTGTAAGAAGAGAGTTGTAGAGAGCTTAGGAGTCACTAATACCAGTAAGTTGAAACTAGCAAACATACCTTCACCAGACAATTTGTGTGACCTGGAACAGACCCATTTACATAAATAATGTCATGTTTTGTGTTGATCCTCCACACCTAGGAGACAGAAAAAACCCACACATTGAGTACGTTTTAGAGATTATTCCCAGTTTTACAAACAGCAGTCCAGCAAAGCACAAACTGATTAACTGGAGGTGGTACTCTGGGGAAGAAGAATGTTCTGCACAGGCCTAAACTTGCCACAAAATTCAGTCACACGCTACTCTGAGGGCACAGCTTTTTAATGCGGGAGTCTATTAAGGGCTTGTGATCAGGCTATATTTGGTAAGGCAGCTCTTTGTTCAGCATAACACCAACCGAAGCTCCCAAGTCTCTTCTAACAGCAACAGCTGTTGAAAAACATCACATGTGACAAATTAAAACAAATATGCTCATGAAAATGTTACTGCGCCCATTTGTTAATTTCTTAATTCTATGAGGTGCTCAACTGAACATGCATGTTTTCTGTTACAAAAAATTAGTTTTAGTTAGCAGAGAGCAGCAGCACACTGTTTTGCAAACTAGAGGCTAATATGCTTTTTGTGCAAACTGCAGAGGTTGCCTTCAGAAACAGAGAATAGTAGCTGTAATAGCCCAGGAACTGCTGCAGCTATGTACACATCAGAATCTAGACAGAAATTATAATCCCCTTTTTGCACATGAAAGTGAAGGATCATGATAAAGTTAGGACTTCAAACAACTCAGACTTAGGTTGGGTTTGAACAAGTGGAACAGGTATGAAAACATTAACTGAAGGTCACCAAAACCTGATTGTTTTCCCACTTCAAAGGCAGAAGTCAAGGGACACAGTGAAAAACACATCAGATGTGGAAGTATCACCTGAAATCCCAGTTCCCAGGGTACACATACCCAAAGGGAGCTCAGATAACTTATTTGTAGCCCAAAAGAAGACAGGAGCACACATTTGCTGCTCTTGTCTTTCCAGCTTGCTTACTTCACGATGCTGCTGTCTGGATTCTGACAGAAGTAACAGACAGTACACCAACACAAGGCTACATGGCTAAGTCCGTTGCTTGGCAATGCAACCACCCTATATGCATTCTAGTATACTCAGAACTCACCTTTAATCCAAAAGATGTCCTATAGATGTTACCCATTTTACCAGGCATTTTCTTTCCGCGATAAACTTTGGCAGCTTTCTAGACAAAAACAGGGCCAAAAAACCATGTAACTGCAACAGGTACACTTACAAACTCAAGAGGAGCACCAAAGAAAATATGCTGGTATGTCCAATGTTGAAAATATCTAATATTGAAAATATCTCATATTGATTAGCATTTTAAATACCTCCTGCTGGAGGTTAGGTATTACTCTACATGTTATCTGAAATACTTGACCTCAATCATAAAATTGCTGTAAATACTGTTATATCAACAAAGGGTTTCTAGATTTGCTTCATACTTAATGTGTATAGATTCAGAGCAAAATCTGCACTCATCCCATACTTCTACTTCGTGAAAATCAAGAAAAGTTTTTTTTCCTAAAACCCCTGTCAACACAAGACACTCACCTACATCACAGACCGTAGCAGCTGGAAACTTGCCTAAACTACTTGTGGATGCTACCAGAGAGCTCCAGAGCAGTCCTGCCCTGGAGGCTGCCAAAATGAAGATATACTGTAGCTCCTCCCCTCTCCCTAATCCATGAGTTTTATACTGATGTAAAACAGAATTTTTAAAGTATGTATTTTTGAGAACAGAATTTTTAATTACGTTCCCTGCCATTGCTTAGTTTCTGTAGCCCATTTTTGTTTGGCTGGGTATAACCTGGAGGATAAAGGTGGAAAAGAAAAGGCAGGAATAAGTGTGATAGTTTTCAGTTCTACAGTATTATCAAGAGATTTGTCTCAGTCTCCTGCATCGCTCTGTTATTCCTTAATTTTTCTTTTTTTTTTAACTCGTGTGGAAATCATGATTTCAGGAAATCAGCTGCAATGAAGTTCTAGGGACAGGATTCTGTACCGAACAATGCAGGATTACAAAAATATCTGAGGTGCTCAACACTAGACTGGAAAATAAAAATTGAGGCATTGTTTTTCCCCTATTGCATCCTTTCACCTTGTTTCCTTTTCATCATACCTATTTCCAATACTATTTCCCATTCTACATACTTTGTGAAATTACATCCAGCATTACTGCTTAGGAAATTCTAATTTAAAGAAAAGAGGGGTTATTTTGTAATGATGAATACCATCTGCTAAAATAAAGTGTTGTATGTTCAAATATTTACGTTCTTCAGTCTTCAGAGAAAACAGTGCCAGGTGTAGAATTCATTTTCCAGCTGAAACGAAGGACTATAAACCAGTACTGTATGCTTTTACAGTCTCAATTACTCTAACTTCATCGCCTGGTGCCTTTTTGCTTTTACTATTCTCTTGAGCATTATTAATATTTTTTAATTTTTTATTTAAATTTCTCTAAGAAAATTACAGACAATTCAGGTTCAATACTGTGACTCAGTTGGTCTTAATTCTGTATAACCAAGCTAGTTTGCAAAAATCCCTCTTAGTTCAGCCTACACGTTGTGCAACCTTTATAGAGACAAGGTTTTAAATGAATCTGTTCCAAAGAGCTTTTAAACTAATATTATTTATAGTTTGAAACTTAAAAATATTACTCTGTACTCTGCTTAAAAATGCTTAGAAGCCAACACACTATTTTGGGAATCAAATCGTTCATTAAGCAGCTACACAAGCCAGGCAAGGTGATAAAAGCAACTAAGGTTCCAAAGTATAGTACAATATCTGCAGTATAAAATAACGGGTAAATCCTTTCCAATCTATAAATGCTGTGATAAAAGATTCTTAGAACTCTCCTTGAAGCATTGAGACTATTTACCTCAGTTATACTACAAAATACCACAATTTGCTCAGTTAAAATGTTTTCTCACTTACCAGCAATATAGAATATTCATAAATTGAGGCATAAGAGAACAGCTATCTGCATTGCTCATTACACAGGTTTCTGAACTTCCTTTGAAACAGCTGGGATTCTCTGCTACCACAGAGTAGATGGTAACAGCTAGCTATTGTGAAATTGTTCATTTTTAGTAAGCAGTTCTAAAAATACTGAAGAATGTTTAAACAGGAAATAAGAATCCTCACATTGGTAGATATTGCTCCAGGACGTCTGTGAGTTTTTGTCTGGCCGTGGCTCGCAGGCTGACCTTTAAATCCCCACCTTTTCATGACACCTTGAAATCCTTTACCAATTCTGAAAAGAAAAATAATTAAGAAACAAACCTGGGTCAGTCAGACTTAAGGTTTCTAGCAATAACCAATAATTTCAGTCAGGCTCATGATCTTTTTACCTTTAGCAAAGCTCAGCAGAGAAAAGAATATATTTAAAATAAAAAATCTGTATTTTATACCATAAACATATTCTAGGGCAATACTTAAAGGCTGCTTTACAGAATAAGCAGCACTAGAAGAGAGTCAAATAGGCAAAAAGACTAACATAAAACGCTCCTTGCTGTGATGGTCCTCAATACATGGTACCATAATGAAGCTTTCACCAAGTGGACACCAGAACAAACAAAAAAACCCTCCAAAAAATGAATAAAAAGCAACTGTATAACCACACATACCAAAACTTAATGACAGGCCCTAACCATCAAGAGAGGAAAGAGACTCTTAAGACTAGCATAAAAATAAACCAAGGAACATTTCTTTTCCAAACTACGATAGACTCATCTCTTGAAAAGTTTTGTGTGTAGTGAAAACACTTAACTGTCTTGGTTCTGTACTCATCTGACAAATAAGGTCTAAAACACAATAACAAATAAAACATATTTTCAGAGTCCATGCCTTAATCTTTGAGGCACATGATAGCATTACTGGCTTTGGAGTTCTCTGTTTACTGCAGGGACAGACTCAATAGGAAAAATTGCCTCACCACTGCACAAAAGAAAAGCTGATTGAAGTGTGTGTTTAAACTAGCATCGCCTATTTCCAAAAGGAAAAGTCTGACCACAGGGTTTATGGCTGCACTGATTATTTAATTGATTTAACAAGATGATCCTTTTCCTCCAGTTTACAGAAATCTTTTCTCTGCTAACACACTTTGCAATGTCATGGTCCTATTAGTTCAAGCATTAGAACCTTCTGGCCAAACACAGGAAAATAAAACCAGGTATGAGCATGCATACAGCACGCCGTATATATGGACAAAATTTTGCTGACTCCCCTGATCAGAAAAGCACTACCATTAAAAACTACAGAAAATATACAAATGCAGAAAACACCAACATTCACAAAAAGTGGATTCTTTCCTCTTCCACTTGAATAATTCTCCTCTGATTGCTGGCCTAGTTGCCTAGAGCAAATCAACTACAGTCAAAACCAGCCACAAATGGAAAGACTCTCTAAAGCCACAGAACCGTAAGGAAACAAGACTTGTGCAACCACGGTGTCCGTCTCTTGGTTTTCCCCTTCCCTGCTCAGAACCTAGTGGTCAATTCTAGTTAAATTTGGCACAGAAGAAAGATATGTAATTGTTTGAAATCAAAATTATTGATTAGAAAGTCCTGAATTTTTTTTGCTCCTTTCCTACACCCAACTAAGGAAATGCTAAAACAGGATTAAAGTAGTGATTTGTTCCTTTGGCTTGCCAGTTGGCCAGTCATGCAAGTGGTTGCCACCAGCAAGAAAGTCCTTCCAGGCCAGCAGACGGTGGTGCAACATGGGGATATGGAGAGGGTCAGGGCTATGAGAGGGAGCTGAAGGCATCTGCCAGAGGAAGGACCTGGGTTACCTGGGATCAGGAACACAAGACAGAAATCTAAAGGATGCAAGGCTTTGTTACACCAGTTTCTCATGAATCAGCTTATTTTGAAAGCTTGCAGTAATGAACAGCGATAGTTGTAAAAAAACTGTTTGAAAAATACGCTTTAAGACAGGCTCAAAATATGTCTTTTTCTATGTCTGCAGATTGCTAGGGGATTAATAACTTTGAAATACACAGCAGAAACTAAGCTATAGGAAACCTCATATCTGTTCTGCCAAAATGCTATTTTTTTCTTTGAAACTACCTATTATTTGCCATGTTTTCCAAGTAAACTACTTCTGGCACCTCTAGCTGGAAGATGGAATTAGCAAACTCTCCAAAACCAACTGCAAGTGGGTCACATAACAACAGCTGTGAGTTACCAGAGCGAGCAGATTGGGGGCATGATTAATTCTTTAGCTGCAGAAATGTACTTGCAATTCAGAGAAAACCATACAACCACCGAAAGCTACCATTTTAAAAGAAAACAGTACTGTCAACTTTAATCAAGAAGCACAAATGCCTGATGTCATGAAACCACTTCAATATTTCATTCAAATTGTTCATTTTTAGGCATGAACAATTTAGAACACTGTAAATTGTACTTTTTAATAAAATATAAAAATATAAGAAATAGTTAATACTTGTAAGAGATGCATTTTGAAAAAAATGTTTACTTCATCAAATGCCATAAGATATTTTCAAAAAGAAGTGATTATATCACAAGATAGAGTTACTAGTGTTTAATGATTTACGCAATAGACTACGCTCATCTACTTCTTGGTCTTTCCAATTACACACACAGTTTCTGTGAACAAAGACTCAGACTTTACAATATTGAAGCCTTAGGAAATTCCTAGAAAATGTAGCCAGGCTAAAAAAGAGCACTCTGGTAAACCTGAAAATTCTCATACATCTGTTGATGTGGAATATGAAAACAAATCTCCAACATCTGAAATATTCTGGCTAAAGTCAAGGAAAGAGATCTCAATGCTGAAATCTATCTACCAAGGTTCTTTCAACATATTAGTTCAATAATGTTTTAGAACAGTTTCATTTTTTTTAGTTGTGAAAAATGGATTGAAGGTCTCTGAATTACCTACAAAAACACTTTATCTTCTAACTGTTTGAACATTAATTTTCTATTCAACATGACGCAGTCACCATCGTGATTGAAAATAAAAACAAGTTTTTATTAATTAAATAAGAAGCAGCTATAGTTCGATTTCATTTTGGAGTTTTTTTATTTTTTTAAAAGAATAAACAATGTATAATGTTCTTTAAAGACGTCAAGATGAAAAACAATTACACAGACAGTGTATTTCTTCCTAGATTTATGCTCTATCTGAAATAAAGCTGGAACCAGAATAAAAACTAAAGGATTATGTAAATCAAACGTAAAGTTTAAAATAAAGTAAGGAACTACTAACATCTGTTTAAATCAAATTTAGAAAGGAGGACTGTTCAACTAGGCACTTAGTAGCTCAGCCAATATACCTCAATCATTCTAGAATAGTGTTTTTCCAACCTAAGTCCGCCTTGATGTGACTGTCATCTGTTCTCAGATAAATGGTGGATATCTCTACTACATGCAAAAAAATAAATACCATGAATAAATTTTCCATGACTCAAAAGTTATCTGTATTTCTAATGTAAAGATTTTACATTCTTCCAATTGTAAGAAATGCAAAGTGCTTTTGAAACTAATATTCATCTTATATAAACAAGGAAGAGAACTTAAGATGCATGCTGTTCAACAAATACTATGGAAAATCAGAGAAGGATTTATACAGTTTACAGTTTTCTTAAACTTTTTTAATTCTGCCAAAAAATTAACAAATATGTGTAAGAATATATTCTTGACTTCTGAACAGATGCCAGGTGTCAGCTATTAGTATCACTTATTAATTTCAAATTGTTTAATTGCCCTCTTCACCCTTCTTAAAAATTATTAGGTGTGAATGCATTCAGCAAGTATCACCAATAAAATACAAGAAAAATAATTATTGAAACTAAACCTAAAAGAGTATTTTGCAAAAGTGAATAAAACAAAAATCCCCCAAAAGAATACTGGATCTTTTATCACTTAAAAGTCTCGTGAGTTCATTTCCAATGAATATTTCATAACAGTAAATTAGTGTGAGCTAGCCAAATCAAAAGATTAAAACATATAGTTATCACATATACAATATATACTATTTTATGTATACGATATATTTATACACTATTTTTAGTATACTATATACACTATTCCATGTAATTTCACATTAGCCAACATATGTATAAAAGATACCAACCAAACATGTACCTCTCCTGGAGGTGAGATGATGATTTTCTTATGATGATCTGCACCACAATTTCATTTAAGAATGCATCAAAAGAATTCCTGATTTCTCCCCCAAAAGTCCTAACTACTGACATCCCACTACATCTTGTTCATTAAAATCTGTGAAATCTTTAAAAAGATACACAATACAATTCTAATTTAGAACAAACTCAAACATGCATAAGAAGAGGTGTAACTCCAAAATCTCTTAATAGGCATAGTACTGACAACTTCAGATATTTTCAAAAAACATTAAGGTTTGTCAAAGTGGGATCTTAATCCAGAACCATGTATTAAACAGAATTAATATCTAGATTCCCCTCTGAAAGAATCAAGTTGTGTTCAGTTTCTGAGATATGATAATCAAGAACCCACACTGAAGTAGAACGTTTGTCATCCTACTTACACTGTTGCAATTTCTTGCTAAGACATCTTCTACCTGTTGTCTTGGCTTGAATCAAGGACCATATATTTTTGTTCTGACAACAGTAACATTAAACACGATATCTGAACAAAAAACCATGCACAAGACCTATCTGTATTAGACTTGATATGTATAATGCCACTGCTCTTCAATACATGGAATTTAGTCACTTACTTTACCTAGCTTCACTGAAGCATGATTACCTGAGTCCCAGAAAGGAATCACAGGCAGCAATCATGATATGCAAAACTAAGACACACAAATGTTAAATGAAAGAAAAATAATCTTTCTGTAGAATTAAAAATAGAGTTTAATTACACACAGTTGTTCTAGTCTCACCTGCAGGAAAGCAGCTGTTCAGGTCAACCACCTAATTTTGTACAAAACCTCATTTTCCAGGTTTGATAGAAGTAAAATGCCAGTACCTAATGAGCCAACTTTCATTTAGAAAGCTACTGGAATAAAGCACTCCAATTAAGCAACAATTTAGTTTGCTGCTAACTCTTCAAACTTAGCTAATTTAAAAGACAATTATTTAGATGCTATAGAGGAAAAGGATTCCAACTACTTAGTCAAATAACTTCAGACAACTGTAGAGCATACTTTCAGGCTCAGATTACACTGTTAACCTAGCAAAGCTTAAATAAACCATAAACACACCAGAATCACGATTTAATTCTGGCACATTTCAAACAAAACTACTGCTGGCTTTTTCTTTGGAGTGACAAAATTTCTGATGTTCCAAAGATTTCCTGAAACGTTCATGAAACAGCTTGTGAAGTGGCAGAAAAATGAGGTATAATACAACTCCATCTCCATACAGCACTGGGCTACCACTGTAAGGCATGGTCCCACCTCTCCCCATCCCCGTGTTTTGGTCATCTTTGCACTAGTGCAGAAGCTCACTCAGCTGATCAGCAAGCTGGGGCACGCAACTGATCCAGCTGAAAACTAACCCAGTGAAGAATACAGGTATCTCACACTGATCTTTTCCTTCATGCAACTCAGGACACCAGTACCATCGATAGAAGGTCAACGGGAACTCTGAGGGAGCGAGCACCACCTCCCCTTTGGGCAGCAGCTGCTACTACGCCAGCTTAAAGAGGTCACACAAGCGCAGCCTGTGAGAGAAGCGTTTCTGGACGGTGCTATGTATTTTAGCCCAAAGCACATCAGGGCTAAAACAGACCATCAGGCCACAGGAATTCTGAAGTTTACTGCTGTCCCAAAAAGGGCACTAAGCATTTACACATTTTTTAAACATACCTCTGAAGCACTGAGGAAAAGTTTTGTCATTAAAGACTGCTATAAAACTTAAGGACTGAGCTTTTAAAGTGTTGAAAATAAGCACTAAGGAAAAAATCCAGCACTAAAGAAGACTGGCAGCATGCAGATGCACTGCCTACTGTTAGTGCTCTAAAAGCTACTCATACTGTGCTGAACAAATGAGACTTCAAATAAAAACAAACTGCATACATCTTTAACTGAACCTTCTTGTTTCTGTGGAAGTGTTTTTCTTCACAGAGGTATAAATGAATCAAAACATTTCAAGGGACTTCAACAAAAACATTTGCAAGGGAAGTTTACAAGTAGACAGTCATAAAAAACCACCCTACACTTTGGTAACCACATCAAGATGCTAACCAAGACTTCTGAAATGTAGTACAAGTACTTTGTTCAAGCTACGATACCTAAGAAAAGCTTGCTCATTTTTAAGGGGCATATTTTTGATTTACATCTTGGCAGAAGGAAGCAAACAAAAGGATATCTTGCTCATTTGAATCATTAAGAGTTGGTAAAAAATTAAAATATCCTTTATATTCCACTATATTATCCCCTCATTGAGGTGACATTAGTTTCCTTTCTTTCCTTTTTAAAGGATTAATTAGAATTAATCATGCTATTAACAATAGCACTGCTATTTTCATCTATGATTTCAAACATTGCACACTTCACTGTTTCCTCCAGTAAAACAAAATTACTGACAATCTTAAAAATGTAAAGTACATGTTCATGTAAAAATATTTCTAAAAACTTTACCAGTGGTGATAGCAAGTTTTTAGGGATTACTGTCTTTTAAGTCCATAATGGTTTGAATCTGGAAGATGGAAGCTGCGGGAGGAAGGACAGGAAGTCAAACTGTGCTCCCTACTGTAACCCAGCATTATATCCTTAAACACCTTTCCAAAATGCCCCTATAGCTTAGGATCTTTCAAGTGCCTGCATCACTCCTGAAAATGGGACTTTAGAGAGTAATGTACAAAGGCTCATTTCAGCCTGTGGACCAAACCTCCCCAGGTGCCTTCTTTGTTCAGTAGGGAGAAGCTGGCCCCTCTTGAGGGGGAGGTTCAGAACACAAGTCTAACATGAAGTACGTTCTCATTTCTCCCTCACAGTGCAGCCCGAATGCTATAGCTCAATGCTATAATCATTCCCAAGATAACTTTTTTTGCCCTTCACTGAAGCATTTCTTGGATATTTTTGTGACATTGTGAAATCTGTACTTACAGGTACAGTAACTAAGAATGATGGATACAGTATTCTGAAAGATAAAGAAAAACCAAACCCCACCCAAGTATGAGACTAAGCAACACTGGATGGAATTGCATGGAATAAAGTAAAAGACCCAAAGAAAAAACGAAATGTAGTAAAATAATTTAATTCTTGCCCAAGAGTTAAGGGACTATGATAAATACAGCATTCTAGAAAAGTGGGAATTGAAGAAAGAAACATTAAAAGTAGAAATCAGAATGTAAGTCACAGAAAAAGGTTAAAAAAAACCCCCGCACATAGAAAGACTGGAATGATTAGAGAATCATATTGACAGAAAACCCATGATAAAAAAAAAAAATCTGATCTTTCTCTTTAGCTGAAGAATTTTTTCTTCACCTGTATAGCAGGATTACATGTAATATGCTACCAAAATCAGCAGTACAAACAAAAAGCTCATTTCTGAAATGGGATCATACAAATATCTGAAGAAAACAGATTAGAAATACTGAATTAAAAGATAGGATGGATTCACTGAACACAACCATGAACCCAGTCTATTTTTAGCTTGCTAGCATTTTCAAATACATATCACAAGATACAAATCAATACCCTGTGGCTGCTTACCAGTATCTTTTACATTGCCAAAACCCCCCTTTCCTAGATCTTGAAATACTTCTGGAAAAACAAAGCTCTTCTGCATTAACAAAGCGTGACACTTAATCTACATGGAATGACTGTATTCCTAATGACACTGTGCTTTGCAAACAAGCTATTGTCTCTTATAGGCTGTTCACTGAATGCAATTTAGAAGTAGAATGAGTAATACACCAGATCTACATATTACATAAGGAAGTTTGACATAGAAAATACTAATTGCAGTCAACTCCTTGACCTCCTTTTCTCAATAGGGTGCCCTCATAGGTGTAGTCAGGCGTAGCTATATTAGAACCGACTACTCGGCTGTACTGATATAGTCTGTTTCCCCATATACACAAAGCCCTGTGAATAATATTAGACATTTATAAGTATTACACATACGTGAGACAATTACAATAGATGGTATTTCAACAAGGCCAGTTGGGTATTATCTCCATTACACAAAAAATAAAACATCAAATGGAAAACATTATCTTTGTACCACAACATAACAAAAATACACTTCACTGAAATACAGAGATAGGAGTTCTCAGTTCTCTTGGGCAGTGGAAATCATGGACGTAATAGAAGAGGCATGACTAGTCTTTGCTGCAAGATGCCAGTTTTTCTTTTGACACCCTCTACCACTTGAGCTCTAATTTGGCATTCACAGGGGTCTGAGAGGAAATCATTCCTCCTACATTAAAGTAAAAGATCATTAGCCATTGCTGGCAAGGAGATGAGCTGGAATGTGAGAGAAAACAAAAAAAGGAATTTGACAGCTCTGCTGTGCTAAATGTATTCACTATCTTTTTGCTTTTCTTTCAGTCCATATGCTACATCTCTCTCCACATCTCTTCACCAAATCAAAATTAAGCAGTTTTTCTAGGAACTGATGCCTTTCAGCATTTATTCCCCACTTCTACATACCACAGATGTTGCATTATAGACCTCTTCGCCCGTGCTAAGCTTGAGCACCTCTTTCTCAAGCTGTTTGTCAAGCTAATGCTAATCATGTATGTGCAACAGACAACACATGCAGAACCACAGACCTAATAGTATTATTTGTTTACCTACCGTGTTCAAAATCAAAAGCAAGCCTCAGCAAAGAAAGTTAATTTGATATTTTTGACCCAATGGCTGAAGGGACTTCTATTTCCTGCCACTACCCTTGCAATTCTATTTCAGCTTTTGTGAGCCATGAGTTCAAGCCAAAGTAAAGGGGGAAAAAAACAAATTCAACCAGTCTACTTGAAAGATGAACCGTACACGTTAAAGCATTAGAAACCTACGTTTTTGCAGTAACATCCACGAACTGCCCTGGGCGGAAGTGAGCAGCATACAAAGGAGTACCTTCAAAAGAAGAGGAGAGATCATGTTCAACTAAGTGCTGAAATCCTCAAACCACTATCCAGTCATTACCATCCAGGGTAGATTACAGTCACAGGAAAGGAAACAAAATTTTGTTTTTATTCACATATTATTTGTTCTTTTTTACAGGCCTCACTGACTAAAATAGATGCTTTGTAGTTACTACTTAAGCACATTTCTCAGTTCCTAGCCCAATTTCAGATGAGTAGGAAGGAAGGGTCGGGGCTTTACTCAGATGTGTTGCACTTCAGACACCAAAAGAGATAAAGCCCAAAATGCTTAATTAATTAAGACTCACAATAAACAAACTTGGCAAGAAAACAGAACATGCTCCACTTATCATTACTAGCACTTCACAAGGTGGAGGTTTCTTTTTAAAAAAAAAAAAAAAAAAAGAAAACCAAAACACTTCTTATAAAAAATGGGGTTAAGAATAAAAAAAGAAAGTTTTGCAATGCTTCCGCTTTGTTAAGACACAGTGTTTCCAAACTAGAGACTGTGGCAGAAGTACAGCTTCATCCACTTGGGAATTACCTATGCACTAGCCTTTAGTAGTAGTACTACTGTCAGTCAGTGACATCACTCACCTGACTGCAATTACACTCATTCCCCTAAGTGCTTGTAGTATCAAAGTTTTAATTTTAATTAAAGATTTCTTTTGTCTTCAGCAATTTTTTTTCATCCAAGTGCAATGTTCTTTTATTAGCAGCTTAAAAAAAACCCAACAGAATTGATAACTTAGTTCATTATAAATGAACTTTAATCTGAAGATCCACGCAGCTGCATCTTTAACAGAGTTTCCAGCCTGTTTTAAGTCAACTAAAAAAAAAGAAATTTGAATTGCTCCATGTCCACACCCATTTTCATGCTGTTTTCAAATCTGTATGAACACAAATTGAAATGACGTAAACCTCTCCTAAGTCTCAAGCATAAAAATCCTCATATTATTTCATGTTGTATTTATATGATCCATACACACCTGGGATAAGATGCCTGTCAACTGACAAAATCATGTACATGAAGGATGTTATGTACATAATACACACACTGCAAAATCAGTTTATTGAAAACTTGCAATTCTGCTTTATCTCAAGCTTTTGCTTCCATTTATCAGACCAGACTTCTTCTTCATGTCAGATTTGATTTTTATCAGTTACCGCACTGTCTTAAAAAGGTCTTGCAAAAACCTTCTCTAATGGCAAATAAATACTTAATACATTAGAATTTCCTACCCTACATAATTCTTGGGAAAATACCCATAACTGTCAAAAAGCACAAAATGAAAGCAACCTAAATACACTAGCTCATAAAACCTTAAAAACATAAAACTTTTCATTAAATCTCCAAACTTCTAATACTGATTTTTAGTGACAACGTTTGTTATAACATGTTTTAATGTGTTTTACTTTCCAAGCTGCCAGAAAAAACTCCATATATGACAGCCATCAGTCCTACTTCTGAATGCAGCAAGAAGAAACAAACCTCAAACTGCTATTTTAGGCTCCTGAGAAACATTACCACAAAATTCTCAGTGCCTCTCTCATAAGGATAATCAGAGAACTTCCTGTAAATGCATTCATATTTATTCCCAACAAGTGAGTCAAGGTTACAGACATTTATTTCTGAACTCAATGTTCCTATTAGCTAGTTTGGATCAGACTTATTTTCTAATCAACAGAAACATAGTATCTGGGAAAAAGGAAAAATCCTACTTATTATCACCTAGAAAGTAAAGCCCATTTTCTAGTTTTCCCTAAGAAAAAAGTTTGTTTGTGCTCAATGACAAAGAAATAAGAATTCAGCAATTTCTATACAAAACAAAAATGAAATACACGTCATAACTTGCTTTAGGTCTACAAGTGGCAGATGTTAAAGGATTACGCATATAATATTCAGTAGCTCAAAAAGATTACCTGGTTTAATTATGGCATCATCCGTTACATTAAATGTTGTAACTTTCTGCTTCCGTGGTACTCCAGCTTCTTTAAAAATTTCCATTGCAGACTCTGATTTCTGTAACAAAAAGCAGCCATAAAAAAGAAGTGATCTTAAAATACCCAAGGATCAACCTAGCACAGAAAGTGATTACAGACTATCAACACCACTCAGAGAAACAGACATATGATACTACATTTTTATCTTGAGACTAGCATTTTAACTCTATATAAAATTAATTTAAAACTCCTGTGTCTGCATTTTATTTTCTGTCAACTAGTTACCCTACAGCTACATCATATAAACAAGATATATGAAGATTTCTAAGATCAGAAAAGGGAAACCAATCATTTAGAATGTACATAAAATATATTACTGCTTTTTCATGACTTTCAAAGAGTTTTGTAGTAATTTAGAAGCATTTTTTCTTTTTCAAAGCTTCTAATGACTTAGCTCCACACCACCATAAATATAATTTATTTGATTTAACTAACAAAACCATAGAAATAAAGCCTGGTGTTGCAGAAACTTCTAGAAATGCTTAACTTCCCACAGAAGAGAATCTAGAGTCTCTGGACAAAAAAGAAAAATTAAGAACAACAAGTTTATGATTCATGTATTTTTAAGACAGACCAAGTACACTCAGTGTCACACCATGGCTGACTTACTAAAGAAGGGCTCTTCTTTTTAGAGGAGTCTGACAAAGTCAAAAGTACTTAAAATTGTTCTCAGTTGTTTTAACAAGACAACTCACAGAACAGCTGACCCCTGAGATGATACCAAGCAATGGAAACAGCGATGCAGGAAAACTGTGGCCATAAGAAAAAAGCAATGCAATGCAGCTGATTTTTCTTCAAATGAATTCTCCTAGAAAGCAATTTAAGCATCTGACAATACTGTTACACTTGGACAGTCACATCTCTGAGGTTCACTTCTCAAAAGTTCTGTGTGGTTCTCTCTCTCTCTCAAAAATAATTTGGTGTATTTTAAGACAAAATAATGTGAATAACTTTAAAATTGTTACTTAGTTTATTTTGAAAATCTGCATGTTGCCCTTCCTTTTGTTTTTAAAAATCTGTTTAAAAGTGTTAGGAGAACAGAGGAAGTTTTGTGAAGAATGAGAGAGCAAGATGATAAGGATCTCTGACTTAGACACAAAACAGAAATTTTAACTTTATGAATCTGTCTTTATTTGAGGAGAAAGCATGGATACAACTTTGAGAGTTAAAAGATTTTTTTTGAGTGATTTGTTAACTTGAGTTCATCGTACAAAACACTTCAAATACCTCTAAAAAAAAAAATCATCAAAATAATACAAAATCTCTGCTAAGACCACAAAAATTTGAGGCATCAATGGAGGACAACTGTATTAAACTGTAGTACCATATGTAAGAATTAAAAATAAAGAAATCCCCTTTCTAGTAAATGCCTGCATATCAATCCTTTATTTCCACTGTTATGTAAAACTGCTGCCTTAGACAACAGCAAGGGGAGCTCTGTGCTCAGCACGGGTGCCTGGAAAGAGCTACCACAGCTGAAGAAAAGCATAGTGAAGTCAAAGGGTAAAAATCGCTTACATCTCAAGAGTCCTACTATAGCCTTGCACTGTTCTACTTTAACAACAACTTTTCTTCAAACAGTCAAGTCAGAGAGATGTATTTCTACAAACAAAACACTGCAGTCTTCCCAAAGCCTTCCTAAAAAGCAATACTGAAGAGAACAACATTGAGTGAATTCTCAGATGTTCTTATTTTTAAAAAGACCAACAATATCTTCAAGTATTATAGAAAAATGATCGATATGCCCTCACTTAAGGGAAGCATGTATTTTTGACAAAAAATTGTTAGAACACTGACAGAATTGGACTTTTGAGGATAATTTTGCATTAAAAAAATCATGAAAAATCTGTTCACTTGTAACAGACTGACATACATCAAGCTAAAAAGGAAAAAAAAAATATCTTGCTAAAAATGCAATACCTCTTGTCATTTTTAAAGCAATTTGACACTCAAAAGAAATACATGAAACTCTTTGTTGGTAAAATTACTGAGGGAATCATTAGATTGAATTCATTAAAAATCAGTAGGTGTGAGGAATCTGAGGAAGACAGATGTTCCTATGAGGAATTAACAGAAGATAAACTGCTTACGCTAATACAATACAGTATCATTCAGCTTTCTTTTAATTCTCACTTTCAGACACTTCAGAGAGAAAAGAAACACATAAAAAGACTGACAAACATAGGAGAGCAATGATTCAAACCTGCAGCTAAATCACAGAAAGACATAATTTGTTAGTAGCTTAACAAGTAAAATTGTTCAGAATCGGCATGCCAAATTCTTTCTTAGAAATTATCTAGTTTATACAATGATGATAACAACAACAACAATAATAATAACAACACAGAGCTCAGTCTCAGGCCAGGTCCTCAACCACAGGTTGGTCTAAGGATATTTATTTAATTTCTTTATTAAAATCAGTCTAAGTTCAACCAAGTTTATATAACATAAAAAGTTTAACATAACTCAAACTACTAAAAAATCCTTGAGTTGACTCTTTAGGTAGTTTGGCTTTGAAGAAATCTTCTTAGTTCACAAGAGCTGTTTAAATAGAAATTTTCTATATACCTCCTTGCTTCCTGCACATTTTTACTCTGACAACATACTGAATCACTGATAACATCATCTTTATGAAAAGATCAACTGTAAGGAGTTTAATATACCTAATACAACTTGAAAATTATTATTCACATGATTCTTGCATGTCTTAAACCAAGGTAACAGGAAAGAAAAAACACAGCTGTAATTTCTCCAGGAAAAATGTCACACCTGGAAAGTGGAAATGGACTAACGTGACAGGACAGACACCTGAAAAGTACAAGCAATGGTAGTGAAACATAGCGTAAACCCACTGAATAAAAGAAAGATACCTTAAAATATAAGCCTGTTCAAAATCAATAGAATATACTGTAAAAGCCAACAGATTTATCAAATGAAAAAAGCTCCTTCTTCCCTCACCTCCACTAAAGCAAAAACAAGTACACAGATTAATTTTGAGGCTCTGGGACAACCTTCTGTTTGAAAAAGGGAAATATATGTCCTCAAAAAGCCACAATCACCAACTGAGATAATCTGCTTAGTAATCACGAGTCCTATTCTTTTTTACTTGCCTAAATCAAACAAATGAATGTCAGGATACTGCAAGAAGTGAAAAGCGATATTTTATAGAAATAATGGATCACAGAAACCACAATCCTTTGAAGGAAAGCTTTGTTCCCGCCTTGATCTATAATTCAATTTTCCTCCTCAGGAATGACAACTCTGCTAGACAACCTTAGCCACTGAAGGTGTCTGGCAATTCCACATCAGGCATTTGGGGTGTCTAAACAAGTGAGTGGTTTTGATATCGCTGTTGATGAGCTACAATCATGAAGCTATCTTCCTGAAAATTTAAGTCTTAAACCTATTCATCAGTAAAACTATATGCAAATTAAACAATCTCAACAGACCTGTGGAAAAATTACAACTAAAGCTAATAAAACAGAGTAAGCTAGAGAACAAAGTCTTCTAAATAACCAATGAAGCTGGGTAAGTTTACAACAGGCCATTAAAGCATGTATCTTGCAGTCCTCGTCTTGTATTGCATCTCCACAGACATGGTGAACACACGTTTCTACACTGCTAATGGCCCTTCAGACCCTTTCATCAGCATGGGACACTGCACATCAAAGCAACTTCCTAAACCCACAGCTTTCCTAGAGAATCAAGAGGCAAAACTTTCAAAAAGTTCTTCTTGCTGTTCTCTTAACCAAGAATCAACACTAGCATTAAGGAAACAAGCAAGGGTCAATGTGACAAAAGATCAGTTCCACAGCATGCGTGTCTGCCAATTAATCTTTTAGAGAAGTCTACCTATGCTACTTTTGTACTGTAATCACAACAGAAACAACTATTCTAACAAAAACACCCAAAGTGGTTCACTTACAGAAAAAGGAGATGCGTTTTTGCCTCCAACAAGTAGTTTAGATGTTTTTCCACCCGACTCTTCCTTTGAAATGTATCTTAAAACATGGCAATCTTGCACCTTAAGAAAAGAAAAAATAGTGTTTGAGGATAAGCAGACATGTATGCTTTGAGATCACAGTAAGAGATTATCAAAACAAGTGAAACAAAGTCAGTCTCTGTTTTCATTTGTATCTATATAACAGGAGATACAGCCTACAAGTAGGGGAGTGTGTTACTTTTTTACCATAGACATTCTTTTTCCAATCAATTATAGGCTTATCTTAGAAAAAAATATTAGTAGAATGCAAACTATATTTTCATAAATGCTCCAGAAATCGAACAAACTTTTATAGTCATCTTTTGCCTGCAAGATCTGCAAAATCCCTACTGTATGCAGCAGCAAAGCATACAATAAGAGCCCACATTTTAGAGTCCTGCTCCTCTGCCCTGTAAACCTGATGTCCTTCACAGCACTGGTTCATCATATGGCAGCAACAGGTCAGCGAACAGCTTCATCACAGTAGCAGCTGCCAGAGAATATGAAGAAGCAGCTTCAGGGCTACAAAGGCTAAGAAACCAAGGTGAAACTAATCCCAAAGTGCCTGCAGGTGGCAAAATAAAAAAATGTGAAGTGGGTTAGTTAATCCCAGCTTTATGTTGCCTCCCATCTTCCCTTACCTAGGTAATGCTACGCACAGTTCTGCAGCACTTGAATAGCTGAGGCAGAAGCAGACCACTCCTAGAAAGTTCGCGATATAAACAGAATAGGCACGGTGTACTACACAGGGTTGAAAGAAATCTTTCTTTAGGGATTTCCTACTCTGTACAAGCGATAAGTTTCACTTTTACCTGAAACTTCTGGTTAATGATCTGAATACAGTATAGGAGATGAAATTCATTATGATTAATTTCACCTTAAGTAGTGTGACAGCATGTTTTGTTCCTGACTTGGTCCATATTGGCATCATTCCCAGTTTTACTGCAACAACACCAACTCTGACGGAATCTGTAGATCAAAACAGAACATGGATGCAACTCCACACTTAATATTTGAAAGAGCCCATCTCATAACCTGCAAAGTCCCATTAACTCTGATCTTTCCTAAGGAGTCGAAGGAGAGAAAACATCGCTGACTCCCTGCGGCTAGGCTGGGAATAACCTCTTCATTGTTTTTAATCCCACTAGTAGTAAAGTTCTACTTGTTCCAGTTGTGTTTGATAGAACATGCAAACTAGTTCCCCATTAAGATTAGAACAACCAATGCTTCAGACTAATTTTTTTTTTAGAAAATACAACACTGCTGGTTTTGGCTGGGGTAGAGTTCATTTTCTTCATAGTAGCTAGTATGGGGCTATGTTTTGGATTTGTGCTGAAAACAGTGTTGATAACACAGGGATGTTTTCGTTATTGCTGAGCAGTGCTTACACAGAGTCAAGGCCTTTTCTGCTCCTCACACCACCCCACCAGCGAGGAGGCTGGGGGTGCACAAGAAGTTGGGAGGGACACAGACTGGACGGCTGACCCCAGCTGACCAAAGGGATATTCCATACCATATGACATCATGCTCAGCAATAAAAAGCTGGGGGAAGAAGGAGGAAGGGGGGACGTTCGGAGTGACGGCATTTGTCTTCCCAAGTAACCGTTACACGTGATGGAGCCCTGCTTTCCTGGAGATGGCTGAACTACCTGCCTGCCCATGGGAAGTAGTGAATGAATTCCTTCTTTTGCTTTGCTTGTGTGCACGGTTTTTGCTTTACCTAGTAAACTGTCTTTATCTCAACCCATGATTTCTCTCACTTTTACTCTTCCAATTCTCTCCCCTATCCCACCAGGGGGGAGTGAGCGAGCGGATGTGTGGTGCTTAGTTGCCGGCTGGGGTTAAACCATGACAAATACTCATGTAGAATATTAGAGCCAAACTAACTAAAAAGTTTACTGTAGAAGGTTCCTCCCACCCCAATCTTTGCATATTTTTGTCACTGTAACTGTACAGCAAAGGCAACCAGTCAAGTCTGGCTTCCGATAGTCCGTGGCACGAAAAACAGAACACTTAAGATGAAGAATAAGTATTTTAAAGTTTGAAAAATGCTCTTTGTTCCTGTTTCCATTGTCACACCTGAGGATCTTCTCATGGATTTGCAGACCGTCAGGTTGTTGTTCGCTGTCAAATGATGTGACCCTTTTGAAGGCTCAAAAACTTTATATTGTGTTCTAGTCCATAAGACTTTGGAATCACTGAATAGCAGTGGGATGTATTATATACTACACTTTTTCTTCAGAGTCCAGCAATATTTACAAGAACATTTTCAAGTTCATATACTTTATATTCTAGAGAGTCTTTTTTGATGAATTCTTATTACCTTGTCATTGTGCAGCAGTGGGACGGGCCAAGGGCTGATTTGGACTAAAAATGAAGTTCTTACAAGGTTCTTAACACCCTGTAATATTTTAAATGCTTTTTAGAGAACTGATGTATTACATTTATTTATTTACTAGGAGATGTATTGGATGATTGAGGCAAAAGCAAAAAGGAGAATACTTTACAAGACACAATCCTGATGTTACTGAATACAACAACACAACAACAATAATTTCAGCATGAGTTGGTATTTCAGAAGAGACACTTTCTCACCTGGTTTCCATTCATTCAGTGGCCATGGCTCATCTTTCAGAGGGCACAGCTTGCTGGCTGTCTGAGCTTTGTATTCCTCCGCAGTTATCTTCTTGAGGAATTGGACATTCTCTTCAGAAAGATGCTCATGCCACCACGTTGTACTGTTAACGTGCCTGACTACAAAGCCCAGCTGCCCCCTTTCCAGTGGTGGGAAAAAGTTTTAAGTGTCTTATCAGTTCAAATAATGTCTCATAACACATATGTTCATAATATAATACATACTACATATCATTACATAATATAGTATACAATCATAAAGACCAAAATTATACTAGCAAGCTGTTCAACCACCATCACTCAAACTGGCCAAACCCTTGACCAACAACACCTAATTATTTGTCATGCTCTCATCTAACTTTTAAAGTATTCTAAAATACACCAAAGGGGAGCAAGCAACAACAAATCAAACAACCACTCCTTCTACGATAAAAAAAGCTAGATCCATGAATGAAGAGAGAGCAGCGGGTGTTGTTTACTTTAACTTTAGCAAGGCTTTCAACACAGTCTCCTGTGGCATCCTTCTATCCAAGCTGGGATGTTATGGCATGGATGGGAGGGCTATCAGATGGGCAAAAACCTGGCTGGATCATCAGGCTGCAAGAGTCATGGTTAATGTTTGCACTCTACCAGAAGGCAGTTACAAGCAGAGTTCCTCAAGAGCCTATTCAGGGCCTTGTGCTGTTTAATAACCTTATCAGTGACCTGTAAGAGGGATGAGTGCACCCTTCTTAAGTTTGTGAATAAAACTGAACTGAAGGAGCAGTTGATAGTGCTCAAGAGCGTCCCTCTGCCAGTCAGAGGGACAAGCCAACAAGGAACCCGATGAAATTCATAAAGGAGAAATGCAAAGTCCCACACCTGGGATGGAATAACCTCTCGCAAGGGTACAGGCTGTGACTTCAGCAGAGCTGCTCCCCAGCCAGGCAAAGGACCTGGGAGTCCTGGGGGCAAAAAGGTAAAAAAGGAGCCAGCAGGCTCCTGGCAGCAGTGAAGGCTAACAGCAGCCTGAGCTGTATCAACAGAAGCACGGTCAGGACATCAAGGGAAGCAGTTATCATCCTTTCTTCAGCACTCCAAGTAGACCATATCTGCAATACTAAAGCCAGTTTCGGGTCCCCAGTACAACAGGGCTGTTTATAAATGAGCAAGTCCAGCAGTGGTACACAAAAATACAGGGGCTGGAGCACTTGCCCTATGAGGAGGATAGAGCTAACTGGGCTTGTTTAGTCTGGAGGAGAGGAGGCTTAGGGGGGACCTGACAGCAGCTTTCCAATACCTGTGAGAGGTTATTGACAAGACAGAGCCAGGCCATGTTTAGCAAGGTGCATGCCAGGAGAATGAGAATTGGTATAAACAAAAAAGAGGGTTCCGATTTGACATAAGGAAAAAATTTTCAGCCTGAGGACAGTCAAACACTGGAACAGGGGCCCAGAGAGACTGTGCAGCCTCTGTCCTTGGAGGCTCTCAAGGCCCAACCAGACAAAGCCCTGAACAACCTGGTCTGACCTCAGAGCTGGCCACACTGTGAGCAGGAGCTTAGACTATAAAGCTCCTCAGCTCCCTTCCAGCCCCAACAACTCTCTGATGTTACATTCACTGCTAAACAGCCCACTGTACTGCCATAGTTTTTGTGAGGGCTGAATGCTCTCAATCCTCTGCAAATACAATAAAATAGAGTATTTAACAACACAGTTAGTGAATGCACGTGGCTAGTTGTAACAGCAGGCCAAGGTGACTCAAAACACAGTAGGTCAAGTCGCTCACTATGAAGCAAAGGTGCTTTGGTTGCAAATATGCATGTTCTGCCACAACTCCCACGCAGGTCGGGGCTATTACTAAGGCTGAGTGCCCAGCAGTAAACCGGGGCCCTACCGCCTCTGCACGTGCAAACTTTCCGGGCGCTGCCAACAGGCTGCACCCAGAGACTTCTCCCAACGGTGGAGACGAGAGGCGCCGCCGAGGAGAAGGGGCCGCTGAGGCGTCCCTCATCTCGGGGCTGCGACAGGGGCCGAGCCCCCCTCTGCCCCCGCTCTTCCCGGCTCTCCCCGCCCGCCGCCCCGCGACGCGCCCCTCCCCGCAGCCGCCCCTTCCCCTCCCAGCCCTTGCCGCTACCTGTCGCCGGAGGCCCCCGCCGCCGCCCACAGCGGCCTCCCCGGCGCTGCCGCCCGCAGCCGGCCCCCCAGCCGGCCTAGCAGCGCCCAGCCCGCCATGCCGCGACCGTTGGCGGAGCCGCCGCCGCCCTTCCGGCGTCGCCTGGTCCGACGCCGAAAACCTTCCGTGCTGCCTCAGAAAGAAGGTTCCGGCCCGCGCTGCCGGCGGGGGAGGCGGTTAACTCAAAAGTTAACATAAAAACTCCCGAACCAACCCGAAAACGTGGTCGTGCGTCAGCCTCCCCACACACCGCTGGCCCCAGCGGCTTCCCAAACCGGCCCAGGGGGACAGGTTACTCCCCCCAGCCCCCCAGGCGAAGGCAGCTGCCCCGCGGCACTGCCTGGGGTTTAACCTAGGCCCGGGCTGGCGGCCGGTTGGCCTTCACCGTGCCTGGGGGCGAGTGCTGCCCGAAGGCCCCGCGGGCCAGGGCTGCAGCACCCGTGGCCGATGGGGCTTCTCTAACACGGGGGAGGGGGGGAGAAGACCTCACCCAAGGGGGTGATGGGAGAGGATGTGCAGAAATAGCCATGGGCACCCTTTCGCCCCAACCTGGCCAGCACTGCCATCGGTCCCGTGCTTCCATTCCATCCAGAGCCGGTGAAATCCGACAAGTAAGTGTCAATAAGGGAAAGTGTCAGCGGCGGGTGAAGTTTATCGCTGGCAAGCACCACTTAGGCACACAGGGTTGCAGGACCCTTGCACGGATTCAAAACCTTCCTCCACCATGCAGGTGTCGAGCGGATGCCTGGGGGAGTTTGGGCAGAAAGCGTCTCTCTTTTATCAAACCGCTGCGGGGTGCGGGGCTTAACTGCTTCAGGTGCTCCTTGCGAGTGGGTAGGCCACGTAAGTGTGGGAGGGCAACATTTATGGGAAGTATATTTAATATTGGAGCCAGTGAAGTTACTGGTAAAGTTAAAGCGAGTGGGCCAGGCAGAGGATTTCTGGGCAGCGTGGCACAGGGCTGGTACCTCTGACTCTTTGGCTTCAGTGAGATCTGGCTTTTGTCAGTATTCAGAATTAATTCACCCTTTTTTCTGAGCAGGGCACCAGCACAGCTGAGAGTGCACTAGGTAGGATAAGTGAATGGGTATGTACCTAAGATTCCCTTTTGGTTTCAACAGTAATATCTTTTTTAAAGATAACGTGACTGTTCAGTGTGGTCAGCTGAAGTCTGTCATTGCTTCTCCTCTTTACCCTGCCGCTCCATTTTCTTCCCCACTGTGGTATGTGGGTGTGGGTGTTGCACTCGAGGCTTGTGGCCAGCTAACCAGATCCGAGAGAGGCTGTAGGCACCTCAGAGTGGGTATCTGAGCTGAATTTTCATGTTCACACCCAAAACTGTGATCCAGAAAAGTACCAGCAGCTTTCACACACACTCCTTGTCCTTGTGTTTACTTCTTGTCCTTTTAAGAAGTAAACACATAGTGTGTTCAGAAATGCATCTCTCAAGTTCACAGTCCAACTGATATTCCCTCTCTGAAGCTGGTTAGTCATCTCCGCTATCACAGTGACCACTGCATCTTTTTGTTCTCTCCCTGGCATCAAGAACAGCAACACCACAGAGGTGTTGCTAAGTTTCATGTAGACGTGTTTTCTAGTGGGGTCCATCAGTAGCTTACGCTGCTGCTCTGACAGGCACTTCTATACCAGGAGGAAGAAAGGATCTAAAAATGTTAAAAGTGATACCTCCCAATTTCTAAGCACTGTGACAACCCTACAATGGTGCTTACCTTACCAAAGTCCCCAGGAAGTAGGAAAATGCTATTTATCCCCATTTTAAGGATGTGGAACCAAGGCACACAGCAAGATTAAGTGACTTGCCAAGTCATGATGGATGTTCCCAGCTAGAGAAGAGGGCTGTCTTGATGCTAGCTAGCCTTGTTGCCACAGTATGATGCTTTTCTCATCTAGCATGCTGCACAGCTGAGGTGACGCAGGATTTCACGTACCAGTAATTTGGAAGTAATACTTGGGGGTGCACACATTTTGGAGAGAAAAGTTTTAATGCTGTACTTCTTTTCTCCTTTTTAACATGATGATGCAATATCAAACCTTTTTTTTTTTTTTGGTGCATGCGGCTTTTCATGATGCTAAAGAGGCATGGCTGCAACTCTGAATGCAATCAGATTGCAAACTGCCTGCTCTAATCAGCGGGACAAAAATTCAAGTGCCTCCTGAACACAGCAGTAAAAGGCTTTCTGCACAGCAGTAGGAATTACTAGCACTTTTTTGGAGAGAAGGAAGAGAAAGAAACAGTGCCCATTACAAAATAACCTTCCTTGCCAGTCTGCTGCCTTGCGTAGTCCTCAGAATTGCAGGAATGAGGAAATGGAAACACCACTTTTGAACTGGCAGCCTTTGCAAGAGAGGTCACCTAGATTTCACCTGATCAGTTTGGAGAATCTCCCCAACTATGCAACGAAATTGAAAAAACAGAAAAAAGTGGGGGTGAGTGCAGCCAACTGATGGATTGCAGTGAATGTTGCACGCAAGTGTGCAGCTGGGCTGACCAGTATCACTCATATAGCTTTCTAATTGCTGAAATTGCCTCTGCTAAAGTGCAACTCCTCAGCCCAGGACTGCAGGTACAAGTAAGACCTATGAGTGAAGGAGGACGGATGGTGCTATAAACTGTATTTTCCTTGTGGCAAACTGGCACTTCCTGTAAATAAAGGGAAAAAACAACCTGAGAAGTGTAACCTTATCCTAGGAGTCCTCCAGCTCATCCTCCCCATTCAAAAAAATGTGAATGTAAATGTACCAATGCTTTGTGCCTGAAATGTCCATGCTATTTAGGAGTAAAGGGAGTTTGTCTAGTACCTCTTTCACTCCGGAAAGGTTGGATATAGGTTTAGATTTACATACCAGGTGTGACCCGTAATCCCAAGGAAGAAAGGTCAATCTGAATAACCAGTTGGGTTCTTTCTGGGAGTAAGCCGTGCCCTGTTTGTGCAGCTGGAGAGCCAAGCTGAAGGAGGTAGCTCTGTTTAACTCGTCAGCAAAGATCTTACTGCAATACAATAACGAGGCTCACTTAGCCACACGCCATTCTATGACAGTATTTGGTGTGTGGGTAAACCTAAGGGATGTAGTTGAGTGTTGCAGAGCTGCAGGGCTCTGTCATGCAAATCTGCTTAGAACAGGGGCCTTCCACCTGTGTATTTGTTGGAATATCACCTCTGCAACCTGCAGCGAGCCTTGGCTTAGACCACTGTTCTCCATTGCACTCAAAAGGTCTCTAACAGATCAAACTGTAAACTTTTTAGCTGTCATCAGTTGTGTACCTTCGATATTTTGAGACTAAAAGACATGTTTTAAAGCAATACTATTATAATTTCATTTTCATTTCATACCTGTAGACTCTTTCATCAAATGCTATAGAACACTATTGCTTATCATGGCAAGAACTTCACATGGCTAGGTTTTACCTTAGGGTAATAAGTAATTAGCAGTGTATTAGCGCTTTTTTTTATTATTGTAGACTTATTTTCCTCTACACAACTAAAAATACAACTCAGGTCACTGTCTGGCTCAAGAATTATGGATGTTAATGTATTTTGGGCTAACAGGGATCATTAATATCTTTGAGTATTCTGGGACTTTTGGGTTTTGAATCAGATTTGAGAGACAGTAAAAAGGAAGGCAGGATTGCAGTTGGCAGAGAAGATATTTTAGATCATCAATTACCTCAAAAGGACAAGATACAATTTATTTTAAAGGAGTTTTCAGAATTTAAAATGATCCATCAAAAGGCAGTAGAAGTTTCAACTTGCATTAAAAAATCTACGAGAGGAATTAATGGCAGTTCAGCCTAAAGGCAGAATGGCCTTGCTAAAACCCTAAGTAGATAAAACAGGAGAAAAAATTCCATTTCAGAGATATATTCATATACTTAATGATATTACCCTGCACAAAGCCCATACTATCTTATTGCACTGAGTAACTAGGAGCAATGAAAATAACATTCAAAGCCTCATTAGAAAGCCTTTACCATATGGCTAGTTTTGTTTTCTGTGCTTTCTCCTACACCAGCTCACCACACTATTACGTGTTTGTTTTACATGCCGGGATCTGTATAGATTGAAGAAGATTTCCAACTGATTTTTCAATACCTTGGAGGTGTCTTTTCAAATACCTTGAGGGCTGCTACAGAATTACTGATCTCTATTACCACTGATAATGATTTGTTTTTAAGCAGACACCATTTATAATCTGGATTGTGTGAAGTAAACAGAAAGATCTGCAGCAACTGTGACTCTCTTGAGACACTTATATAGACCGCCTACATACATGAAAATGACTGATGATTTATATAGCTCAGCATACAATAACCTGTTGATGTCTGCATTTTATGTGATGCTACATTATAGAAGCGCCTTCTAACACCTCTGCTAATGAAGAGCTGTAACTGCCCAATTCTATGTAACCATAAATACTTCAAAAATCAGTTTAGCCAAAGATGCATGTACGAGAAGAACAATTTATCTGATTCTGAATTTTTCTTGCTGAAGCTTTCTTTTACTTTCCTTCAGTCTGGCAAGTAATAAAGAAAAGGCTTAACCCCTCCTCAGCTGTACCTTACATCCCTAAATCCATGCCTCAGGGTAAAGTAATACTCTTTACGTGGTGAGAGCACCATCATGCCTCTGAGGATCTCAAATCACTTTTCAAATATTAAAGTCCCCCAGTACCATTGTGAGATATTTATGAATACATGGCAGTGACCTTCATTTTACAGATGAGGAATCTGAGGTGTAGAAAAGTTAAACAACTTGGCCAAGATTACAAAATAAGGTACTGGAGGAGCAAAGAACGGGGAGTCATTGTTTTTTCGGTCATGTGCTTTAACAGCTAGAAAATGCTCCTTCCGAGAACAGGGAAGGAAAGAAAAAATGGGGGAAATGGGAATAAGAAACTAGAGATGTTGTAGATAGTTAAGATACATTGGCAGAGTGGCGTATGAGATATAAGGGAAAATCACAGTAGCTTCCAGCTGAAATATATCCACAGAGGGGAGATGTGCAGCCTGCTGGGGTAAGCTCTCAAATGAACAGTCAGCCATTAAATGGGAATGTGGATTTGAGATCTATCAGTCGGGACATCTTCAGACAATTTATACCTATGACTAAGTAATATTGGCTGCTGTTCAATATCCGATCAGCTGAAGGAATCTTTACTAGCAAGCGTGAACGATTGCGCTGCAGGATATAGATGGAGCAGAACTGACTGTGCTGGGGAGACAGCCCCATGCATCTTGGCTGTCCCATTGCCTTCATCTTATGGTACAAAATCATCAATCAAAGCTGATCCCATGGAAGTTACTTCTAAAGGAGAATCAAGGAGCTAGAGTTCTACATTACCTGCAAACTCATATGTAAAAATACATATTTCTAAAACAAAAACCCTTGCTCACAGGTGAGATTTTCCAAAATATTCAGCACTGGCCCAAAACAGCTTCTTCTGGAACTAGGAACAAGAACGTTTTCAATTCAGTGGGAGCACAACTCGTCCAAAGCCATGCCCTTCGGACAATCCCACACGAATTATTTTTGGTCAAATTTTATCCTTAACTTCTAATAAGTCACATCTTTCACTATGGTCTTTTAGCAAATGAAGAAGCCAAAATTCAAACACTAAGAATAACAATGATCTAATTTCTTCATTTATATACATAAATACTTCAATGGAAAGATCAATCCACTGCCAATCTGTTCTTGTGTGTCCTCTTTTAAAAAAAAAAAGGTGGCTTGAATATTCTTTTGGCACAAAACCAGTTTTTCTGTCACACGCAAGTGATCTGTGTGTGCATGAAGTTAAAAATCCCTGGTTGTCACAAAATCAGGCCGTGCAAAATTTCTTTCGGAAAACATGTCACGCAAAGTTGGATATTGGGTGTGAGATTAAAAAATACAAATGAAACAAAATAAGAATTCCCAAACATAAGAGATTATAAATTTGGGTAGCCAAAATACAACCTGTTCGAAAGCCAGCCAGATTGTTCGGATAAAGTAGGCATATTTTAAGACATGCAATCCTGATGGATCACGCCCTCCAAGCCAGATCTGTTTACAGCTACGGTCTGAACCCTTCATAACAACTGAATGTGTCAGGCTTTTGAAAAATTGCTACTCAGGCCACAGACTGCGTGGGCATGTTCGGGTGCCCATGTTATAAGCTGCTAACATTAGAAACGCCCATGCTTCAGGCCAGGTATCTCTTGAAACACTTTATTACCCTTTTCTTGGAATATGGAAGTTGAAAGCAGGCAGCCTTGTGGCAGAGAGAGAAATAAAGACAACAACTGCAAAACTGTGTTGTTTTTATTTTAAACATGCAAAATACAGTTCATGCATCTGCCATTTTGAAAAATCTCTCAGTTCGTAGCAGATTAAACCAAAGACATTTTGGCTATCGACTCTCAATAAATATCTCAAAATGCTTTACAGTGTAAAGATAAGAAATTTAGCAAAATTTCAACAAACCTGTATAAAAACCAGATACAGATTACTTTTTATTTCAAGGCGACATGCTGTAATGTAAAGAGTTCACTTTTTTTTTCTGGATTTTTTTCCTCATAAAAAGTTTTCAACAATACAACCGCTTAACAGATTTAAGCCTTTAGGCTACACATGCAAAAAAAATGGTTATTTTAGTTAAAAATCACCAAAACGTGCTATTTTTTTGTTTCATTTTTAAGTACAGTAGTTGTAGACAGTAGCATTTTTCTTTTTTAATTTTGTAAAAGAGTGCAGGCAGGTTCATGGAGCTACTGTCCTGGAAGACTCGTACTCTGACATACATTTTGGTTTTATCCCTTTGCCATTGTAATAGTCCACGACTTGGTTTGGAACTTCAGCCAAAACGCTTTTTGCTAGAGCAGCTGGGGATGCCTGCGGGAAATGGTAGAAAACATAAGCGTTAACCTGTCTCTCTGCTAGAAGTGCCATGGGTTTTAGAGGCATTGGTGCCATGAGATCAAGGTAGGAAGTATGGTACAGAAATGCAAGGCAAAAAAGACTCAAAGTGAGTGGCACTATTGCTGGAAACTCATTTTATGAGTCGGTTTGGACACGTAGCTGTAGCTGCCTAAAAGTACACTAAAGCCAAAAGTGCTCTGCATGTTTTTCAGGTCCGTTTGGACTATTTTAAGTTCAGGGTAACTGAACTTCCCAGCACTCTGGGAGAGCACCACATCGCAATGAAAAGGGCTGCAAAGACTTCATTCATCAGTACTCAGCGAGGAACCCTGCGGAGCTTCAAGTTGAACATGAATGGACATCATTGTAAAAGGGACGCCTTCCTCACCATTCTGCTCTTCAGGATCTGGCATGGTGTTTTAATGGCTGGGGGAGTTTTTAATTCAATAAAAAATACTTTGTTTTCATTGGAATTAAACCATGGTCATGAGAAAGCTTCAATCCTAGGCTTTGTGGAGGCTTTAAAGCTCTTCCTGCAATGTATAAATGGTGGATGTCAACCAGACTTAAGAACCAATGACCCTGAAATGTAGAGATGGATATACAGATGGCCACTAGGTTTCGCCCCAGGCAGGGAGGAGGGCTACCCCTCAGTGCAATGAGAAACCATGCCCTCCATTGACAACACACAGTTGCTGCCTCACACCCTGACAAGACTTCATTTTAAGCAGCGGGGCCTGTGGATGTTTTGTGGGCAACCGTTACCTGCATGTGCTGCAGAGATTTTCCTCAGCCCCTGAATTCAGCAGTGACAAAACTGGACTCCTGTTCTCCCGTGCAGCCCAATAGCACCCTCTTGCCCCGTGTTTTGGATTTGCTTGTTTCTAAGTATTTGGGTAGAGCTGATTCCAAGCCCCCTGGAGCCAGCCTGCCCGACCGTGTTCCCTCTGAGCCCACCACAAAAATGCAGTAAAAATGCAAATGCTTAAACGTCAGTTTGAGAGGTTAAAACTAACGTGTTTATCTCCAGATAGAGCACACATGGATCACACATTGCAGCTCAGACGATGCACAGGAACTCAGCGGAGGCTGAGTCACATTTCTTCTGCATACCAAGTACTTTTTCCCACATTAGTGAACACTTCCCTCCTCACTGTCTGTTATATTGTCAGCCAGGTTTCAAAACTACCATGTCACAAAGTAGCTATATTGACTGTTTATTGCCCTACTCTGTTTCATGGGGAGGGATCCTTATCCTTCCAGAGTCTTAAAATTAGGCTTACATAGGATGTAAATGGTAAACTGTTCATAGGCAAGCTAATCCAGGGGTGCAGAAGGCCCCTGGGCTATTATAAATTCCAGTATCAAATGTTACAATACTACAAATACAAAGATATTGCTAGCAAAACCAGAAACAAAACTATTTTTTGTGTTTTGGTATTTTCAGTTACATACGTGATTAGTAACGAACAAAATGAACCACTATTTCCCTACTGTGACATTTATACCAAAATATTTGTGCAGGCAAAAAAGCCTGGAACATTTCTGCATGAACAAACTGGCAAAGCAGAGCCCATACTTCGTGTGACAGCGCAGTGACTGTTCTCAGGTGTTACACAGTAACAGAACCCATTTATTTTAATACTTCAAAGTGAAATGCATGGTTTTCCACAGTTGCCCTGTTCTTGCCTAAACCCGTTTTCACTGAAATCACCAGAAAATACCCCTTGGAGTCACGCAAATGGCTGATTTCTATGTTGCTATTGAGAATTACTGTTGTCTTAAGCTCCTTCCCAGTGTGCCAAAGCTGTATGTACCTTAGCCTGCCTCTGTGCCATCTTACCAAAAATACAACACTACATAAAGGGTAAAAACAGGGAGTGGGGGAAGAGTCCTGGGCCATTGCTGCACACACGAGCCCTAGCAATCAGGGAACTTCACTCTGCTCTGTCTTTAAAAATGCTGGGCACTTGCCATCAGCTTCTCTGGATCACGTGTAGTCCACATGTCTGAACGTTGGGCCAACACTCATCTCTCTGCATCATCCTCCCGTCGCCGCTTCTCTCTCTTCTGACGCCACATCCATTCTTCCTGAGCGAAGGGTCAGCCTTTCAAAACAGGCTCTGTCAGGGCTCAGAGGCACAGCTGAATCACCGCCACTTGAGGAGTCAACGGAGCTATGCACTTGAGGAGTCAACTGAGCTAAGCACTCCTTGCCCAGCATGCATGTGAAGTAAAAAGCCTTTCACTGAGGCTTAAGCTAACACATTTACTGTGCTCACAGGCTCACAGGCTACGTGTGGCCCCACATAGAGTTGCCCTGGGCTAGCTGGCTTGACTCCGCGCTTCAGTCTGAACATGGACAACTGTTGCGTTACAGGGTTTCATCATGCCGGTGATGTCTGTTGGTCCTGGGGCTCTTTCTAGTAGGGAGCATCCCAAAACGGGGGTTAGGGGTGATTTCCTGTCTGATGGTTCAGGCCACCTGCACCTTATGTACTTTTGTGGTGATAAAGCACTCTCACTTCTAGACCAGATGGTGCAAAGCAGCATTTGTAGAAGTTAGAATCAGACCCAGTAACTTCTGAGCTGAAAACCAGCCCCAGTTCAGCAGTGCTGTGTAAGAGTTACCTTCGCTGGGTTTTTAACACAGGTGGTACATTAATGTTTTGCTGTAATGTTTTCTCCACTGTTTAACCGCTATGCTTGAAGAGCATCCTAGCAATAAACACCTCAAGATGAATAGTTCTCAACTGATGGCTAATACACAGCAATCAGATCAGCCAGCAGCAGGAAAATAATCCCCTATGATGATAATCGGTGTATATTACAAATGACTGTTGATTCAGTTCTATAGCTTCACCACGCTTAATCTTTAATTACAATGCATAGTGCAAAACATTGCTCCATGCAGTGGTTAAGAGCTGTGCTTTCCACACTCGTTTGTGATATGTGTTATTAAGTCACAGTTCTTAGCCTTTATGATTAAATACAATGCAGAGTGGAATACAATCTACCTGTGGCATCAGATTTGTGCACAGTAAATATATCATGCAGCCTAAAAGCAGAGAATTTCAGCTCTTAAAATATGCCTGTGAATGGCTTGAGACAGGTGATTTTCTTCAACTACATTCCAGTGATTGTGAGTGTCACTGTTCTACAGTTTCAGGTGAAGGACACTCACATTGCTGGGGTGGTGATAATTATAGAGAGAAGAAATTCACTTGGATTCAGGGAAAATATTTTCCCTTTGTTTGTTATCTTCCCCTGTAGCGAATTGCACGTCATCCACTATACAATGGGACATTTTTTTAAGCAGTAATGATTACCTTGATTTTATCAAGCCTCTGCAACTACAGGATTTGCCAAGAATTATCACTACAATTATTATTATTATTTTGCTAGCTTCAAAGATATTCCTTAAAGAGAGAGTCAAAAAGGTAAGATGCTTCACTGAAGTACTCCTGATACACTACATCATGTAGGAGATTAAACCCCTATAATAAAGCTTTCTGTCAACATTGGGTCTTGAGCCAGTAAAATGTTGAAGTGGGTATGAGGTTTTAGGTATGTGAATAATTTTAACTAATTGAAATGTGTTAAATGCCTATATGAGTGCTGTGCACGATCAGAATCTTCTCTGAAGTCAAACTTATAAAATAAAAGCGACTCACTCTATAGGTTATTTTTACAACTTCCTTCTCCCTCCTTTCAATTTTCTCACAGGGGCAGCTTTTGGATAGATTATTTTTGATCTCTTTGGATGGATATGAGATTTTGAGTTCCAGGCTGACCTGAGAATTGAAGTAATGAAAAAAAATATTCTTTGGGTTGACTCCAAATGAATTTTAGTTTACTGTTCCAGCAAAACAAAAAATAATTGCTCACAAATAACATTTTCTTCCCTCCTTCCGTCAGCAGTAGAGGTAATACGGATTTAGGCATAAATAAATACTTGATTTATCAGAAAAACCTATAAACCTTATACAACTTGATTTGTAGTCTTTCTAAAAAGATCCTTCAACTTTTTTTTTCTACTTAATAGTTGAACAACCTAAATATCAAGACTAAACACAAGGTACATCGACAAAAAGGATGTGATTTTTAACTAAATACATCTTTTACTTAAAGCTGTCAAATGTAATATGCTGATTTATGGTAATTCTTGTGTTTGATCAGAACTGATCTGACAAAAATCTCCCAAATGTGTTAAATCCGCATTTCTCTATGGGGAAAAATAAGTTTGAATCAAAACATCACACTCATTTCTCCCATGAAAAATTATTTCACTAGTTGATGCAAAAGGCATGGTCTTTTGTTTGTGCTGAGGATAAGTAAGCCAGATAGCTATGAATGTCACTTTGTTCAGAGAGAGAGATTATTTGGGATATGACAATAAAGAAATTCAACCAGAAGTGGCTATTGTTATGGGCACTCATCCATTACACTGACATTTGTTGAAATACTGAAAGATCACAATAAACAGACTAAATATCAAGTTGCATAAGATATATTGACTTTTCTGATACAGCAAATACATTATCTACCTCTATATCTATATTATGTCTGCTACTGAGAGAAAGGGGTAGAAAAATATCACTGTTTAGCAAGAACAATAAATTTTTAAGACTGCTATCCTCTCCCAGTACTGGGAAAGTTAATCTAAAACAGCTAAAAATAATATATGCTTGTCATTTGACCAATGCTAGCAATTAAAATCACACATAAACTCACTCACAAGTTAAGACCAGAGGCACAATATATTCAGTGCCCAGAACTGCAACTGTCAGCATTAATCTATTCAATCAAGGATGATTTCAACTTTGTTATAAAATCACAAAATGAAACTAAAAATAACAAATGCAGCTGGCTTTGCCAGTTCCTTGCAGAAACATGTTTTCAACTAATTGAAAGTAGGTCTAGCACTAGCCCATAAATAATTTGCCTCTCAACACTTTTACAATAGACTACAGTGCAGCACTACGCACTTGTGATTATCTGATGAAGGACAATCACAAGCTAGTAGCAGGTCATGCTTATACTTTGTTCCAGCAGATAGGTGACTGAGTGGCACTGTCAGCATAGAAATGTATGTCTCTACAACTGAGTGGCAAATCTGCAGCCATTTGGCATGGTGTCACCAAACTAATAGCACAAGGTGAGTTTTACCTCCTATGAGGATCCATTGTTTACATAAAGGTAGAGGGAAAAGAGGAACAAGTTTGTTTCTCTTACTCTTCAGTAGAGTTTATGAAAGTAAGTAGTGCATCTAGAGCTAAGACAAATATGGCAAAATTGTATTTTGAAGTGAGAAAAAAGAACAACTCTTGAGAAGAGGAAAATAAAATGAAGGTATTTTGGAAGTAGCAAACAGAAAAAAAAATCTTCTGTGGTAAAAAAAACCCTAGAAAAACTAAAGAAATGTAAGCACTGCAAACCATATGCAAACCAAAACCAACCCAGAGTTGAAAACTTCTGTGTGACATATCCAGATCTAAGGATCACTAGCATATGGGAGTGGATTGGAAAGGGCAATCTCCTGAGGAGAATGAGTCAGTTACACTGTGGGATAAAGCAATTTTCAAATCATATATGGAGGATATACTTCCTAGACACCGAGGTGAGCAAAAAAAAAGTGTGGAGAACCACTTAAATATAACAGAAGGAATGAGGGGAAGGAAGGGAGAGAAAGATGGAAAAACAGAGGGAAAGGGATGTGATCAGCATTACAGAGGAACACAATGGCCATTCCATGCCTCCATATGGAGGAAAAGGGCCCTGAAAAACCCGGCTGTGTGTGGGAAAGCTCCTTCTGTGGGCGAACACTGTCTCTACCCAGCTGCTAAAGAAGTCCCTGGGACAGATGCTGCAATGTAGGGCAGGTGACTGAGGAGAAAAGTACATGGCCAAGGCGTTATTTCAAATTTGGCAATTTAATGCTGGGTCTGTCCCCTCCTCTCTTACAGAATGTCTCCTACACCATGCTGGGTCTGTCCCTTCCTCTCCTACAGAGTGTCTCCTACACGACGCTGGGCTCAGACAGGAACAGCTGGCTGAGGGCACAGGGAAGGTCTTAGTAACACCACTTTCTTGGTTGTGTTCTTGTACAGAATTTGGGGAAAGGGTTTGGAGGCAACGAGGATGCTGTGGGTGGATAGTCCTGCCTTTGAGAACTTAGGGACCTAAATTTCAATAAGGAAACAGCCTCCTGGTGAACACTGTGAGTGCAAATTCACAGCCATTTCAGCTGCCTGTGGAAATGAAGGGATGGAAAGCAGAATACAGTAGTCCTAACAGAACAGATGCAAAGAGAATGGAAAAGAGACACCAGGAAAAATAAGTCAGGGAGGGCAACCAAACTAAAATCAGGGAGAAAGTGGAAGTAAGGACTGGCACCACAAGAAGCACATGGATTCTGCCCCATCTCTTCCTTCCTCACCCTCATCATCTCACTAATGGAGCACATTTCATTCTGTATTCCTTTTTTTCTCCATTTCTGACACAATAATGCCATAGACTTACTAAATGTTCATGCCCATCCAAAGTTAGGCCCAGCCCCAGGGACTGTTTACTATATGTTATATACATTCACCCTTCTGCGGAATGGATGGAAAAGTCAGCTTACATGTTTGAAGTTCCTAAATGGAACAAACTGGACAATGTCTCGAAGCACAGGCTCGCCCTTGGGAGACCTCAGGATCCCATCATCACCATCCAGCATCTGCATGTCACTAAAATCAGCGTTCCCCACCCCGACGATGATGACTGACATGGGAAGGTGAGAGGCATGGACGATGGCCTCTCTGGTGTCAGCCATGTCTGTGATGACGCCATCCGTCAGAATCAGCAAGATGAAATATTGCTGAAGTTGTTGGACAAGAAGTGAAAAATTATATCATTAGTTAACCTTCCAAAGCTGCTTGCACTCTTCCAGTATAAAAGTGTTTCTGGTAACTCACTCATGGACTTTTTTAAATAGAAAAGAGCCTTTATAGTGACTCAAAGGTTAAGTGCGTTTCCCATCCAAACCTCCTCAGCTACTAATTTCTCCTTTTCTGGAGTTTAGCTCTAGTTCAGGTAATTTCCAGGAGCTGGAGGGAGCCAAAGGATGCACAGTGTAGACAAGGGGGTTTCTAGCTGCTAGGGCTGGGAGAGTCAGGACTTTGGCTTGGAAATCGGGAATAGTCCTGAGATCCTCACTAGCCCTATTTTCCATCTGCTGCACAATCACTTCTGCTGACAGTTTCCGATTACATTTTTTTCCCCTTTGGGAACCAGTGGGAGGCAGGGAGGAATGGGGTATTGAAGCATTACAAGCCTGTAGCAGAGCTGTCAGGGAGGTTATGACAGCACTTTGCAGAGGAGCTTTGCTAACAGGCAAGTGGGATGGGTGCAGCCATCTGCAAACTGGAGGGTGATCCACTGGTGCCTTGTGGGAGAAGCACCACACCATGGCAGGTCTACTGCATTCTGCAGAGTAATAGGGTCCCTGAGGAGAGCAAGGGCATGTGCAGGGAGGAATATATCCATCTTCAAATACTTTATACAGAGCCCTGAAGAGAGTTTTTTTCATGCTGTAAAGGAGAGCAAGCAATTTTGTGCTCTTGTCATTTCTTTCCCAAAACTCCAAAGCCCACTGAACGAGGATCATGGGCTATGACATATTTTCACTTGGTGATGGGGAAGAGTGACTCTCACTTGGATCCTTTATGAATTGTTAGGCAGCTGGAGTCATTTAACAAATGTGCATTAATAGGAAAAATGAACAGGTCATAGAATTTGGTCACTCTGCATGAGCAATACCACCACACTAAACATCATTAAAGTTTATGTATACACAGCTATATAAACTCAAAGCGTTCTGTTCATCACCTCCTGCCATGAATAAAACAAAACATGCAGGGAGAAAACTTTGTCTTGAAGACTCATGCTATAAATTAATTTGTTTTTCAAACAGAAAGAGGGGAAGCTTAGGTTTAGAAGAATGAAGCAACTTATTCAATATGACATACTAGTTCAGAGGCAGCACTGGGAACAGAGTGAGCCACCTCAGGATTAGGTGGGTATGGAAATTCAAACATAGCAATTTCCCATTTTAGGACTGGGACTCTAAATACTATCAAGATCCTGGAAACAGCAGTGGAGTGACAATCACAAGCCCAGACTCATGAACAGAAATGTTTGGGAACTGCTGCCTTAATAGGACTTAAAAAAAGGCTCAGCACATGAAGAAAGCTTAGAGAAAGCTCTAGGCCTGGTGATGAGATGCATGCCAATGTACAGCTCTATTCTGTTCCTATACATAGGCATTTTTCTTGCTGCAGTATACAAGTTCTCTCTTACATCCTTTACTCCCACAGCACTGCTCTTGTAAATGTTTCAGACCTCCTCACCCACATATTCTCTCCAATTCTCTCATTCTCCCTTTCTCCCATTCTGTCTGGAATGCAGGAGAAAAATAAGTCTAATGCATTTCAAAGACATACATGTAAAACACGTTCTATGCTTCAGTCTTTTAGCCCAAGAAATCTGTCATGGGTTTTGTATCAGATGCAGGCTAACAGACTTGTCTCCTGATTTCTAAAAGGCATATGATACTCCATGTCAGTAATAGCAAATTGAAAACTGTATCACTACAGTTTTCAAAGGAATGGTTGGAAAAATCCCCTAGTTGAACAAGAAAGTTTTAGTACAGCCTCTGCAAGAGACTTGAATTGAGTAGTCTGTATAGGGAATCATTTGAACTCATCTCCTTGTATGATCAACACTTTCAGGGCTTGGCCCCTAAATTTTTGTAACCTTAGCGGTGCCATTTATGTTTCCACGGTGAAGAACTGGGTGTGTTACAGTAAAACAGCTCTAAAAGCAGGAAACAGAACAGTGGGGGAAGAGTTTAAAGTTGTGACTATTGAAGCTATAAAGCTAGATACACTGCTCCAGCTGACACAGACTGAAGCTGCCTTCTGTGAAGGCAGTTAGTGAAAACTCTGAAGGCATGATTCACATACATGAAAAGGCCTTGTTTTGATGGCCTACCAGAGATCCATCATAAGACAAGAAAAAAGCCAAACACAGCATTATGCCCTTACCGAGGCCTCCTTGGTGTTGGTTTCCTCTGATGCTGATTTTGCCACCTTCTGGATGATGGGAGCAATGTTTGTCGGCCCATACAGCTGCAGCTTGGGAAGGCAGCTCTGATAAGCCTCCACAACACCTTGTATTCCTGGCATGAAAAGCCACACAAAAGGCAAATAAATGTGGAGCACATCACCAATATCATGCTTATTTAAAATGTAAATAAAAGGTGGGTTCTTAATGAATAGATTCAAAATATCACATGATTAGCAAGGACTAACAACTTCAGATAATTTCCAAGAAGCTGTCTCTAGCTGCCTTGAACCTAGTTTGTAATATATAATTCATTGTACCATGCTTCTCCTTCCCAGCAGTTTTTAATGTCTATTTTCCAGATAACAGCTTGCAATGCCATAGCTTCCATCCTTCTCAGTTCAAGGTGTAAGTGATCACTTCCTGATCACCAGCTAAGATTCGTGCTAAAAGGGTAGACACAAATTAAAAACACTTCAACACTTCTCTCTCCTCCTCTTCAGATAAATATTTATTTCTGTTTATCATGGTAGTTACCAACAAATTGGCACTTTGTACTTACAACCTAGAGCTGTCAAGGAATTCAAACATCTTTTCAAATACCTGACTCCCTTGTGCTAAGAAAATAATTTTTCAGGGTGAATTTGCATAATTGCTCACAGGTTGAATTCGACTGTGACCAAGAGCTGTGAAATCTTGGAAGAAACAGCAGGATGCTTTGCAGTCTACAGAAAAATGAGCTTTAGTCAAGAAGTTTTGATGGAGAACTAGCTATTTTTGGCTTCTTCATTTCAGGATATATAGCCAGACCAGGGAGAACAGACTTCTGCTGACACACTTGACAGATCACAGAATGGAAATTGGTGTTTTCAATCATTGAGAAGAAGGATTTCTTGAAGTGATGCACATTAGCCTCCACATTCAGAACTCTCAGCTTACCAGACCTAAAGGATTAGAGGTCTAAACTTGGAAAGAAAGTGATAGACTGAACAGCTTTGTAAAGGATGCTGAAGAATGAAATGACTTCAATAAGATCCTAAGCTAGCTTCAGTTTGCACTGAGACTAGCTCACTCATGAGATTTTACTCAACCATGTTTACAGGATATATGGGTGCAGACCAGTTACTAACAAATCACAGGGAGCTGTAATTGCTTTACAATGATACACCTGAACCTCCTATGAAAAAGTGGTGGAGAACGCAGTCTTCTCTCTTTACAGATGCCTACAAACATATTTTTCCATTGCAGTGCTCACAGACAAAAGAACACGCTCATTTATAGCTATGGTTGGCTAAAATGTAAAGTAATGTTACAAAATTTCCCTTGGTAATTCCAGTGACTAAATTACATGTTGCAAAACTGACCTTTTGTTAACTCCCAATTTTAAACCTGCTAAGGATTTCATTACATGTACTTACTGATCTTGCATGAAGGCCTCATAAATCTTCCCTAAGATGATGACAAGATACACTGTAGTTTTTTTCTTATGCATTAACATAGTATAAGATAAACCTTACTCCGTGCATTCCACACAGATTTAGTGTGGTTCATGTCAGAAAGTTGCTTTCATCTTAGAAAGAAACATGTTCTAGAAACATAATTTCTTGTTCGCTATCTCAGATTAATATCTTTTAGAAATATCTACTGTCCTTATATATCCAAATCCAACAGGATATGTGAGTGGCTTACTTTGTAGCTTACTTTCCTTGGACTCCTTTATTTTAGGTAGAGCCAATGTGCATTTTTCTTCACAATTCAACTCTTTACATTTTTAATTGGAATCCACTTTCAATAGCTCTGATGAAATACAGTGTATGCATATATATATGGGTTTAAGATGCATGTAAAATGCATGCATGTGTAGAAGCATTCATTCAGATCAGAGTTTGTCACTTACTTTCTTCCTCTGACAATAAAGACTAAATATTAAGTATAAGACTATAAATATAATATACTATAAATATACTAAATATAAGGCTATAAATACTAAAATTTTCAAGAATGGAAATGGTAACAGGGGAGGAAAGGTGAGGATATCCTTATTTTATGAATTCCAGTGATCTTCATATCAATACACAGTCCTTATTCAATGTGGAGTGATGTTTCCCACTAGCTTGTGCCAGCAAAAGCTCACTACTTCCACAAGGAAAGGGATTTCATTCCTCAAAAGCAAATTAGACATGTACTTTTTATATTGGATCCAACCTCTGTTTCCTGGTTTAAAGCAAGATACTCCAGCAATTTTCCTTTGTTTTCTGGCAAGTATGCTAAATATTACAAGGAAAAATAGTGTGGCCACTAAGCACTTTATCTCCCTCTCACTCTTGCATCCTCTCTCCACATGACATGCTGGTGTTACTGCTCCCTGTGTCACCTAATACAGTGAGAGCATCTAGAAAACATCACAGAACAATTGGCGGTAGGAACTAATCAAGCATCCATAACAGGCAGGTGATGAGCAAGCTGCAGCACATGATTAAACAACATGTTTTCTGGTCTGTCTCCTTTTCTTGCTTTCATCCAGATGGATATTATTTTTAAAAGTATCATTTAGGACAAAGAAGTGCTTTTTATATCTCATAGATGCATGTGCGAACACTGCAAAATTTCTTCCCTGGCCTTCTTTCATGCTACAACCATCTTTTTATGTCTTCTTAGCCCTAAAACTCCTTTTAGGTCATGGGTTAACTTATCAGATAACTGAGTCTTATGCAAAGAATCGAATAAAGTTTAAATACATAACAAATATTAAGTGACATAAGCCAAGGCAAGGCTCATAGAGCAGCTCCTTTCTTTTTTTTTAACCTCCTCTCATTTCCATTGTTACGTTTTATTTTGCATACATAGTATGGTCTGGATAGTAAGTTCTTTACTTGCAGAGGGTTTGTCTGTCCAACCTCTGACCTGCTGGTGGCACTACATAGATGTGACAGCCTTTTCAATCAATACAAATCATTATAGAACAATGTCAGTGCGATAAAAGAATTAGCCTTGGACTCAAAAGAGGAAGCAAAGGGGGGATAAAAAAAGTATTCTTTGCATGGACTGCTAGGGCTTTTTTCTGAGGTATGCAGAAGGTCACAAATGTCCAGCATTTAGACTGGGAAACAAAGTTATATTTGAACACTACGTGCATAAATATGTTATCACCTAATGCTGACCATTGTTAACTGAGAGGTTTTAAACAGATCAGGCCCTGTGTAGACGCCAATGTGTCTGTGTTCAGAAGCAGGCGAGCTAACATTCTAAAATATGATGGTCCAGACAAAATTCTGAGGTCTGTTTTGCTTCCCCATCTCATCCCCACACCCTCAGTGTGACTACAATCTCAACTTCAAGCTGGCTCACAAGCTTGCAGGCACTTCTAGATGCATACATGTAATTTCTCCTTCTTTCAACTCCTTAAAAGCAATGTAAAAAGCTGTGTGAACACATCAAGCAGCTGTAGGACTTATGCCCAATTACATTTCAAGCCTATGACTTGCAGAGGCTTGGGCAGTCGAACAATCCAAGCACAACAACACAGCAGGAATGCCCACTGAACCGAAAACAGAGGTCTTCCATTTAAGATGCGTGAAGTCTGAATTCGTTTAATGTCTCTTTCCTTTGAATTGCTTGACCTCTCTTCTTTTCCTCAGTTTATTTCTTGGCATCTTAATTCTCATCCTGAACATATTCCGCTGACCATGCCTGAAAGAAAGCCACTAATAAGCCTGAGAAGGGCTGAAAGGAGCAGCTAGAAAATTTGAACAGGAAGAGCATTTTGAAACACCCATTTCAGTGTTTGGATGGTAGCAGAAGGATAAGGGAGAATAACAACCTGTGGATTTTAGACAGCAATGATCATCTGACCAGGACTCTCAACTAAGTGTTACTCTGGGGTTACTTGTTAGACTGTTTAGAGATTATTGTCCTGTTATTCTCTTCTACAAAATGTGTGAATTGTGGCAGGAGATTTTAGAAAGACAGCATCAGTCACTGCAGACCTCACTTACAAATACAAGTGTATTGGGTTTGCGTGGCAAGGTTTTGGTAGCGGGGGGGGCTATAGGGGTGGCTTCTGTGAGAAGCTGCTAGAAGCTTCCCCTGTGTCTGATAAAGTTAATGCTAGCGGGTTCCAAGACGGACCCGCCGATGGCCAAGGCCGAGCCACTCAGTAACAGTGGTAGCGCCTCTGTGATAACATATTTAAGAAAAGCAAAAAAAGTTACAGGGGGGTGGCAGTTGCAGCCAGAGAGAGAGCGGAGTGAGAAGATGGGAGAGAAACAACTCCGCAGACACCAAGGTCAGTGAAGAAGGAGGGGGAGGAGGTGCTCCAGGCGCCGGAGCAGAGAGAGAGATTCCCCTGCAGCCCGTGGTGAAGACCATGGTGAGGTAGGCTGTCCCCCTGCAGCCCATGGAGGTCCATGGTGGAGCAGATATCCACCTGCAGCCCGTGGAGGACCCCACGCCGGAGCAGGTGGATGCCTGAAGGATGCTGTGACCCCGTGGGAAGCCCGCGCTGGAGCAGGCTCCTGGCAGGACCTACGGACCCGTGGCCCCATGGAGAGAGGAGCCCACGCTGAAGCAGGTTGGCTGGCAGGACTTGTGACCCCGCGGGGGACCCATGCTGGAGCAGTTTGTTCCTGAAGGACTGCACCCTGTGGATGGGACCCACGCTGGAGCAGTTCGTGAAGAACTGTAGCCCGTGGGAAGGACTCACGTTGGAGAAGTTCGTGAAGGACTGTCTCCCGTGGAAGGGACCCCACGCTGGAGCAGGGGAAGAGTGTGAGTCCTCCTCCCCCTGAGGAGGAAGGAGCGGCAGAAACAACGTGTGATGAACTGACCCAAACCCCCATTCCCCGTCCCCCTGCGCTGCTGAGGGGGGGGAGGAGGTAGAGAAAATAAGGAGTAAAGTTAAGCCTGGGAAGAAGGGAGGGGTGGGGGGAAGGTGTTTTAAGATTTGGTTTTATTTCTCATTATCCTGCTCTAATTTGACTAGCAATAAATTAAACTAATTTTTCCCCAAGTCGAGTCTGTTTTGCCCGTGACGGTAATTGGTGAGTGATCTCCCTGTCCTTATCTCGACCCACGAGCCTTTCGTTTTATTTTCTCCCCCTGTCCAGCTGAGGAGGGGGAGTGATAGAGCGGCTTTGGTGGGCACCTGGCATCTGGCCAGGGTCAACCCACTACAACAAGACATACAGCAACATCTGCTACATGAATCTGGCCTCTGACTACCAAGGATTAGTGACTGTTGCTAGAACATACCAATATCTTACACTGTGTTAAAACAGCCTCCTGCTGCATTTGCTGTCATGAAAGTATGCTTCCTTCTACGACAGTAGTCCTCAGCTGCTACCCTGACCCTTTGGTGCTGGACATCACTGGGCTGACTTGCAGCAGGCTACTGTTGCTATAGGTCTGGCCAAAGAACTGGCTCTAAACCAAGGGAATCTTTGATCACAGAGGTTCACAGCCTGCTTTTGCATGTCCTGCCCTTCTTAGCTGCACAACCTATGATGTTGATGTAGCTGAAGATCTGGAACGAATCTAGCAGACACGGCTTTAGTTTTCAGAAATGCTAGTGATGTGGGGAAGTTCAAGTGCTGAATGTCCAACATGGTGTACTTTCAAAGGGACCTATTTTTCAGGAAATTAATGTGTGGCACTTTCTAAGGTTTCTAAAGTTAAGCCCGATGGCTTGGAGTCTGTCAGGTTTTGAAAATCCTGGCTGCTTTCTTTAAAAAACACTTTGAATAATACTCAGGGGATACAATAAAAAATGCAAGCACATTTTGCACACAGCAAAAATACAGCAGTCTGTCCTAATGTGTTACCTGCACATTCTGGGTTGTCTTCATTGAAATTGATTGCAAAATCATGAGAGACCTGCAGATAAATGGAAAGAAGAGAAGAAGGCTGTAGTCAGAAAAATTATTCCAAGAGGACTTGCGGTTAAACACCCTTTACATTCTTTCTGTGTTAAACCAGAGATCTTTCAAGGGTTCGGCCATTAGTATGAAATACAGTCCCAGCTGGAACTCACCGCAGAAACAAAGTAACAAAACTGGAATCAAACTTGTCAACAACAACAACAAAACAAAGAAAATGTAGCATAAAGAAAAAACACCCAAGTACATGAGAAATCACATAAATATGGTGTCAGGATTGGGCTATAAATGCAAGGCTCAGAAGAGGGATCTATTGCTGAGGAGACTTAAATGACAGCTCTCCCTAGCTCAGCATCTCAGAGAGAGAAAGCAGGTTGTGATTCAGCACTGACAGCAGAAGCTCAGCCCCCTTCTGAATCCTGCACTCATATGTGTGAATAGTTCCTCATTTGAAGGCCATGGGAGTACTGGGAAAATAATTTATTCTCCAAAGAGATCAAGGAAGCACCCAGACCCACTGTGAAATAATAATGTAAGAAATGTAAGGGGTCTAAGCTGGTTAAGAAGTTAAACTAGGCTGGGGGGAAATTAATAAGAAAAAAACGAAGACTCTTGTTTTTCATCAAGTTTACTGAACATCCCACTCTCTCTCAAAATCTGCCTGTAATAAAATACTAAAGAGCTATTTTCTAAGAGAAATGACTGTGAATACAAAAAGTTGCTGATTTTCTAATAAAACAACGTATTGTATCTTTAGTGGCTTGGGAAAATAATACAAGACTTCTGTATGCACAAATAATGCAAGGCAATTTAAGTCTCAGGTTCCAGGCTTCTTCTATCTGTCTGTCATTTAGAGATCTGCATCCACAGCACAAATCTGTTGGGACTGAAACCTTCTTCAGATGCTCTTTTCTGGTTTTAAGGTTTGTCCTTGCCTCCATTTATTTCCAGACTCCCTTTTGCTCCTTTCTTTGATCACTGAGAAGGCTTGATTCCTTTTAATCTCTTCAGCTCTGAAGCTCAGTCTCTTAATTCTCCTGTTTGTCTTAAATTGTCTTGAATGAAGCCCAACTTTTGTCTTGCAATGCACACTGTATTTTTTTTTTTTTTTTTTTTTGGTTTGCAGGAAGTGAATATGGTTGAGAGTTATTATTATGAGTGATGAGTGATTTGCATAATTTAAAGTTGAACTCAGGTATATCATCCCAGATTCATGAAGGCATTTATACAGCTAACTCCAATTACACACATTTGAGACTTTATAGATCTCCGTAGGACCTTCAGAAGTGTCAACAGTCCTAGTCATATGGAAAGCAACCTGTTTACTCCCTGTACAATGGAACCTGGATTATTTGCAGAAAGAGATTTATTTGTTGGATGTAGCTGTTTTATTTGCTAGTTTAGATGACTTCACAGCACAGTATGGAAATTGGTCTATGACTAATTGACCCATAGATTAAATGCATGACTACAGAGAAGCTTCTGTAAAAGCAAAGTGGTGTAAGTTGGCTAATTACTGCCAAAGAGAGTTTCTCATAGAGAAATTGAATTTCCCCATCATATGCTGGCCTTGCTCACCACAGTGATGCCTACCATTACTTATTAAGAGGTTAAATAAAGCAGGACTTCTACCATGATGGGAAAGGACTGAAGCAAAAACTCACTGAAGAGTCTGCAGCCACCTCAGCCCAGCTGGGAATTTGGTATGTCTACACCAAGCATCAGTTGCCTCCTACAGAGGGTTTTACATGGGCCATTCAGGCTACCCAACTTGGAAGACAATGCAGAAAGTCACTACCTATGTTCCTCTCTGAGCAGGCACAGAAGAGCAGGGCTGTCAGATACGCTTCAGAGGTGCTCCAGAGCCCTTCTGTCTGGCTGCTCTGTATGTCTCTCGGCACACTTTGCCCAGCTGGTATCTGCCAGTCTCATGACCAGCTGCAGGCCAAAGGTAATTGCAGCCGTCAAGAAAAGTTATGTGAGTTTTCACTCATTGATGACTTTTTTGTTGTTCAATAGCCTTTCTTCTTCCTTTAGGCTTTCTGTATTTTGTATTAACTGCATCTCAAGGGCAAGAAGGATGGCAATGCATGTTTATGTATTGCAGGCTGATTCTTCCAACACTGTGCCTCTTCAGTGATTTTATTTCTTTATTCCAAATGCATTTGAAATTATAGCTAAAGGAGTATCACAATTCTTTTCCAGAGCTATGAATACAGTATTTTAATCTCACATGCAAGCATGGGCTGGATGCTTTTGTTGCTATATCTCTTTCAGGATCACACTATGCAAACAATTTATCTGGTTCAGAGCTATGGCACCCAGGCTATTACTTAAGAAAAATGTAGACAACGGTTCAGGCCAATAAGGAAAGCCCAAGTCTAGTAAGTGTGCACAATGATCCAAAAAATAATACTGTCTGAGCAACAGCTGCTATCCTCCCAAAGCAAGTGGCCCTCATACATTGTCATCCTGATTCACCAAGAACAGTGTTAAAATGTATCCTGAAGGCAGGACAGGAAACACAATGAATGTGCAGAAGTACTGGGGTGTTTCTTGTGCTCTCTGAACAATGTATCACAATTTAAACGAGATTTAAGTACAATGTCAAGGAGAGAAGTTCTTCGAGCAGCTCAGTGATGGTTCAGAAACAGGAAATCATCACCCAAGGCAAGCCAACAGCAGGTATTTTTAAAGCAGAGTTTCTCCAAATGCTCAGAACTCATTCCCCACTCAGGTAAGTAAAACCAGCTGTGCTTCAACCTGCCCCTGTGCTGTCTCCTCTGTGGTGGCCAGAATTCAAGAGGGTCCAAACCAGCAGAGACTTCAGGCACATGACATGTACTGAAGGCCTTACTGAACTCGGGCTGCTACTTGATAGGACTGCATGTAAGCCCACCCATGTCAAAAGGTGGTTTGGATCAAACATTCAATGCTTTTGTTTTCAAAACAGTGCAAGGTAATGAGCCTCCCTCCTTTTTTTTTTTTTTTTTTTTTTTAATTAAACATGCAAGGGCTTTTGTGACTGAAAGGCAAACCATGCTGATGACAAAGGACCAAAAGCTGGTATACTAAATGGCATGTTTCTGATATTGAATGGCACAGCCCTCATGCACTCCCAGAACTGATAAACTAATGGGTAAAGGAGGCAAAAGTGTGAACATCTGACATGTTGAGGACTGGAAAATCCTCAGGGGAAACAAGAAGACACTTGGCTGCTCAGAAGCAAGCATGTTTATATAATCCACTAGGGTGGTTTGTATGATGGATCAATCTAACAGTCAGGAAATCCTGGAATATGTGAAGCCACGCAAACAGAGAATGATTGCTTTACATTAGTACCTGGCACAGAGAACTCTGCAAAGAACTGCAGACTGTAGTCTGTGGTGGAAGTCAGCCTCGTGATAAGGAATGTCTTCTCAGAACCATGATTGTGTCACGGACGCTGGATTAAGTTTCTAATATGTAGCTGACCCTCTGCTCAGCCCTCCTCCTCTCTCTTTACATCAATCCATAAATCAATCCATAAAAGGAAAGGAAAGAGAAATTCTGGAGTGCAGAGATGATTACATGTGATCAGCTTGGCATTACCTAGGTTGCTGCACAAAACACCACTCAAAGCCTCTAAGGACATTTACTTGCACTTGGCTATGTATTAATCTTTTCCCTCTGCAGGACTCCAGATAAATTATTTAGCAGATACCATCATGGATGCGGGATTATTAAAAAACACAGCTGTCCAGGAACTTCCTGCACCAGGAACATATTATTTCTCAGGTAATATCTTCAAGGTTTTTAACAAGCAAAATAAGTAGCTCTATCATACATCATGACGTAGGTTACGACGACAGCATTTCTGAGGATACATCAACTAAATAAACAGTCTAAGATATTTTTGCTAAGGCAGATTACAGTAATTTTTTTTACCACTGTACAATGCCTCCATTGCCTGTACATACACAGTGACAAGCACCTGCATACAGAAAGGCAGCTGTCCATCAACATGATGGCACCCGTGAGAGTCTTGCAAGAATCATAACCATACTTCCACATGCTTATGACCAGTTTAGTAGAAAAGTCACATTGATTTAATGTAGCAGGTAACTTATTTCCCTCGTATTGGGATGTAATGAAATTCATCCTCATAGCATGGCCTTTGCTAAATAGGTTTCTAATTAAGGCTGAAAGGAAAAGAGAATTTCCTAATTAATGAGAATTTTTGACATATCTTTAAAAAAAAAAAGTCTTCTGGACTCAGATAGAAACCTCAAAACACAAACAAAAACCCTACCTTGGAATCTGACAAATAATAAAACCCCACAAAATCATAAAGCAAATTGCTGGAAAGCTTTTGGACTACACAAAGGCATTTTATTTCAGTTGCATCGAAACAGGTTATTCTATTTTTGCCTCCACATTTTTTTAAACCCCTTTTACTCTAACTGAACTTCCACTTTTTAAATAAAAAGCTGCTTTGACTCAGAAGCCATGTTTTTCATTCATTTTGCAAATGCTGAATATGGATGCCTGAATTCTGAAAATTAGTAATCCTTTTTTTCCCTTTCTAGATTGTTGAACTCATTTAAATTAACCTCTCTGTCCCAAATAGCTCCAGATTTCCAGAAACCTCTACGGTGATGGTACTGGGACTACTTGACAAATAATCTGACAAGCTCAGGCATGTTTAGGAATGCTTTCTTACTAATTTAAGTAGAGCTTGTCAAAAATCCATGAACAATAGATGTATACAAGCGTAAATGCTGAGATGCACAATGTTGAGCACTTATCTGTGAATAAATTGAACACTATTAAGCCACTGCCAGTCTGAAAATTAAATATGGAATGCCTGCATATTTTGCAAAAGCTTAAGACACTAACAAATTTAAAGAACCATTGCTCAAAAGCTATTATTTTCAGAATGCTCATTAATCAAATAGTTTGGGAGCTGGACAGCTTGCGTCTCTGGCTAAGATCACATTGTAGACATTTCTGCTTGGCAACGCTTGGCCATTTATTTTCCTTTGTACTTGATTTTTGAGCATGCTGCCCAGTTTCCACGTCTAAATCCAAGTTAAGGTGACAAATTCTGTTTTTTCCCTTGGTCTGTTACACATCCTTCTATTGGTTCTTTTTTTGTCAGGTTTGCATATATTTTTGCCCTCAAGCTCCTGAAAAGTGCAGGAATCACAGAGACCACAGCACCTTTCAAGTCCCTTACCTGTCCAGCAAACCGGACAGTGCAGGTTAGGGTCGTAAAGATGCTGTACTGTTTCTGTAACTGCAGTGAGGTTTTCTCTGGCAACTCTTCCCAGCATAAGCAGTGAAGGAAGCTTTCATTAAAAATGCAGAAATAACCAGGACTGTCTTGAAACAAACTGCAAGTTGTTTTGCACCTATTCAGGTGTCAGCCTGCAATTCTTCTTTAGGAAAGAACACTTCATTATTGGCAATACACCTGTCATGGACCTGACACAATTCTAACTTTCTTTTAATTTTAACAGTAAGTTTTGTGCTGCTGTGTGGTTTTTCAGCTCCTTTGAGTTCTGCCTGCTAAGAAATTAGTGTGTGTGGTTCAGCTTTCTTTCCTCCTCCTCACTGTGACCTTTTGCAGCAGTGTCTGAGTCCATATTATCTGCCACCTCTTCACTTCACATCAGACTTCTCAGATACTTCTTCTCATTACAAAAGAAAAGTGATTGGTTGGAGATGCTGCTGTGGAATAACCGGCATGTTCTGCAAGTTTTGTGTGATAGAAACTCAAGAGGGGAATATTGCTCTCAGAGGTTTACTTAGATCAAGGAGCAGGGTGATGTATTTGTCAGGCCTTGGGGAAAAAAGATCATATTGCTGAATATTAGATGAAAGATCTCTAGACTGATGAGAAATGTTATATATGGCATGTCTTGCTTCCTTCACTCCTACAGATTCCTTATGCCACTAAGAAACTGCTGGGTTTTTGCTAACAGCTGAAGCGTTCATTTGGAGCTGAAATGAGGGAAAATAAAGCCAGTGTAACATAGCAGTGTGCTCTTGAAATGGAAATTCTGTAGAAAGCATATATAAAAACACGTTTTTAAAAGGGTTCAACCTCAAGAGATTCATGAAGAGCCTGCAGAGGTAGATACTGACATTGTTCTGAAGTGCTAATGTAAAATGGGGGGGGCGGTGTTTTTCCATGGGGATTAATAGTTGGCATAGCAAACATTGCTTTTCTTGTCACATGTAAAAGGATGTGAGGAGGCTAGAACCTCACTAAACGGACAGGTGGATACTGCCCTCCAGCACCCATCCCAGGCTATTGGCAGCAGCTCAAGACAGTATGAAACCAAGGCACTGGTTTGACAACACTGCAAACAGACACCTTTCTCCCATGTGGTCTAGTGCGCCAAGGAAACCTTGGCAAAAAAATTTAGAGCTTAGGGCCAGCCTGAAAGCAGTGGCTTTCAGCTGATCCTAAATAGCAATGTTAGCATTGATTCATGCTGAATAGTGAGTTACAGGCCTCATTTTTCTACAGCTTGTGACCGAGCATGACATAAATTAGACTTGAATCCACTCAGTCTACTTACTTTGCCTACTGTTTTTATCAGGCTGCTTGCCTCTGGCCTTCCCTCACTGTGTTACTGCCATGCATATGTTGGTCAGCTTTCATTTAGACTTTTAAGGAAGCTATGTTGTTCAAGTTGTGTGGAGGCTCTCATGGTTACTTAGAAACCCTTGGCAGTGGGAGTCATTTCTTCCACAGCCCTAGCATTTTGGTGTCTACTGGAAGAAATAAAAGAGCAGCTGCTGGTGTGCAGAGACCAATGTGCTATGAGCAGGTTAGATCATCTCATTAGGACTGGAGGCTCAAAAGCAGACACTCTGAATTAAAATGAAAAGCTGATTTATCCACATGATGGGCTCAGATGATTCAACCTAAATTTGAAGATGTGAATTATTACAGTTATAACACTGCTGTCCTTTAATAAAACAAAAGATATGTATGACTTGTAATACCTTTGACTGAAAACATCAAAAGAACATTTGAATAGCACGAGATCTGTAGTGTTGCTCTGGTGTTCTATAGTGTACCATATTGTTGCAGCAGAAGATAAGAAGTTAGGGGAGACAAGCTGGGAGAACTTTTTTCTACAGTCTTTCTTACTTTTAATTATATCAGTTTCTTCTCTGTTTCCTATGCATCTTGGCTATGTTCCACATCAAATGCTAATCATTGTTGGCTTTAAATTAACTTTATGATACCAGTGTGGACTAAATTACTGAAGGATTTTCAGGTTTATTGGTCTTGACTTATTAATGCATCATGATGAGGCTGACTCTTCACTCCCTTAGAGGGTGTATCTTTCAATTTAGAAGTGCAGCCAAAGCCAAGCAGGGACTCAAAAGTGTTGATACAGTTTATTTTAAGAAGACAGATACTTTTATGGACCGTGTAGAGTATCACAGGGAGGGACTGAACAATAGCACAGATGATTGTTAATTCCTAATCCAGTTCCAGTTGGATGTGCCCATGATAGACACCAAGCTAATCATTTGTCCCCATCTGTTGCACAGAAGGGCTAGTCCCCTCGCAACATGGTTCTTCTCTTCTTCAAAGTTTTATTACGTTGGTAAGCTGATGTCAGATCATTTTGTCTTTGTCATTTTCTGTCACAATTTTCCATAGTGGAGATTAAAGATGTTGTTCTGGGCCCTCACTTGCATCTCCATTTTCTTTGGGACTTGTTTTGTTTACTCACACATATGTAATCCACAGGCAAGTAGCCCCATCTTCTTAAGTTTATCCTTATTTTTCCTGAACTTCTCAAAATCTGAAGGTCCTGATTCATCCATTTTCTTGCTTTGAGAGGTTAGCAACATACAGACTCTTCAGGGCAGCTCATGCTATTGGGCAAGACCCTTCATCCATGCATAGGCTACTAAGTTCAATGCAAGTCTCTGACCTTCTTAAGAGTACTTGTTAGGAAATTATCCAAACATCAGTTCTGCCAAAGCAGAAAATCAATTGGTGTTGGTGATTGTAGGAATATCTGATTACAAAGTCCCCCTGAAATCACTTTCTGGCAAGACATGTGTTTTTCAGCTGACACCTGAGATATGCTCTCACAATCAGGTGAAGAGGCTGTTGCTGGGGACCAACAAAACTGGTGTGTTGCCAATATGCTCATGTGACCTGAGGCATCAATGCCACCAGCTGATTATTTTGGCTGAGAAAGAAACAGTCTTGTGCTGTGAATTTTACTCTACTGCCATCACCAGCAAACCAGTGAAAATACTTCAGCTGGCACAGTTAACATCTTCCTTCAAGCAGTTCTTAGATAAGGATGGCTCTCTGCAGCTGGAAGAATTGCAAGTTTTCCCCCATGCAATGACGGTCACCTCACAGATGATGGAACAACCAGCCCCTGGCACGCCACTAGGCTGGTACCTTTGTTCAGGACAATCACTATAGTACATGGCATTGTCAGTGATGGCCAATACTGGGCTTGAAAGAGCGATCTGGTTGTGACATATAGTCCAACTCACCCAGTCAACACTGCTATATAGCCATGGGTAGGGAGGCACATATTCCTGGCACAGGGATGGACATTTGAGAAGTAGCTACTGTGTTTCACTAACATGTCTGGTGGTAGAGGCTGCTCAGGTTTATCCTCTAAAACACCCCCCCTTACATAGCAGAGATGGTTGTCAGCTGCTGCAGTTGGAACAGATACACAACAGACACAGATGTTCTGTGTGCATTTACCACATTAAAATCTGTATCAAAGTTCTGGAAGCTGTCTCTGATTTTGGAAAGCATTAACCATGTGTTACTCTTCAGGAACAGAGCACTGCAAAACACCTTGTCAGGCACAGTCCTCTTTTTTTATAACAGTGCTTTTTAGCTTAGAAGGCAATGTTGTTAAGACATACATTGACTTACCTTAGATATCCGTTTGCAAGACACATACCAAATTTGCTGTACATCACTACTGTTATTCTTATGCAGGTATCAAACCTACAAGCCATGAGGAACACACTGGTACATTTTTTTTCATCTGCTGATTCATGCTGTACAATGCTGAGTGACGCACGATCCCTCTCTGCGCAGAAATTTTCACCTGGCCAGTGTTCACCTCCCTACCCCAGCCACAGCTGAGAGACACAACCCAGAGCAGGGGACATGGGGATACTGGATGAAGTCTGCATGATCAGAAGTCTAATGCTGTTCTTTTCCAGATAGTATCTGAGTTGCAGAATCCCCGGCTAGTTTTTCGTTACTTATTTGTGCAGAACTACTCTTCTGCCCACATTACCTCTGTATACGCAACACAAGATTCGAACTTCTGCCTATTTCTTCTTAGGCCTTTCTCTGTTGGATGCTCCTTCTTTTACTCCACTGTCTTCGCTCCAGCCCTACCAGACTGCATATTTATGCTCACAATTGCACCATCACTGTGGATCACTCTCATTTTGTTTTGTTTATAAATATCACTTCTCTCCAGCATGGATACATGCTCTGATATTTCTCTTCCTGGTATTGACAACGTCCATCGTGACACAGAAATTTGCCATGGAGCAAAACTCTTCTAAAGTCTTTATTTTCAGGAAGATGTTAAATCTCTTCATCATAAAGCATGGACACAAAGTTGCTCACTGAACCACATCTTCCAAAAATGGATTCTGTCAAACCAGGGCTCACAAAGCTTCAAAATACGCTTGGCAAGTGTTGTTCAAAAAATCAGTTCTCCTCTTACTAGACTAGCATCCATTAACAAAGCTATGCCAATACCATGAAATATTTTGGGGGTAACACAACTATTTTATGTCTAGCCTTGATTTCTGGTTTCAGTGAGGTATCACTGGGTGAGAAAGCCAGATGAAAGAAAACAAGCAGTAGGAGCTGCTCCCCCTAGCCCCTGTCCTGCACTGAACCGTTTCTCCCTTATTTTGTGCCTCATAAACCAAGGAAACTAGAAAATGTCATTTATGCACCTACTTTGTATTCTGGGGGTATCCTTGCTCCAAATCCAAAGGCTGGGAACATTTTGTCACTGGAAAAGAATTAAAAAAAAGAAGAGTTCCCACAGAGAAATGCATTTTGTTACAATAAACATTTATTCTTCTGTAAGCATTCATCAAAAATGCAAAGCAGCACAACAGTACAGAAATGGCTTTTAGGTCAAGAGTGTTACATGGCATACTGGAAGGGTATTGGATTAGAGAAGGAGGGGTGTGTGCTGACCAGATGGAGGAGTGATATGGGAGATTTTTCAGGTGAACCCCTAGTATTTTGGGGAAGTTAAAATCATTTGGAGAATACCGAGGGATCAAGACATCTTGCACTTCTCCCACAAATGCAATAAGAAGTCTGTATTACCTGCTCTTTTGCGCTACCTGGCTGCAGCATGAGGGTGAGTTATCTTAACAGCCTGTAACAACATTTATTTCATATAAATATGGATGTGCTCCCCCAGCTCAGAAAATGGGTGTAGTGAAGAGATGACTCTGTAATTAAAAGTGTTTGCAAATTTGGGTTCTTACAGTTGTCCAGGTGCAAAAGAGACTTCCTAAAATATATGAAAGGGGCAATTTCACGCCCCCAAACCTGCAGGTTCTGTAAAGCTTTCCACCTGCATCTTTAGTAGTTCCACTAAAACATGAGATTATGTTAATTAGGCAGAGGTTGACTGATAAGCTAGCAAATGCTGTGGCATGGTCAGTTTGCTTTCAAACACTACAGTGAGGTTGTTCTACCCCAGTTAGATCTGTAGAGACAAAATTTCCTGATTCAGAGAACCTGGAAACTTCAAGGCTGTTAACACCCTTTCAGAAATGCAATAATGTCTCACACAGCCCACGTGCTGTCAAGCTGCCTCTTCCCAGATGGCAAAGTGGAAAACAACAAGCTGTAAGGAATGTCTCGTCCCTGAGTCAGCAAAGCACTTGATCACACACTTGATGTTAACAGTTCACCCAAACATATGCTTAACTCTAAACACATCCTGAAGCCCCACTGAAGTCACTGAACTGTACTCCAGTGCTCTGATGAATCAAACCCCTCATAGGTTTATCCCATTCTGCTTACAAGGTTTCAGGGCCCTTGGAAAAGTTGAGTTCCTACTACCATTATTGGCACTTTCAAAAATTTGCAAGAGAGGCCAGCAGCTTCAATTGTCTTTGTGTGGTTCAAGACATTGCCACTCCAAGTACCAACTGAATATTCACTTCCCAGACATACTCAAGAAAGATAATAGCACCCATTAAAGCTGCTGGGCTATTCTGTTTGGCATAGGCTGTGAAAGGCACCATGATATTTCTGATACAAGCTAAAGAAAAATGGAAGGGTTTAGAAGAAAGCAGAAATAAACTCCTCCCCCTCCCCCCCCCAAAGTCAGAGTAACCATGAGGTACAGAAATATTCACCAGCTCATTGGGAAACAGTGATGACTGTCATCTGACGGTTTAGCTCTCACAATTGTCGTTCTGCTACGAAATGTAGTTGCTGCATAAATCTTGGGAGCACAATTCTGTGTACCATATGTTACACCGTGTGACAATGGATCTTGGAAAGGAAGACTAACATAATTTGCATGGTAATGAAACATTTTTTCCAAGAGATGTCAGAAACGAAGTAGCTGCTGACATTTGATGCTAACCACCTGCTGATAGCCTTCTCTTTGATTAAACACTCCTGGAAGCGGGGAAGCCCTTATAAATAGATGCAGAGAATTCAGGCACACACTTAGAGGGCAAGAAATAAGAAGCCATTAGAAAAGAATCTGAGAAGAGAAAAAAATCTTGGTTTACATCAATGATTAAGCATGGTTGGATTAGAAAATCAAACCCTGTGGAGCTGCAAGTTAATTGATTTTGGGCAAGAGCAAACAAAGACTAAAAAAGAATTTTACTTCTGTAAAACATAAGTGTCTAAGTTCAATAAAGCAATCAAAAAAGCTGATGTTGGCAGCAATTACCTAACCTGGGAGATGCCTAAACCCATACAGTGCCTGCATTTGTACTGCAATGTTTCTCGAGTGTCAACAAGTGTAGGCACTCTCGTATCTGCAGCTCCATCTTCTGCTCTGCAGCAATTCAGAGACAGCGCTAAGTGATACCTCCAGCAGCCTGGATTCTCCTGGTGGCAAGACTCCCACACTCCCAGTCACACAGTGGCACAGCCCCCACTGTTATGCTGCACCCAGAATACCTTACCACCACAGTCAGGACACCTGTCTTTATGTCTGAATCTCCTACATCTCCTTTTTGGGCAAGTGCTAGTTACTGCTACCATTGCCTTGTGAAAGAGTAAAGCTTGATCATGTACACCCTCAAGATGGGATTCCACGTGGCTGCTTTTCAGAGGGAAGTGCATGGACTCTAGAGAGGAGGGGTATCCTGGGGTCTACTCCTGTGCTTAGTACTTTCTCTTGCCTCACTCAGAATAGCTTCACACTCTCCTTAGGAAGCTCCTCATTTTCCAAAATTTAGGTACATACCTCTGGTATTCTGATTCAAGCTGCTGGGACCAAGGAATTAACTTTCATGTGCTCCCAGAGCTTGATCTTTAAGGTAAGAAGGGAACTTTTTGATTATCACTCATGAAATCCCTTGCATAAAAAATGATAATCATGTTATTCCCTGACCACACCTCAAAATTTGTGGCTGACAGCTTTCAGAATAAAATAAAATTTTAATGTAAGCAATACTTTTCCTCCTATCACACAAAACAAGGTGTTTAGCTAATATAAAGGTCTCGCTCTTTAGTAATTTAATGGCTTAGTGATATTTTACAAAGTAACCCTCTCTAGCCTTCCCACCCGCCCCTCACTTTGTCATATGAGAAAAAACCCAGCAGCTGAGCCTGCTGCCCTCATTCTGCTTATCCTGCACTACTGAGACACAGCAGGGAAAAAGTGACCCAGAAGGGCAGCCAAGGACTCTCTTGCTTCCAGGACAATCCCTTATGGTATAGAGGTGTGACAGAGCTGCTCTACCAGACCCAGGGCTATCATGGCAGCTTGCAGCAGAAAGCAGAGCAACTTCCCAGCTTCTGGAAGCTATGTCAAGGATTAGGCCATCCAGGGACTGAAACTAGAGTCAGAAAATAAAAAGAAGGTTTCCTCCTGCCTCAAGGGTGAATTGCATGCATCAGAGACTCCAGCCCTGTTTCCTAACCTGGCATATCAGTAGGGGAGGGATCTGCTCTATGACTTTTCTTTTCTTCCTTTGTAATTTAAACTCACCCAAAAGAATAAAAGTGAGAACCAGTTTTCTTTTCCTTTGTGTTGCTTGCTCAGGCATTTGGGCTTCATTTATACCAGGAAATAGGCCTGGGACCCTAGCTGAAGCACTGGGACATGACTATAGACATGGTCTGTTAGCACTCTCCCTGGCATAGTGCTGGCTCCTGCCCACCAGCAGCCCCCAGAGACTTCCCAGGGACAGAGCTGGGGACAGCTGTGCCTGAGACTGCTCCCAAATGGCATTTTGGGCATCACGAGTTTGTGCTGGGAGGAAGAAAGCTTAGATACAAGACATGGGCAGTGTCATGCCCTTGGCCTCAGGCCACATCAGGACCTTTGACTTGTTTTGTTTAAACCTAGCCAGAGAGTCCTTGCCTTGGCACATGCAGGGAAACTGCCTGCACTGTCCTGCTGGAGACAGATTGCTAAAGGGACAGGAGAGAAACACAGAAGTGGAAAAACAATCCGGTTCTATAAAACCTGAAATTTACAAAATCAAATAAGAAAAAATGGATTGTGGCTTGGCAGAATCTTTACAAAATTACTCTGTCACGTCTACTTCACATTTTATATTGTTCTTTGTTTTATGTAGGTTCCCTTGAAAATTAAAACTTGGCATAATTTTCAAAAAGCTGAAGTACTTGACATGAAGATCAAAAAAGCAAAAAGAATCGGACTTTGACTTTATACCTGGTTATATAAGGGCCATGAGTAGTCATGCAAACATAGATATATATGGCTTCTGGTACTTTTTCCAGTCAAACAGGCATATATTACTGAAAGATACCAAAGACTGAGCAGATCTAGGTTATACCCTAAAGGTTAAATCAGGGAGAGGGTTCAGGTTCAGTGTTCATAGTGGTAAATGTAAATTAATGCACACAGAAAGGACTTGTCAGGACTCCAAGACCGCAGTCTTCTGAACAGAAATACAACCAGTTAGAGAAAAGTCCCTCACTAACCTCAACTATAACATAATGCATAGCAGAAAATAAATTCTGAAAATATCCTATATTATCCTTTTGGAACATTGCTTAGTTTTAGTCACCCATCCTTCAAGCTATCTAGAGAAAACAGCGAAGCACAATGACAAATCAATACATTAATAGGGGCAGAGAGGAGAGAGATTTCAGTGAGCTGTACTGCACAGACAGGGAAAGAGATGAATAGAGGAAATAGTAAGGTTTTGTAAATTAGTAAAAGTGATACAGATAATGATACCTTTTTCTGTTTCACTAAGAAGCCTAGTGTTACTGGAAGGTAAGAAATATGTTTATAATAAAGACAAGGAGACAAAATAAAGAACATTTCAAAATCTTGTCTCGTTAACCACTGGTGCCCTCTGACATGTAGCGTCATTGAAACCTGGAGTTCAGCTTTATTCTGAGAAGGATTTGCTATTCCTAGTAACAAGGAGGAGAACTCAGATAAAACTATTCCACTGTGTGAAGTTAATTAGTCAGACATTAGAGAGTCTTTTGCAACTTCCTCTGAAGCTGCTGGCATAGACGATGCTGGACATAGACCTAGATATTCACCAGTGTGGCAATACCTGTATTCAGAAAGGAAAACAAGAGCTGCCAGGACTATGTTCTCTGAAAATTAGTTCCTTTTTAAAATCTAAATGGAGAATCTAAGTTCTTAATTGTGTGGAGTAAATGTAGGGGGAAAAAAGGCCTAAGTCATTCCATATGCCATTTATTCATTCTGAAAGATGAACTTCTAGCTAGCCACTTACACAGGTTGTTTGGGACTCATTTTACCCGTGCTCATGAAAGCTACAGATGTGCTTACCTTTAAGATCCTGAAGTCAATGCAGCAATTTGTATGGATGCTACTGAACTGACCTTGGAGAGCCTCAGCATGAAAACCTGCTCACTTTATGCTAGAGCAACATAGGAGCACTAGTGGTACTAATGATGCAGTGAATGGGGGGAAAAGAAAGAAACATGGAGTGGGGAGAAAGAAACACTAAGAACCCATTTTTAGTTTCAAATGACCAAGAATCTTAAATTTACGGCTCTTTGACATTCTTGCAAGGAACATACCTGACTAGAATCCCTGGATAGTAAGCTGTCGCTTGTAATTTTGGTTTTGGGTCAGATCAGAATTACCAGGGAGATATTTTTAAAGTACTATGCTGGACGCAGCAAAATCAATTACTGTGCCTTTCATTTTCAATTCCAGTCTTAAAAGAATAAACTGTGGATCTGCTCTGCTCTACATACTCTTCCCATGATGAAATCAGATATTTTTCCTCTGTTAGAAAGAAATTTCAAATTGCCAAAATAAAAGGGGAGTGTCTGTTACACATGTAATTGAGAAAAGTGTGAATGTGAGGAGGGGGAGAAGGAAGGGGAGGGGGCATGGGAAGAGGGAGAGAAGAGAGAGGAAAGGGGAAAGGAAAAGAAAAAGGAGAAAACAGCAAATGGCACAAACAAAATAGAGTCATCTCTAAACTCAATTAAAATTGTAATCTTTCATGTTCAGGGAGTGAACTGGAAGAATATGAGCTGAATTAAGTGTTTCTTTTCTAAAGCATATGAATGAATCATGTTCCTGAGTGTATTATTTAGTACTTATCTGAGAAGGGCTTGATGCCAGTAAATTCTGAATCATAACAGCTTACAGGGATTAGCAGCAGTTCCAAAGAAAATACAGAAATCATTTGAAATATTTAAGCATTTTCAGTTCCTGCTTTGCAAGCAGAGCTAGGTAAATAAAGGATATGATCTGTATGATTGAATAGGGCTACATAAAACCGTTTAAGCAGAAGGGACCAGAGCCCATCCGCTTCACCCTTTGCAGTCTTACACAGCCACCTGTGCTCCTCCAGGATGGGCCAGGGGTAGAGCCAGGCTGTGGTCCAGCTCTTAGCCTGCCCCAGTCAGAGTCAGAAAGACGGCAAGAGTTCAGCAGCAGCAGTGTTTTCTCCCCCTAATCTGTATTCTTCTCTGGGGAACCGCTACGCTGTCACCACATATTCACTGTGTGGTTATGCCTTGTTCGATACAACCACATCTCTGCTTTTGCCAGGTTACTGCGTGTTTAATCAAACTTGCACTGTACGTAACAAGGCTTGGCATCCAGTCCATAATGCACAATGATTTTTAACAGAGCAGCAAGAATGAACTGATTATCATACATCTCGGTCACAAAAGAGAGCTGGGAGCATGCAAATCAATGGTAAATCACTGCAACAGCTACATTGTTTGGTCTGTCACAAACAAAGATGCTACACAATTGTGCGAAATCCTGACATTAAAATTCACTTGCTATCTTTAATTACAGCTCTTAGTCACCTTAGGGGAGCTGGAATCTGCTGAATACTGAGAAAGAGATACTGTCATGTAATTGGGTTTCAAGAATATGAGGGAATGCCTGTCTCACCTGCAAGGGAAATAGTTAATGAAGCAGGGGAATACAAATTCCCTGAAGCTAATCACCGAAAGGCATCAACTCATGAAATAACTAACAAAGCCAAATCCAGGCACAATGGATTTAAACTTCCCCTTGTTAACATTAAAAGAATTGCAAAAGAAGCTCTGCAGGGTAAAAATATCAAGTGAACTCAGAAATTCCTAGACTGGGGAAAAGTAAATACCCACAGAAAAAAAAAGTCATCAGAGCTTGAGGGAGGAGTGGGTTAAGCAAAATGAAATGGCAGTGAGATATATCACTTGCTAGAAGGATAGCCTAATAAAATGGCATACTCAGGAAGGTGAGACAAAATGTCAAACTTCCCTGCAAGATGACAAATAAATTGCAATGACCCAATTTATACCTACATGAATGACCCAATTTAGTAAAATATATCTTGAAAAAGAAATGAGACTTTATAACTGGGAATAAACTAGGGAAGGGGATGCTGCAAGAGGCTACAGCAAGTTATATTTAACTTCTCAAACCAGGCAGTTTCCAGACAGTCCTATGTATTTTAAGAGGTTGCACATATGTCCCTGTACCTTCCAAAACCTTAACTCTATAGCGAATTGGCATATCTGTGGGATCATATATGGAAAACTGTACCATCACAGAAAAGGTCATTCTAACACAGACTGCAATCTCAGATGTTTAAAACTTGACACTGCAGGCAGCAGGCTGAATTCCATCACATAAGGTGCAGATCGTGAAGAACCCCAAACCGAACAGTGGTGGGGCCCTGCCCTCTTTAAACACAAGTGTGGTTTTCAAGTTTCAGGGTGTACTGCACTAAGCAACCACAAGAACAAAAGCTTTGCTACATATGCACATAACTGTCCTTTTTTACAAATTACAGTGGAAAGGGTTGGTCAGAGACCGTCCTCTGGAACAATTTTCTATCAGAAAATATCTATCTATAAGGAGTGTGCTGGGAAGAGAGGGATACAGGACTGCATTGGCATGTGTATGCAGGGAGGTGCTGGGAGAGGAATTTCTCATCAAATGCTCTCAAGATACAAATGAGCTTTCTAGGATGAGCAGGATAAAACTGTTATAGAGATTATATTGTGATTTAATGTGACCAAATGAGCTGTTGATGTAATTTTACCAAAATCAAAATGACATTAAGTCAAAATGAAGAACACTATCAAAACAAGTTAGAGCAAAATTGCAAGTGAAATATACTGATGACTAAACATTCAGCTAGGCATCACTGAATATGGAGGAGGAAATGGGCTACTACCGTCTGTTCATCTGCTGATTTGGAATCACTGATCAAGGTTAATTTCACAATAATTTGGAGGGGATAGTAAGATAGTAAATGGAACCTAATTCACAAGAATTGCCTAGCTTTAACTGAGAGAAATTTGACCCACAAACATCCTGGTAAGGTCAACTCAGGCAAAAGGTGTCCACTTTCTGTAAAGGAGGAAACTTGCATGAGAAGATTTAGAACATGGTGTTCATTTACCCCACAGATGGGTTTCCAAATGGGAATAATTTGCTTCTCAGCGATATGCTAATATAATGGAGTGGATGACTAGAATAGTTATATCCTTAACAATGCAAGGAGGAAATTCACACTTCTGAAATTGTGGAAATGTTTGCGTTGACTAAAGAGGTACCAGATCATTATCAGATGGCATCAGTGAAAATGGCAAGATAAATTGCTATCGCCTTTATTTATGCTTATTTACTTATTAATACTTATTTATTTACACAGATGCCTAGTCTCTACAGCAGTAGGTGGTGTGCAATTTCACATAAAGTTTGTAGGGTTTTATACTTCAAGTCATTCTCTTCAGAAAGAAATGCTGACAGAGAAATCCCAACGGTACCAGTCTGCACAGTCCTGGAGAAGTGTCAACTATTGCACAGAACAAAGCTCTTCCTCAGAGGAGATTTCAAGCTGAATTGAGAAATGGTAAAAGCCGCATAGAAAAGCCATGCAGAAGGTTCAGATTTTGATGTATCTATGAGCTGACAGAATGCAGCAGAGGTCTCTGAAAAGCACGTGGAGGAAGCAGTGGTTTTGCTAAGAAACTTGGAAGGGACTGCTCGTGACTGATACGCTGACATAGGAACTGAGTTCCTGGAAGAAGAGGCAGTGTAAAGAAGACACAAAGATGAAAACTTGGTAAGGGAAAAGGCAGAGCTGTAAGAATTGACAGTATCTGCCCAGATAAAGGGCCTGCAGTTATATACATACATATACACATATATATACAGATCTATACACACACACACACATATATATGTATGTATGTACATATGCAAAAGAAACTGTTACGAAGTCACCTTCCCAACACAGTTGCTGTACTAGACTAGTTCTTCTGTACTGATTCTTGGGATAAAAAGTGGTGATTGTAGAAACCCCTGTGTGGCAGCAGTCTGCAAATATAGGTTCTGCAAAGGCAAATGCTAAATATGTGTATGTATATATTATGTGATTGTGCCAGCTTAGGTCCTCAACAGTTAAATCCAAGGATTTTGAATCCAGTTTGGTGACTAAAAGTACTAGCAATCCCTTTTTCCCAGTGCAGTTCTAGTCCTGGGTTATCCAAACACTTCAGAATATGTTTAGCCACAGCTGAGCTTGTTGATAAACATAAGCTACAAGTTTTTCTGTATAGGTTACTGTTTTTCTATTTTTCTTCTGTTTTATGTCTATGCAAATTTGGTCCTATTAAAGCACTAAATAAAAAGATTCTTGTCTTTTCCCCCATGGTTTTTAAACTTGTTTAGATATGCTAATCAGCTTTTTTGCTTAACAGCCTCCAGAAAGGTTGTTTCTGTAATTAAAGTGATAGAGATGCTTAATAATTAAGCATATTTTTATTTATTGATCTGCATGGGTAGGTTAAATTTTAACATCTATAGGTCTATGTAGGGATTTCATGAAATATTTAATGTCACATATAGTGCCAGTTATTCTAGGCATCATTCTTTCGCCCCAGTTTTAATGAACTACTATTATACTACTATCTCAACCAAAGCAAGTTTCTGCTTTTCTCCTTGTGTCTGGCAAAATTACCTCAAGGTATTTAATTCAGATCCCTCCAGCCAAGGTAACTCTCTCAGTCTTCATCCACAAACCCAGACATAGCTTCAGGATGAATGACCTGTTAAGTAATTCTTGGGGATGAGGCTCTGATTAATAAAGCAGACTGCAAGGTGTAAACTCTGGGACCTCTTTTCCACGTAAAGCCTCAATCCAAACCACAGCATTTAAGTACATACTGATCTTTGTATTTGGGACCAATCGCACTGATTTATATATGACTTCCATAACAGGTACTGCATTATACATACCTTGTCCTCTTTCTCCTCCCTAACTGCCCTCTGCTGGGTACCTCAGGAAATGTGTTTCTGGGACAGATGGACCTTTCATTTGACTTACTTTTTTCCCTTCTTAGAAAGGGGTGTGCTGGACTAGGAACCCTGGTCTTTTCATTTTCTCCTTTCATTTTTTCCCTTCTTAATTTTCAAGTGCACTTTATTGCATGACGGAAGGAAGGCTTTATATACGGTTTTCAATCAGAGTGAATGCACTCGCTCAGGCCTAAAATACTGAAGAAGAAATAAAGAGGAATTTTTGCCTCTAGTCAGCTACTGCTGCAATTCATTGTTTGCAGAAGCTAATGTTGAAACTCAGACTGACTTCAGGACTTTCATCTCTTTTGTGGAATGGGGCCCAGTTTTTAAATTTTCCCTCTTAAGTATTTTACAGAGCTCTACACATAAATAATTTCTGCATTTTGCAGGAAGAATGTACTCTTTGCTCATTAGTGGCCTTTGGGGAGGTTGCTAGACAAGTGTGTTTTACACAAGCAGTTTATTTGTTAATATATGATCTCAGTGTGAATGTCAGTTTTAAGGAGCTACTTGAGTATTTAGAGTTAAGGAGGCTATTTGCCTAAATGAAAAAGGACATTAGTGTCAGGAAACAGAATTTATCTTCTGTGTGTTTCAAGGGCTCTTGGAAATAAAAAAAATTCTGCAGTATCTTTAAGAGTGAATAAACAGACATAGAGATTTAAAATAATTAAGAACTAATTTTTGAAACAGATTTTGAATACAAATAAAATGAAGACCAATTTTATGACATCGTTTTACAAAACTATGTGGTCAAACACATGGAATCATGAGTTAAGTGCGTAGATCACAACAGGGATGGCCCATCAAGAATGGGAAGTTCCACAAATATCCAATGCAACAAATGCTTAGAAGTATTTGATAAAATACATCTAACCTTTGCCTTTTTCAAGGTGTGAGTATTGATTTGACCACACAAAAGCTGATTCTCATACGTTTGTGAGCACTTTTTATTAACCCAGTGAAGAACTCTGAATGTATGCACAAATATAAAACTATGTGTAAAAATTAATCATAAAGATCATCCAGGTATATGGGAGGCACTGAACATTTGGGTGTGGGGCGAACAATTAACAATAAAGTTCAAATTCAGTAAAACTCTTAACTCCGTCTTAGTGCCATCTATATTTTGCATAATACTTCAGTGTTTGCTTGAGTCAGACTGAATTCAATGGGATTAGGTAATAAGCTTTAGTGTCTTGCTGAATCAGAACAGAGGTTTTAATGCAAAGATAAATATTTAATGTAATATAATGAGATTCTTAATAAGCAGAAGAGAAAGGAAAGCTACTAACTGCAGAAATCAGGTTTCAAATTGAGGAACAGATTTGCAAGCCCTGCCATGGGCTTCACTCACAATATCATCATTAAAACCTGTAATAATGTAAGATCATTTAGGAATCATCTCAGCCTTTAGCATTGTGTGCATGTAACAGCATTTGTCCTTACAAGCAAGCTATTTGCAGTCCCATTTCAGCCCCTTTTTTCCTTTGCCAGAGATAGCGATCACTGCAGAATGAAAGATGGGCTACACTCTTGGTTAGCTGGTTGTATTCCAGCATTGGTGAAACAAATCGTTAAGATCAAAGGACCAGCCATTTAAATAAACTGTGTGCACTGTTGTTATTGTGACTTATGGCTTTGCTCTGCAGAGAGGGAAGCTATAAAACAGCATAAAAGAGAAATCAATTTTTTTACTGCATGGTTAAGTGTTAACCATACCTATTATACATATGTACGTACATATAATACCTATATATTATATGCATACCTATATATTTACATGCACATGAGTAAAACTCTAGTTGTATATACATATACATATGTGTGTCTAGGTATATAGCTCTAGGTGCTTACATGAGAGATTCAAGCACACCTGCACCTCTCTTGGGAAAAGTACTGTTTTATCTATAGACACTAGTTTTCACAGATGTTTCCAGATTATAATAATGGAAACAGACTGGTCAATGTGCATGTATATGTGCTGAGAGCACATCCCAGTACTATTTGGGTGCTGGTTCTCGCCTACACAAGGCAGCTGGGTTGCACTGTGCGGCTCGCAGGCGCGGTCTCCCTGCCGTTATTCAGACGGTCCATCCTCCTGCAGAGCACAGGAGCTCCTCCCTGTCCACATGCCTCTGTTGCCTCTTGATGGGAGCCAGGATGTGTGGAGGGGAAGGGAGAAGAGGTAGGTCAGGTCATGACATGCAGTCAGGACATGGCCAGACCTTATGCTGGGACACAGAGGAAAGGACACGTTCCCTGATTCCCCAGTTTAGCCATAGGCTTCTCTGGCTTACAAAGCAGTGTTGTTCCATGCTGGGCAGCGGGCAGTTTTGTGATACAAATGAAAAGTATTTGGGGAACAGTTACTATGGAGAATAGGACACATTCAAAATTATTACTATATAACTTACAGAGTTTCATGGCTTTTATAAGATTCTGGTTCACAGGTCTGATATTTCAACTGATGAATGAGTTTGTCTTTCCTCATATCTGAGTATTCAACCAGCAAAGACATCTGCCATCTATCCTTTGAAAATAGCATTCTCCTGAAGGGTTCTCCACCAGGCTCCAAAACAAAAGGGTGGCCAAAACCATTGTTCAGAGTTGGTGAAGGCTAGAAGTCCTAAGCCAGCCATAGCGCACAGAGAGCTAGATATAACCTCATCTGCCTTAAGTACACTTGCTAACTCATTGTTCAAAACATGTGGAGGGAATATAAGCACATTTGGTAGTGATCAACTGATTTTTCAGGATCCTGGCTAGGCTGATATTGCTGGTCATCAGAAACCACTTGATTTGACTTCTGATCCACAGAACTCAATACTGAAATTACTGAGGTAAAGAATAAATATGGAATGATACAGAAGCAGGTCCTTTTAATATTAAACACTTTAGTGCCCAAAGATTTTTCATCATTTTCATCTGTTTCTCTATGCTACAAAAAGGTGGAGTAGACTTGCTCAATTTCAAGGTAAAATTATACCAGTGATATAGTTCTTAATATAAAAGAAAGCTTGTGAAAATATTTAAATGGAAATATATATTTCCCACTTATTGGTTCATGAGGTCATCTTTAAACATTCATGAGTCATTTATCTTAAAATAAATTCTTCTCCATGGAGCGGTCTGCTTTTTTTACCAAATATTTTCAATAATAAGTTTTTAATGTGTTTTCCCCTTTCCAGTATTTCTAACTATATTTTAGAGCCTAATTCCTTAAAACTAATGAATGTTTCTCCTTCCTTTACGATCCATTGCTACTCTTGCTTAGCCACTGATTATATCACACACAAACTTTATCTTCTCTCTTATGACAAATGTTGTTATAGCCTGAAACAATTCCACCATATAGATAAAGTATTAAGTCTTTTGTGCAGGTGAACTGCTCTTCCATTTCCCATACCATTATCAGATTGGCCTTTTCCTACAGGATTGCAGCATTTCTACAATCTGGATAATAATCAAAGCCTATTTCTCATTCTCTGAATATTGCTGAGGAAAGAATGAATCTTATTCTTTCACGCTTAACTACACAGAATGGCGCTATTCATTTAACTGTTTCAAGAATCTCTGAAACATACAGATAAATGGGCTTTTGGATCAGCAGGGATTATTCCACTGTATCAAGGGATGTGAGGCAGCACTTAATTTGGAGCCTTAATTACTTAGGGATACATTACGTTAGGCTGGTATGTACAGAAACCTAGATTATGAGAAGATTTGGCTTGATCGACAGAACTAACTAGAGTATATAAAAGAAAATTTTGCATTTTGAATGTAATCTCTCTATATTACTTGCCAATCCAATTCCTCCCAAATTACAAATAAATTTGAATGTTTCTAATTACAGAAGTATTTAAGTACTAGCCATAGGCTTCCCCTCCCCCCCCCCAATATAAAAAAAGCAGTCTTTTGGTATGTAAGTGTAGCAAACATACTTAGCATTCAACAGCTGTGCTATTGGAATGCGAATAGCATTGCAAACAACAGATTTTACTTTATTCCAATTACTCTTTCATTTGATGTAAATACATTAATCCTGAGACCCAAAGAAAACCACTCCATTTTCCTTGGTTTGGATTGAAATCAGCCAGTTCTGCCTATTTGAGATAATTGATGGGTACAAATTATAAAACCTCAGGTAAGAGCACTGCCATCTTTGTGATCTCATATTTTAATCTTACTAAAGAGATGCCCCTATGCAAATGATGACACTCTGGCTCTAAACGGCCCTTAGGTTCAGCAGGTCCCTCTCTTTTCACTTCTGGCTGATCTTAACCTGGAAACAGAAATCCTACTCCATTATTTGAAGCACAACTGGGCTCACTGGAGCAGTTACGGATCTGTGCCACATTTTGGATTTTTACTGAATTTGAAACTCTTTTTTTTAAATTGTATATACAGAAGATTTGCTTTATAGGTCGTATATGCTCATACGTCTCAAGGCTGCAACTAAACACAACAAGAACTCCTATATAGAGCCTGTAGATTACTTTGTGTGAAGGTTTGCACCTCCTAATTTCTCTTCTTCTTTAGAGAAATTACAAGTTTTCATTTCCAGGTCGTGGATTCAAAACATGCAAGTATAAAGAAAAGGTCCTCATTTGACATTTTGATCAGAAAGCACTGACCATGTTGAATCAACTTGCCCATGGGAATATATTTATAGTGTCACAACTTGAGAGCATGTACAGGTCAAACACATGCCAGAAAGGTGACATTTCCCTGGGAAAATAAATTCTGGCTTTTGTTCAGCCCTAGTCCATAGCTCTTACAATCTTAGTTGTGCTGATTAGCATCAATAGGCATTTTCTGCAGCACAATAGAACTGAATGATGCTGATGATTTCATTTAAAAAATGACTGGCCATTATTTTTTGTACTGATTGGAATATGCTATATTGAGAGAAGAATCCTGATTTGGGATTAATATCTCTGTACAGGAGGGACTGTGCCACTTAACTATTTCATTTTCTTAAAAAATACACCTTAAATGATAAAATAAAAAAATCTGTGTGCATAAACCAGCCCTTTTTATTCCTTTCCCAATTTTGAAGTATATTAATCCTCTGAATTATTGCTAGTAATTATTAAATTACTGGATAATCACTGAGGAATTATCAGCTCACTTACAATAAAATATTAATTTTCTCAGACTCATTGACTAAGTTTGACCATCAAATTCTTACAGAAATTGTATCAGGGCAGTATTTTCCTCATTCTTCTTTGAGAAGACATTTCATTACCATGCAAATGGAAATGCCTCTGAGCAGGCTAATTGGTATATGCGACACGTAACATGCAAACCACAGTATTAAGTCACTCCACAATTTATCCAGAAAGTATAATTCAAATTTGACTGGAAATACCATTGTTTTTTTGAGATCTGGTATTTACATATGGCGAAGTGGTGGGTGGATGCCTATTACATGTGCAAAGATTAGAAAGAATAATTGTGTAAGATACTATGCCTCACCAACAAAGAAAGAACATTTAAAGGAAATGCACTTGGTAATTAGATTAATAATGGACAATTAATTTGATAGAAGCAGGCAGCCTGTCTGAAAGCAATAGAAGTACATAATGTAATCAAAGCATATTTGGCCCAATTACTTGCATTTGTTTATTTATTTAAAGGCATGTTGTGTGCACATGTTATCATTATCTTTTAATATTTATTTTAGAAGAGACTGTAATATTCAACAGGCCAGGAGAACACTGAAAAAGACCACACATTTGCTTCGAAGAATAGGCACGGCCACTAAGCAGTTTAGGCAACTACAAATTCAGTTTCAAACACAACATCTCGGGAACGCTTTTCTGTAGGATGGGACAGAACCAGACTCCCAAGTGTATCAGAAAGGATGCTATCAGCATCTGCAAAACAGGCTTCCATTTTAACATATATGAAAAATCCACTCAAACGTGCAATTTTGGCATGTGAATACAAACCTGAAACTTAACACACATATCAGCCAAACAGCCAAGAACTGGGCCTTTCATTCCCATGAAGCTAATCTAATCCCACTGTCACTCTCAAAAGCGTGTTAAGGTAGACTAATCTTTCTGACATGTAGTCATTTCTCTTAAGTGACTAAACATGGAGCTACTGCAGCCGGCAGCAGGCAGTCATTGATTTCACACTGTGAAAACACTTTCTAAAGACAAGTCTGTTATCAAATGTGGTTATTTACCTGTCATAGTCTTGGCAAATCTCCCCAACAGCTACCAATGCTTTCAAGTACTCATTGGGTTGATAGGGGTGGATGTAGTGCAGTGAGCAGCTGTTTCTAGGATCACCATTTGATGCAGTGAAATCTATAGCTACCTGGAAAAGAAGAAAAGTCAATGTGTTGTGGAGCTCTTCTGGGCATAAGTATACCCACACCAACCATATATCTTTACTAGAAACAGTTTTCTGTAGAGACTGCAGCCTTAAATCGAAGGTCATTTTACAGTGTACTTCATCAAATTTGAATTAGGATAGTATTGATAAATATGTCTAAAAGTAAATGGCAGCTTATAAAATAAGAGATAGTAAAACTAAAATGGCATAATTAGGAAAAAAATGAACTGCATTATTATTCTATGTGGAAAATTATGTTCTAATACAAATGAATCAAATTAACTATCTCAAGGTTCTCATACTTAATTAAATTATTCCAGCTCAGGTGATGTTCAGGACATAAAAGCTTTGCAGCAAAAATGTCCCGAGAGAGTTAAAAGTTCTACTAAAACCATAAATTAAAACTCCAGTTAGGGACATTTCTTAACTATTTTAAACCTTACTGTGGCTGTAGTAATAGTAGTAGATACTGCCTGTCTGGCATTTTTTATCTTTAAAACATCTAAGCATTAAATAATTAACCCTCCCAATTTCATAGACGATAGCAAGCTTAAAGGTGAGCTTAAAGGTGAGGGTAAAAATAAAGCTTGAATCCTGCACAGATTTTTGTGTTGAAAAGGCTTAGAGAAGATTGTGGGAAGCATTCAATGCAAAAGCAAACATTAATGAATCCTCTTAAAATTAATTTCTCCCTTTTGAAATGCTCTTTGTACTTCTCACTGAAGATATACTCTGGCATGCATCTTCCTGTGATATGACTGTCATGGACCAGAAAGCCCTCTTCTGAATTTGTGATGCTGCTTTCTAGGAATTCCTAAAAGGAGCAACAAGAAACCCAAAGAGTCTCATAGAGGGAACAAAGCCATTTATAAACTTCCTTATGATTTTGTCCAAAGACCTGTTCCTCCAAAAAAACCCGTTATACCTGGATATTCAATAGACAAATGCACAGAGTTCAGTTTTCAGTTTTACAGTGCAGTTGACAGATAAGGGCCTTGCTGAAGGCTGCAAAAAGAACTCTGAAGTCCCAGCTTCCCTCTGCGAATGTGCAGCTTCCCAAGCTGGAGCCTCTGCTTGGCACAGGGAAGACTATTTTATGCAGCTATAAAATGAAAATGAACCATGACATTTTCATTCTCCCTCAAAAAAATGACACAGTCCTCCTGAAACTTATTTTTTGTTGCTAAAAACTAAAAGGCAAAAATCATACTGGGTCAACCCAACATGACTTTTCTCCACTGTTTCTGATTTTCCACCTCTAACTCTTAGCTGAAGAAAAATATTTTTCACAGGGCTCTAGTTAGCTTGGAAATCCCTTCGTTGCCTTGATCAACTATGAATCCCAGGCACCTCACCACATTTCAGTCAGGAGATATGAGCTTGATTTGGCTTGCAAATAAAGTAATCTTTCACCTCTGCTTCCCTACTCACTGTTCATGCACTGAAGCAGTGAATCTGTTTTCCACATAGATCTTTTTCCAAAAATGACAGCTTGATTTAACTTGAATATATCAATGGGAAACCTCTCATGTTCTCACTTGCATGCATGTATGTAACTGAGGAAGAAAGAAATGCCAGTGGTTTGTGAAACCTAAGGTAAATCCATAGATGCTTGTATGGATTAGCTTAGTTTTGGGACACTTATTTTTAAAAAAATCTTAGCCAAGTTGTCCGTATCTTCTTAAAAAGAGGTATATTTTCTCTGATATTAATTTAACCTTAATTTTTTGTTCTGATTATAGAAAGTGCAAAAATGTCACTGTATGACAGAGAAACAAAGGGCTTTCCTGTAAAATTGTTAAAAGTAGCTGTCTACTGATAATCTCAAAACAGATATTAACAAGACTCGAGTGACATATCAGACAGAACTGGACAAGTCTTCCTTTGTGGCTGTTAGCCACAGCTAAATGCTTTTTAACTGAAAACAAAAGCACAGTGTAGGAATAAGCAGTGGGTTTCATGAGCTTGGAAAAAAGTGTGTGGCTAGTGTTTGGGAAAGAAAAAAACCCTCTCCAGAACAAGCTTCCTTTTTGGAAATGGTCCTTGTAGTAGAGATCTGCTGATAAGCAAAAAATATCCTAATTTCCTATGATGAAGCCTTTATGAATATTTGTACTTGGATGCAGTGTGCTTGACTTTGATCGAAATCTCTGTTTGACTCCCAAGGGGAGGACTTTTAAGAAAAATGACCGCTCTTACTTGCCACAATTCCAAAATAACAGCACAGAGCTCTTCTCTTTTAGCATTACCCAGCAGTACCAAGGTCTTGTGCAAATACATAGGATAAGGATTTGTAAAACTAAGTTAACATATCACAGAAGTTAGGCTAATATCACAGCTGAGCTAATCTTGTGGGCAGCAAAGTAGAAATCTTTCTTACAGTGCATACATTTGATTGTTACCAGTGTATCTTTAAATGTATCAGTTCCAACGTACCAGTCATCTTCCCACAGCTAAATAAGAACATAACATAGCAATAACTACGCTCTTATTACTTTTTTTCCTCAGCCTTGTAAAAGGGTGATTTTCATTCCACTGAAGACATTCTACATAGCTTGGACCTCCTGCTAGATCTGTCAGCAACGAATCAGCCTGCCCAATACCGTGACCTGCCCAAGAGAGAATCTGTCCAATATATCTTTCTAGTGTAGTTCCTTTTATGCATGTTACACATCCTTTCTGCTGTATTTCCTAAAGTGATGAAAATGTCTTCTGACTACACACCCATTTGCATCGGCAACTTCTGAACACTTCTTCTGCAGCAGAGAACACTGTCTAATAAGAGATACAGGGTTTTGCAATAAGCAGTGCATAAAAATAGTGGACTGGAATCAGCACTATTGATCTCTATAGACAAAAGCTTCTTAATAAATGGTTTTAAAGTGAAGGAAGAGTTTACTTTTGTTTTTCAGAGACATTCTTTCTAACTACAAACTGTGTTCCTACAATAGATGTACAAAGTATCCCAAGAACACACAGCATGATGTTACCAAAGCCTTCATTAGTGCCTTAAATTAGCAGGTACATCATACTACAGCTTTTTGTTATCAAATGTACGCTTAGCATCCCAGTTTCCCTCCCTCAGCAAGCGCCCTTTCAAATCACAGTTGCATCGTACTGCCTGTACACAGCATGATCTCAATAGAAATGTCATTAATATTAAGACAACAACAAGAATAATACAAGTATCAGGAGAGTTTCAAACAATTCCAGATCCATTCCAGTTAAAAGAAATGGAAATTTGGGAAGGTGGAAGGAATAGGCCTCCTCTGTTTCACTGGTCTGAATTAACCAGATTAGGACTATGTGAAAAGGAGATTATATGATGTGTGCAGAAAGCAAAGGAGCATTGAATATGTCCCCTATAGGCTGCACCCTTTTGCTTCAGTGCCCACTGGAGAATCTCTGATACACATCTGGAAACAGCAACACATCTCACAACCAGTCTGTCTGTCATCACTGGGGACTGGTGCAACTGAGACAGGAGGAAGTAAAATATGCTTCAGCTTAAAATATGAGTCAGCTTGCGACGATCTTTAAGTAGAACCACTAGGTTATGCATGAACAGAGCTATAGGCACAGAGACATCCACAGCGGCTTCCCCTGAGACCATGCAGGTTGAAAACTGATAGTGATGAGTTTACACAATACTGTAGCTAGTGGATTTACCACTAAGGTTAGCAGTAATTCAGGGATCTCTGCAGTTCACAGTATAATGGATCTTTCATTTCCTTTAAGTCCTCACTGCCTGTCCTTGCAGATGAGTTTACCTAAGTTTCCCATTATGAACGGTTTTGTTTCAATTCAGCAAAATGAAATATTAAAGTAGTAAAATATAGTAGAAGCAATACTATCCATTTTAACACATTTTAACACAGCAGTTTTCAACTTGTGGTTCACGGCCTACTAATAGGAAATCTGCGACAACTAAATAATCGGCAAGCAAATTGACACGACCCTTCAGTGCGCTGTGTAAGGACTTGCTCTTCCATTGGAAAACATTTAGGAGGAATCGAAAAGAGTTTGAAAAGCACAGCTGTAACATAATAATATGTATATCCCTAGACACTTTCTAATGGTTACAGTGCTCCTGTGCTTGAGCTAGAGTTGTGGGAAATGTGTATTAACCAGTCTTTGCATGTGCTTAAGCATCTGCCCTGATTAGAAAAGGCTTTTAAGTATTACTTAAAGACATTACTGTCTTTCTGCTAATGACCTTGAACATATTTGATAACTGAGTTCTTCCAGTCATATTTTTAGGGAGGAAATGTCAGGAAAGATAAATTAAAGGCATGTCCAGGGATTGGCGAGTTTCAGATTTGGAGGAGAAATGGACATTGCAGGCATTTGGGGATAACAGAAGAAGAAGCCGGGTAAGGTGGAGAGGTAATTACACAGGATGCTTTGCTTGAGAGAAGACAACTGTAAAGATCTTTGTCCACTACAGTAGGTATTTCCTTCAAAACCAGAAACAACGTCCTCAGTTCTGGGTATTATTCAATGAGTTTGCGAGGTGTACTGGCCAAGTGCATATTTTACACCTCAAAAAGCTGATTCATACACAAGAAGACAATCCACTACTGTCTATAGCTGCTCCTGTTGCTGGAACTTTCTGTTGGGACAAAAAAAATCTTTCTTTTTTTGTTAAATCTTTTTGGAAAATGAAGCCTTGTCTGGAAAAAGTGAAATGGAACATTTCAGTAGCATCCAATGTCTGATACTTGATACCTGGGAGCAGAAACAGGGCAGGGTGCTACAGGAAAAGAAAAGATCTCCAGAAGAAGAATATTACCTTGGAGCATCAGATTTTACCCCTGTAACTGGCGTGAAATTAGAAGTTACATAAACCAGGCTGGAACTGAGCCACAATCTGTATTCCTATGCCATAGGAAATACTGATATACTATATTATTTTATTTTATTTTATTTTTATTTTATTTCCCAGATTCAAAATACCAAAAAAAAAAAAAAAATAAAAAGAAAATATCAAAACCACATAGCATTAAATGTTTCTAAAAATGATTATTTGGAAGTGCAAAATACTGTATTTCTGTTTACGGGGAGGTCCGCAAATCATTTTATCCCCTGTTCCTTGAACTGAATAGCTTCTGAATTCGCTCTAAATTACAACCTTGTCCCCCTGTAGTGCCATGTTACTGTTGGTAGCTATGGCTGACGTATAAAACATCAGCATTTACCCTAGCTTTTACCCCAGACTGATAGAGAGAGGTCCCTGGCTGGACCACCTCTCTGCCTGTGACTTTCTGTATGGCACCATCAGAGGGGAAACATCTTGCTTTAATGGAGGACTCCTTCTGGAAAGGGAGACTGGCCCATAGGACTGATGAACAGGATATCTAACATTTAAGTAGCTAAATGGTGAGATGGTGAGGTGAGATGAAATCCCCTCCGTGACACAGTCCCAGGAAGGGAATTTATTTGAAATTCTTGTGAACACTGAGGCTCAAAAGCCAAAGGCCAGTCAGGACTGTCACAGGGGCTAATTCAGTTCTCCAGCTTTTGGGACTGGGTATAGCTCAGATGGAATTGGTGGGACTACACCAGCTTAGCTTCTCACCCCTGTATGAAGTTGTCTTTACTTTTTGCAATGTGACTGTCATTGCTGCAAAACATAAAAGTAAATCAGCTTGTGCAAGAAAAATCTTACTGCATTAGCATAGTTTTATTTTCCAGGCTTAATTCATTTTGCAAGAAGACCTTAATAATTTACCAAGGAATGGCATGTAAGAATCATTTCTCTGTGAAAGTAATGAATCAGTATCTAAGGGGATTCCCTTTCTTTAAAACAAGTTAGAGAAGTAAGACACTTACTGTAAACTGTATTTGGCAGCCTCCCATGATATAATCTAAGAAAGAATGCATCTTGTGGATCTGCAGACAAGAAAGCAAGACATTCAAATTAGCTGTGTACTGCTAAAACATCAGAGAACTGCCTGAAAAAAAGTAAAGTGGAAGGAGGGAAGGGACCAACTGAAAACAAGGTAAAGGAAGAAAGCATTAAATATAGTTTCAGACAGAAACAAAAATGTAAACAGAGAAAATATCAAAATCTAAAACTACAGAATGGAAAATTCACATCAAAAGTAGAACCAAGCTCTGCTCCTCAGTGGGAAGTCAGTGGAAATTTTGGTATTGGTTTAGGAGAAACAAGAGCAATTTTGTAGAAATGATGGAAGGATTAGAAGGGAAACACACAAAAGGCCAATTGGCAAGCCTGTAGGTGTAAGAGTTTAGTACTGCCAACTCCATTGCACAACAGCAGGGATAGGGCAAGAGAAATGAAAGAAGAGAGTTGGGGACAGTCAGCTTGCTTTTGGGATTCAAGTCCTTGTCTTTACTTTTTGTAGTGAATCAGTTTCTGTTGCTATTTTACAGGCAGTTCCAGTTTGTTGTCTACGTTTCCAAACGCTATCAAAACATATCACTGAGAGCTTAGTAAAGAAACAGCCAAAGAGCAAAACACGTATTTACCTTGCACTGGTTAAGGATGACGATGCCTGAGTTCTTGTAATTTTTCTTCTTTGCTTTGTACTTGGGGTTAATGCATTCCCATTGTACCTGTGAAAAAGAGCATTCACTGCTTGAAGGAAAATTTATGTACAAATTGAATAATTAACAAAATGGCACTATCTGATTCCCACAGTTGACTAAATCCTATCAAATAATGGTGCACACAGAAGAAAAAATGAAAACCATTAACTATGCAGAGAATGATCTTAATAGAAAAAGGCCCAGGGCAAACATCTGTCTTCGAACATATACATGTGGACACAGCACTAAAAGAGATATCCAGATTCGTGTGTTGTCATCTTCCAGTCTTGTAGGTTCAGGTGTTACATAAGCAAGATTGAGGATCTTTTGAGATCATTTAAGAGGAGAAAAAAAGAGGGAACTTAATACAAATGAAAATACTGGAGGAAGCAACCTGATCCATTGTATTAACTACAAAACTGCCTATGCAGTAACACTGGTGTTTTGTATTAAACTCATGATTGGAGAAATTGTGATCAGAGATCATCTCGCTCTCTTTTAAAAGACAGCAATAGTTTCTCCCTTAAGTCTGAAAGTTAAGAAAATCACTAAAAAGTGCACAAAGATGCAGTTAACTAATTACTGATATATTTGAAAATTATCCCTAAGAATATATTAAAACCCTTTTTGAAAATGTTCTGATTAGTTCTATTTACAAATAGTCAATTTTACAGCAAAGGAGTCCTACCTTGTTACTGAAATACGTTGTCTTGTTCCCATCATAACATCTCTCAGAGTCTTACTGATTTCCACTTCAAATGTTCTGCCCTGCTCTGATTTCAGGCAAACTGATAAGGCCAAGCTTTCAGACCCTGACCTCTAATGTCTACAATATTATTCATGCCTCTTACTGCAGAAGTAAAATGTACATTTGTACGTGCAAGTATCTATTGGCATTTGTAAATCCAGATTTATATCTGTTATGTGTTATTAAATATGGTTAAGAACATTACTATTTTGTTTCAGGGAGGTGTTTTCAAGTGCTGGGAGAAAACATGTGATGTTGGGTAACATAAAGAATGTATCTCCAAAGGGAACCAGGATGATCTATTATCTAAAAATCCCTATGATGACATTTTGAAATGAAACATATCTGTCTTAAGTGTTACAATATTTTGCCTATAGTGAAGACCTTCATAAGCGTTACAATACTTTGTCTATAGTGAAGACGTTCATATAGGATCTGTCTGAGCAGTGTTTGAGCACATAAAACTATTTTTACCTTATGAACAGCCCCAGAGATTTCATCGAGCTTCAAACCATTGCCTAACAGCAATTATTTGGATGTCTCTGAAGTATTTCAAATGTAGAGCTTTTGTCAAATGTCAAAAAATGGAAGGCAAAACATATGGCTTTGGAGCAATATGAGACCTTTTCTGCACAGGGGAGGAGGAGTATTTTCATCACTGTATTACTGGAGACAGATGACAAAGCGAAGAATAGGAAAAGACAAAAAAATGTTCCAACTGCAGGAAACACATCTGCTTGCTCTCCCAGTTAGCCTACAGCTCAATTATTTGTCTTGTGAAATGAATTTTCCAACTGAGAAGACAGGCAGACACAGGCCCACATGTTCAGGGGAAATCCTCCATAAACATTTTTTCTCTACTCAAGAGATGCGCTCAGGCTTAAGAAATAAAAGCCCTTCTCTCCAAGTAAAGAGGGCGCTCTGTGACACAACGCCAGAGTGCAATAAGCTCATATTTGGGAAAGCAATCTGACAGCGAGGCAAAAGCACTGCCCACTCGCATCTTGATATGTTGCTGTCTGGCAAAATGGTTTAGCACACAGTTGTCTCCAACTTATTGGAAGCATTCCTACAGAGAAATTGTGCTGTCTGTATATTATAAAGAAACTGTAATATATCGAATAGAGACAAAAAATAGGAGTCAGGATTTCTGTTCCTCCCTTTGACACTGAACTACACTGGAGAGACCTCGTTGCTTTCCCCTGAACATCCAAGGTGCACTTCCTTAATTTTATCATCTTCCAACACTAACGCTTTTCAACGTGCATGTTTAAACAAGGCCTGACCTATATGAACCCTTACACTATGCACATAATTCCTCTCCTGCGAAAAGGATTATTTAAGCCTGATAAATGTTATCTTGATGTAATTGGTTTCTGGAAGAAGTTTATACTACATAAGGACCAAAGCGGCATAAAACACTACTTCAGGGGAGAAAAATCTGTGCCTGTGGCCAGCCTCTCAGCTTCTCTGTGCTAACTGTAAAATGCAACTAGGAATGTTCACCTACCTTTGCAAAGCATTTTGAGATGTACGAATAACAATTCTCAGCAACTACCTAAAGCTTATTAAAATATTCCATGTGCAAGTCACTAACATGTCATTGGCTGATGTGGATAATAAAGCAAAGGAAAGAACAGACTAGCAAATTCCTAGAAAGCAGGAAAACAGAAAGAAAGAACAATTTTGCACCTATTAAATCTGTTGATGTGATAGTATAAAGAAGGGAAGGAAATAAGAAAGGAGAGGAGGGAGAAGACATTTCCCAATTCACAGGCTTAAAAAACCAGTAAGACTGTTTTACATAAAACTCTCAATCTTAACTTACCCACCAAGATCCAGTTCTGACCTTGGCAATTCCCACAGTTCAAGCTGAAGATGTGACAAGCACCATTTGAAGGAAATTCCCTATACAGGCCTTGTCATATCTCCAGTTCTTCTAAAGGGAACAGAGTTCACAATATAGCTCTAACCAAGTAAGTAATAACGAGAAACAGTTTTCAAATATTTTGCTTGCACTGTGAAGCCAACCTCAATTTTCAGTCTGTTCCTACATTCCCAGTATTGATTTGGTATTTGACATTGTTTTTTATCGATTCATTTTTGTCTCTTAAATTAACTTTTCAGTTGAGAGGAAACTAATGCAAGAGTCTGCAATCATACAGTAACAGTAAACATTGTGAAGTTTGGATTCACCATTCTGAAAGTCACTTAGCGTTTCCTCCAAATGCCTCGCAGCTCTGGGCTATGCAAGCTCTTTCCCTGTCAAACAACACAGTGAATCTGAAACAGAAAGCAACCTGGTTTTCACCATCTCCTGTTAATTTAATATAAATACTGTTGCAAAGGTTGGTAATGAACCCCCAGACTATACTGCTTTGGTGTTTCTTTTAGACCCTGAAATTTAAACCACCGTGTCGAGAAGTTCTGGATGTAAAACAAACTCGATCCAGCTGTTCTTCAATGAAAGTCAGCAAACTAATGCTGACACTTGGAAGGTCCTAATCCTCTCGTTGCTGTAATGAGGAGACACAGATCCCTCAATGGGAGATGTTACTCTCTGCTGTGAAGGATGCTGCCTTCCCAAACATCCTTACCCCTTCTTTTACCAAACCTTCAGAAGAGAAGAGCAAACGATGCAACCACCCATGCCACACACCAGCAAAGGGAAGCAGAGGTGACTAAATGCAGGTGACCATTGTAGAACCAAAATTTGGACAGTATGTGGCTACCAATAGCACAAGCTATTCAGAGAAAGAAATGAAGGTGCAAGGAGAGTTTCATGTACCCTAAGGCAAGAGAAATCATGATACAGAGCAGTTGCTTTCTCTGGGACACTGTGCTTGCACACCAGGACATTGGGTAGTCCTGTGAGGAAAGGGCTAGAGAGCTATGGCAAAGCTTGGGTTATCATTAGCATGTTCTCTTGCCTCCCCTGCAATTCTTTTGTTTCTCTCTTGTTCCTTCATGTACAGCTGCTGCAACAAATTGCATAGTTTGTAAACGACAAAGGAGTCATCACGGTCTAATGGACAGGGCGAAAAAACCCAATCGATAGCAGGCAGCATTATATCCTGCATTATCTCTTTCTCATGCCTCAAGAAAAGCAAGTCACTTTTAAGCAAACTGCAACTCTTCCTGCCTGAAAGGCTAGTTTATTCATGCTGCCCCTTTAGGCAAGAGGACAGGATGGGGGTTTTTTCTCCTTCTGTCCCAGAAAGACAACCACCATGGGAGATGAGCTGCTTTTAATCACTATCAGAGGCTTCTTCTGGAGACTTGCACCTGTGGAATGAAGTGAAAACCAAAGCATTTCTTGTTTCCTCAGCCAAGGCCCTCAGCCTCACCTGTGCTCCTGAGGTTGCACCGCTGGTTGCCTAATGACACAGATGTGGCAGGTGCCTGACATAGCTGCACCCTCCTCTGAGGCCTCTGTTGCCCTCTCTGGGGCCAGCAGCAGCTGCTGATGTTGCAGACAGTCCTGGATGAACTTGACTGTCTCCTGATAAAACTAGACATGCAATTGTCCGCTGGTGTCAATAAACTCCTTGGCCTATTACCAAAGGCTTAAAGGTCTCATCCGTGCACAGTTATGGTCTCATAAAGGTCTCATCTGAAGAGCTACCTGATGCAAAGGCCCTGAGTGAGGGTCATAGTCAGATATCTGGGCAAATGAGGGAACCCAATTCAGATCTCCTCAGGACCCCATCCAATCTTGTGCACCTCAGCAGCCCTCCTCACCCCCTAATAACACCCCAAACTTGTGGGAATGTCAGTGGAGATGGTAAATACAGCAGGGTTTCTTCCTCCCCTTTCGTGTGTGTGCATATACACGTGTCCATTTTTATGTAATGCAGGAACAGATTTTTCCCTTATGTAACTCCCATGCTGCATGGGGAACCAGGTGGTTTATGTTTCTATGACTTTTTTCCTCGCAAATCCCTCTGGCTTTATTGCCTCCATTTAAAAAAAAAAAAAAGTGACTTTTCTTCTCATTAGTAGAGGATTTCTCCTTTCAACTATGAAAAGCTTTAATACTCTTTAAATTTTTATCAAGCTTTTCTAGTCTTGTTTTAAAATGTTGGATAGATTAATATTAGAACACCTAATAAAACTGCCACTGTACACACATATTAAAAATATACATTATACATATATTTGGAACAAATCCTAAGCATATAATAAACTCAAAGTATTTACTAGTAATTCACTAAAAAAATGACTGTCACAAATAGGGATGGACTTGTTCTTACTGTGTTTTCTTGTGTCAAGATTATGGTGAAGGAGTAAATGATGAATTTTGGAATGGTGAAAAATGTTAAATAGAAGGTTTAGAAACGCCTGCTTCAGATGTGCATTTGAACAACAGGATGTCTTTGTGCCATTTTTTATTGGTGGTCAGTATGAAAACAGGCTAGGTGTCAGAATATAACAGTCTGTGACAACAAGGTAATTATTACGGAACAGAAACACACACCAAGCTATTATCCTGAGGTTGTTCATGATCAGGAAGTCTTCTTAAACAGCATGAATTAATTTCATCTATACCACCAACCAAAGACCAACAAGCTTTCCCAGAATTCAGTCCTTTCAGTCATGGAGAAGCAACTGTCACTCTGAAGGAGTCATAATTCAAGACTTGTGAATCTCATCCAAGACCTGCCACATTTAGAAAAGAAATTCATAAACTACTCACGCCATTCCTGATCAAAACAGGTGATCAGTCGTTCAGATAAGGAATCTTCTGTCCTTCCTTCACACACTACTGGTTCAACCACTAGTAAGCTGCCAGTGCTAGATTCACAACATTTATCTAAATGATGTCTGGTCTCAAACACAAATTCCCAAGAAATCTCACAGTGGAGGCAAGCCAGCAAGCCAACTGTAAGCTCACTGGATCAGAGGCTGACACCCAAAACTTGGGATAATCAGTACCCAGCCCAGGAATGGAACTGAAACAGTCTTAGAAGCACCATCACCTCCTGTAAGTAAGTGGGTGACACATATCTATTCTGACCATCTCAAGTGGTTCTGTAACAGTTGATAGATTGGCTACAAGATACTTTTATCTTGTAGCCAAGAGGGGGAGGTTGAAGAACGGGTCAGAATACTCTCTGCCTTCTGGAGGATGAACTATGTACAATTAAAAGGCAACTTCAAGATCCTTGTCAACTCCTCCAGAGACGAGGTGAGCTGACGAAATGGTGAGAGGTACTAGCAGTTCACAGATGACACACAGTTCTTCTGGCTCCCCAGCACAAACTATGTTACTCCCACTCTTATTGCTTAATGCATTGACGTTGCTGATGGGCAGAGAGGGAGAGCCCTGCCATTGGGGTAGCCTCCTTTAACACCCCACAGATTTGCAACTGGTGCTTAAGGAGAGTTTCTGGATCTCCCGTCAATGGTGAATGTTCCCTCCTATTCTCTCCAGTTGCCTGGGAGAGTGAAAAACCCTGGTTGACAATCACTAGGGTGTTTTGATTATCTTTTGATTATCTTTTGACAGAACTATAGCAATGTACTGTAGCTGGCCATAAAGTCTACTGCACAAAAGAAAATATAACCAGAATAAGAAGTTTCACTGTGTCTCCTTAGCAACTCAAACAGGGATGTCAGACCTGAGTTCTGCTCTTTACACTGGCTTCCACAGCATCTGAGATGAAATTCCAGGTTTTTGTCCTCATCTTTGACACTACTGTGATGCTATGTGAACGAATGCTTAACGCCATGGGCTGAAGGATGTAGCTGGCAGTTTTATTCCTCCGACTGAAAGGAGTACTACATGGAAAACAGAACATTTTCTGGTCTGAGGCTATGAAAAAGTCTCTTCTAGGAACAAAGGACTATGTCTAACCTACTCATCTCCTCACCCACGTATAATTACATTTCTCTGACGTGGCCGTCCTTATTAGAAATACCTAGCAACATATCCACTTGAAGGCAAAACACCTTCGTCCTCCTCTGCCATTCCCTCAAGGTTTACTAAACCCCCTTTATTCAGTAAACACTCCATTGCACATGCTTTTTCTTTGGGGAGGATAAAACTGAAGAAAAAAACTGACAAATGCTAATCACATCACTTAATGTTGCACAAAGGATGTTGAGATAAACTATGCACTAAGATCTATTTATGGGGTCCACAGCTAATGGCATATATTGCCTTTAGCAGCAATAGTTATTTCTGGAGAACAGAAAAAGGAGATCAGATGAGGGAGGGAGGGACAGAGAGAGAGAGAAAGAGAAAACACAGAGAAAAGGGAGAGAGGACGAGGGAGGGAGGGACAGAGGGAGAGAGAAAGAGAGAAAGAGAAAGTGAAATTGCTCTCTGGCTCCAGCCAAGCAACAAGTGACATGGTCTCCCACACAAGCAACCTCTCCTGTACAACATGATCACAGTACTTTTTCCATAATAACTATATCATTTTTACCAGGATCTGCTCAAACTCCCTACTGCTTCTTCTTGCCTATCATGCTATTAGTGTTCCCTGAAGCCTGCTTTCATCAGGTGCAACAGCCATCTAGCATGTGCACGCATATTTTTTGGGCAGTATTTATTAGCCACTTAAATGACTATTACCTACTATCTTATCCACTAAATCTTGTTTTCCTCTAGAATAGACTACCAAACAAGGATTAGAAAAGCAGAGGGAGGAGAAGGACTGATTCTTACATTGGTGGCAATTGTGTCCCACGAGAATTGGCTATAACAACAGCATCGGGTTTTGTAGGTGCAAGCCCAAGGAATAACTGCACAGTAACAACAGAATGAGAGCAACGAGGAAGAAATAATGCCACAACGCCTTAGGCGTGCGGAGGAGAAAAGCTGCACTTTTGCAGTGAAAAGCAGATTGCAATGTTACAGGTGAAAGGCAGCCTGCGGAATGCCAAATGGCAGGCCCTTAGCAAGACAAAGGTTCAGGCACTTAAAGTATTGTGCAACATTAAAACATTCCTAGATGGCACTCTGATGCTGCAGTGTCAACCTGGAACAAGAACTGACAAATGGCTGTACTAACTTCTTATGCCTCTAAAAGAGTAACCATCCTTTTCGCTAGCTGAGGATGAAGAGAGCACGCTGTTTCTCCATCATAATGAAGAATACATAGTTTATCCTTCACAGCCATTCCTGGCACTCTGGATTGCAAGTCTCTTGTCTTGGCCAATAAACTGTCTGTTTGGGAAGGACTGTGATGCTCTTTTGAAGACATTTACATTGGAAACACACACCCTTTACCCTCTCACACAGTCCCTTTCCCAGCCACAGGTATTTGTATACAAAATTGGAGTGTTGTCACATCACTGGCCTTGTTAATGGTATTCACTCTGGAATCTGTTTACCTCTTTAGGTAGGTTTTATTTCCACTCAAATTCAGTTTGGTTTAAGTTTTGATCCTCTGACTTAATTTGAGAGAGCAAAACAGGGTTTCATTTACACTCAGATTCTGTTCAGAAGTTATTTATAATGAGTTAATATATGACTGATATATATCAACCGTATTTTACACACATGAGCAACATTTGCTAAACTCTAGGTTGTTCTAAGAACACCAATAGAAAATATCTAGAAGAATCATAAAAACTTCTTGACCTGTGGAATAGCCTGACTGCTTACCATTTATTAAACACCTTTTGACTCTTTGTTAGCTTTCTATTAACACATTATAAACAGAACCTTAATATAAAGTCCAAATAAAGCTTATTAGGCATTTGTGTTTGGTTTTGAGATCACCATGAAGCAGTGAATACCAATTATCAGCAGATTAGAAAGTCAACATTTTTAACTGCCCCTCAGAGAATTTATCAAAACTAACATCTTCAGGAGTAAGTAATAATAGGAAATGACAACTTCTGGAATTAGATATGCCAAATCATTTATCGTATTCAATAATTACCATCAACTTCAATTTGAAAAGATCAGGCTGACATAAAGAAGTGAAATTATTAATAAGCTAACGATTTAATTTTCCCTTAAGACTGTAACTGGTGAGATATTTAGGAAACCGATTAGTTTCATCATGATGGGTTCAAGTTAGAGCTGGCAGCAATGAACGCAGCACACGAGAAATGCAGAAAGACGGAGAATGACCCTCACCCAATAAAGGCCTTTAGGCCAGTAGGGAAATGCTTTGAGTACCCAGACTGTGCCTCTGCTTTGCCATAACAGCACAGCACCTCATAGAAACCACATGCTTGAGCTCAAGGGAAATAAATCTTAGCAGAAAGAAATGCCTGCAGAATGTGAACTGGAAAAGACCCTAAGTATTTCAGGCATGGAAGTACAGGAAAGGCTGCTTTTTGCATTTTCAGATTATCATGTCCAGATAACAGTAAAACCTATGGGACAGATCTACACAGCAACTATCTTCTGAGAGACGATGAGGCAATGTCACTTGCTTTATTACAGGATTGTCTGAGGAACACTGCTCTACAAAGTTTACATATTGAGATTGCTTGGGTGGTTTCCACTTACCTGTCTTCCTTCCATAGCTCCTCGCATTTCCTTGAAAGTTGAGCTAAATTCTCCAATGAAGTCATGCTTGCCGTTGGAATCCCAGTCCCAAACTATGCACTGGGGAGGCAAAGAGAAAAAGAACAAAAAAGCACATTTTTCTTCAGATAGAAAACAGGTTTCATTGAAAAGTACTACAGGAGAAATTACGATATGCATTGGGTGGAGCGTTTCATCTAGAAGGAAATCACAAGACATATTAAAAACATATTCTTGTCTAGATCAAAATGAAATGACAAGTGGAATCTCAACACAGCCTGCTACTGACAGTTGTGTGTTATGGAGTTGGCTGATGAAAGCAAGTTCATGTATTTTACCAAGAAACAATTCCTTGACTCCATCTTTTTGCTAGGTGTAAAAATACAGGATTATGTGTATTTGCATGTTCATGGTCAAATGGTGTCCTGAATTAAGAGTAACTTACCTCATTGAAGTGCTTTACAAATATAAATTAATATTCAAAACACTAGTTGCTGTGGGCAAACGTTACCATTCTCATTTTTACAGCCAGTGAAGGTAAGACAATAGTTACAGAGATCATTTTCTGAAACGGCTTTGAATTTATACACATCAGTGTCTGGTGCCCGTATCTGGGCTGTTTTCCAGTTGCTCAACAGTGACTATTCAAACCAAACCTTGCTGGTAGTCATTCCTAAAGCCATACATAAACATGAATATCTCAATGAGTTTGAGCTGTGAGAATTTTATTTTACAGACACTACTAAATACAGTTCAGCTAGCCAAGACCGAAGCACATAGCAATAACTACACGCTTTGCTAAATATTAATTTTAAAACTGGCCCAAAGACAACAAAGGGGCTCACAACTTTAAAGAACAAAATCCCAAATTCAGGCTCATGGTCTCCCTAGATAAAGCTTGCAGACATTGACAGAATCAGGAGGCCTTGACTGAAAATGTCCTGCTACAAAATATCTCTTTTTCTTACTTTTTTTAAAGCAGAAATGCCTCAAAGCCATCTGCACTGTCACATAAGGAGTGCACTGGCATTTGGCTATCAGATGGCTTTGAGGGTAACTTTGACTCCCTCCTGAGGGCCAGAGTCTTCTAGGTCTGTTCATGGGTGTGGGGTGAGGACTGGACTGGTGGAAGTAGTAGAGGAGCTCCCTGCTGAGAAAGGCAAGAACGAAACATAACTGGGGGGGGGTGGGGCAGCAATAGCGGGGTACCAGGCTTAACAACAGTGGGTTTTATCAGGCCACCTTGTCTCAACGAGGCTCAGTGCTTTTAACCCAGCACTGGTGGTCAGACAACACAAGAGGAAGAGCGAGGTTTGCTCCTCAGAGAGTCCTCAAGCCATTTGCAGTTTGCTTCGTCCAAAGGGGCACTTTGAGTTCACCCAGAAGGGAACTGAAATCACTGGATCTCAAATGGATCTTGAGCGTTAAACATTTCCAGAAAAGCATTTTATTGAAACAGACTTCCATGTCCGCCAGCTACGCTTTCTAACCAGCCTGAATAATCCAGTCAAAACTGGTATGTGAGCACCGTGGCCAATCCCTTTTCACTGGACCACCAAACCAGTGGTTTGTAAATTTGAGGGTAGAGGGAAAGACTCTATAGAAAGCTTGAGATATGGACAAAATGACTGAATTCTTTGAGTGAGAGCAAACGGACAAAAAAGTTTCAGGAGAAAAACTATCTAAACCAACTTAACTCACTACAGGCGGGGTCTCTCACAAAGTCAGCCTTAATGGCTGTTCATCATCTAACATCCTCCCACCACAGTCACAGGTTAATAAATAGCCTCTTCCACACAAATGTTTGTCCATGTGAGGTCCATTGACTTGAAGTATAGGTAGGAAGATATTTGATCTCTACATCTAAGCCACTTACCTGAATTTATCATGCTGTTAAGTGCCCAGGCACCTTATTTGCCTTTGTAGAAGCAACACAGGTGATGATTTCACTAAATTCATACCCAGGACTCCTCCAGGCAGTACACCACCACCCACGTTATCATTTAGGTTCCTTTTTTTTTATGATGACTCTAGCTTTCTTTTGAACTTTCAATGCAGTTCCACTTAGCCCCAGGAAGAGATTTGGTTCAATGCAAGGGGAATTTTTCTGATCCATAAGAAGATGTGCAGTAGAGGTACAAAGGACTGCCCACAGGGAAACAGTACAAGCATATCTTTTATTGCTACAGACGCTAATCAGTTGAAACAGTTCACTGGTCAGGCAAAGACCTGGTTCTTGAGCCCTCTGTTACGTTTCCATCCTATCACCTGCAATTTTGCTTACTTTTTTTATGCAGGGATCCCAGACAAAAGGAAGCTCTCCAGATCAAAAAGTGAAAATATTTTGCTCTAAGACTTGGAGATCCTTTTTAGCAGCTTTGACATTTGGGGGGTGGGTGGAGGGTAGAGGGAAAGGGGGGGGCAGTTCCTGTGTGTGTTTGTTTACAGGCTAAATTTTATACAACAGTAATCAAACGAGAGTGGGTTTCTGGTTCTCATAGTGGTAATGTTGCCTGGAACAAAACTAGACACAGTATTTTCATCACTAAGAGCCCTGGAGAATTCTTTATGATGAAATCCTCGCTAATAATCGCTCTATGCTTATTATCAAATGCAATTTTTAGATGAGCTGGTAACAAAAAAAATCCAAGAAATATAATTTACAAAATAACCCTGAAACTGTTTTTGTTTCATAGAGCTTGAAACAGCTTCATTTTCTTTTTCTGTGAAATTTCTTATTAATATAAGTTAGTCAATTTTTACTGAAATGACTTGCTAAACATTTCAATAAAAAATGGATTCCACAAATGAAGCATGACTTAAAACAATTTTTTTTTCTGTAATGACTGTGAAAATGATTTAAGATCCTAAAAGTAACAGTAAGTAAAAAGATTTGTCAAAATGTCGTAGCAAAATTGATATAAATGTACAAAAGGTATAGTCTTAGTTATGCTGTCAACTTTTCAAAAATGTTTTTGAAAAAAATGGCTATTCCACAAAGAAAAAAACCAACGCTTACTGTGAAATTTTCCAATCAGATTTACTTTTCAGGTTCTGTCTTTAAACTCTATTGGAGGATAAATACAAGAAGAGACCCAAGGTTATCAGAGACCTCCAGGAAAAGGTACTTTGAAAAATTTCTGTTAGGATGCTAACTCTTATGAAGAGGGAAAAGCTCTGAGTGCTGATTTGTGGTTAGAATTTTAACCGGAGATGAGCAAAGTTAAATTACATTTAAAATGTCCACCCAACAGGGACCCAACTGCTTTTTCTTTCAAGCTAGAGTTTTTCTAACTTTAGCTTTCAGAAAGCCAGATGGTACTTTAATCTTCATATCGGCTTCATGGAAAAGACAAACAATTACAGCATTATCTCAGTGCCATTTGCACAATTAGAGCTAAGGGAGAAAGGAGGTTCCTGCAAGTACATCCATTACGACTTCTTTTTTTTTCAGAGTTTCACATCTGGCCATAGAAATTAATTGTTACTCTCTGAAAAACACGTTGTACACAGTAATGATTCTGCATTTCAGCTGTATGTGAAAAGTATTTGTGAAACATATCAATACTGGGGTCCAGAAGTTTTTATAAAAACCCATTCAGATAAAATAAGCAGGGAAGAACCTTTGCGAATAAGCCAGAATCAGGTAAAGACCAGAGGTGATAACCAAAGGATTATTTTCCTATGAAATACTTTAAAGGTTTGTTGTTTTTTTTAAGAAGGCCCTAAGTGCTTTTCAAATCAAATCCTCCATAAATCATCCTTTATCTTTAGGCAAACCTTAATGTGTTCTTTGGGTCTGTACTCTTACAGGTTGCTTAAGCACATGATTAACAGTATACCTACACCCTATTAAAAGTCTCATTAATTTAAGGAGGCTTTCCGTACGCTTAATTTTAAACATCGCTAAATCAGTGTTCAGATAACCAGTGAAAGAATTCAGTCTCCTACCTATGGTTACAAGCTCAAATGCAGGGAGTATAAACTTCTGTCTAATGCTGCATGGTGATGGAATAGCGCTGACTGGAATGATGGAGAACAACTTCCACCCCTGCATGGTCCTTCCTCCCTCCCCAAAATACCTACTGACTGGAGGGACAGGGAACACTGCTTCAGGCCCTTGCAAGAAAAGGCGCTATGCCTGACAGAGCTAACCAGTCGACTCAGTTAAGAGGACATCAGAGGATCACTTCTGGGTATCCACACCTTCATTCCTTCAGCTTTTCTTGTAAATGCCACAAAATGAAAGATTTCCTTTCAGGCTGAAATTGAACTTTCCACTGGAGGAAGGAGGGAGAAAGGTCCATTTTAAAAAGAAAAAGATATCTCAAGTGGATGCAGATGAAAATTTTCCCTGGTTTTATTTCTGTTCAGCTTTTTCACCAAGCGTAGGTTTTGACAATACTCTCACTACAAAGGGAACTTCTGAGCAAATGCAAGAAAAACTGCATTGGCACTGGAGCTACAATAGTACAGGCTTCTCTGGCTGAATTTCCTAATGCTTCCCAGAAGATGACAGCTAGATTAATCTTGCCACCTCTGTGTGAGAAAAAAAACTCACTTGCACAATTTCTGATTTTAGTTATATTTCACCAAAATGTAATCTGGACCATCCTCCAGCTCCAGCCAATACTGATGTTCTGTGATGTGATGATGCCTGGATAAGAAATAAACCAATTTCTCTATGCAGTGTCTCTCACGGAGTAAGGTAGTTTTCCTCTTTGATAGTTCAACAGCAAAAAAAGAATTCCTAACTCAGATCCAGATCATATGATCCAAACTGAAGCATTATTTTTTTAAAGTTTAATTTCCATGATCTGACTTGAGACAAGAAAGTGGTGTTCCAAGTCTCAATATGAGAGTCAGACTATGTTTTCTCTGAGCAGAATTCTTGTACAATTGTCATAAAATAATTCTTCCCATGCTCACCATCCTATCTAGCTTTAACCACAAGGAGAACTAAGTAAGAGAAAAGACTGACTACTGTAAGTATGTGTTTGTGTGTGGGTGTCTGTAGGTACTGAGATTATCTTCCCTATATACCTTCGGGGAAATGCTTCAAGTGATTTGTCCCCATTAGGTTGTCATGATGAGAGAACTTTTATATAGATCACTTTTGGGCAGTGGTAATGGAGAAACTTGTAACTTAACTTTGCAATTTATGAACCAGCCCAAAACATGCTCTGAAGGTTAGTTTTTAAAAGACTGGCAGTGAGTCTCATGACTAAATGCTATCTGGAGGCAGCTGACAGCCAGACCATGGAAACGTACTTCTTGAAAATAATCCATTTAAGTTTCCCTCAGCTGGCCAGACGCTGCAGATTATAGCATGCAAAGCCCGCAAAAACTAGAAAATTCCCAGTCTTGCCAGCCTGAGTTTCTCCAGCTCTGCGTATGCTCAAAATCCAATTATGAATTGTTAGTATGGCTTGTCCTCTTGTGCCACCTAGTTGGAGAGGTACAGTGTTGGACAGCCCTCCTGACAACGTAAGAGCTTACTTAACCTAAAACACTTCACTAACCTGTGACCAAAAGATACTGGCTTGGGTGGGAGAGAAGACCAAATCCTTGGTCCACTGTCCAGCTGCTCTATGCTAGCAGAAGAGCAAAACAGCCAGAAAGGCAGCAGCCTCGAGCAGCCAGGGTAGTCCCTTGAATAGGAGGCTCCCTACTCTGATCTGGCTTTGATGCAGGTGAGATCCTATTTCATATATTGCATTAAAAAGGAGATTTCTCTGTGTGTTGTTACTTCAGTATCTATCCCCTGACACTCAGTAAGGAGTGGAAGGGATACCTTTCAAGGAAGAGAATTATCTTTGTCCATTAATTGCCTGTAGTGCCTAGCTAGGTGTTAGGGGAACAGTACTGAACAAGAGTGGTTTAAATTCTGAACAGAAACTGTCTTGGATGGCTTTTCCTTGCATTTCTGTGAAACAAGGTATCTTGTGGCTAGGCAAGAAGGAGAATGCTCATTTTTGGACTTGAATGTAATAAATTACAGCCCAGCCAGTTATAAAGTTCATACCATTCAACTCCAAACTAAAATAACACCACAATAATTTTTAGGTAGAGTTTATATGACACTTACTATCTCTCAAAGAAATGAAGTCTTGAGGCAAATGTCAGTGACCTGCTCTACTTCTAGAATCACTCTGAGCTGCAGGTGGTATGATGTGGCAAAAGGCTACAAACAGAAACTCTTCTCTGGTTCATTCTATAGGATCAGTGACAACATAAAAAAACCAACCAACCAAAAACTCGGAAAAGCCAGAGAAGGTGAAAAAAAAATCTCAGGAAAAAATTTACTTGATCATCAAAGTGATTTTTCTGGAACAGTCTGTCCCTCATCAGGGTTACTATTACTTGATAACGAAGTAAACCTCCTACTGTACGTCCCTGAAGTATATGTACCCCACTTGGAATAATTCAAAGAAGGTCTTTTTATAGGAAGACCTTTATCCACTACCTACCCGTTCTCCCCACTTGGGTATGAGAAAAGCTATGCAAAACCTTCAGTACAAAAGCTAAAACACTTCAAGTTATCCTGTTTCTGTAGTCATGATGTTCCAAGGCCAAATTCTACATTATACAGGGCACAATCCTGGGTTATGTGCTGGAGAATAACTGTACAGAAATTTGGTCTTTCCTGCTGTATATGAAATTCTTCACTCTGTTTTTTTTTCATCCAAGCTGGTCATCACAGTTTTCTCTTTTCACTAGTTGCACTTCTCCAAGAAATTAAAATAAACTTTTTATGGCTCATTTCAGATTTCCTCTGAAGTTGGGCTCCAGTGAGAATAGAGTGAACCAGCTGAAATGAACCAATGTTTCTTGCAAGCATCTCACTAGCCGAAGTAAGGCCTTCTTCAGAGCACTGTAGATAAAATATTTGAACTTTTTCCTCTCACAAAGATTAACTCAATTCTTCAAACTAAACTACTCAAAAAAACCTGGACTAATGGGGCAAAAAGCTCATACCCTACACTATTAGGCTATGTGCAGCCTATGTGAAGCCAACCTAGAAGCAACTTTCAAAGTTTTCTTCTTGACTACAGAGCCTCATTCTTTTTGAAAATGACATCTTCTGTTCTGCTGAATTTGAATGGACTGATACTCATCAGTCCACCAGCACATGTGAGTTTCCTCCATAAGCATTACGTGAAATCCTGGCTCCATTGCAGGCAACGAGACTTTTCCTATTAACTTCAACGAGTGTCAGGATTTCATCAGTACCTTTGTGCCTCCTGTACATAGATGGTGGTAATTGATATGTTAAAAGTTGACAAGGTTGTATTGGATTCAGATTCTTTGCCTATTGAAGGAGACTTGAGACAGACACTCATTGATAGCTTCCTCTTGGTTAATGGTAAGTGATTCAGCATTCCCTTTGACACGCTGCAGTAAGTATAGCACCCAAGATACAGTGAAAACACAAAGAAAAATAATCTTCCTGTGGATCTAAACACATGGGAAGTTTGGTTTTAAAATTATCTGCTTGGGAGAGAAGAGTGAAGAGAAGGAGAATTCTTATATTTCTACAAAAAGTGGCAGGTTCTCTGATTCGAGATCAGAGTGAGTCATATTTTATTGACGGCTGTGATATGACACCAGGCTGAGCCTATTTTGCTTCTTGCCAAATGAAAACAGGGACCATTTACAGAACCGTCATCACCAAGCCAGTCTCTCTACACCACCACTGGAGATTTGAGCACATTGGCTCAGCAATGACGGGAAGCCTCACAGTTGGATGTTGTCTCTTCTTGACAGCTCACAGCACGTAAGAACCATCAGGGTCATTTCAAAACCAATTACTTAAAACCATACCTTGTTGATTACTCTTATTTGTACTACAAGGGTGCCTAGGAGCCTCAAATATAGATGTTTCACCCTGTTCAGTGCTGACAAATGAACCACAGAGATATTCCTCTGAAACAGAAATACGCTATAAGAAGTTACATCATTTGAGGGACAACTTATAACTGGATTTTCAATGACTCTGTAGGTTTTGATGGTGACAACATAAATAAGCTTCTACTTTGCAGTTACAGTTAGGCTTATGCAACAAAATCTTCAGTATATAGACAAGAAACTGTGCAGTTACTAATCAGGTTCAGCATGGACGTGAATGCACACTTTTTTTTTTGTGCACTGGCCTAAAACAGAGGTCTGTGTAGTTGTAATGCATGCCTATAAATTTATTAGAAACTACACTTTCTTTATGTTGAGGACAAAGAACTCCATGTTAATTACAACATTTCTTTTTTTGTATTTCCTCATCCAAAACATCCCTAGCAACTTAATATGCAACACAGAAATGGGACAATTTTTCAGTATCCTGCTTGTGTTCATGGAAGACTTAGTTGTCCAACAAATGAGAGAGCAGGCTGGAGCATTTTTAAAACAAATATAAAATGGTGACTGTCATGGTTTAACCCCAGTCAGAAGCCAAGCACCACACAGCCGCTCCCTTGCTCCCCGTCCCCCTCCCCCTGCTCCCGGTGGGATGGGGAGGAGAATCGGGAAAGAATGCAAAACTCGTGGGTTGAGATAAGAACAGTTTAATAACTAAAGTAAAATATAAAATTAACAATAATAATAATGAAATATACTAATACTAATACTAGTAATGAAAAGGAATATAACAAAAAAAGGAGGGGGGCGGGGAAGGAAAAAAAAAACCCAGTGATGCACAACGCAATTGCTCACCACCCGCTGACCGATGCCCCAGCAGCAATCCGCGCCTCCCGGCCAACTCCGCCCCGTTTATATACCGGGCATGATGTTCCATGGTATGGAATAGCCCTTTGTCCAGCTGGGGTCAGCTGCCCTGGCTATGCTCCCTCCCAGCTTCTTGCACACCTGCTTGCTGGCAGAGCATGGGAAACTGAAAAGTCCTTGGCTTAAGATAAGCACTACTTAGCAACAACTAAAACATCAGAGTGTTATCAACATCATTCTCACACTAAATCCAAAACACAGCACTGTACCAGCTACTAGGAAGAGAGTTAACTCTGTCCCAGGCGAAACCAGGACATGACTTTCCACTGCAATCAATGAGATTCCAGTTTTTGAGCCTGTCTTTGGCCTAATGGTCCATAACATAATGTGCAACTTTTTTTCACATATGATATGATAAACACAAAACCAATAGCAAAACATAACAGTAAAAACTTCTGCAAACACTACCCTAAGGCTCCTATTCTGAGATTATCAATACATCTCAGGTAGTTTTCTCCAAGAGTATCTGTCCTTTTAGTTCACAGTCTGTTCTGTCCCTGTGCAAAAGAATCTGTCTTCCAAAACTTTTGTGAGAGGTGATAAACTAGTGTACTGACCCAGTAGTGCCTCCTCTCATTACATGTATCTGAGATTTCTGCTCATCTAACTAACTAACAATTCCCTGCGTACCAAAAACAGGCATTGCTCATCGGCAGGCCTCTCTGATGTACCTATTGGAGAAGCTGCAGGCACAGCAGTGAAATTTATCATAATTCATGGCTGTGTATCAAAAAGCTCTCAGACAGAACAGGACTCTATCCAGTTCCCACTGTCTACTCTCAGTTCCTAAAAAAAGCTCAAGTTAGCTTTATCTTTGCACTCTGAAAGTCAGCAGATAAAAATCAACCATTGCCTTATATCTCGAGCAGGAAAGGAAGATGACGATACTTGGCAGAAAAGGTACAAAATGCTCTTCCCCACCAGAGCAGCATAAATCTGTCCCCAAACACCACTTGTAATAATGATAAGTGTTTATACAAAGTGACTGATTACACTGTTCTTTCTGTTGTCAGTCAGTGGGGGAGTTAATTACATGTCTCTTGGATATCATTCCAAAAGAATGACCTGGCAAACAGCATTGGGTTTAATGGCCCTGAACCGGTCACTCTATTCAGTGGATGATACCACAGCATAAACATCAGTGGAGGTGGATCTTCCCGATTATGGGTAATTTATAAAACTAAGACCAGCAGAGGTTTCAAACATGGAAAGTTTTTAGTATAAAGTGGACAAGAAATCAATTAAAAAATGTGAAGCAATTCTAAATGTTTATTAAAACAATATTCTAAACCATGTTTCCTACGGAAAATGAAGAGATGAAATATTTAGATTTCTAGATTAAGTAGAGACACAGTGCACAGGCCACTATAACTGAAATCGTTGAAGATTTCCAGTAAGAATTAAATTAAGATCATGACATGGTGTCTGGATCTTTCAAAAAAGATTACGTATCAGCTAAATAGCAGATATTTTCCTGTTTCTTGGAAGCTTACGAACAAGCTAAAACTGTGAAACAGTAACACTGTTGACATATACCATATTTTTTATGTAACTGCTCAGATCTTTTTTTTTTTGTACATGTACAGTAACCTAGTTGGTGGTTTTTGTTCTTGTACTGGGTAGAAAATAAGACTTCAACAGATTACATTAACTTCCTGTCTAAATCTGTACAGACTTCCTTTCCTATTTCTATTCCCCTTGTGTCCATTCAAGTGTTTAATAAATGTTCTCCGTAATTATGAGTTCTCAATAACTGCTCTATATTTTCTGGGTTTATCTCTTTCCATAACAACAGATGTGACACTTTTTATAAGGAAACATGCAATATGGTGGGGTGGAAACTTGAGGGTGAACTCACTGGGAAAACTGGCACATGAACAGGGAGCTCTTGTGTTTGCCAATCAGGCTTGTTTCCAACATCTCTTGAAAATCAGGAGGGAACAGACTGGAAACCCAAGGTGCCCAGCACCACAGTTACCCTAGATGACTGGCAAACCTGAAGGTATGGGCATATATGGGTGGGTTGAACACAGCAGTCTGTTCTGAAAGAACATTTTGTAAAGATAGGGGCATGGAAGGAAGGGAGAGAAACTGTGGCAGAAAATATGCTGCGGAAAATAGAACCACTGAGGTTTCCACATGGGTGAAATGATCTAGAAACCAGATGAAAGCCTAAGCCTAATGAGGTAATTGAGTGCTAGCATCTAGTGAGGCCAGATTCTTCCCCTATGGAGATGATGAGACACTGTGGACTATATATAAAAAAAATAATGTAGCATATTATAATTCTATATTAATGTAAAGAATATAGAATAAATTTATAAAATATAGTCTATATAGAGTATCATATATAGTATCACATATATTATATAATATATATACAGTCCAAATCAACAATTAAAATAATATATTAATCTTGCTTTATATGAATCTTTCGCTGCTTCTTGAGCAAGGAAACATGACGTTGTGTAAACACTGACTCATAAGGAAACTCAGCTACATATACTGGAACTAAAAGAAGGAATCTGACAGCTTTCTGTGATTGTAACAATATTTCTAAGAGATAAATAGTCTGCTGCACACAGAACACTCTAGAAAGTAGTTGTCTTAAATCACTATTGTGACTTTTTTTTGCCAAATATGCAAAGCAAAGTTTGTGCAAACAGTAATTTATTTTATCATTTTTGTCTCCCTTCCTCTTCTGAACCATCTACAAACAGATGATGATTTTTATGAAATGATGTATTTATTTTGACGAGTTTCTGTGCTTATCCTGTTTCTCACTTGTGAGCAATTTGTTGTGACTAAGTGAAGGTTCGAAGTTTGGTACTAAACAACCTCAGCAAAATTTTGACATATTCACGACGCAGCAAAATGAAGAGCCCAAAGTGCCCAGAATCAGTGGTGAGAAGCCCAACATTAAGATTTTTGGGAAGGAAATGCCCATTCAGATTCTGTTTCTTGGCATGTTTTCCAGTGACAATGAAAGGTAATGTTGTTTAGTATCAAGTTTATCTTTGGGATTTCTCTGTTTCCATTGAACTATCACATTTCTAATAGATACTTAGCAGTTTTGAAGATAATCCTGTATCCAACCACCTTTCCTCCTTCAAAATAAACAAATAAAGATTAACGCCAAACAAAGAAAGCAACACATGGCTATCATCAGTGGCATATGAATGAGGTGGCAGAGATACACCTTCACCCTACCCCAAAGAGCCAAGATTTTGGCAAAAGATACTAGTGAAGACAGACACTCTGAGCTGGACTGTGGCTGGCACTGATGTTATTTGAGTGAACCCTTAGGTAACAAGGTAACAGGGTGGGTTTTTCAATACAGGGACGACCCTCCCCATTCAGGATGGGATCGAAGCTTGCTGCAAAAAATTTCTGCTGCAACTCCAAGTGCTGCTGCCGCATCTGAGATGTGCCAAAATACTTCTTCAAAGGACAAGAGAGCTGACCCTATTTACTGGCCTGATTCCAGCACAAGCAATTAAATTTCTACCATCTCAACAACCCCTGCAGTTCAGACTGGAACAGTGTTATTTGCTGCTTCTTGCCCTGAACTGTTGCAGAGCGTTTCTGCGTGCTCTTGAGGAGCTGCCACAGTTCACCCCCAGAGATGACTGTCTAACAGCAGCAGATGAAGCCTTGCTCATGTGCAAGACTTTGCAATTACTGTGTTGAAAGCAACTAAGAGCTAAGACCTTCACTGCTTATTGTTCCACCATCATCTCTCATTAGCTGAAGAAAATCCAGGTCTAGCCCCTTTTTGTTATTGAAGATGACTAAGTTGTGAAGAGCAACTTAAAATACTTACACTCCCATGGCTTAACAGCATAGAAGAATAAAATGAAAACATTTGTACATATCTGCCCATTTTCTGTCTCCTTCTCTGCACTTCAGATCAGTTCCCAGGGTGTACAGGAGCAATGAGATTAAATGAAAGAAAATTGCTGATTACCTGTGAACTTTCTGTAAAAATAAACACCATACATTTCAGTACGCCTGCTCTCAAGTTAAGACTACCCACTAACACACCCCAGACTGAAGAATACTGCAAAGTAGAATGGGAGAAAAACAGTATGATTATCATGCTGGAGTTTTTTATAGCATATAAAAGTAGCAAACAGTTTTGGAAAAAAGCAGCAATGCCTGTTACCACTGGGTTTAGCAGAGGGCTTGGGTGTTTTGAGAATGCAAAGAAATGCAGCGTTTTGGAAAAATGAGAACTTCAGTAAAGAGTGTAGCTAGTACTCTAAAACCAGACTTTCAATAGCTGAGCTCTATGTTTGTACTCCAAATAAATGGTAGAAAGTAACAGAGCCCAGATACCTAAGTACCTTCCCTGAATTTGCAATCAGGTACTTAGATTGCATAAATGACCAAAATTATGCCACAAATAACTGGAGGTGAATAAAAAGAGGCCTGGTTAAAACTGAGCTGATAATTCATTCCCTAATGTCAACATTGTGTCAGATTAATGTGCAATTTCCTTTGTGTTCAGGAAAATGATGTAGGTGTGGACATTCTTTCATTACGCTGCTAGGTGAATTACGAAGCTATCTTTAAAATAATTACCAATGGAAGAAGGAGAATCAAACATTTAATTCAATGTAATTATAATCCCTATTTCCTCCTAATGTGGGTGATTTATCTCACTATGATTAAAGGAAGTAAGGACACTTAAGTAAAACATGTGCCTGTATCAATAGGCTAGCTATTAAACAACGATCACATTTCAGTAAAAAAGAGACTGTACACAGAGAAGAATATTCAGGCAGAATAAAGTGATTATTCTAACTGGTCACCAGATATTCTCTGAAGACTACCCACAAAGAAAAGTAATTGAAAAAATATCCAAGTCATAAATACCAAGTTCATCCTATTAAACAACTGCAACTGGAACTAACAGGATTTTTGAATATCTTCTCTATTTCATCATATTCCTTCTCCCAGTTTCCCAAACCATGTGGTATGTTTGCACATTGGCTCTGTACAGATTGCCACTTTTTAGAGATGTATTTTCATACATTTACGTAAAGCACAAATGTACTCTAACAACTGTGAAAAGGAGATGGAAGAAAAAGCACTGAAAAACATGTCAAAATCCACATATTAAAAGTAGTAATAATAAAGAATTCATAGCAGAATACTCGGTAGTTGGGCATCCTTTGGCACTAGGAGACAGGTTTCCCTATAAAAAAAATAAAAGAGAAAACCCCACCGGACAGACAAGAAAGACACAAAAGAAAAACATTAATCAGTCATTCTGATTTTACCTTGCTAATAAAAAGAAAAATATCTCTCAGGTTCAAACACAGTTTGCAGGGTACAAGCTCTCCTTATTTGTGATGTGTGCACAGGGACTGACATTTGCAATGAAGTGTTTTGTCAGGTTTCAGCACACTTGGTATTGTAAAGAGCTACAGAGAATAATGTTACTGAGCTTTATCAGATGCCTCTGTCAAGTCACCAGTGCAAAGATTTTGGTTTCACTGACTTCATTTTCAAGGAAAACAGTGAGAAATTTAAGCTCTTATTACAGTAACAGAAATAAAGCAGCTCTTCTTAAAATGCAGTGACTTCTACAAATGACTGATTATTGTTATCCTTGCCGTTACTGTGTTCAATGCTTTTATTATTGTGAACCACATTATCTGAAACCACTTGTATAAGGCTCGGGACTGCAGGTGGCACCATTATGTCATTATGAAATCAAACAACATTATTCCTGAGACAAGTAGGCAGCACAGAGGAGTCTAACCTACTTAGCGAAGCACTCTATGAATATAAAGTATGAAATCTAATACCAGTCATATATAGGAAAAACAATTCTCTCTGAGGCAAAGATTAGGAGGTATCATCTGATGCAAACTGTCAACATTAGCTGAAGTAAATGGAGCTGTATCATTTACACTAGCTGAGAATGTCCCATTGACCTTCAACGGCCTTTGGATGGGGCCCTCAGAAGGAATACCTGAGAAAAAAAAATCTGCAAGCATAATAGCGTGAGATCTCTATCTTTAAAACAGCTGGTCAGGAGTAAAGCAGATGTCACAGTGCAGTTAATTCTGCTATGCACTGTGATGAAATGAAGAGCAGATATAATGATGAAAAAATGAAGCTGTGACATTTTCAGGAATGTTACTAAAGTGACAACATTGCTTACCAAGTGTTCATGAAATTGTAGAAATATTATATTAATGTTTTACAAAAGGAGTAAGCAGTGTACCAGGAACCCATCTTGTACACAACTACCATCCTCCTGAAAGCTGACCCTATCCTACATAGAGATAACAAGAAGTTTGTGGTGGAGTTGGCAGGAACGGGATGCTGGCTTCACAGAGCTACTTGGAAAAAGAGGGAACTCTAACACCACTTACCTTATTTTGTGCTATGATATATGTGAAAAATACATTAGACCTGTGTCTAAATCTAAATCACCCAACATAGCATGCTAACCGTGGAAGCTCTGCTGTCAGCACAGACTTTTCTCCACCTTTCACGTGCATACACAGACATATTTCCAATTTGTGGTGACTCTGCTGTGTACAGAAACGCTGATTCCCAGGAGACTTTTGTGGAGCACTGAAAAGAGGTACCTCTTGCTAGCAAGGAGACCAGCATGCAAGGTGTACAGCACACAAAAAGCATTCACTTCCACTAGGTGTGCACCAGCATGTCAGCAATTAGCTTCACTGTCTTTCAGGTTTCTGCAGTATCATCAGGAGGAGTTTTCTAAGTCAGTAACAGCTGTTGATCTCCCTGTAAGCTAGCCCCCACCTACCAGTTTGATCAATTATTCCAGAGCTATATAAACTGTCCCAGGGAGACCTCCTCTGGGTGTAGGAAAAATATTGTTGCTTAGCAGTCAGTTAACAGTCAAGATATTAAGGTGAGGCTGAGTAGTCAGTGGGGACTCACAAGTGGAAAGATGAAATCCAGGGTAGAATCTCTCAGGAAATATAAAGAGAAATAGGTAAATAACCTTTTATATGAATGGGCCTGAGAGTACTCAAGGCTCAGAGAATTCTGTATTCCAGACAAGCTAACATCATATAAGATAGAAATTTCTTCAATATTTGTCATACACTTTGCTTTCTGACTGCCCACAGAGCAGCGTTAGGCTTAATTCCAGTACTGTATAAAGAGCTGGCATGGTCCTTAATGGAGATTCAAATCACTGAAAACGGATCTCGGACTGGAATTGGATTGCTCATTTTGAAGTCGTAATTTCATTTCAGTATTGCACTATGCAAGTGTGAGCTGAAATAAAATATGAAATTTGCAGAAGGATGTCAACTTGTTACACACAATTAAATTCTCACCATCTTACTGTTGCATTCAATCAGAAAATGCATGTACAAAATGCTTCATATTCTGAAATGACCTGTAGGTACCTAAGCACAAGATGCAGTGTCTGGAACTCCTAGAATAATTTGGGGCCAGGAATTAACTTCTGTACGGTTTTTTTACTTGTCTATTAAAAGGAGGTAACAATAATCAAGCTGGCTAAGTACTTTTTTCAGATATGCTAATGAAGGGGTCTCCAAGAAGGAGCTGTTGCTCCTTTTGAAGGGAATGGTTTTTATTAAGCATTGTTGGCTCCTCATGCTATATTCTAATTCCTTTCCTTAGTCAATGGCCTGGCTATCCTGCATATCTCTAAGATCCTGCCTGTCCTTGATAACATTTGTAAATAAGAAACCTTTTTCTAATGAGAGCATGGGGGAAAATGTTTTCCTCTCCCTGGAGGACTTTCAGGATTTCAGAAACCTCCCTCCTTCTGTATCAGGACAAACTCGAGACTGTTCACATTTCTCTTAGGGACTGAGGGAGGGAACAGAAAACAGCGTATCTGCCCTGTGGGTAGGGCACTTTTTGCTTTGACTTCCTGCTCCACCATTTTCCCCACTTTTCAGGGATGGGCTTTATCCACTGAGATAGGAGCTATTCTAGGCTTCTGCTCGGTGCCTCTCTCTTATTCTTCTCTGTTGGAGCTGCTTTGCTTTGCATAAATCTTTAAATATTTATTAAGGCAAGGTTTTGAACCTGAGTTTCCCACATCAAAGGAGTGCATTTAAATACCAGATGGTAGGATCAGCCTTTCTCTTGTTCACTCCCCTCAGTTCAATTATACAATGTGGATCTGCCTCAATAGAAAAGACTGGTAAAATCAGCTTGCAGTTAGCCAATATGAGAATGACTTGTATTCAAATGGCTTTTCCACATCTCAGCCAGCTGTTCTGGGCCATGGGCTCTTGCAGTGCTAATCGCTCGCTCTCTTTCTTTCTGTCATTCTAACCAGAATTTCCCATCCTGCTTAAAATATTTCTCAAGGAAAATTGTTGTCAAAATAGGTGCATTTCCATGAATTTTCAGCTGCAGTTAAAATAACCTCTTCTGGTGAACAACCGTTTATGGAAAACATCTGTTGATGCTTAGCAGCCATCTTACAGCAGTGCTGAGTGTCAAGAACAAGTGGCAGTACGCCCTGGTTCTAACACTGATGTGATCTCAATCAAAAAATTTACGTACACATTATCACTCTTCCCATCCACTGGCACTAGGAAAAAAATGGACTTAAGGTGCAGAATTTCTTGGCTATGCTGCCTCCGTGATGATGTCCCTGCATTAAACCAGAAGTGTGTTGCGACTTGTCCCAGGTATCGTAACATTTTTAAGCTTGACCTCCTGGAGTCCTGTGACTATATCTCAAATCACATATAAAAAAAAGTGAGTCTTTGTACACATAAAAAAGTTTGAAAACTTGAACACAAGGTAAGCAATATTATTTTAAAATGTTATGCTTTTATTTCAGTTGTGTAACTTGCTGAGATCTGATTCATTATTTTGAACAATGGTGTTTGGCAGTATTATCTGAGGTAATGGCAGGGTCTAGGCTTTACTTTCTTTAGTTTTCTCCAGGGTGGTTGTATTGTTGTTAACCATCTTAACGTCACAAGTACATAAAATAATTCGTTGTGAAGTATTTCAAAATCCTTGAAGGAAATGCTCTGAATAAATACCGAATATTAAATCTATTAAGCAAATGTGTTAAGGAAAGATACATTAGTTCCACACATTGAAACTGTGAAATAAAGAAATGTATTTAATGAATGCAGAAGAAAGCAGGAAAGAAAAGGAATAGCTCCTTTCAGTGGTTATGACTCTAATCTTTCATTCACTTGCATTAAAAATGGCTATTTATTACCACAGCATACTAGCTGAAGTTACAAAATCAAATGCAGTTAGCAGAAGTGTCTTTTAGTGATGTGCTCTCACTGTGTTAGAAGATCCTGTCTTTCAGAAGTACTGAAAAATACCATAGGAATTCATCAAACACGACAATTAACTGGCCCCTACCAGGAACAACGATCCCTGCCTCTGTTTCGTAAAATTTACCAAGCCAGTCAATTTAACAGATAGTTTAGTACAGAGTGGGCCTAGATGTATATCTAGACAAAATAATAAAGACGAGATACAGAAATAACTTCACAAACTAAAATTTTTCATTGGAGACTTGTGATTTTGATTCCTCCAGCTTAAGACCCTTCAAGAGATTTTTCAGAAAGTGCTGAGAATGTACCCCTTTGAAAAGTCAAATCTTCCTAGACTGCCTCAGGTTAGGTGCACAAAAATAATTGGTACTCTTTTTAAATCCTAGCCAAAAATCTCCAGTGTATTTCAGTTAAAAGCACTTGAATCAGACTTAGGTCACAGTTTAGGGACAGGGCTTGGAGATAAAATCATGTTTCATATTTATTCTCTAGTTCTACATATTCATCTAAGAGAAATACTGTTAACAAGGTCATTTGAATTCAAAATGTTAAGGTCCCTTCCAGGGTAAATTATTCTATAATTTTGTAGTCATCTATGGGTATCTAGATCTAAAATATTAGCAGAAGGCCGTGTAATTACTCTCATTTTTTCCAGGGGATGACTTCTGAAACTTAGGGAGGTCTGTTATCCAATGACTCAGGACAGAACCAGGCCTGAAGAACACCTGCAGTCTCATCCCAGCTCAGAAAGCCTTTCTATGGTTTAAGTCACTTCACTGGCATGCTTTATTTATGCTATTAATATAGTGGATATAATAAAATATTTAAGGACTTCTGAGGGGGCTTTGGAAGTAAATGTATCATTAATAAAATCATATCATGTTGGCTAACCATGATGTCAAAACTGAAACAGAAATGGCTAGAAAAAAGTTAAGGTACCATTCCTGAATATTACAATATATTATCCTTTCTGGATACGTGATTGTCCTCCTTCAGTTACCAGTGGAGAGAGAAAAAAAAACCAAACCAACAAAGAAGCGATGCTCAGACCTGTATTTGCTTTAAAGTAGGTTTGATACAAAATTCAAGGTAATGTAGGAACAAGGTCAGATATTAAAGGTCATCTGATTAAATGTCAGATATAGATATTAAAATCAAATACTTCTTGACAGATTGGGATCCACCTGTCTCATTAACTGAGACGTAATAGCCATTCTCAACAACTGAGAAATGTGTGAAACAATGAAGCCTCTTTTTGGAAATCACTAAGCAGCAATGGAAACTCCAAATGAAAAGGAGATTCACATCACCTCTCAAAAAAAACCTTGGAAAAAAGGAGTCTCACTGAAATGTCTCTGGTAGACATTTCTGTCTGTCTGTGAGATAAGGAGGGATAGTAGAGGAGAAGCTGGGCTAAAAAGCACTGGAAAGCCAAAAACAAAGCAGGAAAATTATTTTGGCTCAGCAGAAAAGAACTTGAAAGTATGAGCAAAGAAATTGCCTGCTGCTTGACTGTTGTGGTCACAGTAACAGGACTTTGCACATTTTCTGTTAAAAAAAATCAACACCAAGACTTAATCAGAAACACTCCTGAGTTCTGAAACAAATGCCCCTCTCTAAGATGCTTTAAGTACAGCATGGGTCAATGAGAACAACTTTTCACTAATTGCAATGCACTGGAGATGGGTCATAAGCTAGAAAGAAAGTAGAAAGCAAGCTAGTGACCATAAGCTAGAAAGAAAGTAGAAAGCAAGCTAGTGACCATTTTATTTCAGAGCAATTTTTTTTAATTGCTGCAGAGAGGAAGGAGAGAAAATAAGCTGATAGGCTTTTTTCCCAGCTACTACTACCTCTTTTTTATAGATAAAATCACTGAGGTCTGGAACAGGAAAAAGCACTAAGGAATTATTACTAGCATGGCAATGCCACATGAAAAATTGATTCTCAAGGAGGACAAGCTTTAGGCAGCTTGTTCAGCCTTTAAGAAATCAAAATGGAGTACAAAAGAAGTTATGTATTAAGCTGTTTTTATAAACTCCAAGCACAATTAATTTCAAAATACCAGTCTGTTCATGTTCATTGAATAAAAGTATTCATGCTCAAATATGGTTATGTTTCTCCGTTGTAAGAAATGACAGTAAATGGAACATGCAGTTGCTCCTTGCAGTGCTGTAACATTCATTTTAATAACACTGTCTCCTGTAGATGAAAACAGTATTTTATCACAAAGCCAATGGCAGTGTAACTTCTCAAGTACTATTCCAAATTTACAAGGTATTTTAACGTTCCCACAATATACTCAAGATACTTCGTTTTCAAAATATACCAGGTAGAAAATTAAAATGACTAATCGGTGGTCCCTTTTCATGCATGACAGCTGGGTAGTGCAGATCTTGTCTATATGAAATGTATTCCTCTGAAATACACTTTTCTACAAACCGTGAGGGGGCCTGAATCAAGCACCTGAACAGCAAAGATGCTGACTGCATACTGCCTGTCTACCAGGAACGTCACCCTGAGCTCGCCGCGATCCGGTCTCCTTGCACAGGAACAGAACTACGTGAAACGCTATCTTTACTGGAGGTTGCAAAACATATTACACAAACTCGCCCTGTTTGATCCAAACCAATGGAAAAAAAAAAAAAAGAAAAGAGAAAAAGTCACGGGCTTTCAATTCCTAGTTTTAAAATTTAAAGTAAGAGAAGAAAATTTGTCTATGAAATGCTGTCTTGAGTAGAAAAAAATAAACACATTTGGTTTTGGGGGGACTTCTTTTGATGAATAGTCTGGCAAAACTGTCATAGATTCAAATTGTTTCAGCTGCAACAAGCAGGAGGCTTTGGTGAAAAAAGTTGGGATGAAAATCCTGACAAATTTTGTTTGGCCCTTTGTATTTATGCTGGTTTTGGGAGACATATGTGTCGTGGTTTAACCCCAGCCAGCAACTAAGCACCACGCAGCCGCTCGCTCACTCCCCCCACCCAGTGGGATGGGGGAGAGAATTAAAAAAAATCAAACCTCGTGGGTTAAGATAAAGACAGTTTAATAGGACAGAAAGGAAGGGAAAATAATGATGATGATGATAATAATAATAACATGACAATAATACTACTAAAAGAATTAGAATATACAAAACAAGTGATACACAATGCAATTGCTCACCACTCACCGACCAATGCCCAGTTAGTTCCCGAGCCGCAATATGCCCCTCCTGGCCAACTCCCTCCAGTTTATATACTGGGCATGATGTCACACGGTATGGAATATTCCTTTGGCCAGTTTGGGTCAGCCGTCCTGGCTGTGTCCCCTCCCAACTTCTTGTGCCCCCCCAACTTCTTGCTGGCTGGGCATGAGAAGCTGAAAAATTCTTGACTTAGTATAAACACGACTTAGCAACAACTAAAAACATCAGTGTGTTATCAACGTTATTTTCCTACTAAATCCAAAACACTGCACTATACCAGCTACTAGGAAGAAAATTAACTCTATCCTAGCCGAAGCCAGGACAGTATGTTAAGCATAAAGATGGTATGAGCAGAGGGATGGGTGACAAAGGGAGCGAACACACTGGTAACCCAAGGCTCTCCTTCAGCACAGCATTGTGTTGGCATAAATAGGCTATTCACTAAGTGCTTTTGGGGGATTGCTATTGTAGGACTCTATTGCAGACTTGCACAGATATTTCTCTCTCTCCAGAACATCAAGTGGAAGCACACATCTAAAAGTCACAAAAGGATCCCGGTATCCCTGGATTTTGTGCAAACTGTCCTAAAAGATACAGGACAATATTTTTGAAAAATGATCAATAATTCTGGATGTTTCCAACAAGTAAAACTTGTACAATGCTGAGATACTGTAGCAATAGATATCCTGTGAGCAGCACAAATCGATGGACAGAAAATATGGAAGGTGAAGGAAGGAGGTCTTTCTTGGCAACTATTAACAGAAAAGTGCTTACAAAAGGTACATCTTTTCATTTTTCTCAGTCCTGGCAAACAAATAAGGGAAGCTTTCAGTACTAAAAATATACCTATGTTTTGCAGAATTCACTGGAATCTGTAGTGTTTGGGGTTGTGAAGGATCACTGCAGCTGCAGCTGCTATTGGGGGACACATATCCTACATCCAAAATATCACAAGCAGAACTGATTCCAGTACCGGCCTCTGCTAATGCTGTACTCCTTGAAACACAAGTATTTAAAAAAAAAGGTATTAACCACAGGCAAACCTCTGTATGCCTTTTAAAATGAAAGAGTGCTTAAAAGTAATCTCCTCTAGAGAAAACACTTGGTTTTACAGAAAACCTCAGCTATTTGCCTATAAAGGAATGCTTGCCTATACAAGACTAACAAAGAAGTATCTTTCTTTGGCTTATTCCTCTTCCTCAGACTTCACCTTTACCTCCTAAGCTCCTCTGAATATCTATCCTATAACTGGTTTTGATCTTAAACTTGGTGGCAAGTCTATCCCTGTGCACACAGCAATGACAGTTACATAGTGGTGATCAGAATGATGTGTTGCTTTCTGTAGGAAGGCAGGAAATTAACAGCCAAAGAAATCAGCACAAGAAGCTGTATATAAGACAGATCAGGCCCTTATTTCTGTATCATTAAAGATCGAAGGAAAGAACTCAAATGTCAACAACTTTATAAGTACATGCTTAATGCTCTGAACAGCCAGGAAAATGGGAGCAAGTAAGCCTAGGAGAGCATTCAATGAACATTACATTACTAGGATCTTGTATTTTACTTTTGCAGGTCACCTTAAAGCTATGTAGAGGATTTAAAGCTCTTAAGGAGATTAAGGGTTCGAGTGCTGTGAACAAACAAATTTAGGTTACTAAAATCACAATTCTATATTTTAAAATGTGCATGAGATGATTAAAAGTATGAGTTAGTGATTTTTAATTATTTTGTGCAAGTTTTGCATATTCATAAGTCTGCTTGGAGAAGCACACGCTGCATTCTGATGAGGAATGCCATTATCTCACGCTCTTAACACAGCTTCAGTATAGCACAAGACAAGGTTTCAGGGACAGGACATAAAATAACATTGCAGCAGACTCGCAGTTTCAATTGTCTGTAGTATCATGGGGGGCTGATACTATGACAACCTCAATTCTAACCACATGTGGCACCTTCTGCTGCCCAGCTCTGGCCCATCCACTCTGCTTCACCTCTGCCCTCCCCAGGGCTGGTAGGCTTTAATCTGCATGAATTCCTCATACCTGGACTGGCATGGGGAATGGCTAGAGCCAGGCCATGCTTCTGCTTCCCCCATCTCAGCCAGCCCCTGCCAAGTGTCAGAGCCGGGGTCATCCAGGACTCCCAGGAAAGGGACAAGGGATGTAGGAAGGGCTGAACTGTAGCAGAGGGATCCCATACTTGAAAGAAAGTGGGAAGGCGTATAGGTTTTCTTACCATGCCCAAGACAACTACAAGGCTGGATCCTGACTCTTCCCAGACAGCTCAGACTGGTTGGGGAGTGGGCACCTAGGGAGGAAGGAGACACCTTCCCCACAGGAACCTCTGTCAGATAATCTGGTTGTGTCCTGCTACTTTTCTTTCTTAGTGACAGTATCACGAAACATTTAAGTGATAACTTTCAGCTCTGCTTGGATCAACATAACTCATTTATTAATAACATTTACCATCAGTCTGCAGCAATATTCCACCCCCCACCCCCACCCCCAGGTTCCCTTTTATTCATGAATGGTTGCTTGTAGTATTATGAAGAAAATATCCTTGAAATCTGACAACAGGCAACTTTTTTACTCCCACATTTTAGCCTGGTCATGAGTCAAAGACTTATTTTTGGCACAACTCTAACAAAGTATTTTTTTCAATATTTTGAAGAACAGGAGCCTGCAACACTGTTGTCTGTCTAAGAGAAGAAAATGACTGCCTAATGTGAGTAGCCTACTTTTTAATTAGCCTGTAAAAATAAACCTGCCTTTCCAGACATCTAGTCATCAGATTTTCAGATGTTTTGTTTGCAACTAGAAATGGATTCATTAAAAAACAGAAATAGCTGATATCAAACAGGGATGCTGTTGAAGGGTAGTATTTTTCTGAAAAATATATAAGCTAATATATACAAGAAAGAAACACAGCAGAGGGCTGTGCATGTGTAACCAGGGTCAGGGTGAGTATTTGAAGGCATACACAGAATTCCCTGTGCTCTACTGCAGCTGCCACAGAATAGCAAAGGACTAGCCTGGCTTATCTATGTGTTTATATACAGCAAACCAGACACACTTCAGCTCTAAATAATCCATTTACCTTTCACCTTTTCAGGAAGTTGTACTGGAGGAGAAGAAACCTTGCACCATGACCCACTAGCAGTATGTGCATACCCTTGGTATGAATATGCACAATTTCTCAAATAACGAAACCCTAACCACTTAGAGCTTCTTCAGATGAAAATCAACACTTGAATTTCACCTTGAAAGCTACAAGCATTCACCATAAGAAAATACTAAAAGTACACGGTACCAGTATCATTTTTCTGTCAGATGCTAGTGAATCCTTAGAGAAAGACTATATAAGACAAGGAAAGGTACATTCGTCTTTACTTCACCATATTCTCCCAGTTACTGGCAGTCAACAACTTTACACTCTCCTAAAGCTGGAGAGAGCATCTAATACATGCTGTTAATAGCCAGCCAATGCAATAATCATTCATGAATTTGTCTAGTCTCATTTTTAGCATATTTACAGTTTTTGGCCTCCCAACAACCTTTGACAACATATCCCATCATTGAACTGTGTTGTATGGAAATAGAACTTTTTTGTTTTAAGCATTGTGCCTGGTCATGGTGATTTTCAGGTTCCTGTACCCTGAGGACAAATAATCAAACAATTCCCTTGTCATTTCCCCAAAGTCATTCATGACTTCAGAGCTACCTCTATAAGATTATCTTTCTTTCCAGTCTGAATTTAGTCTCTCTGCAGAAGGAAGCCTTCCTATGATAATTTTTGTTGACTTTCTTTGTATCTTAGTGCCAATCATTAGCATTAAGATCCTTCTGTGACATTTTGAAGTCAAAAGAATCCCAGATTATTTGGTCACCTACAAATTTTGTTACCTTATTTTTCCCTTTCTCCAGGTCATTTATGATTATCTTAAACAATATCTGGTCCCAGCAGAGATAACCAGTAACCTTTCTGATAACTTCCTCCATTTCTTCCCATCCTTTGTTTCTTTTCTTTTATTCCAGGAAAAGCTGTCAACAGAAACTATGTTACTTAATACACATTTAACTGCATTCTGCACAACTGTATGAATGGACCCAGCATTTATCCTCTTTGGGGACCCAACACAATGGTCTAGTATCTTGGGTCCTGCAGTTACTTAGGAGGTCTGATGTGATTCAAGGTCCCATATATACTTAATTTACAGTAAAACTGCAAATGATACTACTCTTCAGATCTCTGAGATGCTGTTCTGTAAAATGCTGTGTTATTAGTTCAAGAGATGGGTATGAATGACAGAACTTGTCCTGCTGTTGTTGTCATTATTTAAGAGGTATCACGAAGTCCTTGTCTGTCCAATACTTCTCTACTGCTGAACGCTTGTTAAGTATTGGCAAGAATGTGGAAAAGTGTGTGAGACTAAACAGATCTTGCTGGCATCCCATGAGGAGATTTCCTAGTATAGAAAAGAAACCGCTATCAGTAAACCCTGGAATTTCTCAGAAATAAAATATATGAGGAGACTCAATAGGAACTCTAGGCTAGTAATGCGATGGTCAACAATGTAACAGATGATTAGTAGATCTGAACAAACCTTAGGCAGTTGATATCTAAAGAGTTGTCTAAGAGATCAACTGCTGATGCTGTTGCTGTTCATATGTTGTAACTTCAGACCAAGGCAATTTAGAGTGTAGGAGGCAGGCCAGCCATAGCCTTTTTTATGATCTCTTCTGAAAGCAGACTAGAAGACTCAACAGTCTGTAATACTGGTAATATTGAGAAATGATTTCTAACATTACTCACCTTCTCTTTCACTTAAGGATGTACGGGCAATCCATGCACTTTTCAGAAGGGGAAGGATCAGTATGTTTGTGATAGGAAACACTATCACTTTGTTAATGTCGGGCAAAGCAGACACGACAGCTGTCATGCTCAGGACATGAATAAGCTCCACGGTCACAGAGAAGTCTTACCCACAAAACAGCTTGCATATCCTTCGAGGTGTTCAGCGGCAGCAATGAACTGGATACACTAAGCTAGCAGCCACTTTGAACAATTCTGTTGAGCAAGACTTCTATGAATAGTATGGTGGAAATAGCCACACGAAAGGGGGAAAGGATTGCTGCACTGCAGCTGGCCGGAGTCAGTGAGGAGCCCTGAAGACCATAACAGCCAGGGCTGCCATACTGGCAGCTCAGAGCAGAGGGGAACAAGAGAACACCTTCCTCCCAGGCTTCCTGAAAATACACTGGCAGCATTGCTTTTGGTGAGCAGACCATTAAAGTAACTCCACTGTCCCTAGTGAACAAGAAAGTCTTGATTTCTCATTGACTGAGGGGGACTGGGACAAAGGTGTAGCAAACAAGTTTTATCTTAACACTGAATCCTGCCCAAAACTCAGAGCTAGTGGTGGCCAACCCTATGGTAAAACTTCCCTGGCATGTTTTAGCAGCTGTAACACACAAACAGAACAACAACTATCCACAAACACATTGAAGTCTCTGATCACAAGAGCCTTGGTTTCTTCTAGTATTACCACAAGGAGGGCTGTGATCAGCTAAATGCTTTTTCTGGGAAGTCGTGTAGAGCATAGCTATTGAGCATTTACAAAATCATTTGGAGGTCCAACATACATACATGATAAACATGCTTAATTTAGATTTGGTAAGGCAGATAAAACATTTTTATTACTAAACACAGCTCCATTTAGTATGTAAGGTGCATATACATTATACACATGTCTGTACCCATTACAAAATGTGTATGTCATCTAGCTGGCAGGAAAGATGTTTTTGGCAAATGGAAAATGCAGATCTAAATTATTTTAACAGAATGTGTGGTAGGTGAGATCACTGTGTATGGAAGGGCTAAATACATATTTCCAGTGTGAGATAAAGTTCACACTTTTCAAATGACCTCTATGTACTGAGACATCTTTTAAAATATTAAAGTTTAGACACACTTAATAGCTATTTCTGCCCTAATGCTGCCTAAAGTATCACAAACAATAATTTATAATTAGGTCTCTGAAGATACTTACTGTAATTTTTTTTAAACAAATATATTATTTGGCCTTAAATTTCACTCTGCTATGTTCCCTGAGAATACTACCATTTAAAATACACGTATTTTATTATCTGCAATGTGTAACCATTTTTGTGTGGCAGTATGTTAACGTATAAACTATAAAGATAAGATTTATGAGTAGAATTTTAAGGTAAGCTTTCTATTTAAGTAGCAAAAATATATTGTTCATAGCAAAGAATACATCTATTACAAGATTTAACAACGTAGTGGTTTAACCCCAGTCAGCAGCTAAGCACCACGCAGCCGCTCCCTTACTCCCTGCCCCGCTCCCAGTGGGATGTGGAGGAGAATCGGGAAAGAAGGCAAAACTAGTGGGTTGGATAAGAATGGTTTAATAACTAAAGTAAAATATAATACTAACAATAATAATAATGAAATATAATAATAATAATAGTAATGAAAGGAATATAACAAAAAAAAGAAGAGGGGAAAAAAAAAGGAAAAAACCCAAAATCAGTGATGCACAATGCAATTGCTCACCACCTGCTGACCGATGCCCCAGCACCAATCTGCACCTCCCGGGCAACTCCCCCCTGTTTGTATACTGGGCATGATGTTCCATGGTATGGAATAGCCCTTTGGCTAGTTTGGGTCAGCTGCCCTGGCTATGCTCCCTCCCAGCTTCTTGTACACCTGCTTGCTGGCAGAGCATGGGAAACTGAAAAGTCCTTAACTTAGGATAAGCGCTACTTAGCAACAGCTAAAACATTGGAGTGTTATCAACATCATTCTCCCACTAAATCCAAAACACAGCACTGTACCAGCTACTAGGAAGAGAATTAACTCTATCCCAGCCGAAACTGGGACAAACAAGAGAAGAATTTCCATGAGTGTGTAATTTTCAATTTACACAGTAAAAAAGATATCTGAAAAGAAACTAAGAGTCTTTATAAGTTGGTTGTATGTCAGCCAATGTGAGGCTTTGCTACTTTATGAGAGTCTGAAATGAGATTGTGTGGAAATTGCCTTCACTATTCTCTCCAGTCTCAACTGAAAGAAATGAAAAAAGAATATGAAAAACTGGTTACACTTTCATTTTCTCTCATTTTTAATATCATGAGACACTGTAAGTCACACAGCAAAATGTCCTGTAGACACAAAGGTATGAGACTGACGGATTTTCTTTAAGATATGCAACACTTCAAAATTCTCTCACTACAGCATTCAGCTGCTTTACAAGGTTACAGCTAAGCCTTAATCCTGATCTGTTTTAGTGAAAGCAGAGCTTCATTTTATTCTTTTAATTCAAAATGGTAGCACTGGTTTCTAAACTTCTACAGTAAGAAGCTCTGCAGCTAATACTGGGGTCTGTAGGGTGTTCAGTGCATTATCAACATAGTGATCTGAAAATTGGGAAGAATGTAGAAGTCATTTAATTCATCAGCATCCCCTATACCCCACCCTCCCGTGTGGAACTGATCCTCATTACCAGGGCTTTGCTTTGTCTCATTTTAAATAGTCCCAGGGATGGGATTTAGTACTTTCTCAGCTATTGCCCTGTGAAGGAACCAGACACCTCTGATTTGGATTATAGTCAGCAGCACTTATAGGAGCCTCTGTTTCATTTGAGCGGATTAAAACTCACTTTCAAAGACAGCTCAAGAGAGGCGAGAGAGAGCCCTTCAAAACATTTCTCATACTGATGACTTGCATAGCAAAGCTGCGGAAGGCTGTATTTATTTGTCTTGGGATGGAACCACGGAGGCAGTAAGCAACTGGAAGAAAGATGACAATAAATGCAATGTACAAATTATTTGGAGGCAATCCTCTCTTATTTGCAAAAGAGAAACAGAGAAAACACTTCTTGGATCCCCTAATCCAGACAAATAAATTCACATCCAACATTTTTGCTTGTTTGTTGTGCTCTCTTTGCTCTTGTTTCACACAATGAATGCTCCTTGAAATGTCAGGGGGAAGTTTCTTGATTTCTGCCCCAGGGCTCATGGAACCAGGGGTTCTGGTAAGGAATGGGAAGTAAAAATCTCCTTTTACAGGGTGAACTCTGAAATTTGGTCTGTCAGAGTCACCCAGTGGATGGGAGGAAGCCTCCTGTCTCTCGCTACCCTGCCCATTTTATTCATATGTACCAGCTCTTCAGCCTTCTACCACCATCTTTATCAGCGCCCAAGCCCTTGGAGATGTGAATATCAGCTCTTTTCTTTTTAACCACTGTATACCAGATGATCTCTCCCTTGTGCAATCCACTTGCACCCCTAATTGTCGTGACAACACTTGTCATTTAGATAGCTCTTTCATCTTCAAAGCACTTCATAAACATCAATTAACCCAAATCTAGATTAATTAATCTGACAATTAATTTGCTATATATCCAGCAGTTATAATAATGCAGAATAAACTAGTGCCTATTAAAGTAATCAGAATGAGTTCCCTTGACTCTAACAAAAATGGGATCAAGCTCATTTCTTGAGTCTGTTTCTCTCTCCTAAATCTTCACTGCAATCTGGTATTTTCTTCCCTGGTATCTTCAACTGCTTTGTCAAGAATACAGCCAAGGAAAGGGGAGAGAAAAAACGGAATCTGTGAGCTGAGATCACACACACCAGGAGTTAATCAGTTTTGTTTTAAGGATGATCTTAAATCTTGCACACCATCTGCACAGAGTTTATCAAGATTGATCGGATCAGTCCTTGACATGCTCAGATAAATCAAGGTTCCAAACACACTGCTGCGATTAATGAATTCAGGAGGCACTCATATTATAACCGATTGCTAAATTATAGATTAACGCAAACTGACAAAACAGGGTGAGCAGTTGCAGCAAACTCCCCACAATCACTGTAGACCTTGTGAAGTAGGCCACTTGAGTTTTTAATAATCAGTGTAGTGCCTGCAACCACAGGCATGTAGAGAGAACAAGGGGAATATGAGAGAGAAAGCAAGAGAAACATTTAAGAATTGTAGTATTCTAATGAATCATTTACTGGAAAAGTAGGTCCAATAGCATTTATGCAAGGAGGTCTCAGAAATTGGATTTACAGTGTGTCATTTACTTTAATTTTATAATAATCCTCAAAATAATGTATCATCCTCTCAGAAGACTGTTTTAAAACTCCTACTCTGGTTAAGCAGTATGCACTTATACAAATATTTGTAATAGTTTATTAAATATACAGCATATCCCAATATTTAAGCCTAATTTTTTTGTGTTTCTTTTGACCACCAAAAAGGAACTTTCTGTTATCTAAAATTATCAGCTGCATAGTCAGCTTTACAAGAACTTCTCTGGAAATTCACAACAAGATAACATTCTTAAAATGACTAATAAATAAATACTATTCAGATTATAAAGAAAGATCTGCACCCTCCAAGAGTGAGGCAATTATTCTAAAGATTCCAGGAAAATGCCCTGACCTAATGAAAAAGAAATTACTTACTGAAAAAGTCATTTGAAGGCATCTTTTGATTCATATTAAAGACATGTAAAGGTTGAGTCCCCCTTTCTTGTTGTTGAAGACTTTCCACAAGAAGGACTCCATATGCAAATACCTCTTCAGCAACATCAGGGTAAGCAAGCAGGGAATGATTGGCTCTGCTGGCATTAACTTTGTGAGTAAATTGAAGGGGAAAATGTAGAACTGCGTAGTTAATCAGGTATGACTGAAATCACCCAATCAAGTAAATAAACAGCAACTCTAGCCTACGTTGTAATTTGTTCTTGGTGCCAGTCTCTTTCTACATGGAATTAAAACCCTAAGAAAACAGCAACAAGTAAGTCTTCTCTTAGGGAACAGTGTGAAATCCTTCAGTTTATGCTTTTCTAATCATCATTTGACACTGCTTGAATTGGCCTTTGTGCCACATGCTTTTTTAAATCCTGCACAAATTATTGCTGTTGACCACAAACCGTATCTTTTCACATTAGTGCTTCAAACACTCTATGACAGCTAAACTGTGAAAGAATAAAAGCATTAATGGATTTGTCTGACTGTATTACTTATTGCTTGTCTCTTAAGCTTTACTTGGCTTTCTTCACAGGTTCTGCTCGGTTACTTTCATCACTGGCTTTCAGAGATACTGAGGGCTTATTGAAGGATTACAGTTTATAATATACCTGTATAAGCAGAGCTATAGTCAAGTATTAAAGGTCACTGAAAGCTTATTGATCTAGAGAACACTGCAGTAATAACTCAGAGAATATCAAAATAACCATTGCTTTTTGCTTTTCCTTAACTCAGAATGGAGCAGCCAATACACTTACAGACCTCTAAGAAACTTTTTTCCCCTAATGATCCATCATTTTGCATGAAAGATTCAACACTTTGAGGAAATCAGAAGGAAACATGGTTACAACTATTTGAGGAAGATCCAACCTTCCACTCCCCAAAATGCCACAACAGATACTGGGGAAGAGATTATTAAATTAATAATAATAATAATAATTTTTAATTTAATTTTTTTTAATTAATAAAACTAAAATAAAGTGATTGCCTATTTCCATCCAGCATAACATCAAAATCTTTCTTGTAGGCTGTGGAGCTTCTTCTATTAATATTGTAAGCAAGGATCACATTATACAACAGTATCAACAAGGCAGAAGAGGCACTGCATAGATTATTAATGTAAGCGAAGTGCAGATCTCTCAGGAAGACCTTGTTAACAATGATCTACCACAAAAATGTAGAAAATTCATGACCTATGAAAATTCACATTGGAAAGGCCAATGTATTGCTATTTATAAAGATCTTAGTACAGAAATTAATTGAAAATCACATGACCTTTAAAATCCTGAATGCATCTCACTAGCACTAGAGCATCATAGATATACCGGGGCCTATAAGCATATGCAGACAGACCCCTCAGCAGAAAACCAAACATACAATTCGTGTGCTAAGACACAGCTACTTCAACAGATCGGATGGACAGAGCCAAGGAAGTCAGCTGGACATAAGAGCGAATGGGGAAGAATGGCAGAAACAGGTTTTAACCTCATTAGAATTGCACAGGAAGAGGCAACCTTCTCATGGTTACCCAAAGGTAAGCAACAGTAATGTCTCAGGGCTTCATGCTGCAAAGAGCCATTCATACACACAGAGGCCTTATGACCTGATGTATGTGATAGCCCTGGTAACCACAGCTGTGGGTCTCACTCATAACTGTACATGCATAAGTGTCATCAGGATCAGGATCATCATCTGTAATCTGGGTTAGGCAGGGATGAAACAATAAATGAACTGACAACAATGATACAGTTGCAACATACAGATTTTTGAAAGGTACAAAAATATCTAATGGACATTCTTCTTTTGAAAATTTCCCCTATGTGGGTGGAAGATGGAAAGGACTTTCTATACAGATATGACACATGCTTCCCCCTCTCCTTGCAGCTTATTACTTCACCTGCAGCAACGTTTTTCTTCCAGGTTTTTTTACCTCTTTTCCTACTTCTCCTTATGAACAGAATTTCTTTCAGTGAAGTTCTCTGTACAACCTCAGCAGAAGATATTCTTACTCTATGCCATATGCACTGTTTGGCCTGTGCCTCTATAGCACCTTGTTAGGTGTTTATTTCCCAAGTATTACAATATCTAATACCAAAACAAAAAGAGATTATTTTTCAATGTACGTTACCAGGACTCCTCTAGAAAAAGAGGAACTCTGCAGCTATTAGAATGGATGGAGAGTAGGTGATCCCTACCAAGAAGATACTCACAATGCAAGCCTGTATTTCAGATAAACCTTTGACAGCAACATACCTCACATGCTGAAACCAAACTTGAATGCCAAAGTTCCGCAATTTACAGGACCTTCAGCACAGCAGACTAGGATAAAAACTACTCTCAGAAGGATTATATCCCTCACTCAGATTTGTCAGTAATTACCGTTGTGAACTGAATCTCTTTACGTATTAGAAAAGCAACAGCACTACTTTTGGATCAAAGAGGTATTTTGTTCACTTCAACGCATACACAAATTGTCTGTACCATTAGCATTAAAAGAAGTTATGACAGGCACTGAAGTGTGACCAGACTTCTCACATGGTTTCAATGTCTGGGAAGAAAAGCTCAGTAGGTTCATAAATCTAATATATCTTTTCCATAATAAAACCTAGAGCAGCAATAATTGCAATAAAGTTTTACAAGGCGTCCTGAGAGGAATAAAAAAATAACTGCTCTCGGTACTACAGCTAAATAAAGCAAAATGAGATTTTTTTTTTAAAAGCCCATAAGGAATTCAAATTAACAGACTTTGTAAAGGATGCTAGCAAAAGACTTTTGAGGGAGACCCTAATTATTGGTTGCTTTGATTTTAGTGACCTTGCTTATCTTTCTAAACAGACATTTTAAACAAGAAAGTTTCAAATGCCCAAACAGCATAAAGGCTGCTTTGGGTGCAAGACTTACAAAGAGCAAACTTCTGTAAGTTAAACTGAGTTGTTTTAGTGTATTTTTGCCACGTTAATCCCCATTCCTCATAACACAAATCAGACCGCTAAGCTCAGTACCCATGTGATTTCAGTGGCAGAGATGAAAGGTCAAGACTTCAGAGCTCCAAATCGCCTACAGAGGCAAGCCAAAGGTAGTGACAGTTGCAATGTGTCTGCTGTTGTTAAGAAGTCTCCCTCCATTTGCAGAATTTCCACAAGCTGACATTTCCCTCCAAGCATTTCTGGTGCCTCTTAAAGCCTCAACTTAGACTATGCCTTCCAGAGTATGTAAAAAAAAAAAAAGCAGGTACAGGTACAAAACTACCCAGCTTTATGCAATTACTGTTCACAGTGATCAAGCAATCCTGGCGAGAAGCTGATGCTTAGCAAGGCAGCTGGAATACACTAAATCTCCCCACGTTAAATATGGCACAGGGAATTCTTCCAACACTTAGCAGTAATATATTGCTATATACTTTATGAAGTGAAACAAAGCAACTAAAGTCAAATGTTCCAAAATATGGTAGGGTGAAGACTGGAATGCATAGTCAATGTAAATCAAAGTATAAACATTCATACAGTGCTAAACTCGTCACAGACACTTCACCTCTCTAATTCCTATAATTTCCACTCTTCTGTCCTTGCTGCCATCAAATTCCTAAGTTATAGTCCATAAAGAAAGCAAACAGAACAGTCATCTGACAAGTACTGTATGCTATCTGTCAAACATAAGTGATTTTGGGGGCTGCTCTACCATAGCAGCCTTATCTTACACCCACCAAAAGGTATAAAGGGCCTGAATTTTAAAGAAGCTTCAAGCTTTTTTCTTTTTTACAGCCACAATTAATTTTAAAATATTTCTGCACTCATGAATGATCTGGTGCAAATCTTACTACTTTTAGCTTTTCTGCAAATGTCTGAACTGCAGCCTCATGCAAATACTCAGATATCTAAATCAGGGCCTGCAAACACTTGCATACACAAATAAAAACATGTATTTTCCAAAAAAAAGAAAAAAAAAATCCCACAGAATCAAGACTATTTCAAAAATTGTCAATAGGTTCATAAAATCCATCTTGTCCTGGTTCTCTTCTTCACCCATTCCTTCACTGACTTTCCCCTCATCTTCTCTACAGGCAGTCCTAAAGGACTATTCTTGTTCCTCTTCACTTCTCCCTCTTCAGCCTCTCTTTTGGCAGTATCATCTGCAAACAAATTTGACTACTGTCTCTCTGCTCATAGCTCAGAGACCCTCTTTATTCCCAGACCCATCTTCTTCTGCCCAAGCTGAAATCTCAGCCTTTCTCATACCTTCTCACCTCAATTTCAAAGAGATTAAAGCATGTTTCTCCCTCCAGAACCACATTTCTCTACCCTTACGGACTTGCCACTTGCTCTGACATTCTAGGCATCACATTTTGTTTGCATCTCTTCCTAGGTTTTCTCATCTAAGTGATTTAAAGGCCATATATACACAATGTGGTGAAGGCAGTGTTGTGCTAATTCTGCTTTTCATTTGAGCGGCAGAAATCTGATCCATCTCTTGTCTCAAACCTATATAGTCACATTACTATGGGATGTTACCCATTTCAATTTAAGCTATCTCAAGAAGCAGATCCTATAAGAGCAGGCACAACTGATTGCTCTAAGTGACTGTCAGATATAAGCTGGACTAGGTGATCTGGAACCCTGTGCCAAGGAAGAGGCAGGGTGCAACCTTCTGCATCTGGTTGTGTAAGGTGCACCCTCAGAGAGGTTGCATAACACAGATAATTTGTCACATTTCGTCTCTTCTTCAGCCTCTCAGCATCTCACATTTTGAGTATACCATGTTCTCTAGCATTGCCCCCTTCAGTTCTGTTCCCTTTCACCTTCACAGAATGCTGCAGCAGCTACAGTACTCCCACCTGCTTTAACCATGTCAAGTGGCTTGCCCTTCTCTAATACATCAAAGAACTGCTCACCCTCCCTTTCTGAGCCTTTCATAGCTCACTCCATTCAAAAGCAAAAGCTCAGCTCCCAGCCCTGCTTGAGCTGTGACGTGAACTCATTGTCCAAAAAAGCACCATCTGTGCTTTTTCCAGCGCTTCCCTTTTGTCATGAAGTAGCAGCCCAGGCATCAGAGGTGCCAATGGAGACCCCAGCCATAGCAGTGCTCCTTGTCCTTGACCATCCTTTGAGTCAGTTATGTTACTACCTCTGGAGGGTAGCTGCTCTTTTTTTTTTTTTCTTTTCCTCTCCTGAAGATCTATATTGCTTATATAACACAGAGTAATTTGCTTGTCTTCTGTGTTTCAGGCAACTAACTTACACATATTTAATCTACCCAGGAAATTTATAAAATTGCAACCTCCCAAGATAACAAAGTCATTATCTTGACACTTCACATTACTGTCATCCTACACATGCTACAATAAATAACTCTTCTACATTTCTTCATTTGCATTAGAAATCCTCTTTAGCCAATACAGTTAATTTTGCTTGCAGTTTAAAATGGAGGCTGTTCTTTCCCTACACCTCATTCTCTATTTCATCTGCTACAACTCTGTTTCAACCCCATTGGACATGCCAAACACAACTGGTTTGACCATTTACCAACTAACGGGTAAATGGAAAGATCTTTCACAACTGCTTCCCTGTACCACCTGAGGTCCTGAGCTTCCTTCTAACATCTCGGATGCACCTGTCACAAACACATTGGTCTGGCCTCCTAAGTATCCTGTGCTCCATCTACTTCATCCTTCACTTTTCCTTGCTACATCTCTCATTGTTTTCTCAAACTTCCTCACTCTTTTGGTACTTCTTTTGCCCTTGGACTCATCTTGTTTGCCCAACAGTGCCACAAGGGACACAAACAATATATAAAGATAACCATTCATACCTGTGTCTTCCTCATGCATCCCCAATATCATACAAACACTGGGTCAGTACCACTGTTGTTCCATAACAACAGTGCTGATTTTGTGAAGTTATAAATCACAATCAGCATGACCAGTATAAATCCAAGAGTTTATAAGACTCGTTTTTACCTTTTCCACCCATCTGTGGCATGCATTGTGACGTGTAGACACCAGGCATTTTATTTTTTCTATCTGCACAGCACATCCTGCAGTATGTAATGAGTGAAAAATGACAATACCGCTTCTGCAGGGTTGTGCAGCTATAATGATGAAAGAAGAAACGTTTGCAGGGACAAGGAAAAATTTTTATTAGACAACTTGGTATGATAAGAAAAAAAAAAAGACATACTTTTGCGTCCAATGTCCTTTCATCCCGTCTAAGAGGCTGAATAGACACTGGGGACAGTGCTCTTTGTTTAATATTTTTTAATTTAGTGTTAACCTTAAACCTGATTAGAAGATATGAACAATTGGATTCAGCCTTGATTTAACCCAAATTAGCCACAAGAAGATGAATTTTTCTACACAAAGCTCCAAGTTCCCAACCATCCATCTTTCTGCTGACTAGTAACCCTGTCATTACTATGGCACATGTCTTTTTGTGGCCACCCTATTCTTCAAATATAGTAACAGATCTCATAATTCAGTGTTTCTTTTACAGAGGGTCTCCAGACATAAAAGTGAGGAAATAGTAGTTAAAATGGTGGCAGGGCTGCCACTTCCCTTGAGTCTACTTCCACCAGTTAAATGCTGCTGGATTCAAATTATCCAACTGATTGACAAAACCAGCCCCATCATTTTTTGAGGTTACTGTAAGAAGTATAGAGAATAATCTACTGATTACAGTGGATTACCACTTCTCTGCATCCTTAATTTGGTTGTGGTAATCATAAAGCAGCTGTGTGATCATCTTTTCCATCAAAGAAGAGGGCACTGCAGAGTAGCAATCTTCAACTGAAAAAGGAAGACAAAGTTTTGTTTTCTCTGAGTAAAACTATTCAAAAAGTAGGAATGACTTCTGACCTTTAGCCTGCGGTCCTGGTCTCCACTGCACAGAGAATTTACAGACACTTTAAAGGTTTTCCAGGCTGGATTTAAGTTATTCATCACAACCTGTGAGTGAAAAGAAAGGAAGGGAACCCTTAACATTTGCACATCTCCAAACAGAGTGCTAACAAGAGCCACAATTTTCAATACAGTACGTTCGCCAGAAAGAGAAGAAAGCAGAGCTCAGCTGGAGGTTTGCAGAACAACATGCATGGGATATGTGCTGTTGAGCAACCTGCAGTTTGCAACACTCCTCCTCTGGAAAGCCCCAAAAAGAAGCACAGGTGGGAAAGGGACCCGTACACAGATCATGGTACAGAGATTGCCCCAGCACTGCCATGCCTCAGCGGGAGTGTAACTCACAAGGGAAAGGTTGTGGAATACATCCCTGAACCGGAAGCCATGGAAGGGATGCAGGACTGGGCAATGGGGATGGGCAGCATCAATTTACAGACACATGGTCTGCCTTACCAGGAAGACAGACTGATAACCCTGAATACCTTCCACAGCTCCACCCTGTACACCTAAATGCTGCTTTTTAAGACAGTGCCAGTCATTACCATGGAAGCAGTAATGACACTGGGACATAGGAAACAAATGTAAAGCACCCAGATTACAAATCTCTTTAGCACCAGCAACCTGGGAGAAGGTGGAGAAGATGCAACGTAGTATTAATGGGAAAATATGATACTGTCTGTACCATAGTTTGGGCTAAATATAATATGTATAACTCCTGACCTTCAAACAGAATATCTGCCAGTTCAATTAAATTTGGATCTCTGGCTTCAGTAAAATCTTCCCTTACTCTCATGTGCATAAGTGAAGACCTGATACCCATTAGTCAATAATTACACAGGAGATAGAAGTGTTTTTAAATGTGGGTGCTTGCAATACCCTTTGTGACATGGGAAGCATAAACTATTCCTCCTGACAGCCCGCCTGCATCCTTGGAAAGTAAATCCAACCCTATTCCTTACCTCAGTCCTGTGAACAAGTTGTTGGGTTGCATCATCATTCATCCGGAAAATCTCCAGAAAAGGATCAGATTTGCTGAAAAAATCCTGAAATAAAATATAGGACAGGTTACTCTTGAGACTTCTTTTTCTTTGAGCTTTTCAGGCACAGTGCACTGGTGCTTCCCTGACTGCTAATGAAAAAGGAGAGGCAGTGTGGTTTTAGTGAGACCTCTTGCTGTCTCAGCAATATTTCATTCTTGTCCTTGTTCCACAAAGATTTCCATGGCACTGCTGCTGTTCTCAGTTTGACTATTCAATCATGGTAGGCAGAACTGTAAAATGTCATTTTACAGCCTTTTCCCTTCTTACACCCAGTCCAGATTCCTGAGCTTTAGCTCCTTCATCCACCTAGCTTGTTTCTTTCTGTCTCCATACCTGTTTGGTCTTTTGACATCAGTTTTATCATGCAAAGCCCTTTGAAGCATATTCTACAGTGGGGCTGAATTTCACATTATTCGCCCACCCTCTCAAAACAGAAGTTACTTGGCCAAGACATTGTGCTGCTACCAACACAAGTACTGGCAAGATGGATTAGAGGTTAGAGAAGCAAGTCCTCTTTAGGATGTCATAACATGGCCCACGTTAAGATGACAAACAGAGCAGGGGAATGCAGAAAATTACTTGATATCTCTAAGTACAAGCAAATCTGTGACAGACATTGAGGTTCACATACTCACTGCACTGCAGAACACTTCCCCTAGTCTTGCATCCAGCTAACAACCCTGAGCGTTCTTACACGAACTTAAATTAAGTTGCTTTCTATAGTGTTGCTGCAGTCTGGCCACAGCTTTTTTTGTTTCAGCAACATCTCATTTCTTCTGGACATGCTGGCTGGGGGGCGGAAGAGTAGCTGGGTGTTAGCCCTCCACAGCTGGAGGGGGAAAGCTGGCTAATTCAAATTTCTAACTGTGCAATGCTGCAAGAGCAGGATTCAAATGGACTCAGCCCATTTTCTGTAGTTTCAACTCCCTTCTTCATTTTCTTCTTCAAAAGAGCCGCGTGATTAACTTCATGCATATGAATATTATTCTTCTCTATAGGCCACATCCAAAACCACAGACCTCCACATCTGTTTGGGGAAGTGAGGAATTCTGTTTGCTCTCCCAGTGTTTCTATAAAAGCATTAGTGTAAAAATGACTGTAATATGCACAGTTCTACAATTTTCTCCTCACCAAATGCCCACCATACTTATTTTTGACTAGCTGGATAGCCATTGGCATGGGAACAGTTTTGGATAAAGTAGCCAAAGTCTGGGCACATCATTTTGGTCAAGTTTGTCTTCGGGGCATTTTTACAATTCCACAACAGCAAAACAAGCAGGGCTTTGAAAAGGGACACCTGAATTTGAATGTCTGGAGAAGGAAGTGAGTCCCTAGGGACCACAAAACCTTGGGCAAGGCTCAAGCAACCTAAAGTCTTTTCCATGCCCTAAAGATGACACCTATCAATGTTGTGTTCAGAGTGCTGTTCTGTGAATGATCTGTTTCTTTTCCTACTAGAGAAAAGGTAACCATATGTTTAGAAACTGATGCAAAGCACGTGCATATGGATTTGTTAAATCTTACCATGTGGAGCTCTGAACAACAAAGCCGTATGTTTGCCTATTTGTTCCAGTTACATGGTTACAGGACATTTAATGTAAGAGTGTGTAGAACCAGCACAAAACCCAACAAAGTCTGTAACTCCAGAGTTTGCCTCAAGGCCCTGATGTAGATTTAGCATCGGGACTCCATTCAGCACTTGAAACTGCTAGTATATAGGGGCTTTGGTGATCAAATTCTGCCAGATTACTACTGCATAGCACAGAGAACAAGCAGAGAGTGAGGGTGCTGGTTTAATCATAGTGACACCAAAATCCAGAGTGCATAGGGTTAAAAAAGGTGTTAAAAAAGAGCTGCCTCTTCTCACACATAAGTATACTGACTGAAGCTGAATAAATGCTTAATGTTAACAGATTCTTTATCAAATGCAAGTTTGATAAGAAAAGTTATCTGAAAGAAAACACCTTAAAATGATACATGCAAAGAATGCACCCTGGAGTGCAGAAAAATTCAGAAAGAAAACCAGGATTTTGTGTAAGACTCAAAATATAGTATCATTCCCAACTGAGTATCATGAAAGCTGAAACAGCAAATCAGCACAAGGGAAGTAATTTTTAATATCTGGTTTTAACTACCAAGGCAATACCACCTAAAGGCAAAGACTTTAATGCTGGATGATAGCTTATATCACCCCCCCCTTCAATGCAAAAACAAAGCCTAATTCCTTTCAGAATGAAGGTACAAACAAAAAATCCTTCAATATTGATGCTTCGTAACAACTCAAAAATGATACGCTTAAGAAACATTTTATTTCACAGCTATTAACATTTTCAAAGCTTTTTGGTTGTTATGCTGAATCTAACAGCTTTGCATTATCTCACAAGAATATCCTCTGAAAGAAGAATAGCAGCAATAAAGGTTTAATGTTTTGATATTTTAATAATGTTTAAATGATTAATGTAATGCATTTGCTAGTGGTATAATGCACATTGTTCTTTTAGTATGTGCAGCAGTTACACAATAATAACACAAGTACATGGTTTAAACTTAAAAAAAATTAACTACCTCCATTTCTGAGCACCTAGTTTGACACATCTTTTAGTACATTAATTTTCAGAGCATGACATTTTTTAAAATTCAGGTTTGGGGGTCAATTCAAAGGTCCCTCAGAAATTGACTGAAGTAGCCAAAAGACACTAATAATTTTGAAAATTCTTCAGCAGCAAGACAGGGCATTTAAGGATTTTTTTTGGTAGTAGTTTAGTACCAGGGAAATATATTAAAAAGCAATATTAGCTTGTATTTTGCAGACATTTGCTGGAGAATCTTTCCCAAGCAATGATAACTGCCTCTCTCAGAACAGGAAAAGCAGTTTGCCTGCCTTAGTGCTCGTAATTTATTATAGCTATCATAAAAACGTAGCTGCTTGTTATGGTAATTGTAACACAGCTATTAATGCAATAGAACCTTTCCAAAAGTTACTGTTCCACTGTGAAGTGTTCTCAGTGGATCTCTTGAAACAAAGATGTGCCATCTGAGCTGACTGGGCTTCAATAAAACATGAAAATGCAGTTATACCTTCCAAACAAGCACTGCAATAAAAAATATAACCTTTATCTCTGCAAAGTCAGTTAACTAAAGGAAACTTTCATACCTGTGACTTTCCTAGAATTTTTCACTGAATGTTTCAGCCACCCCTCCAGGAAAAACTGAGTAGCCTTTACCTGTTTTGTGTCTTCTCTAAAACTCTTGCAGTTCTATGTGGAGGGAGTAAAAAAACCCCAACAAACATATCCTGCCTGTTAAATTATACCAACAAATTTTGTTTAATCTGCCACAAATGTGTTGTTCACATCTTTTGCCTTAGTGGGGGAAACTCATACGCTTAAGGACCACAATCTGGATTCTCTTTCAAGGAGTTTTCCTTTAAAGGGTGGAGGAATAAAATTCCTGTCCATTCAAGATACCACTGATGGTAATGGATGGAAAGATTTTATTTTTCTTTTTATCCTTAAAGCACTTCCAGAACCTCCCCCCACCCCTTCCTTTATCTGCAAGTTGTGAGAATGAGGATTCAACTTGTCTTCTGCCACCCACACAGCTACCAGTGCAGGATCCCCTGGGGTTACAAACGTGACCCTGTGTAGCAGAGTATGAACGATTGCTTCCACAGGCTTCCTCTGTCTTTCGTGAGACTTCAAGGCCAGTTCCAGTCCTCAGTCTGCTTCTCTGATGTTACATGTGTACTCAGGTCTTCACTTCTCCGAGTAGGGAGAGGCATGCAAAACTATGCTTAGGATTTTACAAGATGGGCTCTTCTCAATTCTCTGATGGTTTTTTTGGACTTTTATGTGACATTGGAGCACTTACGCTTTTTCAACAATGGCTGAACTATGCAATTTAAGTAATTTCAAACCTTAATAACAATAATTACTAATAGTGCCTTGCATCTACTGACATCAAAGTTCATTATAAGCCATACCAAAAGTGATAGCCTTTTCTTATAAATGAGGTAAGGCAAGGTTCAGCCAGGTTTAGAGCTATGTCTCTAGCTGGAGGAAACTGACAGACTTCTTTCAACTGTAATAGGCTTCCAGTGATTTTCCTCAGCTGAAGGCAGGAGTTTTGATTCAGATAACACATGATGAGTCATTGCCTGAGTTGCACACTGCATCATCCAGGAATTTTTTATTAGATGAAGCCCACCTTGACTGGACATGTTAAAATGGCAAGAATGACAATATTCTTGCAATATTTCAGAATGATCCTCCTTAACTTATACCCATAAAGTGTTTCAATCACTCTCTAAAGCTGTTGCCCAGACAACACCGACCTGGCTCAGAAGTGCACTCTGGCAGCATCCTTTTAATTTATACCAACAAGAGCCATAAGCAATCATAATATTTACACCAGATTACATTTTACATTTGTGGAAAAGGAATGACCAAGTGGAGTCTTATTATGTTGTATATGTCCTTTCCTTTTTTCGAAATGTGACAGCATGTGGAACAAGAAGAAACTTGTGTACAACTTTGGAAATCACATCTAAAGATGGCTGTCTAAAGAGAGGATGTTAAATCTACATTTTGACAAATAAATGACATGATTCAGAAACACTAAGACTCCAGCAACTCTAAAGGAAGAGGTAATTCATCTTTCAGATGAGAAGCAGATTCAGGTCCTGATCATTTATGATTGTTAATGATCCTGAGCACAGTAATGTTATTTAGCTGTATGTTCTAAATAAATTCCAGTACTATTAATCTTTCCGTGTACTTTCTGCTTGCCTGAATTTTTCTGGTAGTTTCGACCGAAAATATTATTCATCAGTGTCGTGGTTTAACCCCAGTCAGCAGCTAAGCACCACGCAGCCGTTTCCCCCTCCCCCTCCCAGTGGGGTAGAGCAGGAGGAAAGGAAAAAAAAAAAAAAGTAAAACTCGTGGGTTGAGATAAGAACAGTTTAATAACTAAAGTAAAATATAATACTAACAATAATAATAATGAAATATAATAATAATAGTAATGAAAAGGAATATAACAAAAAAAAAGGGGGGGGGGGAACAAAACCAGTGATGCACAATGCAATTGCTCACCAGCCGCTGACCAATGCCCAGTTAGTTCCCAAGCCGCAATCCACGCCTCCCAGCCAACTCCCCCCTCTTTATATACTGGGCATGACGTTCCGTGGTATGGAATAGCCCTTTGGCTAGTTGGGGTCAGCTGCCCTGCCGATGCTCCCTCCCAGCTTCTTGTACACCTGCTTGCTGGCAGAGCATGGGAAACTGAAAAATCCTTGACTTAAGAGAAGCGCTACTTAGCAACAACTGAAACATCAGCGTGTTATCAACATCATTCTCACACTAAATCCAAAACACAGCACTGTACCAGCTACTAAAAAGAAAGTTAACTCTGTCCCAGACGAAACCAGGACAATCCGTTACGACCTGATTTTGAAAATCTGATGTATGTATCCAAAAGTACTCTCACTGATTTGATTTTAAGCCACTCACATGTCAAATGTTTACAAGCACACGCTTGGAGCATCAGAATCATAAACTTTTGTATAGTATTACCATATGTTTCTAATTAGAAGCAGCTTCACATATAAGAAGGGACTACGTACTAATGGTAGATATTGTGATTCAGTATAATTGTAATCATCTGATCTTCAATTATATGTAAAGCTCTATTATCTAAAAACAGTCATAGTCTTATGACATCTGTTAATCACAAAGACATTCCCCAGATTACCTCAAATAATTATGTGTCTGCTATTACACTGAAATAACAGAGAGTGTGTCTTACAAGCAGTCATCTGGATTTCTTGGGCTGTGTGTTGCTTGAGGTGCTTATTATATATATATTGCTAAACAACAACAGATATTTCAGAAAGAGGTAGACCTTATAATGAAGAGTAGTGTTTGAATCAGTGGAGAGTTTTCTTACTAAAGAGGGAAAAAGTTTTTAACAAATATGCAAGAGTCTTTCTCACATTCAAGCTACATTTTGTTGAACAAAACGTATATCATGATTGAGCCGTTATGAAGTTTTCTAGCTTTATTTTAAGATGCTTACTTCAACTGTAACGTCTTTGACTACTTATAGAAAGCTCACTTCTCTAAGCACTTCTGATCTGTGGCATTTTAAATAATTAAATTGTCTTGGTTATAGCGTAATTAAATTGTCTTGGTTTTAATTAGATTCCCTTGAGGGTTTTTTTTTTTAATTACTTCGCAACTTGAGGAAAGCCTCATTGTGAACATTCATCTGAAATCTCTGATGTGTTTAATAATATAAGGCAAAAAATATCTGTCGGGGAAAATCTCATCAAATTATATTTGCAGGCATTCTTATATCTTCAGTAAGGTTAATATCAAGAAGCTTACCTTGTCATCCAATTTCCGTGCACTGAATGAAAGTTCAACGTAGTCGTCATTGCCAGACAATTCCTCAGCAATCACCTAAATGGAAAGCTACATTTGAGTTTTGCATGGTGTAATGAAAGGGGAGAAAGATGCCATTTTCCAGTATGAAGACTGTACACCTCATTAGGAAACTGGACTGTGGTACAAGTTAATATGTTTCTCTTTGTAATCAGGAAGGGCTAAGAGCATTCAGTGAATCCCTTGCTCAGCTGATAGGTGTCATCTTGTTAAGCCTACAAACCTGAATCTCTCTGTATCACGTGACTATGCCTTGTCAATCACCTGTCAATGGGCAGACATCCACATCCACCAGGGATCCCTTTCCTTTGACGAAGTACTTTTCCTCAGATAGGACAATGGAGAATTCCACAGTCTCACAGTGTCCAAGGGGACAAAAAAGCTATACAAGAGTTGCACTATTTGGGTCTAAAGCTTAATTATTTTTATGCTGCTTCAGCATCATTTGGCAAGCTAAATGGAAAAATGAGTGGTCACCTGTCATTAGTTGCCATGAAAGGCACATTTACAGTAGGAGAGTTCTCCTGGTACAGTTTTTCTGCAATAGCTACATTGGCAAAACCATTTAGTGTAGACTGAGTCAGAAGAAAGTAACACTAAAATAATGTAGTGTGATTCTTTCAGATGGCGTAAGCTATGCTGACAATGATGCCAGTCACTGTGCTGTGCAATGTTGTTAAAAAAAAACCCAACAAAACCAACCAAAACAGCCTTTCTGACTAAGCCATTAAAATGCTTCAGTGGAGAGAAGGTATTAACCAAACCTGGGATATTTCACTGAAAAACGCTCTTTGAAACAAACCACATTATATTCTATTTGACAGTTATAAAACCTTTCCCTATTGTAAATAATCTCCCCAGAGATTAAATCGCCCAAAAGAACCTATTTCCTGGGTGTTTCATGCACACGGCCACACACTTGTCAGCCACATCAGTTCCCCAGCCAGGATCAGACGGTCTCCACTGCACAGACTCCAGGTCCTCGGGGAGCCGCTGGGACACCCCAACTATTCTTCAAACCGTCTGAAGGCTGCTGAGGTTAGAGCTGCAGTCAGAGCACTGCAGTGTGGGATGCTTTTACTGCCCACATATGCAGCTCCCAGTAATTAGCCAGGCTGTCTACAGCCTCAATAAACTTCAGCATCACTGGGATTTTTTATGACCTTTTTTCTTTCTTTGACAGAAACTAACTTAGACTCTGCATTGGGCATAACTGGCAGGGTTTTGGTAGCAGGGGCTGCAGGGGTGACCTCTGTGGGGAGGCTGTGAACTGCCCCATGCTGGTCACAGCTGGCTCCAGCTGGCTCGGCAGTGGGCAGCAGCTACCAACTGCACCCCAGAACATCAACCCATCAGAGGTGCATATGGTGCCTCTGTGTGAACATATTTAAGAAAGGGCGGCAGCTGCTAGAGGCAGGAGGCACAAAGGGAGGAGCAGTAAGAGGCCTGCAAGGCCACCCTAAAGAAGATCCAGGCGGAGGCATGTAGGAGGGGATGTTGTTGGGGACACAGCTGGAGATGCACTCTTGGAAGGAGGTGCTCCATGCCAGAGGAGGTACCTTTGAGGGTCTGCACCCGCAGGTAAGCCTATGCTGGCGCAGGGACGCCCCCAAAGGGACTGTGGCCTGTGTATAAGCCCATAGCAGAGCTGCGAAAATGAGTAAGAAACAAAGAGCAGCAAAAAAGAAATCACTGTGTTCTGATCCTGACCTGTGCCACCCGTCACCTCACCAAAGGGACTGAGCATAACATGTAGTGAAAGCAAAGGGAGTGGAAACTGAAGGGGGCAGGAGAGGTGTCTGAACTGAAGTTGAGCCTGGGGAAGGGAGAGGAAAGGTGTTTTCCCTAAGAGTTTGTTTGTCATATTTGTTTCTCAATACCCAAATCAGTAATTAAAAGTTTACATTAATTGGCAATGAATTAAATTAAGTAAAATTCCCTGAGTCAAGACTATTCTGGCTGTGACACCTCACAACAGTGAACTGTGGTATTTCCTCATGCAAAATATTCACATGCAGCCATGTAGGGGCACAGATGCTTAACTGTGCATTGAAGTACCATCACACAGGCACATATGTGGTGTTTCAAATGTTCCAGGCAAACATGAGCTTGCTGGAAATTTGGCCCATTTCTCTTCCATGTAGTCTGATGGTTTAAAAGATCATAAACTGTATATGACCAACGTGCTCCAGGATTTGCACACCAAGTTTCACAAATATTTTTAACGGAAAATAATGAACCCTCTCTTATAAAGGTTGACAGACTTCTAACTGGAGAAGCTGAACAATGTTCTGTTTTCATCCCACAGCCATATAATGAAATTGTATTGATGAGACATTACACAGTCAGAGGGCTAATAAAATTCCAGCAAAACATGCCGAGACAGGAACTTTCAAAATCCTATGAAAAACTTATAATTCAGTATTCTGAACAAGTTAGGAAAGTAGTATTTGTAACTTCCATCCTTGACAGACACCTGGTATGTCCCCAGGTCCAGAAATAATGATAAATAATCCATTTTGACTTATTCTGTTGAGACAGCAAACTTTTCACACAATAATTTTTGTCTGAGTTCAGTTTTCTCCCATTTGAGTAAAGTCAGCTTGCTCTTTAGTACTATTGGCTGGAAGCCAAAGCAAGTAACTAAGGTCCGTATTTCATGGTTATCATCCAGTGTTAGGCCAGCAGGGCCTATTAACTCATTTTCTCTCACCTTCTGTATATCACAGCATTAATTTTTGCCAGAACACTCTACTAACAAGCCTAACGATTTTAGTTGAACTAGAGCATTTGTGTTTTCACAAGACTAAGCTCCTTTGTGTCCCTCATAGAACAGGAGGGAGGTCCAGAACACCACGGGGATGGACAAGATGAAGTATGCCCAGATAATCCCAGCAAGCAAACCACACCAAGTTATTTAGGGAGCAAAACTCTCTCCTGGTTCTATTCAGCCAGATAAGCGGGAAATCCCTTTCCAACCCCAGACCAAAAATGAGTACTTTATGCATTTAGGCAAATCCCTTCTCAGCCAAGCACCAAGGAAGACATCTAAGAAAGAAAATTCCCCGGGGCTCTCAGAAAGCATTATTTCTCACAGTCTCCTGTCTCTTCTGTGGCTGAAGGCAGAAAAAAAATCCAAACAATCAAGCCAAAACAAACCCATCTGGCTAACTGCACATAAAGGAAAAAAATCCTTTTCAACCCCATGAGGCAACAGAGCAGAGATCCCCAAAGCAGAATATTTTATTACAGTCTTTGTCTTAATGCAGAGCTGCAAATGTCACAAGCATGCTAGGTTCAGTGCAGACAAGCTTGATCTCTCAAACAAGCCAGCAAAGAGAAAGATGAAAGAGAAGTAATACATTGATTTGCAGATTTCAAGATACACATGGGGCTATAACTATCCAGTCTGTAATTACATTACAACACAGCTAAAATACCTAATCTCATCAAACTTCTGCATTTGGTGTTGCTGAGTGCGTGCGTGTGTGTTTTCTGAGTTTTTTTTTTTTTTAGAAATTGGAAAGAGCCCAAGGGCCGAGAAACATCAGACTCCTTCGTGTGTCAAAGTGGGTCAAAATGAATTTCTGAACGTTCTAGACCTTCAAGCAAAAGTAAACAAGCAGCACAACTTTCTTGCTGTCATCAAAGTACCTTAAAAGTAGTAGTAGTAAATATTGCGGCTTTTGTACAAATCATACATTATTTGTTGCCATTTCCTTACAACAAGCATTTGTCAGAAACAGTACAAGTAATCTGTTAAATAAACAAATACATTTCTCAATCAAGGGTTGTTCTGGTGACTTAGCAGGATGCTTTCAGGGAGAATTAGTCACATTAGATATTTCTAAATAACAGGAAAATAAAAGTGTATTTAAGACTTACTGTTATAGATGACTTTCCTGCTGTGTTCCCATGTTTGAGTAAGGACTTGGAGAGTTTCCTCTGAGAAACAATCTGCACAAAAATAAAAACAAAGGGAAAAAATTAGAATCTGTAGTAAATACATGGCTTATTGTGATTTCATTTTTATATTGCCTTTTTTTGTTGAATCAAGGTAGTATCTTAATCCACAATCAGAGTTAGCACAGTAAGACCACGACTGAGAAGAAAAGTTCCCCAGGAAGCCTGCAGACAGGATGCAATGGAAGGACAAAGCAAGCAGATGAGGTCAAGCAGAATGGGAAGAACACAATTCACTGAGTTGAACAGAATAGTGGAAACCACATCTCAGATTTTCCTCAACTATTGCCATGATGGCGACAGCAGGACAGAAGTAAGCTTTAAATAGACTTAAAAGACAATAAGAAGGGAGCTGTACACAGCAAATCTATCAGAGATGCTTCCAAAACCCATTTATTTTTATAGGAAATTGAAGTCCATTTCCAAGAGAAGGCATTTATTTTATTTAAAAATATCAGCAACTCTAAACTCAGGACAGAAGCAAGCAATCTGCCTCATAGTTTTAGTACCAAAACTGTCTCCTTTGCTTACCAGGTACCAGACCTCCCCTAGAACTCAGCATTGCAAATGAACTTGTCCATTGACCAATTTATAAATGTACTTCAAATAAATGTTATCAGAGTAACACTGACAAAAGATGTTATTTCCCTTATCAATAATCATTAAATTTCCCTAACAACCTTGAAACATTTATAACTAGACTAGTAAAAATACTAGAAATGGAAAAAACTTTACAATAATGCATAATTAGTAAGCTACAGTGATGTCCCAGTATATTAGGTCCTTCTTCTCTGTAAAGTTAATGCTGTATTAATTTATTTATTTATTAATTGGAAAACTTCAAAATGTAGACAGATGTAGAGGTAACTCCAAACACAGCTTAGGAATCACAATTAATATTATTTTTGAATGTGACGATACTGCAGCAGGATCATGCTGTGCAGATACTGAGCAAAAGATTGCTTCTGCCCTAGAAAAAACCCTAACCTCTGGAATGTGGCTTTTATACTAGAAACAGTCCTTTCCCACACCTAACATTACTTGGACAACTTCATCCAGATGGCTAATCTATAACACTTCGAATAAAATGATCCACAAATAGACAACTTTGGCAAAATATGCAGAAGTATTAGTTGTAAAAGAGATGCAATCATCAAGGGAAAAGAATGGCTCCAGGCCCTTCATTAGAGTCCTGGGCATCATACACTTTTCAGCAATAAACCACAGCAGTAGGCAATAGCCAGAGCCGGAGGAGTGTGAGTAATGCAAAGTCATGGCCAGGCAAAAAAGGTGCTGTGAGACAGCACAAAAGGTGCTGTAAATTTTAGCCTAACATCACCACAGGGAAACATGTTTGTCCTGCCCACCAATTTGCTGAATTGAATAGAAAAGCAAAAGTGGCACCTCAGATGATCATCAGCTACTGTCATGATGAAGGCAGCAGGACAGAAGCAAGTTTTAAATGGGCTTTAAATGTGACACAGGAGAGCCGTCACAGGGCTGGATCACAGGCTTGCCACAGGGCTGGACAGGACATCCAGAACCACTGTGTCCAGCTTCTTGGTCCTAATGCAGGACCAGTTACACCTGGGTCAGCTATACCTGACAGATGCATGTCTAATCAGTTCTTAAAGATACCCAGAGGTAGAGCAAAACACCCTCCTCTGGCAGTTTCTTATGGTATTGTTTATCCTTACAGTAAATATATTTTCCTAACAGCTAACCCAATCTCTGCAGTTTAAGCCCCTTATTTCTGTCCAACGCACCATGAATAAGTAAAAGAATCTTTTTCCCTTCCTCTTTCAGGCAATCTTTTTATCTGAAGACTAACAACTCTCCACAGTCTTCTTTAGACTACAGAACCCAAGTTTGTCCTATCTTTCCTTTTTGACCAAATTTTCTAGCCCTCAAACCATTCTCACTGCTCTCTGCTGAGCCCTCATGGACTGGCCCATATCCTACTCTTAGAATAATGCTCAAAATTGGACATAATACTCCTGGTCCTTCCTATGCAAGAAGAGCTTCTCATGTCTTGCAAGCTATGCTGCTGATACACTCCAGAATTGCATTTGACTTATTTTAAGAACACCATGATACTGTTAACTAATGTTCATTTTACAACCATTTCCGATTGCCAGCTGTTTCTTACCCTGCATTTTTGCAGCTAGCTATTACTTACGTGAATAATTTAACACTCATCCTTTTTGGACTGCCTTCCATAAATCAGCCTGCTGCCATCATCTCACTTTTCCAAATTAACTTTTGGATTTCACCACTAGTATTGGTCAGTGGCAACAACAGACAGGAATACAGGTAAGATGACCAGTACTGCCAGGATTCAGATATCCTTTTTCTTCCGTAGGATCTTGGAAAGATTGTTTGCTGTGACCTCTTAAGTCACCCTTACCTCTGTTTTCTTGCCAGCTAAACAGGTTCAAGTACAAATCATTGCAATCCTGTGAACTGTGAGGTGCAATTTAGAAAACCTTGTTTGAGATTCTCATATGGAAGGTAATACAGAAATACAACAGATTATTCTTAATATATAATTAACCTATAGGTTCTGTACCAACCAGACAATGAATTATGGCAGCTGGGGAGCAGGGCCCATTTATCTCTATGACCTCTCCCCCTTCCCCAAGATGCACAGACAACTTTGTAAAATACATTAAGCTCTTCCACTGAAAGCTGTGGGTATTGTGTACCAGAAACCTCTTCAGATATGTTACATATATATACCCCTGGTATGAGATAGAACTTGGATGGGAATCTGTCCTTCAGCTAGCCTCCTTTAGAGACAGCAGGACTTCTCCCCCTGAACTACCCAAATTCCTACAGCTCCCTTTGCTGCTTTGGAAAGTGTCCCAGCTTTCAAGAGGCATCGGGCAGACAGTAACCTGAAGCTCAGGAGCTCCCATGCAGGTGGCAGATAGACAGCTCGCAGTTCCAGAGAAGATAATTTATTTTGACATTCCCATTAGTAGATCACATTAATAAGACTCACTCTCTAAGCCATTAGCATCATTGTGACACAGTAAGCACTCTGCATATGTAAATATGTGTATTTGGGTGCAACCATTTACCAGTCGTTAATTAAGTGGCCAGTAAAATGAATCTTCCATCTGGCAACAATGTGCCAACATCATTGCCTCAAACTGTAATCAGCGATTTAGGATCCGCAGACTATCATTGCAATAACTGTCAAGGAATCTGTTTTCCTTAGCAGTAAATTGCCCTTTTTGTTCATGCACTGTACACACTAGCTTAGCTCTCATTGGTTAAAAGAACCACTTCTAAAGAAGCTGCCATCAATTATATATCATATTTATTGTTTATGTATCAGTGTAAACCTTCTTCTGAACATTACCATAAAAAGCGTTTGCTGACCTTGCCAGACAGCAAGTCCTACACAACAATAACTCGAGGGCCTAGAAAGCATTTGTCTAAGTTCAGAGTTACAGAAATAGCTGAACTGGCAAAATGGCTTACAAGAAGGTAATTAACTACAGGTCTTCCATTTGTCAGGAGTCTTTGGTTTGACTCCTGCTTCAAAAACTTGCAATTTAAAACTTCAACTTCAGAGAAAAAGGCATTTTGTCCAAAACTGATGTGAAGTGCAGAAAGTAAATGTCTCTCTCCTTTCTAAAACACAGATAGTAGAATCCAGTTCAGCCCTAGTAAACCTCATTACGTTTCCAGAACATGTTTTTTCATGAACATTTTATTAGAAGCATGACCTACCAGTGAAAAAATGGATGTAGAAACCTCAGAGATTTAAGAGGTGAGGCTAAGAGAGACTTAGGAAGTGAAGTTAAGTTTATTTGCAGCTACAGCCACATATAAACTACTACCCAGTTCTGGTCTGAGACAGCCACATGTCCAATAAAACATATACTGAATACATTTGAAAGAGGTGGGAATAGGAAGAGAATGTAAAAGCTGCTGCTCTGTTTTAGAGAGGGAGAATATGCACATGAAGTGATTCCTATTTATCAAATATGCAGTCATCTCAAGAGAACATAATCTCGACTAGATTTCTGGTCTGCGGTGCTAAGGGATATCAGCTCTGTGGTAAGATGGGGGTGGGAAATTCCCTTGAAGATGATCTTAATTTGCCTTATTACATACAAGCCCACATAGGTTAAGGACAGATCTGAACAGATGCTCTAGATTGCTGTCATTAAATCTGGATTCACATGTTGCCATTTGATCCTATTTCCAATTTAAAATATATAAAGGATGTTGGTTTTTTTTTATTTTAGAAGTATGAACAGGTGCAACACTTTGGATAAAAGCACCAAGGCACTGGCACCAGCTGCGTACAGTGCATTGCTCAGCAGTCACTCAGAAACAAGGACTCTGATGAAGGTTTGCTCTCTCCTATGTCTGAGTTGTGACTAATCAGCACTGTGTAAGATGAGCTGTGAAATAATGACCTATTTTACCTTGCTTGTTTAAGAACCTTTTAAAATATATTTCTTGATGTGGTCCTTCCTTAACCAAATATAGGGATAACTTTCAATAATATCATACAGAATTCCCAATGCTTATAAATCAAACTAACAAGAAAATTTCAATATGGCTTTTTAACCTAATGATTTAGCATTGGCAGGAACAGATAAATCCCATATATCATACTGAGAAGTCCTGTTTACATTGACAGCTGGGGCTGGTCCAAGTGCTTTCAACAGCATTGACTCAGTTTTTCAAGGTGCCATCCTGAGCCAGAGGCCTGATGGTCACACTCCACATTTCCTCTGGGATCAGAAAGCAGTGTGGTTTTTGTTTATTTACTTGCTTCAATTAAATTGACTTGTATAATGTCTAGCTCTGGACATAACACCAATATTCTTTTGTTAAAGGCTTCTTGAAACGTCCATGGATAACAGCCATAGCTCCTTTTCCATTTACGTGCTATGACACTTGGCTTTTGTTAACTCTTGTGACATGTGAACCACCGGTCTCTGATTTTGACAGAACCAAGGACTGGGCAAATACTCTGCTTAGTGACATGTAAGAGTGTACGCAACTTAGCTTTGTGATTACAAAACTAGAAGCTTAGGATCATTTCAAATAACTCCTTCAATGTCTCAAATTCTTTATTCAGACTGGCCTCTTCTGCCCATTGGACTTTCTTACAGAAACCCCAAATTTAGTTATTTAGACAGCCAGGTTAAGCACAAATTTCCCTCCACAGTACACAACTTGAAGAAGTCTTTGTGTCAATTCCTTGCCAGCTGGGATAGTCAGACAAATAGCTTTAGCTGAACAATCATTTCCCAGCACCTCTGTGTTAATTCTTCTCCCAGATGTGTTATTCCTGTTACATGGACTTGCACAGTTGCTTAACTTTCTTCTAGCAGACCCAACTCTTTTCAGGATGTGCTGGTTTTGGCTGGGATAGAGTTAATTTTCTTCATAGTAGCTAGTAAGGGGCTATGTTCTGGATTTATGCTGGAAACAGTGTTGATAACACAGGGATGTTTTAATTATTGCTGAGCAGTGCTTACACAGAGTCAAGGCCTTTGCTGCTCCTCATACCGCCCTGCCAGTGAGTAGGCTGAGGGTGCACCAGAAGCTGGGAGGGGTCACAGCCGGGACAGCTGACCCCAGCTGACCAAAGGGATATTCCATACCATATGACGTCATGCTCAGCGTATAAAGCTGGGGGAAGAAGAAGGAGGGAAAGGACGTTCGGAGCGATGGCATTTGTCTTCCCAAGTAACTGTTAGTTTCTTAGTAACTGCAAAGAGCACCTAGTCACATTTTACTAGCATTTTTCCCTTGATCCAAATGCCTTTTACACAGACTGAATCTTCACCATCCAATGCATTCACTTGCCCAGTGCAGAGCCCTTGGTGCCACACAAATTCAACCTCGAGTCTGGAGAAGCAATCTCCCACCAAACAGCAGTGGTATATGCAGAAACAGTGTTTTTCTAACAGCATCCCCTAGAACCGTGTTGATATATCAAGGAAAGAAAAGTAGCTATCATACTCTTTCTCTCTTGAATCTCTCACCAACCCTTGCAAAAACCTGTAAATTCTTCTCTAGACATCTGTCCTGGTATAGACAGTAGCTGGTATAGATACCCAAGAAAAGACAAGTGATGCACAATGCAATTGCTCACCACCCACTGACCGATGCCTGAGCAGCAATCCGTGCCTCCTGGCCAACTCGCCCCAGTTTATATACTGGGCATGATGTTCTATGGTATGGAATATTGTCGTGGTTTAACCCCAGTCAGCAGCCAAACACCACACAGCTGCGCCCTCACTCCCTGTCCCCCACCCTCCATTCCCGGTGGGATGGGGAGGAGAATTGGGAAAGAAGGCAAAACTCGTGGGTTGAGATAAGAACAGTTTAATAACTAAAGTAAAATATAATACTAACAATAATAATAATGAAATATAATAATAATAATAATAGTAATGAAAAGGAATATAACAAAAAGGGGGGGGGAAACCCCAGTGATGCACAATGCAATTGCTCACCACCCGCTGACCGATGCCCCAGCACCAATCCACCCCTCCTGGCCAACTCCTCCCTCTTTATATACTGGGCATGACGTTCCATGGTATGGAATACCCCTTTGGCTAGTTCAGGTCAGCTGCCCCAGCTATGCTCCCTCCCAGCTTCTTGCACACCTGCTTGCTGGCAGAGCATGGGAAACTGAAAAGTCCTTGGCTTAAGAGAAGCGCTACTTAGCAACAGCTAAAACATCAGCATGTTATCAACATTATTCCCACACTAAATCCAAAACACAGCACTGTACCAGCTACTAAGAAGAAAATAACTCTATCCCAGCCGAAACCAGGACAATATCTAAGTGCCCTCCCACTGGATGTTGATCCCTGATCAGTTTTGTGGCTTGATAGGGCTTCTAACTCAACAAGCATTACTTTCCCCTTGTCCCCTAGGCACTACTTCAATTTGTATCTTTCCAAATTGTAGTTGAACTACCTCTCTAGTTGCAGAATGACCACCGTATGACTCTCAGGCTTGCCCATAGTTTTGGCATCGCGTTAGCTTATGCACCAGTGTCCAGCTTAAGCCTCATGAACATTCCAGTTGCTTTTGGACTGCTAACCCTCGCATCTTTAGCTGTGATACTACCTACTGATAGTCTACTGAACCTCTCTGAGCTAATCTTCTCATCTTTTTGCTCACACTATGCATGCATTTCCCAAGTGGCATATTTCACTCAGCTATCAGCATCTTTTTTTAAACATGGCACTACTTTGTTTACAACAGTGTGTACACCTCCCTGTGGTGGTGTTTGTGAGGCCGACTAGGAAGCACATTCTGCCCAAACTACATTTCTCTGTGATAAAATGATTTACATTTCACAGTACCACAGCTCTGCTTCCTCCTCCCTCCTTAAACTTCAGCAAGGGCTAATTCTGCGTCCTGCAGTTGTCTTTTCCAAGCATTTTGCCTCAGTTATTAGTTATGATTTAGTGTCTTAAGATGAGCTCAGTTAATACCCCAAACTGACAAGACTGAGTCTTCAATCTTACATCAGCCTTCCATATTTTCTCAATTTAGAAAAGTGAACAAACATGTTCCTTTTCAAAGGGGATTCTTCAAATTCCTGTAATACAGTGTCAGTTGTCCCTCTCCAGTTAAATTAACTAATAGATACTAAAACATTAAATGCTTCAAACCCACTTTATAAGAAGTCTGTCTCTATCTCACTGTAATCCTCTTTGCTTGCACCCCACTGCTTGTAGAGAGAGGACGAATGCTATTAAAGCCTTCTTGGGCTGCCCTCCATATTTTTGGGGAGGAACCACTGTGTTGGGTCTTTCAGTCACTAGTTTGGGTTTTTTTTGCTTGTACCGTCTTGTGCTCAGCATTGCTTGGATTCAAAAAGTGAGACAAGTACTTGTGAAATTTCAGCCTCCAAGTTCAGACTGCTTGGCACTGTACAGCAACCTTTTCAGAGCCTCCTGAAGTCACAGCTTTTTGAATTGTTTGCTACAAAAGGTGCTAAAATGCACAGCTGCCCTAACCTAAAGCATCTTTTATCTGAGTTATGTTCCTTTCTTGACAAGCAATTGCTATCTTGCCAAGTTGGGGCAGAGATGTTAACACATACAATTAAAATGACTGTGTTTCCAAAATAATTTCTATCCTCGGTGTATAGCAAGAGAAGGATTCCGTGATATGTAAAACTCAGGAGATAACCATATCAGAAGTATTTACTAGTTATGATACACAGTCTTTTAAGGTCTCCCCTTCTTGCATAAAAATAAGTACCACCCTTGAAGTACCTTTTTCACAGCTACAAAGTCTCCCAAACGAAGGACTGTAATACTTTCATGATAGTGCTCTAAGTAGAATGATACAGAGTGGCTAGACAAATGATTGGAGATTTAACATTTGTGAAATGTATCTTGAAGCTTGTCAATTAAAATATTAGTGTGCTCTTACTATAATCTGTTCAAGTCAAATACGGTAAGCTTCTAAACACCCACAAATAAAATTACAGACTTCACTGACATTTCACCTGTGTGAGTAAATGACCGATTTAAGCAAGGGCAGCAGAACTGAGGTAGCTCTGGCTCACAGTGTAAAAACTCTCCCTCCTTCTTCACGCATTCATCTTTAGCCTGTCTTTTGACAAAGCAAGATTTGTACAACTCTGATGTGCTTGTGTGTGTCTTGCTATCTATCCCCCAGCCACTTTTGAACCCACCAAATAATTTCCATGAATTTTGGCAGATAGTCAAAGATGCATCAAGCGTGCTACATTTCAACATGAAGAGAGACCAGACAGCAGGTAGATGCCAGTGACCTTACTCCACTCTCATGAAAAAAAGGTTTGGGGGATGAGTTCACCTCTTCACAGATACCAAGAAATCCCTGCAAGAGAACAAGTTCAGATGTATATGTCCATAATGAAGGAAGTTTCATTCTGTCTAACTGCTTACAGAATTCTTGTTTCTTGATAGAGCCAGTTTTATTGCTATAATCATCCTCTCTGTACATATGATACTTTCTGTACCATACTCACCACTCTTCAAGGTTTCTTTTGTTCCCTATAGTATTGATCAGCTCACAGTCTATTTACAGCTGTATTACACCTCTCCCTGTCTTTGTTAAAGACCTGTACCTGAAAACAGTCAATCAAAACAGAACACTGAGGAAAAAAGAGATCCCTGTCACAAGAGGCAATAACGTTATTACAGGAAATAGCTTATCAATAGCATAAAAGGTCTTTGAATTTAATTAGTAGGTAGTGTAGCAGCCCTTTTAGAATTAGTCATAATAATAACTCATTATAATAGCAAACTAAATTTTAAATTAGTTTTCTAAAGACTGCTACAGTAATTCATACAAAAAGACAAAGTATGTAAAAACAAAGCAGTACAAACTGTACAAGTAATTCCATTAACTTTGACTGGCAAGATTCATCCAGAACTGAAAATCTTACAGCTTCAGATATCATGCTGCAATGGCAAATCAAGAGCTTCCTGGGGATAACTGTGGTGTTTAAATGGTTAGGTAAAGTTAGGGAGAATGCTGCATTGATGATTTGCTTGTGCTCTGAGTCAGCCCTGGTAGAAAATGACATTCATATCTAATAAAGTACATTATTCATCCCGCTAATGAATTGAGCAACTTCATTTGGAGGAGATCAAAGGCCAAGTATTTAAAGGTATTTAGATACCTAAGGAGGCATACAGACATCTAATGAGATTTAGGAATTCAAATACCTTGAAAAAACTGGTCCTATGTCTTTTGCACCACAGAAGCAGTCAACAGTCTATTAAACAAATATTCTCATACAGACTACTTCAATTTAATTAATTCAGGTGCAATCGTGGCTCTTTTAGCCTTTCTCCAATTCAAGAGCAAGAGGATTTGCAATGGCTGAAACTGAACTAATAATCAGTCAGCGTTTTCAAGTGCATAAGCTGCTAATGGCATATATTATTAAAAGCACACAAGAAACAATACTACTCATTACTGAGAAGGAAGATTTTCAATATAATTTGTACACAAATGCGTGTATGGGAAATATTAAATCTCTAAATAATACTTGAAAAGGTTCTTGGCAGGAAAAGATTTACATTTCTGCAGATTTCTTTACTTGTGCTACTAACTGAGCAAGTAAGGGAGTTGTGAATTGTAACAATATTTTAACACTTCCGTAAATTAAAAGAAACTAAACAAGGAATGGAATCACAAATTTGAAAATGGCAAAGACCAGTCGTGGTAATTAATGAAAGAAAAGCCACAAAGGCTATTCCCACACTGCAGAGCTGGGATGGTTCACAGCAGTTAAGAAATAACAACTTTACTGGTTCCTATAATTTAATGATGTTGCAGGTACAGCTGAGCAGTAATCAAGAATGTCTTGGCAACGTAAGTTTGTTTAGTTCTCGTCAGAAAATGATTATTCATTGAAATAATTTTTGTGAGTTCTTAAAGATCAGGCTGAGACTTCTGGGTGAAACTTCAGAGGAAAAAAGTGTTCCTAAGCCACCCTCCTGATACTTAATTCCTGTGTGGTTAAGTTAACTTTGGTTATTAGAAAGTTTGAGCCCTTACTGTACTAAATGATGGAATTTCAATGCTTTATAAAGTTTATGGAATATAAAACTGAACAATTCCAATAAGAGAGCTTTAGAGAGGCTCAGAACACATGAAGGCACTAACACATAAACAGAAAAGGACTTGGGTTTGGGGTTTTGCTATCCCAGCTGAATACCATGAAAATTAGGCTATCAAATTTCTGACAGTATTTGTCCATCAAGATTTTTTTTTCCATTGTTTTTTTTGATGGACAAAAAACCCCAACCCACTAAAAAAAATAATAAATCTATCTCCTGCCACTCAAAACAAACAATCACAGTTTTTGTGAGCAACCAAAAAGCAACAGAAATACAAAACCTTCAGTGATTAGATGGGGATTCAGTTGGAAGTGATTACTCTGGGTGAGTGGAGTGCCTGAACACTTTTCCTAGGGATGGGGAAAGGGAAAAACAAAGGGGAAAGAGAAGGGGAAGAATTTACTCTCCTTAGTTCCAGACAAAATCTGTAAAACCACAACCAAGGATGAACTGATTCATAGCACCTAAAGCACCTATGTGAAAGCAAGAGGTCACCTTTATACAGTGGTGCCCCAAAATGGCAGTTAAAATACTACTGCTTGTGATTTCACTGCTTATCACTACAAAGATACACAAGTGCCTCTGCTTGCCAGTGCCTGTGCAAAGAATAGCAATGATTTAGAGTGAATCAAAGAGCTAGAAGACTAGTGGGCAGACGCAGAGCCTGATGGAGCATCCCAAGCCATTTCTGTTGTAGTGGAAAGCATAGTGCCAAACCACTGCTCTACCCCAACATTCCCACTCCAAAGGATGAGAGCTGTCATCTACAGCAGCAGCTCAAGAAGGCTGCTATTACTCCCTCCCTTCCAAAGCAAGACCAGCTATGGCTAAGTCAACCCTGCTTTGTTTACTTTTGATTTGCCAATTCAGACTTTCTTTTGCCACTTGAAGGCTACTACAAGTATTTGTAAATGTTTCCACACGACATAGGAGTGAGGGTTCATTACGCCTCTGCTTTCCTCTGGTCTTGCCAGAGGTAGGCAAACCCTAGGGACAGGAAGCCATCTCTATTGTGAGGGTGGCAAAGCACTGGGACAAAGCCCAGAGAGGCTGTGAGATCTCCATCCTTGGAGACATTCAAAATGGGACTGGATAAGCCCCTGAGCAACCTGCTCTAATTTGTTTTGAGCAGCAGATTGAACTAGAGACTCCAGAGGTCCCTTCTGACTTAAATTACTTTATAATTTGAACAGGAAGATGTCTATGCTACCTCCTTGCATGGTATTTCAAGTAAATTGCACTAAACTTTCCCTCCAATTTCAGCTTTTCATTAGGCTCAGTTGAAACACACCCACTATTCTGTCACAATTTAGTCTCCACTCCTAGCCTCACACAGGTTTCTCAATCGTATCTTCCTCAAAGTTATTTCATGTGGGATGAAATTATCCAGACTCAGCCTTGAACTCAAGAATTAACAGATTTTGTCAGAACAAGGTGGTTGGATGCTCAAATTCTGATAAGAAATGTCTTCCAGGTAGGAATTCCGTGCACAGATACCTAAAATTAGGGTAAAAACTAGAAATGTTAACTTTGCTAGAATTCATCTGCTCTTTCTATAGCTATATTCCTAAACCAAGCCAAAGCCAAAGGTAAAATCAAAACAACTTTCTGGACAAAGGATGTTTCATGCTCTGTTGCATTTTAGAGGACAACACTGTTAAAAAAAAATGTCCCATAATTTCACAAATATGCTTCAGTTTTGGAATAATCTTTGCGAGGTTACAAGCACAACATGGTATAGTTTCCTTGCTTAAGTAGCTACCATATGACTGTAAAACTTAATTGTTAAAAAATGGTATTATTAGATATTAGTTTTATGCAGTTACTTAGAAATGAACTGTAAAATGAAAAATAATAACATATTTTAAAAATGCATAGTTTTTAATTATGCACCGTAACCTACCATTTAACAATGCCAGTTTATTTAAGTTATACAGCATGGACAGTTTAATTGGTTGGAGTATGGTACATTCTCTTGATGTAAAGTTCCCTAAGAAATTCCATTTCATAAACTGCATGTAATTGCAGACCATATTTTAAGATGATGCTACTAATTGAGGAAAATTTGTTTGCACTTTCAACTTTAGTACGTTCTCTAATATTTCAGGGCTTTTTTGATCAGACTATCATTCCAATTGTACAGAACATATTTGTTAACGTTCTGCAAACCGCCACGTTACCAGGACTCTCTGAAGAAGCTGGGAAACTGGAATGTAAAAAGAGCCTTTCTGAGTGGAAGGAACAGACTTTTAGTACTTAAAAACACACCAAAAAATTCCCCCCAAAAACCTTGCACTAAACCTCCTCCCGCTCAAACCGTTCAAGAGATAATCTGCTATTGTTTTATTTGAAAGGGCAACTTTTGAGCATGATGGACAAAACAAACTACCTTAAGGAAATGTCTCTAGTTAGCGCATTGACGTTTTCTTAATTACACTCAGCAGGTACCTATCCACAACCATTTGTTCTACTGTTTAAATACTGTGACATATGAAATGCCCATTGATGCATCTACTCTTCACATCCAGGTATAACTGACTGCATGCCAGGATGCTGCTAACCACAGTATTTACCAGTAGAGGCACAGGACTGGCTTGTCCTGGCAAGAGCAGTAGAAATAAATCTTGCTGAAAATCCAGTGGGATGTCACTAGACAGTGTATGTTCAGGATCTAACAGCCTACAAGTCACTGCCCTTATCACTCTCTTGGGACACAGGTTTATTACAGTATTTGGGAGGAGACTACCAATAATGGTACCTTCAGAAGGAATGCGTTTCTCCATCATTCACCAAGACCTCAAATTTCCAATAAGCTTGTATCTATCGGGTAGGCTACATGTAGGATTTGGACAGATCAGAAGAAAGAGAAAACTCACTTCTCTCTGTCAGCTTCCTGTATAACCATGCTATTGCCTTTCCCAGCATTTATTATTCCTACTAATTTTGTTTTAGGTAGGAGTATTACATGATTTGGGCAAAAATGCAGGTTTTTCTACACATCTAAATGATGATCTACAAACAGGTACAGGTAGCAGTGAATCTCTTATAGATCAACTATTACCTAGAAGAGAGCAATATAAGTTGGCACATTTATGGGGGGGGTGGGGAGGGAATCAGTCTTTCAGACTATGCCTAAAATACTACAGCCTTCCTGGATGTCTCAGATAAAACCTACTTGCAATGGGAAAGTGAATTGATAGGCAGGCACACACTCTCACACGAAATCATGTTTTATTCAGGCATTTAAGTGATGTAGAACAGCAAATTCATGTCAAAATTATCTCAAGAAAAGCCACGGCTCTATTATCATCATTAAAAAAATGCAGCAGTTACACCAAACAGCTAAGCATGAGTGTAAGCTCCATATGTACAGCCTGTGCTGCAGGATTTTCAACGCTGGAATCCTCATACTGGCTTTGCTTGGATGACAATTCCAGTGCTAACATTCTGGGGTTTTAAATCAGTTGAGGAATTATGTAAAGGCAAAAAACCAGAAGGAGGGGGGGAAAAAAACTCCACCAAAAAAGTCTAAATATGAGATCAGAGTCCTCAAGGCTACATTACCGTGAACAGATTTCACACTGTTGTTATTTTTTCTTGGTTACCATTAAAATTACACTGCAACCAACCCAGCTGTGTGCTATTTATAGAGATCAAATCATTATAAAGATGTTTATGCTACAGGCAGCAGCAATGACATTTTTTTCCCTTCATTTCCAAGCCAATTAAGCAAGAAGAACATTATAATAACTTTTTTCTTTGTTTCTCATTCTCCTTGGTGTTATAGGATAGCTTATTTTAATTGATTAAGGACACAAGAAGTCTGCCAAAAAGAACAGACTTTATAGTGCGCTGTAAATATCCTAAATACCAATATCTTCATATTGAGCTTTCAATTTAGTAAATACATCTATTTCATATTAACTCTCTCACTGAGAGGACTTTTCCTCTTTCAGCATGTTTGGCCCAATGGCTTTGGGAAGAAAAACAAAGGGATTCATGTGTGGTGGGGCTGAGGGAGCAACAACATAAGGTGAGAAAACAGGAAACAAAAGCTTTGCAGCATGTTCCATGCCAAGCTACCACGTTCAGGTTACAAACTTATGTGGAAGCACTGCAAAGGATAATCTAAATGAAAGCACTGCCTGGTCTCGTCACACAAGCTACCCCAGAATGGAGAGCAAACTTACACTGAGCTCAGTGCAACTGAGACCATCCTTGGAATTGCCATTATGGACAGAGGTGAGATCTGTGTCATGAGACCCTGCATAACAAAAAGTCTGCCAGTACGAAATAAACTGTGATACCTGGGATACTGTAGTGTGCTACCAGTCAGCAATATAGGAATTCACTGCAGACCTGGCTCTGACGACCTCTAGATATCGATCCTGTGGATAGGACTCATCACCCTTAAATTTAGTCATCTAAAAAGTTAGGTATCTACTCTAAGCCAGCTGTCTAGACTCTCTTGATAACTGATGGGGAAAGACAGGTATCTCCTGAAGACAATTTATCCTAATCTATGATGGGTGTCTCAGGTGGAATGAATCAACTGCTGAACTGTCTGTTTCTCTCCACTGAACTAAAGCTGGAAATCAGAAGAGTAACTTAGTCTAGACACCTAACTTTTGGATGACTGAGAGTCAGGGAAATGAATCCAACCCTATCTCTCTATTTGCCACATCACCAGGCACTACCCTATGCGAATAAAGTGTATTTGTAAGGGTTCCTTGGACTTGGAACTTGTTTTAAATCCCATATAACGTTAGGAACAATAACTTTCTCCCAAATCAGTCTATTTCTCAACACTGGTGTAATGAGCCTGGGCTCTTACTGTACAAGGCCAACCACTGATGCTGTTTCCTATAGCACTGGCTGACTTGAAGCTATACTACAGCAGTAAATCAAACCAGCAGCAGTACTTAATTATCCTGTTCAAAGCACCAATTAAGAATTTTGTCATGAATGACAAATCTCACCCATCAGTCATTTAACAAAGTGATATATTTCATATACATACAAAAGATGAGCAATGAGGGGGAAAAAATGGCGGCGATACCTACTTGTCCAAGAGTGCACTCCATGCCACCAAGAAAATCTGCTTCCTTCAGCCCATTGTGATTGCTGCTAATGTCATGGACTTCAAACCGCAACCGCTGCACCTCTTCAAAATAGAAGTCCACCGTGAACAGCTTGGAGAAGACGGGATTTATACAGGTTCGAATGACTTCTGTCCTGTCAACCTGCCAAATGGGAAAGAGGTCATATGAGTGGTTTCTCTTTCTACCAGTGACAGACTACAATGAGCTCCTCAAATACAGTTTGCTCATTTATCAGGACTGACAGCTGTGACTGTGGCCACGGACACTACCATTTGTATGGGCAGCAGCAGCTGCCATTTCTGTGCAGGGCTGGCCACATGCACAAGATAAGGCCAACTTCCCTTGCCTCTCCCTTCTAGCAAGTCTTTGGCAGATATTGGTAGGAACACAGGGCGCAGTCTGCAGCCTCCTTTGCAGGGTGAGCAATGACTGAGCCCCGTTGGGTATACTAGAGCAGTCAGGTGTCAGAGTCAGGAGCTGCGCACTGGCAAAATGACTGCCTTGTGCTAGACTAATACTGGGAAATTAACTATAGAATAACTATAGAATTTACATCTCCAGCAGTACCCATCCATCACTACAAAACAGCAGCAGAGCGATACAGTTTTATCAAACTAAACGGAAAAGCAAGCAAAAACCACAGTAATTACTCATTTTGGACAACTTGCATGATTAAGGAGTGGAGAACTGGATCCACAGCAAACAACTTTTCTTAAAAATATATCAATTTTTCCACCTCGCTAAGTTGCATTACAAGAATCTGATGGATTATATGCTGCTTATCCCTACTTCTGAGCCTTACAACTGCTAAAGAAACACCATCAAATCTAAATTGCTATTTCCTAAAAAAAGTGCTCATAGAGTACTTTCTAGTTCTCTTAAAATGTAGTACTTGGGTTTCCTATTTTTGGAGTAGGCCTTTGCTACTTTTCATTCTGATGCATTATTGGTGACACCGTAAGCAATGAAGCAATTTCCTTTTTTCCACTCTCTTTGCTCTGGCACAGGAAAAAAACTAATAATTCTGTAAGATTAAAGGAATTGATCCTAAAATGAAGTAGGACTTGGGCACATCAGTCACTAGGCAGGAGGCGGCTGGTGTGCCATGGAACAGACAAATTAAATTGCTCAGAGGAAGAGTCATGAGATCCTTTGTCTGATTCCTGATCAGGAACATCTGTTGTGCAAAAAATGACAGCCACTTGCTTCACTTTTCAGAGTTTATAATGCATTAGCCTTGCTAGTAGTTATCGGCAAGGACACAGAGTCAAGCAAATCAAAAGCAGGGGAAAAAAAAATGAGCAGTTCCTGGTAGCACAGATTTATTTTAGTGATCATCAAAGGTGTCAGATTGACAGCTCTAACAGCTGAAATCCTTTAGCTAATCATCAAACAGATGCTACCAGTCATAGAACAGATGCAAACCGGTGCTACCATTGCTGTCTTCTCACACAGCTGTGTCAATGTGCTCTGACTATGCCAAGACGAGACCATCACAGAAAGGAAAGCAGCCTTACTTACAAATTCAATTCTTCATCTCTTTGTTTAGACTAGCTAAAAATGATGGTTCTTATAACAGTGATGCAAAGCATAATAAGAATAACATAAGTGAGAAAGGATACCAGCTAACTTCATTCAGGTGCTTAGCCTATCTCAAAACTCTTTTGATCTCCACTTGCAATCAATGTGATTTGAAATCACCATTACTGCCACAACATGAAATATTCCATATTCAATATTCAGATGACCAGTCAGTTCAATGGGATGTCACTGAGATCTCTTCTAAGTGGAAAGTGATTCAATCCACTTGCAGAAGAGTGGTCATCTCATGAAATAGCAGATCAGAAGATCCATTAATCAAAACATTTAAATGATCAGTTTTAAACCTTTCTTCATAGCCACAGCAATCTCCTAAACTCATTCCTTGTAAGTGTATAAACTGTTAATTTAATGGCGTCATTTTAATTGCTTCATTGGTACGGCAGATCTCCTCAGGCAGTAACTGAAGTTTCTCTGTTATTGTTTCTCCTCATCTCTACTTTGCTGCTGGAATGTGGGGAAACGGTTCTCCACTGTGAAATGCAGCAAGATTTACACTTGTGCTCAACACAGGTTAAATACATGACTGTTCAAGGGAGTGAAGTGCCTGAAAATGGAGGCACAGGTCTGCACACAGGGACATTAAGAATTTCGGTCTCACATAGCGATAAGACACTGTTTGCTTTTTCCAGCCTATGATTGACTGACATCCTTCCCTTGATAGACACAGTACTGAAATATAGCCATTTCACTGAATTTCCCCAGTCTTCCCACATTATTGAGATGATACATCAAGCCAGCATGTCAGAGCATGGGATTACGTGAGAAAAATCTATATCGAAAGAAGAAATGCCAACAGCTCCACAAGCAATATAAAATTCTTCATGCCTCTCAGCAGTCAGCAGCATGCAATAGCATTAGCCCTATTAGTCTACCTTGTCTCCAGTCTGCTTTGTCAGCGTATTTCACAGTTACCCTACTCTTTGGCTAGAAAGTTTGGCGGGGTCCTCAGCATGGGAAGCCCAGCTCCATTCCCTCATTTTGATTACTGTGCCACAGGGCTAAGCACTGATAACCAGCTGGAGCGACTCATGACTAAGAAGCAGTGGTGAACAGAACAGTTCAATAAATTCACTAACGCTCATGGAACGCTCTAGGTTAAGAGATGTTTTATATAAACACAAGGTATAATCTCCATTTGACTTCTGCCACTTATTAGAGGCTGTTCTTTCTTGAGTATTCCTGCTCTCATATTCAATTGTAAAGCCTTAATGCTCTCTTTAGAAATGCTGGATGAGCGTGAAACCTTAACGAAAACTGGTGAGAATACTATTGCTAGGTGCAGTTTCACGCTAATAATCATCAAGGAGGTCATGATCTACAGTGCTGCACACACTTAAAAAAAAAAAGGCTCACTTGTTTTTGACCACAACAAATTATCCCAATATCTGCAGGACCTGTTTAATTTCAAGCAAAATCTGGTGTCATGTTCCATGCTAACCTGAAACACATGTCCATAGCAGTCCGACAAGATGTTGACCTCATGCCATATGTCCTTAATCCCATTGTCACCCAAAATCAGTAACAGCACTTCCACTTGCATGGATGATGAAGGCTCAAATGCTTAAAGAAAACACAGTTCGGCTTTGCCCAGCCTCATCAACTGAACATTTGGAAAGTTAGAACTTCTCAGCTTGAATGGTCTCCAAAACACAATGAAGACCACCCGCAACCACATTAAATCTCCGTTACTTTTGAGGAAGAGAGCTTTTAAGTCCAACAACAGCATGTTATAAGCAAGTGGAACTTACACTTTTGGTCTTGTTACAGAAAACATAGAACTCTTGGGCAATCTAATCCTGAAGGCCGGTAGATTTCTCAACAGGACATGGACAGGGGTCATGCCCGCAGCTTTAGGATTCGCTGATGCCTGACATATGAGCCATCTGTTATTTCTGGACTTCACTAGAACAAGGAATTTCTCCAATTTATTAAAGCAGAATGAATTTTCAAAAGAAACAATTGACAGCTATATGCACCTTTGAGCTGTGTCAACAGTTAAAATTGACCTTAAAAAGAGCAATGCTTCAGCTGACACCACAATCCGAACATCTGCTTCATGGTACAGCTTTACCTGTACTTTCCCTTCAAGGACAATTTATACAGAGAAAAGGACTTGCATCTTCACCTCCTGGGATGGACTCACGCCGCTTTCCCTCTTCATCTCTTTAGGCCCTTGTCACGCCACAGAAGATGGCACCCTGCTGAGCAGCCAGGATTACTTGGCAGGCCCATCTGGATGCAGCCACCCTGTGAGCTTCCCCTTGGGGAACTATGAATGACATACAAACACCAAAGTAGGCCTCCACAGCATAAAGTGCCATCTCAACAGCAGGAATTAAAATACAGAAAAGAAAAGGACTTCTTGCTTTGGGCCTTCTGAATCCTCTCATCAAACCCGGAGGAAGCTGGAAGCTGGGTTTCAAAGTTGTTTGCTCTCTGTACTGCTCACCGTGGATAGACAGTCAGCAGAAATGTTTGCCTGCTTTCCTGTTGACCCACCATTGCTGCTGAAGAACTGCAAAACCGTCTTTGCAGTCAGATAGCATCAAATTAAAGGAAGCTCAAAAGACAGATGAACAAATACTAAAATTCAGGCTTCTGATGCTGTTTGCATCTTTTGTCTGTGAGCTACTGAAAAGCAGTGAGCTTTGCAGAACTGTGATAAACACGGTAATTTCAGTGGGGAAACAATTCTTCATCCTAGCTAAAATTTCACTGACAAAGAAGTAATTCAACGGTTAAAGTATGGGCTGAGGATCTCCTCTCCATCTTCCACCATTAGTTGAAAAATGAAATTTGAAAAATGAAGTTGAGAAAAAAGAGCCAACCTGAGGGGGATTTTTTTTCTTCTTCTATCAAAATTAGATGAAGTATAAGCTATTGCATATACAAGAATGAACAAGAATTAGGTAGAAGCTTACCACCACCTGATATCTAAGGTTTTCAAGTGATAATAAACATAGCTTTCTCAGCATGCCCTTGGGAACCAGGGAAACGGAGAATTATCTGCAGGACCTGAAGCTCTGCACCTCAAGGCCACACTTCAGCATTCAGGACAAATCAGCTGTGTGGAGAACTCAAGTGTCCCACACAGATAACTGGTACCTATCCGCTCTTCACTGTATTTCTAGCAAACATGTAACTAGCACAAAAGCAACACATTTTCAGTGGTTGTTACTTGACATCTTTGAGGTGAAGAGCAGCCAAGAGTCAAAGGGCCATGGAGAATTCACTGTTTTCTCACCAAAAGGACAATTCTTTGGTGGAAATTTTAATCAGGCTCATGAAATAGCATGGCAATGCTATAGTCAATAATGATATAGCTGTCTCATGAACTAAGGAAAATCTTTGGTCTATAGAAGTATGGTCTGAAAATTTATACTGGTGCTGCATTTCCTTAAGTTTTTTTAAAAAACTAGTTGAAAAGCCATAAACATGCAAATTCCATTAAATAGAGAGCAGGTGCTGCTATTCAGCCCAAAGCATGCTTTTTGTGGCTGTTACATTTTTAGAAAGTTCTTAGACCAACAAATAAACCCACTGTTCCCTATACATTTTACAGGCCAACAAGGGAAAACCAACAGGCTGTATTTTCAGTAGAAGTCATTATAAAATGCTGATTAAATCTAGAAGAATCACATTTGTCAGCTGAGATGACAAAATTTACAGAGGTGAAGGGGTAGTATTATTTTTACGTCATCTGAATTTTAACAAGACTGAAAATTTCCATGATACAGTACTGTACATGAAAATTTGATACCAAGCAGAAAGCAATTTACACTTTGCTTGGCGGCTCCTGAGGAAGTTTATTAATAATTTTTTTTTTATTATTAACAGTGCTTTCACACCATCACATCTCTATCCCACAAATAAAAAGTCATTGCAAAGGTCACCATAATTTATGGCCCTTGTTTTCGGTTTAGTTGATGTTTGAAAACAGTGAAAAGAAACCAATAGGTCTTTAACTCTTTTTAGGCTGTAGAGCTTAAAGCTAAGCACAATCTTGTCAATGTCTGCAAAAACCTTTTGGCTGCAGGTTGGCTGGAAGAGAAGCATTTAATGTGAACGGTCTGGAAATTATCTGCAAGTAGTTGCTTTTATTTATGTAATATAAATATTAGATAGCTTGTAAACCTCCAAGTCACAACCATGAAGACCTGCTTTCACGCACTGGAAAAACTAGTACATAGAAACAGCCCAGGCCTCAAGGGGCTCCAGTCTAAACAATTGGAATTACAGTAACACAAGCATTATTATTTCTTAGTTGAAAAGTTCTTCATTAAGAAAGCCCACCGCTCTGTTCAGGGCCACTGACTGTCCTCTGCTTAATTACTTTTACTTTCTCAGTTACTTTTCATTGCTCTGAAGCAGGAAACAGATAATTTATAACATATACTATGCATAAATTCTTCGAGAAGTTCCTGGATGGAGTTTGCTTTATATGCTCATAGCTTTGAAAAGAAGAGAGAAATATAATTGTTGATAGCTATTTGCATATAGTTTATCTCATCCACTCAGAAACAAAATACGATATAGTTACAATAGCCACTGCATAGACAGGCACTCAGTATTTGCACTCAAGGACCTATACTGATCCTGGGCAGACTCCCAGCCAGTACAGATTTCAGAGTCTCATCTGAACAACCCCAAGCTCTCACAGTTAGAAAACCTGCAAAAAACTGTGGGTGCAATACAGTGCTAACTACTAGTGGCAGGCAAATCGTGGTAACATTATTCAGGAGCTGAACAGGGAGATCGTTTCAGCTGGGATGGGAAAAAGTGATGCTCAATCCCCAGTATGAAGAAAGCAGGACCTAAACTGGTTGGGAACCCTTGTGCCAAGGGACTCTCCACTTTTCTGGAACAAAAGACCTCTCTGGGGAAGCTACAACGCTCCCCTTTAGCTTTAGGACCATGTGCAGTTGTCGTCATTGACCTCCTTGGTAAGCCTCCAGGCTTTCTAGGTTGCGTAAAGATACTGGAAAATACAAAGGTATCCCTCCCACTCACTGTCATTTAGGAAAGCTCAGATATGAGAGAAAAAAAGCAAGTGCTCAACTAATGCATTAATGTGTAGTCACACTGTCCCTGAATGCACTAGATAACCACTTTTAGTTTAATCTCCTCTGGAAAGAAATACTTTCATTTCATTCAAATAGTTCTGAGAGTTAGAGGACACCAAGTCTTCTCAGCCTAATGTCATGAAACCCAAACCGTTTCGGCTGGAGTGATAATTTTTAGTCACTGTATAGACTGCAATGAAAGCAAACAGATTAAATGGTACTTTGTTGGGAGAATTGCATGTAATCCCCTTGGATATCTAACTGCTTTCCTGATAACATTGCTGCTGGGACTCCATCTGCATTTGTCAGTGCTGGGAGACCTGTTCTGCCATGATTCTGTGACAGTTTTAGTTGGATGACATTGACACAATCTGGGTAGATTCTGACCCACTATTTCCTACCAACAATATTTTAAAAAACCCCTCCCAAATAAAAAAATAAAAAGCACGTAAAATATTAAAAACACAATATAAAAATATTAAATATGCACATGTTAGCATTAATGTTAATTAATTTATATTAATATATTAATGCATAATATTAAAATGCTTAAAATATGAAATCACACTTAAAATATTTTTTACATTTTTGTTACAAAGGACTAAAAGGCTAATTTGGCCTAGTGGTAAACGGCAAAGCATCTAATATATACACACCCAGTAAAAAACTACACCTAGCACGTGTGGTTGTATCACAGGGGATGAGTCATACCTGTTGTGTCCCTACAAGTACAGAGATGGTCAGGCATTTTCCAGGGAAAGAGTGTCACTGGAACATGAACTTAGGTTAAACAAGAAGTTTGGAGGCTTTGTCAGCCACAGAGGTTTGATGAAACTTTTGCCTGGAAAGGTTTGAAAATCACCCCGCTGCTCCTCCTGGACATCAGAGGTTCAGACCAAGGTCTCTGCTCTGTCTGATTCAGACCAGAAATGCTAACTTTGGTCCCTCACACCACTGGAGACCATCTTAGCCACCAGGCTACTGGCTATTTCACAGGGCTCCCTCTGTGTTCTGTTTTCTATAAATTGTAAAATACTCACTGTCCCAGAGAAACAGATTGCAACCATGTCCCACCACATGGCTTCACCTTTCCTGACCGTAAGAAATGCCTTAAAATGACACATACAGTCGTCAGTTTGCTTGACACATGAATGCAGTGCCATAGCGCCGGTGGCATGGGAATGCTGGCCGACCCCCAACACCAGTGCCGGTCCCACCACATGGTGCATAAGGCCAGGAAGGGTCACCAGGACCCCAGCACAGCAGTGCCTCTGGGTCATGCTGTGCTCGTGTAAAAGTGAGAAAGTGAGCCCCAACTGCCAAATGTATGAGAATAACGTTGATAACACACTGATGTTTTGAGTTGTTGCTAAGTCATGTTTATACTAAGTCAAGGATTTTGCAGCTTCTCATGCCCAGCCAGCAAGAAGGCTGAAAGGGCGCAAGAAGCTGGGAGGGGACACAGCCAGGACAGCTAACCCAAACTGGCCAAAGGAATATTCCATACCATATGATGTCATGCCCAGTATGTGAACTGGGGGGAGTTGGCCAGAAGGGGCGGACCGCTGCTCAGGAACTAACTGGGCATCGGTCAGCGAGTGGCATTGTGCATCACTTGTTTTGTATATTCTAATTCTTTTAGTATTATTATTGTCATTTTTTATTATTATTATTATTATTATTATTATTATTTTCTTCCTTTCTGTCCTATTAAACTCTCTTTATCTCAACCCACGATTTTTTTTTTTTTTCTTCGATTCTCTCCCCCATCCTACTGGGTGGGGGGAGTGAGCGAGTGGCTGCGTGGTGCTTAGTTGTCAGCTGGGGTTAAACCACGACAGTGTTGTAGTGCCAGCCCATTCAAACAAAAGTGCAGATGTTTGCTGCTGTTGAACCGCAATTAAGCCTGCAAAGAGGCCTTTAGAAGAGTGCGTGGCGGCACAGGATTGATCAGGAGAGAAATTTGGCATCATACCATTTCTCAGAAACTTACAGGTAATTGAGAATAGAGAAAAATTAAGTGATGGGATAAACCTTTGCTCACTGAATATCAGTGGGACTGCATTATACTAAGTAGGAAATCTACACTACTTCAGTAATTTGCTCTTTAATTAACTGACTATAAATAGTGATTTGATAATTTATTTATACTGAGAAAGATCTCCTGCCTCATACACTCAGGTAAGTTAAGCATAACTAATATGGATTCTCATATGGGTTAATGAATTATGTCAATTGATACAGGCCTAGTCAAGTTGTTAGTTTAAGAAATTCATTTGCTAACAAAGCGCTCATAATTAAAGATTTATTAATTTACTTTTAATGTTGTAATTCAACTGCTAAATCAATTATATTGAGGCATTAGCAGAAGGAAGGCAATGCACTATTGCGTAAGATACTCACTGCTTTACCAGGCTTTCCTGAATTCCTATACCAAAAGTAACAATTTACAAGGCCCATTTAAACCAGCTCAAGTCTTCCCACACAACTGGGGAATTTGGACCATGTGTTCGAATGATTGCCTAGAAAAATAACAGATTTCTTGTGACTCATGTCCATTATAAGCAACTCTCATTCTTTCTTTTCTTTTACACATGCATCTTATTAAGCCTCTCAATGGGGTTGCCATTTGCTGAAACCATAGCAGCCCAACAGCTTGATCCACTACCCAGGAACAGCAGTGGAAGCCTTTCTGTGAACTACTATGAAAACCAGGAAAAAAGAATATGACATTATTTGTTTTTCAGCCCAATTACACCCACAAGCACACCTTCTGGCATTGAATAGTACACAACTAACTGATTAGAAGTAGAGAGCAAGTTTGGCTGAGCTGTATTACAGTTTTGTAGACAGCATCCTATCAGACTCCTGACTTGGGAGCTGTTTGGTTTGCATTACTCTTGAAGGATCTCAGTGAGTTATGGTTCCTGCATTTATCTGGGAATATCTATTCCAAAATGATTTCTGGAAAACAAAAGCCTTGTAATCAAGCCTGATATACATGCATGCTACCCAAAGATATATAAGCTTAATCTGACGTGACCACAATTTTCCCTTCCCTGAGAATGACTGCAGCCAGGGATATGCTACATAGAGGGACCTTTTTTTACTAAATCTGACTTGCCCACACAACCACTTTGGGCAATAAGGAGCCCAAAGCTGCTTCCTGTAATGGCTGCAGGCTCTCCTGGAAAGTGTTACGACTTTCAGTTGCTTGTAAACATGTCCACATACATCAGATATATATAGCACACATACACATCAGTCCCTCTTACATTCACTGTGATTTATAAAATTGGTTGGTATATGCATAGCTGTGCAGCAGGTTCAAATGTGCACAGCACACCAGATCCACCCCCGGTATGCCTCTTGGCAACAGCAGGGATGCTACGTGTTGACTTTTTCAACTAGTGAACACAAGATTTGATCATAAAAGACAAGTGTTAGTCTTGTGGGTACTTCCATTAAGTGCAAGTAGTCCACATATCTACTCCTGTTTCCTACTATCATATTCTACATGTTGTAAATACAGGCTCATTGGTGTAAATTATACATGCTCCACAATGACTCAATATTATACTGCTGATTGTATTAATTTAGAGCTAGAATTTTCAATGGAGTTGGTTTCTCAAAAGTTTTAGCACCTTGTTATTTGAGGCCATAGGGACAGAAAAATTAGGAAGTTCCCTTGTGCACAGGAGAGCTTTGAGCTCAGAAAGAAGGTTTTCCTCATCTGTGATATATACTCTTCAGCAGTCGATTTGCTACTTTAGCAGATGCCTTAGCAGATGCAAGACAGTACACAGGGTTATGTCATGTCTTAGCAAAATGACTTTGAATGTCTTCAATAATTCATTCGCTGTGAAGAAAAAAACCACAATTCAGCACTTACACGTGCATTTGCAAAAGCACCCTAATCGTATCAATTAATTAAATACATCATTCCATTTCAGAGGGTATTTTCATTATTCTTGGTTTGAGAGAGAAGATTCTAACATTATTCAGCAATGTTTTTAGAGTGGTCCCTCAATTTTAATTTTTTTTTCCAAACTTCATTTTACTTCTATGTTGTTATAATTAACCAATTTCCCATCTCTGCATGTTCTCTCTTTATTTCCCAACTAATCTCATTGTCCTTCAGGTCCTGTCAGTCAGAGCTATTATTACTTCCTGCTTTATAGCACAGACTTCAGATGTGCAATACAGGGGCAAATCAGGCCTCAGACCAGCAACGAGCTAATTAAACCTTTACTTACTAACTCAATCTGAAAAGGTGGTAATAATTCCATGGCTCTAACAAAATTGACTTCAAGGCTCTTCTGTCTTATTTAGGCCATAAGCTTAAGAAAACATAAGTCTAATAGCATGAAGAGAAGAGCCTAAGACAAGGTATATTCAATCACAGTGAAATTACACCTGCCAATTTCTTTCTTCATCTCCTTACAGCACACCATAAGGGGAAGGGAGTTTGGGATTTTTACACTAGAGTATGAAAGGTACATAAAGGATCGCTGACTACTTTAAAGATGAACCATTTAATGATGCAGAATCTGTATATTCCACCACGAGATATTTCAGCCCTGGCACTCAGGGGTTTTAACGTAAGATGAAACAGCCAACAGACAGAGCACAACATCCTGTGGAAGATACTGCCTATTAGGAGAGTGGTCAACACAGCTATACAAGAAACCTAGGCCAAAAATATCACAGAATAGCTAAATCTGAGCAACCTTCAGGTAAACCCCATGGAACTCACAGTAAGGCCCATGGAACTCATGGTAAGCCCCATGAAACTGCAGACACTAATGGCCATAATCAATGAGCAGTGTCTTATAAGATTTGATCGTCTTGGAAGCCTTTAAAATTTAGCTATGACTGAAGCTATGAAGAAGCAGCTTGTAGCAAGGCAGATTTTGATGGAGACTTGCCCAGGCTTAGTTGAGAGCTGCCCTTCTGAGGCTCATATTAAGGCTGGCTTTAGGCACACGCAGACACATAGGCATGAGAAAACACAGCTTTAAAATGAAAACACTGCCCAGGCTGCTCTGACTTAAGAGAGTAGAGGCAAAATGTTCAGCATACCCAAGCAGTTCAGCATGCTGAGACCATGTAGCAAGATCCCAGTTTTCACCCAGTTTGCATGCACAGCCCAGCTGGGGTTACAAGCTGATCGCTCAGGAGACAGTCATGCCCAAGGCTGTTCACAGCCCTCAACTTCCCCGCCCCTGTCTCCGATACCACCTGCCCTGGGGGACCACTGCAATGGAACTTGCTTAATTAGTTACTAAGTAATTCATAAGCCACTTTTTCTTTATGTATGGGTCCGAAAACTTAATTTTGCTAACACTGCTGAAAAGCTATGAGCTGCCTCTGGGATGAAACACATCACTGAGAGACATTTTGGCTAAAATGTCCTGCGTTTTATCCACTTGAAAAAAATAGAAGAAAAATGAATGCAACTAAATATGGTCAAATATTTTCTTGTCCCAAGAAGCTGCCATGCTGGACTCACACAGAAGTACCACATTTGGCAGTAAGGCTCTCCTGGCTTCACCTTTCAGCGACTGTAAACCTGTTAGAAACCAAAGAAAGCTTTGAGTGGATTTCAGTTCTCTCTCAGTGTATCTGAGGTCTTTGCCTCATACCAGTAATTTTGAAGTCAACAAAACTCAAATATGCATTTTCCTGTCTTGCTAAACAATGGAAATGGAAAACAATGGAAACCAGTAGCACTGTTATTATGTATCTGCAGTGTGAAATGTGTTTTTTTGCATAAAATAGAAGATGTTTTGTAAACTGGCCTTTCAGCATAGTAATATGCTAATATATTTCAGGCATGCTGTTTTTCAACTGATATATTCAGAAAGTTTACCAAATGCTTCCATCCAAAAAAAATAATTTTAATACCCGCTCTCCACATATCTCCTCTACAATTCTCTTTGACAAGACTTCTTTTCAATACCTTCTCTGTGCATCATGGCATTTTCTATTAACAAACTGATCCAAAAATGAGAAATGTAAATAATGCTTGATGGAAGTTTATCTTTAGACCTGGAATACTCTAGAAAATTGTTCCTGTTGTGCAGGTTTAGGCAGAAGAGAAAACACATTCTTGTATTCTGTTCCAATTTAAGAGACTTACAGCAATGCACTTATTCTTTTCTTGTACTGACAGTCCAACTCTAAAACACATGACGGTTGAGCGAGGATGCTCTCAGGAGCAGTTTCAGCTCAAAGCCTTGTGCTGACCACAGGCTGAGCTCATTAGGGCTAAATTTAAACAAGGAAGAGATGGGTTCAGGTACACTGCATGTATACTCATTGAGGTGTACTTTTGTGAAAACCTCCATCAGGCTGCCACCTACCCAACCAATCCTGGTGTTAGGTATTCTCTGGTATGGTGCAGCAAATCCTTTAGCACCTTCCAATGACTGACAAATTCAAAAGAAAACTCTCCCTGTAACGACGGAGTACAAGAGGGATCTTGGTTGAGCCACGCAGTGGAAACCAGGAGCAGCATGTCAGGGCACAACTTGCATTGCTCCTATTACTGTGAGAGTATTGCCTCCACGTAGATATCACTGATAGAGCCCTTAGGCCATTTGATCACTGATGGGACACTGGTGGTTTGCTTTACATGTGTAAGAAGTCCAGCTTGTAATCCGTTTCCTATCAGTCTGTTGTGTGCTTGGAGCTCCAGTTGCCAGCCCTGAAACACACTTAAACATACTGCACTAAATGACTCATCCCAACATGGCGCTTCAGCCCAGGACATTGAGCCAACTCTCCCTGCATACTGAGAAACAAACGCAGGACCTACTTGCTGCCAGGTTGAAGCAGTGGCATTAGTGGTCTAGCAGAGTGACATACGGTGAAATGAGGAGAAGACAGGTGAATAGCTAGCATGCCTAGAGGATAATAAAGGCTAGGGAAAACTGACAGCAGTAGGATGAAGCTCCCATGACACAATCAGGAGTGGAACATTGCTCATCCTGCTATTTTATTGCCATTCCTGCAGAATAAAAAGACAGTGGTATGAAAGAATAATTATCACAGACACGCTGCTCTCTTCAGCTTCAAATGGAGAGAACCAGGTGAAGTAGATACCAACCATGACAATACATGTCAATATTGAGATACAATAGAGACGTAACTGGTCTTCAAACAATCTGCATCTCCAGAAGGCTAACTTTTTTTAAATTAAGAGCTACCCCTTCTAATAAATACCTGCTGTTCTTTTTTGATAGGACAATCCTTCTATTTAATCAGAAGAAAGCAGCTCAAGGAGAATGCCTTTCTTTATCTAGACACGTTGAAAAACAGGAAGAAAATAGTACAATCAATTAATTATTCATTAAGATTGAGTCCTACAGTCTTTACCTCTCTTTTCTTTGCCTACTTCAATTTTCTACCTTTGCTTTTATTTTATCAATAGTAAAGGATGGCTTCATATTTCTACCAGTTAGCAGACTTTATTTTGTCTCTAACATCACTTCCTGCATTTGCGCAAAGCAAATCTCTTAGGACTAAATGTATTCAACAGTGGCCTTTCATTTCAGGCATCTTTGTTTAAGGGTCTATCCATCAAGATATGTGCAGTCTGATTTTTAAGGTTGCTGTGCTCCCAGCGCTCCAACTGATTCCAGCAAGGACTGTAAGCGCTCAGCACTTTTGAAGATCACATATAAACCAGTGAGTAGCGGGACAGACACAACCCAGCTTGGAGGTTTCCCACAAGAGAATTCAGCTCCTCCGAGGTGTGGGGGAGCACAGAGGAAAGAAAAGCAAAGAGGATTGCATGGAATTTATCCTGGGAGTTACGCAAAGTTGTGCTGGGATGCTGCTGAGAGTGATGAGAGGAAGGTGGGCCAGGGAATTGGTAAATGCATTGAAAACTTAGTTGCAATAATCTTTTCCATCCTTTCCAGTGTTGCCAATTGTCTTGATTTTGTTGCAACTATCATGAGTTTTGGCACCTCTCGTAAAGATCCCAAATGACAAAATACCAGTTTTCTTAACTAAAGTTCTTTTCTTCATGTTTTTGGGAAAAGTTCTGAAATATAAGGAGAATTATCTAGTAATTTGAAAACTGGATGACAGCAAACAACTAAAATGGAGGTAACATTGATTTTTCTTAATCTCTTTCTTTTTTAATGATCTCACAAACTGGGAGAGTTGATGCAATGCCCTGAAATGTGTGAAGTTGGCCCTGTCAACCTTTGTAATCCCTGCTGTAATGACATGATTCGTTGGGTCACATGTAGGGAAGGAGTCCAGGATTTCATGCTTTTAGATTTTGGTGTCCTGGGTTTGAATCTCTGGCATAAACTGCCAAAGCATAGCATCCCACTTGGTCCTGTGAGCAATATCTAGGACGAGCATGAAACCATTAGTGAAAATTAAAATACAGTGCTGGCAGTCATTATAGCCACAGAGTCCTGCTAATAAATGTTTATGTATCAGGGCCTCCTCATTATAATTCAAATTGATTTAATGCTAGCTACCAACAAATCTGCTGGAAGTTGCACGTAATCATCAAGATGCCATTAGTGATCTAATCCATAGCAGTTTGATGGTTAATGAACCTTTTGGAATGTAAATCACTTATCTCGACTTCAGAATCAGTTTTGGTGCAGGGAGGCGCAATCTTCTGCTAATCCAGCTCAGCATTAGAAAAAGTTGGATTTTTTCCATCAACCATGTCAAGATACTGCAGAGAAACCTAAGTGCTAATCTAATATGTGAAAACATGGCTGTACAGGCTGCTGCCACAAAATTTTTAAGGGACAGGTGTACCAAAACACAGAGGAAAGCTCAGAAGAGAACATTTCAGCCATGATCCCATTAGGGATAATGAGCTGTGATCCTCATGAAGCAAACTGATTTGATGAATCAGATACAGAGGACCCACAACTTTGCAGAATGAATACAGGTATATGTCCTGTTTATGAAAAAAAACACAAAGAAAAACAAGCCACTTTGAATCGAAAACCATAAAACAAGGCACATGAATGATGAACGCAAGCAATCTGCTTCTTCGTTTCTCCCCATTGTCCCAGTTTAGCCTGTATTTTGCCTTCCTAATCATAGACTCTTCAAAGCAAGAACTAGCTCTTCTAAGATATGGTGGGGATGTTCCTATAATCTAATTTAGCAGCAGACTATTTCACCACAGGCTCTGATATAACAGGGGTGGGAACTTTTAAGAAGGACATCTGTGCAGCTGCACCCATGTCAGCTGATGTGGAAATGTAGATCACACACACCACTGACAGCGTGGCCTAAAGCTGTTTAATACTGCTTCCCTGCCAGTAAATCCATGCTTGATATATCAATATTCAGAACCCATGTAAATCCACAATGCAGAAAGATGGTTTTCAATCATTGCTAAACTTTTCAGTGTTTCTACAAATACTACAAGAACAGATTTGCTGTCATATCTTTTTTCCAAAAATGTCCTTTTTTATTCATGTGCTGCTCTATTTATTCTAGGAGAACTGTTTATCAGTGTATATATGAAATCTTCCAGACTTTGCAAAGCTCATCAGAAACTAAGTTTTCACGGAATAGTAGGTAGTGCTGCTAGTTTAACCCTGATTCGGTAAAGCATTTATGCGTCTCCTTTCATGTAGGTGCAGAAGTCTCCCCAGTTTTAATGGATGACCAGACTGCAAAAAGGTAATGAAGCACCTAAGTGTTTTGTGAATTGGAGCACTTCATAATACTTTAATTAGGTAGCAATGTAACTCTTAAAAATCATCTCTGCTAACAGTTACAATATTGCTGTTTAAATTGCACATGGGTCCTGTTTTAATTAGTCATTACTAGGTGGAATTTTAAAAACCTCTCTGAAATGACAAAGACCTAACAATTATCTCAATAGTTCAAATCAAGCTTATTTTTGCTTGTTACAGTTATAATTGGGCCTTCAGTTAGTAATGCTACACACAACGGCACAAATATTTTCCTAAATGTTCAAGCATTGATCAGTCTAACAGGAAAGCTTATTTTCAGACACACATCATTTGGGGCGAAAACTACTGCAGAGAGGCAGGGTGTGTGCACCCTGGCTTCAGCACTCCAACTAGTATGGTCTATGAGGCAGAGAAACTCAAAAAGACCTGGGCATCCCCAAGAGGTAGCAGGCCTGCTTTTTGTGGCATTTCTTTGAAGGACCGCCATAAACATACTCAATTATACAAGAAAAAAACACAGATAAACCTCCACAGATTTCCTCAGCAACAGAAAGTTACGGTTCTTGACATCTGCTCCTACTCCATATAGAGGCAACAGGATTTTTAATCTCAACCTTTAAAAAAACTTTTAAAATCTCTCACCTGTATTCTAGAAATACTGTAACACCCTACATGGAACTGGCATCAAGCAGAATATTTTTCAGCATCTGTCTGAATCATGACACCCACCTTAATGAAAAGGGGCAGTGATTTCATTCCTTTATCTTCTGCAGGGAACACTTGTATTTTTAAATGCAACTTCTTAATTGTAATGCGGCATGGAATTACTGTAAGGCAAAGGCAACCCCCCCCCCCACCTAATTACAAATTCCTCAGAGCATTATCTTGGATTTTTTCCCCCTGCAATATAAACCCACCGCACTGTACACCCGAACTCTTAATATATCTTCTCATAACGTGACATAGCTATGTAAACAGCTAGTCTCAGAAAAAGAATTTGGAAGGCCGGGGTCAAGTTATTTTTTAGAAGGTAACTTATGTAAAAAGCTCCAAATGAAAGTGTACTTTGCACAGTTTTCCTCAGCTATAAAACCAATTGCAGAATGAAAAAGAAAGGACAAAAAGCCAACATCTCTAGAAATAATCAGCAAGTTTCTGGAGTGGGTGTTTTTCTCATGCTACTCAATTGCTGAGATGTTCCTGGGTTAAAAACTGAAACCCAAACTTGTGCTGGTGACGCTTAGACAAAGCCCTGGATGCATTAGGGAAAATTGCACAGAGTCTGTCCACTCCAGATTTCAAAATTTAAGTTGAAACTGTGCTTAAATTCCAATGTCTATGGATAAAATGTCACATAGGTGATTGCTATGGTGAATCATCCAGAGGCTTGAGATTCAGAGGGAAGGGACACTTTGATGTTACCTACAGAGATGTACTCCCTAGAGTCACAACAATAAAAATGAGAAACTAATACAGTCCCCATGTTAGATACCATGTAGTCTCTTCTGAGAGATTTTTTTGCTTCTGTAGTTACCTATGGAGAAAGCAATACCAAAAATATAGCATGGAAAAAAGCTGCCAGAAGATCTAAGGGGGCAAAAAGACTAGAATGTATTGTTGGCTTGTGATGGTGGCAGACTATTTACTGTCTACTGTAGTAATCCGAAAATCTAAATCTTTCTGGAAAGGCACTGCTCATCTCATGAGAAGGTCTAAAGTCTTTGTGAAATATTCTGAAGGGCAAAATATTCCCACATGACACATTTCGTTAAAAGAAGTGGGAGTTATTTCAAGGTGGTATAAAGTGCCATGGCAAGCTTGTCAGGTGGCATATGGAAAATCTAAGCAGCATGTGCAGGAGTGCACATATGGTTGGGAGGCTCTCAGCAGCACTAGGAGAAGTGGCCAACAAGCAGCAAGATGATATCTCTGACACTGCACTGATCAGTTACAAGAAAAGACTTGTTGAACCAGGCTTTAGGTGCATCCTGTGACAAAGAGCAAAACAAACCATCAGGATCGTACAGCACTCTCTTGTTCACAGCAGATGTACATTACAACAGAGGTAGCTCAGCGAACATATACCCAATCCAGTATACAGTCTCCTGCACATACAGACCTGCTGGCTGAAAGGATGAAGGTGCTTTTCAAACACGGACTGGTTTTGACAGTGTTTCATAAAACTCCTGAAGAGCAGGGGGGCTGAACGCTCTCCTCCTGAGTACTAAACAGCTACCCACACCTTCTGTCAAGTACATCTGTTATTGCCAACCATATCGTCAACACCTCTATTTACAACTTAACACATTTTTAATTCATATCACTTCCAAACTGCGTGCACACACTACTATCCCCACCTGCTTCCCCAAAACTCAACGACACGAAACTCATGGAAGAGTTTCATGTGAAACAGAGAACCAGATTCTTGGGCAGCCTGTGATGGAGGCCACAAAGACCCAGGCTCCTTTACCTGTGCTCCAGTAGCTGGGTAGCTGTAAGCCAGTTCTCATCAAGAAATCCAGCCTCTACCTTAAGGGGCCTACAAGTCTCTGACTGACAAATGCTGAGAAGCTATACAAAAGAAAGCATTAGCCAATATTTGCCCTGTTTCCAGTACCTTTCTCCATGCAACCATCACTGGCCACTGTAGGAGACAAGCAGCTGAACTAGGTAAACCTTTGGTCAGACACTGGTCATTTTTTTGTAGGATCTGTCAGTGGCATACGGCTGTGGTAGCCAACCGTAGCTAACTCCCTTTGGAAAAAGGAAGGCAGAATCTGAGCATGTCCCACCAAATCCTGACTGGTCCACAGGGCGCCAGGCAGCCCAGAGGCAGAAGGACATGCACTGACATTAGGGAGGAAAACTATCCACCCCATCCTTCTAAGCTGCAGGCCTATGTTGAAAACACTTCTACCACAGGCTTTACTTCTCACAAAGAAGTAACAGCAGAGAGAAGTCATGAGAGGCAGAAGAGCTGCTGTAAATCCATATGCACATGGAAGCATATTTAGATGTGTCTCTAGATTTTCACACATGTAGAATCTGCTCTGAAATCTGTTTTCCTGAACAACTGCTAACAGAAGTGATATTAGCCATCCAATATAACACTTGCTAATTATACACACTGTTTACCAACATTGCATCTAAACATTGAAATTTTCTTCCCATTTTTTCTTTATGGTTGGAGCATCCTATTGCGTGGATACACATGTACTTCAGTAAGTGTCCACATAATATGAAGGAATTACAGGAGGGGAAGAGTGGCATTGTAAGATACCAAAACAAAACCACATCACTGTTCAGTAACATGCTGAAGAGCAGATGATGACTGTCCTAAAGAAGTGGTAGTAAACCATAAACCTCCTTAGTGTTCAGTGGATGTCTAGCCCACTTGCACTAAAAACAAGACCATTCAGTTTGTTTTACGTTTTAAATGGCTGTCTCTGTGTTGACTTTGCAAACCCAAGGACCTTTCTATTCAATCTTGTGTTAAGATTCCCTTTTTGCTTTAAGAGTAATGTCTTGTTTCACAGTGGTAAGGGGAAAATAAGCCCATTGTGCACATATTAAGCATACAATCATAAAGTTCATGTCAACAAATCATAAAATATTGCTCCTTGCCCTCATTAATCTTCAAGGAAGATGATAAAAAAATATTTGCAGAAGTCATTTAGCCACAGTGATTTACTCTGAAGCATATCATCAGTTAGGGAAAGAAATGGACCTAAATCTAGATGTGAACACCATGAGCATCATGGGCATCGAGAGACAGCACCAGAATTAAATGGGGTGTTTAGCTTTGGATGAAGTAATTCAAACAAAAGCCAGAATTGCTCTAGGGTTATAAAACACTCCTGGAAAAGCTACAGGAGTGTGTGTGGTGTAGCTACTACGAGCTTCTGATTCCTCTGCAACAGAGCCATCCCATTCAGCATGGAGCATTTTGCCTCCAGTAACCTAAGACATACGTGAGTACATTGTGAAATAATAAGCAAGAGTCATTAGAACTAAAGAGCAACTCTGAGGGAATCTGTCCTTACTTTACCTTCCTCCTGACTCCAAATACTATTCCTATAAGAATTTCTTCCATTGGACCGTTCCTGGTAAACAAGGAGAAAATTCTGCTTAATGCAATACTACACAAGCAACAAAATGCTTATCATTGCAAGGGAAAAAAATCCTCCACCACTTAGCCTGATAGAAATAAAAAACCTGAATCTCTCAGGAAGCTTTAAGAAAATGGAATATGGAATACAAGGCTGTTTTAAGAAAAATGAGGACAGCCTCAGTATAACTCAGGTTTACATGGTTATTGGGCTAGGGAGCTACCAAAAGTGACTGATATTTTCTAGTCTGTATTTACCAAATGATAACTGAAAGGTTTTTTTACACAACTTCTTTAAAAATATACGTACATATATTATATATATATGCTTTTAGAAATAGGTACTTTAGTCATATTTACAAAGCACTTGAGCACTTCAATCAGAGGAGGTTTTCAGTACCTCTGAACCAGACCGTGCTCATATAGTTTTTTTCCTTCTTTAATATTTCTATCCAAATCTACATTCTTTCTTACAGGGATAAACCTCACTGCAGTGCCCTTACACAGTGCAGTTTATCCGCCCTTCCTAGGCTCAATTCACCCAATGCATTTGCATGTTACTCAGAAATGTATTTGAGATGCCAACAGAGCTCCAGATACTGGTCTTTGTCATTCAAGTGTGCTCCCATCCTGCCTTGAAAGATTTCCAGCAATTTTCAAAATTGTTCAGAGAAGCATACATCAGCTTACACAACAATTAAGAAGTAAACAAAACACAAGAGGGGAGCAAAGCTAAGCTTTCTCAGGGGGCTCAAAACCTTTCACCTATTGTTTTCCATGCAATCATTCATCTCTTGGTGTTATTCACATCTTTCTTATCCCACGCTGAAGGAGGAGAAGTACACAGAAATAGCAAGCTGCCTGGTCCACCATCACCACCCATGTGCGCACCCCCATGTCTGAAGTGAGGTTATGGCTCCTCCTCTCCTCCCACCCCATCACATCCAAATGCAAAGGACAGCAAGGTAACAAAACACATATAAACTTGTTTAGCTTCACGGAATCAAAGGCAGGGTGACAGGAAGAGGAGGAGAGAGGCATTTTTCCTCACTCTTCCAATCTAGCAAAGGTACTACCTGACTCCCACAGTGTTTCCATCAGCTGTCAGAAATATCTCACATCTGACAGTTATAAGAGATATTAAATATCAGTGTGTTACCAAACTTCTAAGTAGTGATTACTGATTTTTCCATAACAGTAACAGGGACTCAATGCAAAAGAAATATTCTTGGTATTTAGGTTCTTGATAAGCCAGTGTCATATTTGTTAGTACAGATTTCAAGAGGATTTTGTGCCCAAGACAAAAGATTTCCCAGTTTTGGAAATGTGAATGACTGAAAGAAATTAAAAGGGGAAATATAATGAAAAACTTTGTAAATAAAACTACTTTTCTCTGAGACCTAAAGGCAGAACTGTTATTCCCTCTCCTTCCGTCCCCCTCCCATTGCAGGAGGAAATTGATTTAACCTCATTTACTGCTCTCTAGGAAGAAATCATTCAGCCATGAGCCTCCCAGGGAGCTTCCGTTCACTGTACAAAAGCTCAAAATGTCACCGCATTTACAAATGAACAGAGCCTCTTACTCAAAAGGCTTCAGTGAAGTCACCAGGAAGAGCAGTGGTCCACAGGTTTTTTCCTCTCAGGGTGAATACTTTATTGGCAGGATAATACGCATGTTTCCATCAGCGAGAAGAGGTACCATGGGCTTGGCAGATAAAGTAGTTCCTGGCCTAGGTTCAAATACATTTATAGCCATGTGTGGCCTTTCATTTCTACCTGTGTGAGCTGGTTCAGGGAACACTCTAATACACATCACATCCATGATGTGTCCATGAGGTTATTCAAGTTCAAATGTACTTGGTCTCAGTTTCATTGGAGATATTTCCAACAGCCTGAGCCTTTTCCTAAAACTGCACAACAGTTTATTCTCAGTCCCCTGCAGTAATGGTGTGGTGGGACCAGGTCACTCAAGAAATCAGGACACCAAATGGTGCTGAGCATCCAAATCTTCTCCTGGCTTTGAAAATCTGTTCCAGTGTCTGTATTGTGGTGTTATCCACCTACAGAGCTGACAAGCATGGGTGAGCTACAGCAGTGTCACAGACCGCCCCCCCCCCCCCCCCCCCCCGACTCTTGCACATGTACTGCCCCCAGACACACTTGGACCTTATTATCTCTAGTCCCATATAAATGTATGATTGCAAGCAATCATCAGACTCAGTTACTGCTAGCCATCTTTTTCACCACTCAGCATCTCTGCCCTTGTTATCACTGCCTTCCCCACGCACACAGTTTTTTCTTGCCACTGGAGGAGCACATACAATGGTGTCACAAAGTGCAGCCACTGGGTACTGCTGGTGGCTCTCTCCAGCTTGGTCTAGATTCCTATACAGCTGTTTATTTTGGTAGGGGGACAACAATGTTGGTGTACCTAGCTTGACAGACATACTTAAAGAGTTACTCAAACTTTTCCGGGGAAAAAAAAATCCACCTGTCCGGAAATTTTGGTTCTTGTTTCAGACTTTCTTCCCTTGACCCTTTGGTGACAGCTCTCTGCCCTGAGCTTGTGCTGATTTAGCCATATCAGGTGTCACTCCTGAGTAACACAGATGGATCACCAAGTCCCACCAAATAAAGTTCTACCAACAAAACTGTTCTTTGCCAATAAGTTATTTCACTTAGGATGTTGTCTGGGTTTGCACAGGCTTTGCCAGCCAAGGGGCAATGTTAGCTGTACCCCCTAGGAGCTGTTTGGTGGTAGAGCTACTCAGGCAAAACACTGATTACATGAATCTGGCCTGTGTTCATTCCCTACTGACATTGCTTTGCCTTGAAATGGTTTCGCTGGGGGTGAAGAGCAAACATATGTTATAGCAATATCACTTGCAGTGCTACACAGGTGGCTAAATCCATCATCATATGGCATCCACTGCAGGCAAACTAGCTGTGAAAAGGCACAATGCCAGCCAAATACAGACATGAATAGACAGAATGAAAAAACCCCACAACAACCCTCTATATAATCCAAGGCAAGGAAATACACAATTCATGAACAGTATATTTATAGTATGTGAATTCAAGGAAGGGTTGAAGAAGGAGGGGCAGGAAGATGGGGATATAAAATTCAGAAGGTGCTTTTCGCCACTCCCTGTTGCAAACTCCCACTGTACAAAAATAAATTACCTGCCTTAATTGCGTGTATTTTTGGGTTTTTTTTACTCTGTGTACGTATGCATGCATGGGTATAAAGGGCACGTACAGGTGGCCGTTTAGCATTGAAACACTTGGCAATCTAACTGTGAATTCTCCACAAACTTGCACACGTATGTGTGTACACACATTAATAGTGTGTGCATACTTACGGAGAATTCACGCTTTGGTTACCTGTGTCTTTGAAATCTACAAGTCACGTGCTTCGGTTACCTGTGTCTTTGAAATCTACAAGTCATGTGTACCTGGTGTTGGGCTGAAAGTAAGTGCGACTGCCAAAGGGAAATTGTTCACACAAAAGACAACGCAAAAGGTAAGAAAAAATGCTTACCGTGGTCTAACAAAGGCTCACATGACAGTACATCTTAGTTCTCTTTCAGGAGAATAAACAGAAAATTGAAAATTCAATAGAAACGTAATAGAAAACAAAATGAGGCTTTGTAGCCTCTTCTGTTCAAGTGATTTCTCAGTTGGCTGGGATACATACATAAAAACAGTCCTCTCTTCACACATTCTTCTCCAAGAAGTTCCTCTGCACCTGCACAATACCATTTTAAAAAGGAAGAGTCCCACTTCTTACCAAAAAAAGATCACTACAGCAGAAGCACACACCTAAGAGACGCTTCCCACTGAACTGAGAGACTTGCTGAAAACCTGCAGAATAGTGTCAGTCATGAAGAAAAGTGCAAAATGGTTACACTTTCTTTTGTAAATGACCTAGTTTAACAAGAAGAGAACGTTTCTAAATTGCCTGCTTTCTTACTTTTAACATGGACAGTAATTCTGTGTACATTTTAAGCACACTCACTGATATTTTTCAACTGACAGACAAGAAGATACCGCACCACAGGAGTCTGCAAACAGGTTGGGTTTTCTGACGTAAAAAATGCCTCCTGACAACACTCTTGACCGACAGGAAGATTGTCAGAAAAGTAGCAGAAGATCCTTCTGACAGATCTTCTGAGCTGAGTCCTCAACAGATAATACAACAAGGAGAAAAATTCATCTAAATTGTGTTTGTTCTAATTTACTTTTATGTCCTTTCTTTAAAATGTGAGAACCATTTTTCTCCTTACCTCTCTTCCAATTAGAAAAAAAGGACAAAACATCACACAGCTCCATGAGGATCATTTCCTTCCATTATTTACAATTAGTGGAGTATTTGCTGCATGTATGTTAAACACTGAAGGTGTAATTCAGATGAGTAATGTAATTCACCTGCCCTACTCATAGAGACTTTAGTGTAATGGCAAGGATACTCAGAACACCTAAACTAGCTGATCCTATATTTGCATTCTTCAATTTCTGCGAGCCAGCCCTCTGTGTTTCTGTATGAGCAAAGTCTATTAGGCTTATCGTATCATCTTCCTTCCACAAAAATTAAACTACAGTTTAATTTACTACAATAGACCCCAAATCCACTAGAAAATTTATGCCCATACCACAGTATATAATCTGACTAATAAAATGGTATAGGATTGCAGCGTGCAAGGACTTTACTCAAGCAAGTTCAGTCTCAAGCACACCCTTAAGTCTGTCCTGATTCTGCACAGAATATACTCAAGCCCAACTGATACCCAGGAGGTTTAAATACCTACTTACATTCTTTATGAAAAGAAGCTGAGGGGAAAAGCACTATTTAAATCTAAGATGAATTATTCTTCAGTTCAGCCTGTGTTCCCAGGGGTTTGGTTGGGATAGTCACCAGCTCCATGTTGAAAAATCACACTACTTTTAAATCGAAAAAGCCCCTTCTAGGTATATTCAAGAAAGAGCTGTTGTCATCTTGGTACACATCTTAGGAAGAGGAAATGTACATACTCCAGCAGAAAAACACCTTTGGTAGGTCTGCTTTGCATCTCTGCTAAGGGGCTGTTCTCTCAAAGCTCTGCAGCCCTAGTTGTAGAGCAGGGGCTCCACAGGAGTAGACAAGGCATTTCACTTGGATTTAGCAAAAAGAAGGTGACAGATGCATCTGCTAAGTCCTGAAGAAATTCTGGTCAATGCTGGAAAAAAGAAATCCACAAGGATAAAGAGATAAAATCAGCCCCATTCAAACTGCGTAATGAAAATCTGGATTAGTGCTTTATACAGGAAGACAGAATTTAGTGTCTTCCCTCTCAAAAGCACCACTGAGTACAAATGAGATCAAACTATAAAAGGTTCAGCCAGGTCACATTTTGAATTTAAATTGATCTTGTTTGGTTGGCTTTAATAATAATCGTCTCTGAGGTATCCTGGAAAGATAGTACCTCAAAGATTTCATGTGCATTCATTCCCTTATCATTTTACTTTTCCAGTTTTCTTAAAGGAAATTCACTTGCAAAATTTATGCTGTGTAACCTATCTGCTAGGCTTTCACAGCATGCACTTCCCAATAGCCTTCAAGCACTTGAATCAAACATTATGTAAAAATGAGCAAATAACTGTAGCTTTCAGTTCCTTAGGTTTTGTTAAGACTGTAGCCTGAAATCAAGAAAGAAACCACTCTAAAACCCCATAAACCACTCTAAAACCCCCCAAATCAGCCTCTGCTTAAGCCCCAGTAAAACCAGGCTTCTAAGTTGCATTTTAGTGACTCTTTCCTCAGCAAAGCAGTCAGTCACATGCTCAATAACATAGGTAAGTCCTGGTAATAATATACTTAAGTTCAAATGAAATAATAGTTAAGTCCAAATGAAATCAGTGTGGCTTAAAAACCAGCATTTACAACTTAGTGCATATTACAGCATTTTACTAAATATAGGTGATTAGCTGAAACAGATTTCTCTTCTAAATAAATAGAATTCGGCTTATACGTTATTTACAGGCAGCTCACATAAGCAGTAGCTATGAAAAACCCAATTTCTATTAATATCACTAGCAATGAGTTAAATAGTTAAAAACTTGCATTAGATAAACACGAGGTATTGTCATTCAGATATAAATTAAATCAGTTTCATAATTTTATAGTTCTTTACAAGCTTTTTTCTTCAAATAACCTCCACCCTAAGAACCTGGTAAAACTGTCCTTGCAGTATTGCCATAAATCAAACACTGCAGAAAGCTAGAGCAGGGATGTATCAAAAAATGCATACCCTGAAAGAGATCTCTGATCCCAAACAAAAACCTCTGAAATATTTCTGGAGTGTGAGTTTTGGCCAGATGTGCAGAACAGATGCTCACGGTTTTCTCTGAGCTCCTCTCCTCTCAAAAGCCAAATCAAACCAATCAAAAAAGTCTTATTTGGAATCACAGATTTGATTCAGGCATGGCTGAGCACCTGCCAGAACCCTGTTACAAACTACATTATTTTTTAATAAATGAAAGATGAAATATTTATTCCATCTTTTCCTAGAGCTGTCAGTTGCACTGAATACCTGCTGGATGACCTGAAACTCAAAGAGATGGTGATATCATATTCTCAGACCTGAAGGGAAAAGAAGGCAGGGAGGTGAAGCTGCAGAAATTGTAATCTTGCCACAGAAATAAAACACAGAAAAGCCTGGACAACATTTCCAAGCAAATGGACCGTATGCATTATTCTGTGTGGCACCTGCTGTTCCATTAAAGTCTGATAAAGCCAGTTCAGAGAAGCTTCTGTCTCATGTCACAGCGGCTCTCTGAGCTGGTACTTTTTAGTACTCAGTAATTTAAATATCAGTAATTTAAATACTGTATTAGCACATTTAGTGGATGTTCTCTGATTGGTAGGAAGCCGTAGATCACTGGTGATTTCAAGAACAGGCAAGCCTAAACAGTTGTGACTTTTAAGACAACATATCCACAGGACGGGGAAGGATTCACAGCTCCTACACGAGCAAATACAGCGTACCTCAAGAGCCAAACCTCTTATCTTAGGCTCTCAAAGATTACTTTGATTTGAAGGACTCAGTGCCAGGCCCTGGTCAGGAGACCTTCCCTAATCCATTAACTGCAGCACTGAGTGTTCAAACAAAGCCAGAAATTATCATGTAAGGTTCATTACCATTAAAGAGTTTCCAAGTGCCCAAAGGGTTAGAGAAGCTGCGGAGAAGAGTAGCCTGTGCAGGGGACTGATTTCCACAAACTTTCACAGCGTGGGATCCTACCAGTTGCTTTTCCCCTCCCTTTCAGGTCACAGAGCTCGGCAAGCCCAGGCAGGTGAGCAAGGGCCAGTTATCTGTCTGAGCGGAAGAGAGCACAGATCTGACTGCAATGGAGCGAGCTGTACCTGCAGCCACAACCAGCATAACAGAGAAGAGATTCAAGGACAGGTCTGAGTTGCTAGTGCATGCTGAAGTCCCTGTCATCCCTTGCAAATTAAAGCTATTGCTGCTAAGCCAGAAGAGCTGTCAGAGAGAGGAGGATTGAAAAATGGGTCTCATTTACACTGGAAAATGAGTGCAGTATAGAGACCCAACCCTCCCCCCCGCCAGCATCTACTGGATACCCAATCTGAGATGTGTATGGATACACCAGCTCAGATCTGAAATCTAGTGTCATGCTGATGCAGTGGGGCTTATTGGCTTGGGTGGCTACATTGCTTCTTAATTCAATCTGTTTTAAACCTATATGTCTCCGCATTATGGGTTAGTTGGACAGAACTGGCAGCTACTGCTATGTACCAGAAAGCAGGGAAAAGGAGCAAATTATCCCAGATCTTACAGTTGGCTAGTGGGAAAATGAGAAGAGAAGCCAAACCCTACTGGAGGGCCACTCCGTGAACTGTACTTTCTCCAAGATACCATTTAAGTCAGTCTGGCATGACTCTTACAAAAAGAAATGCTTATTCTGCAACTGCTACTAGGAACGTAAGAGTTAGTAATCAAACTGGTGGGTAGCTAACTATCACACTTGTGATAAGTGGAGCTAAAGAGCATCAGGAGACATTTGGAGAGTTCAGAAACAACAAAAAAGTTTCTCTTAAAGAATGTCTGATTACAGCAATATTCGGGAACAGTGAAAATAGTAAGAAAGCAATACAGAAAAGGCTGGAAGGTCCTGTGGATGGATAAAGTGGGGACGCCTCTGAATTTCACAGTACAATCCAAGTAGAGTGAGGAAAGGTCCAGCATGGTGTTTTGGCAGTGGAAATTGCCACATTCATTTCACTCTGAACATCATTAAAAACCAAATCATAACAAAAAAGTTCTACCCTGAAATTACCTTAAAAACTAGGTGTGCTGCCAGCCACAGTACTTTGGAGCTGAAGACCTCCAAGTCGGGACCTACCACCCAAGCTCAGAGCTCCAAAGAAGCCTGGGATTTCCAGGCTCCAACGCTCATGGCAAATCCCATCTGAGGAAAATGTCAATCTGAATTGCAACTTTTTAATGTGAATCATAACACATTCGCTTTGCGAGAAGCGAAAAGCTTCTCTGAAACAAGACTGCCATTCTGAGCCCCACCAGCCTAATCCCTGGCAGTTCCAAAGGCTGCATTATTCTGAATACTGCACTCTTGTGCCACAATTTATATGATGCATGGAGCATTGCACTGCACAAAAAAACCCATACAAAGCTACGTGATCCCCTTAAGAGAGAGACTGTTTATTATCTGCAGTGTCTTTTTTAATCAGTAGTAAGACTTCCAGTTGACTAACAATAGGGTAAAGGAGAGAAAAGCGGGCAAAAAGAAAAATTGCACAGGGTAGCACAACCCATCGTTGCTGTATAACTTTGCCCTACTGCAATACTTTTCACAGTCGTGGTTTAACCCCAGTCAGCAACTCAGCACCACGCAGCCGCTTCCCCCTCCCCCCTCCCAGTGGGGTGAGGAGGAGGAAAGGAAAAAAAAGTAAAACATGTGGGTTGAGATAAGAACAGTTTAATAACTAAAGTAAAATATAATACTAACAATAGTAATAATGAAATATAATAATAATAGTAATGAAAAGGAATGTAACAAAAAAAAGGAAAGGGGGGGGGGGGAGAAAAAAAAACAGTGATGCTTCAGCTCCACCGAAATGGAGCCTCAAAAAATTCCTCAACACTCGTGCCTGTTCCTCCCCACAGAAAATATTTCCCTTTACAAAGATTAATCAGCAGGATTTACTCTTGCTTTTAAGTGTACAGAACTGGAAGGAAATTAGCAGACTGTGATGTAATTTTAATTGCATTAATATGCAATAAAAGTATGTTCTTGGCAGAAAATGCTATTACTATACTACTTATGAGTTTAAATATTAAATACAACTCTCTTCCTCAGAGCTCCTCTTCTAATTACACTTTTTATTTTCTAACATGTATTTGTCTTCCTAGAAGCATTTTGGAAACTAATGACAACTTTCAGGTTGGCTGGATTCCATTCTTTTTAATACAGCCAAGTGAGATTTAATTTGAAATCTGACATCACCTTAAAATATTAATAAGATCAGGGTAGTTTTACAGTGTATATTCATCTCGATGATTGAAAGGAGCTCGATGAACTTGGTGCAGGCTTTAGGTATCTTAAAGTGTAAAAAACTTATGTGCGAGAATCATATCAATATGCAGATGCATCTAAATCCCGTTAGTAGAAAAACAAGAATAACGCAGATCAAACTGAGGAGCTAAAGTGCAGATTTTGTTGCCAATTATCATCAAAGCCAGCAACTCCTTGAAATCTACCCAAAGGGAGACAGTTCCTGGAACTCCCTATGAGAGAGAAAGGATGTTATGTCCTCCCATAGGGACATCATGCCCTACCACCCAATTCCTGCAGCAGCTCTGCACACAGAGCTACTGCCATGCCACACCTTCAACGTCAGCTCCCTCGCTGACAAAAATTAGAGCTGGCCAAGGCCAGCCTCGTTAGGTACGCGGTCTGTAATCACTTGAACTCTCCTCCTGGGGAAACAGTGACATTTCCAAATCACCCTCCTATTCGAACCATTCCCTGTTCATTAAACTTTATTTCAGTGGCTTGGACTGTGGTGGACCAGCAGTTGAGATTGTTGAAGTCGTGGCACAATAGCTGTTAAGTCTGAGGAGATGTTAAGCTCCTTTTTAGAACCATACAAGTTTGAACAACAGGAGCCACCACACAAAAGCAGAGCCTTCCTGCAGGAGCAGCAACATGAGGGTGGGTGGAGCTTCTCTGAATGGCTAAAAGAAAAGGTGAAAAATGGGGTTTGCTTTGGTGGAATCGTGTATGTGAACACTTACTGCCAGAAAACAACACTGAAATCCAGAAAGAGCAGAAAGCCTGGGACATCCATGGAAGCACTTACATATCGTGACCCCAAGAGGGAAGAGGAGCTGAAACACAGCTTTCTTCCTAGAGTGCCAATACAGAGAGAGCAGAGTTTTGGAATGTGAAAGAAGGAAAATGCCTGCTATGATACAATTCCTAGTGTGTCTCATGAAAGCAAACCTGGCATACATTTTTTCACAGAAACAAGACCAGATCAAAAATGTACAACTCTCTCAAAAGATTTTTTTTTTCCCAGAACATCAGATAACAACAATGCAGGACCTTAGAACTGCAATAGCGACAGACAGTGTAATGCACTCAGCGCAAGACAAGAGGGATGGCGACGGCAAGTGATGAGAAATCCTGAGACCAGCAGGGTCAAAACCCAGTTCTATGTTCATTATTTTAACCATGTACTGTGCCAATCCAAACCATCTTTGGAGATGATGCTGCTGCTTAGTGGTTGCAAAGCAGTATAAAAGTTGGGGTTTGAATAGGATAATCAGACTAGTGGGGGCTTGGAGGGTCTTCCCTCAATTTCTGGAGGGTGGATACAGCTTCTTTGCCTGAGCAAAACAGAACATTGTATTTCTCAGGAGCTCATGAGTTATTAGTAAAACTGCACTAGTGCCCCTCATCATGCTTAATTTCAATATCATACACTGCAGTACTGAAATTTCATCTCCCCAGTCCTACAGTCCTTGCAACAAGATGATGATACATACTCCAAACTCACAAAAGGAAAACCATAATGCTTCCCATGTTACACATCCTACTCCTACAAGAACCTTCATAATGAAGCGCTCTGTTGTAACCACTGTTAGTCTCTCTTGTTGTTATTCTTAATTATGATTCTGTCTCATCTTTGTCACTCAAAGAATAGACAGCAAATTAGTCTATGTGAAAATGACTGGAGAAAGCACAGCATGGTGCCCATTATTACCACTGAAAACTGCTAAAGGTGCAACAGCTCTGAAGGGAAATTATTTTAAATGCCAGATTTACAAAAAAGTAACCAAATCCAGACTCTGGGCTAGCTGAAATTCCAAGTACCATCACGTGCAGTGATGACACAAAGGATCAGAAATTCCAGTATAAAAGCAAAGAGCAGATTATGCAGCCAACAGAAGATTAGCAAACCCCGTTCAATCTAGAATCTCATTTTTTCTTTTTTTTTCTTTCGATGGGAAGCCATGGGGAAAAAATAAAACAGCTAGTGGCCAACTGTTGACAATTGCTGGTTCAGACACCTGAATTATTGTAATTACTTTAAAGGTATTAATTGCCTAATTTATTACACATTTATTCACTTTTTTCCTCTTGAAAAAAAATCCTAGAGACATTTTCATGCAAACTTGTAAGGATCCTTCAAAATTTTTCATGTATCACTACTTCATTCTTGACATTTTTACCCACATTATTGTCAACATTTTTTGCCTGCCAGAAAAAGGGAAAAGGAAACAGGTCTTCATATATTAAAATGCTTCAGTGGTACCCAATCCTTCTTTGCAAGAGTAAAATCAACTTGGAATTACCCTAACTGCCCAAAGAAAGTAAAACCACTAATACCACATTACTTCTTCCTTGTAGCTGTTGCACATAAGCAAGAGATCTGAATTTAGAAATCTTGCTAGCAACCTTTGTCTCCAACATTTTCTGTTATCTGCTTAGCTGAAGTTCATTAATAGTCTATTGTCTTAACATTCAATAATGTAGCTATCTGACTTAGTGTTTTATAAGTGGGAAAGTAAAGGTACTTTGTCTTAAGAAAATCACTGCTATAAGCATGCTACTGCCACTGGATGTGTAAGGAAAGACAGCACAGTTATCATTAATTTCAACTAGATATGCACCAATGGACAGAATGTGAAAGACTGACACTGTATAGAAAAAAAAAGACCATTACTCATGCAACCTCCACTTTTATGAGTTTTTGCATTAAAAAAAGCACAGCTCAGCTGATCACTTTTAGAAAAGAAAAGATACTGGAGATGGATAAGAGAACACTAGTAATTTAACACCTCATCCTTTCTCGTTAACAACAACAGTGATACTTAATTGATGTTAGTTGTTCAGTTTTCACAAAGGCTTTCTGCAGATGTTTATCAGACAGAAGCAGATAATTAATTTGTTTTATCTAGGATGATTCTCAGTTTAGCCCACCAAAGCCAAAGATACTAGTCTCCATCTTAGATTGCGATTTACTATCTAAAAGCAACAAATCTGTCTCTAAGCATCAGATTATTTTCTATGGAGAACTTGAAAAGACTAAATCAGCTGAAATAAAGACGGCAAGGATTCTCACCCTTCCCTCCACCTGCATTTGTCATTCACATGACTTTTTATTGAAGATAAATGCAACTATATATGCTAAGGAGAAAACAGGTTCAGCATTGAATGCCTCCTTCGAAATACGTGATTTCGCATCAAGTACACAATATCAGTTTCTAGAAGCACAAGACAGTTATGTGCAAAACTGCATGATCCCCAGAAATTGTACTGCAAATATTACTTAAGCTTAGGTGTGTGTTTTATAATAAAAACTGCTCGTAGTCAGAACCAACTATTTTAACTGTATCATAAAAGATATTTTCACGGGGCGCTGTCAAGACTGTCTACACAGAGGTGCTCAGGAAAGTAATGGTGACTCTTGAAGAGCCAGGAAACTCTCTGTGTAAGCCAAAGCATCTCTAAGAGTTTGTCTGCAGGGAAGAATGGTCTATGCCCAACGCCACCATTTTTGGTTCCCATCAGTGGACTATCACTCAGGACAGCACTGAAGAACGTGCTCAGCAGAAACAGATCTTGAACAGAGATGCCTTCCTGAACAGAGACCCAAAGCCACACACACAGTTAGGAGCTGAAGTCCCACTGAAATTAAGATCTAGGTTTGTGACTCTTTATGCCGAGGGCTGTTGTGGTTTGTGAAGCTAACGTGAAGCTAGAGAGAGCCAAGTGCAAGAGCTCTGCAAGGCTAGAAGTGCACAACACCCTCATTGCAGACATCCCCGGCCCACATCTATAACCAATATCCATTAATTTAGCTGCTCTGACCACAACAGAGCAAGGACTGCTGAACATCGGAGCCAAAGAGCTGTCTAAGTAATCACTGCAGTCCTGTTTTGCCAGAGGAGAAAAAAGTGTATGTTGTCCTCTGTATTCATCCATCTATATGTCCATTTAAACTTTTAGTACTTTAAAAGTAAATGTCTGTACTCATTGAATGTAAATATTCATCATACAAGGAGTTTATTTTAAGACAATATTTAAAACTACAAATTTTGTTAAACTAGGAAACAATTAAAAACCCTGGGAAAAAGTGCTATAAGATTATGCATTTAACAGACCCCATCTGGTTTCAAAAGTATGTATATACAGTATCAAAAAAGATATTTTCTCCCTCAGGAATGCCAAACACCGTTCTTCATGAATATGTATAATTAGATGTTCTCTGTGAGTGAGAAGTAGTAATTAATTCAGTGTTAAACATCACAACCTATTACTTGAACTCCATGGCAACCAACATTGCCAGAAGAGAAAATGAAATTTCAAAGCCTATTTTTAAATTATTACAGTTACACATTTCCCAAAATTTCAAAGCAAGCTTGTACTATTTTTGGATGCTGACAATTTAAGTTAACTTCTCTAATTGGTAAAAGATCGAAGAGACAACTAATGATTTTTGCCTTTATTTTAAAAAAGGCTTGATGGCAGCGAATTACTGCTTTCGTGATACTCGGGGGTTTGAAGGCAGAGAAGAGGAAAGGCAGCCGACATTCACAATAGTCACTCTGTGGTATGCACAGCACTCCTAGGGATGTAATCCCAGTGGTTTTCACAGTTTCAGACACATTGTTCTCACTCCCCGCCCTGACTGACCAGGCCACCATGTGGGGGTTTTAGGTTCTGACCTTAATGCTCGAACCAGTGATTTTTACCCTTGAACTCACTAAGGATGAAGGTAGGCTGAGGAAAGCCACTGCGAATCAGCGTATCTCCAAAATCTGAACAGCCTTATTTAAATGTGGATGTTTGTACCTGTGCATTTTCTTCCTACCCAAACAAAGCCAACAGGCACTACAACAGAGTTCACAATCTTTGGCTTAGGAAAGCGGGAACAGCAAAATAAAAATCAATGGCATTCAGGAAGGCAAATTCCAGCACACACAGAGATGTGACTACAGATACCTAGGAATGCTGGTCTAAAGGAAAAGGGTAGTAAAGAGTGACATTTCCTTAGAGAAAAAATAGTAATGGCAGAAATACAAATCATCCTGTGGGTGGAAGTAAGATAGCATACACAGCTAGAGGATGGATTTGACTAGGCCCAGGGTGCATCCTATACCTTAAATTCAAGACAGTTTAAAAGCACCAGGTCAGTCTGTTAAGGACAGGTAAAAAGTACAAGTATAAGCTGATACTTTCAAAGTCAGGAAAGACAAGGCCATAGTCAGATGCAATTAACAAAGACTATCAAGTATAACAAGAAACTGTCCTATAAGTATTTTAATAGAAGAAGAAAACCAACAAAAGTGTCAGTCTACTACTCAGTGAAACTGGGACCTTGCTTAGGGATGTCACCTGGAAACTTGAAATTTGGAATGCCTTTTTTTGCATCATCTTTTCATTAAACATCAATTAGCTCTCATAATTAATACCAGCAATAGATGGTGAGACATCAATCTCTAATCAGGAAAGAAAAGGATTAGAGAATACCTTGGTAAATCAGACATTTTCAGTTTGGTCTGGCTTTTCTGGAAGAGCTCCTGGATGAGCTGTTGGCATCTATCTTGGAGGTCCCCTGGGATACAGTGAGTTACCAGAAGACTGCAAAATGGCAAACAATAAAAAGGAGGAGCCACAGACCTATAAACTCAACAGCTGAGCTTCAATTCCCAGAACTGTAACAGAACAAATAATCAAACTACTTGTAAATACCTAGAAAAAACAAGAAGATGAATAACAGACAGCATGGATTTGTCAGGAAGGAGCCCCATCAAACCAATCTAATTTCCTTCTATGACAGGATAATGGCCTTTGGGGATAGAGAAAAAACAGTAGCTGTCATATTGCTTTACTTAAGTAAGTTTGACTTTGATTTCATGTAAAATTCTTTAAAACAAGGTGGAAATATTAAAAATGGTTGGAAAGGCTACTCAGAAAGAAAACACACATGGGTCATCACAATTAAAGAGAGATGCATGCATTCAATGATGCAAATGGTTGGAAAAGGCTACTCAGAAAGAAAACACATGATTCATCATAATTAAAGAGATATGCATGTATTCAATGATATTCCACAGGGAAGTGTCCTAGGTGTGGCATTATTGAATATTTTTCTTAATGAACTGAAGGATGGGAAAAGAAAGTTTGTTAAATAGCACTCAGCTGGGAGGGACTTTAAGTATATTGGAAAGCAGGACTTCAAACTATCTTGGCAAACTGGAGAATAGGCTGACAACAGTCAGTTCATGTGCTACTGGTGAGCAGTACAATGTTCTATACCTCAGCAGGAATAATTAGGTATATCACTGCAAGTGAGGGAATACCTGGCTACAGGGAAGGCAATCTGTAGATCAGCAATGGACACATGACAACTGTTCCATCGCGCTGTTGGGAAGACAACAGTCATTTTATGGCTGCGTATGAGGAGACGTACAGCTTGTGAGATGCACGAATTAAACCTTTCCACTCAACTTTACCCAGCTGGAGCACCTGCTCAGTTTGGTGTATTGCACTTCAAAACAGGAATGACCACCTGAAGCATGCCCACAGGCAGAATAATGAAGAAAGATCATAACTTTGTAAAACATGACTTATGAGGAAAGACTGAGCAAACTAGGCTTACTGTCCTGAAAAGACTGACAAAAATTTACAAACAGCTACTTCAAAAGAGGAGGAAAAAGTCTGTTCTTCATGCTCAGAGGATTTAAGTACTGAAACTGCAAAAAACAAAACTAAGGTTAGATGCAATGGAAAGTACAATGAAACAAACTTAAAGAGTAACAGTGCTAGAATAGGATGCCTGGCAAAGCTCTGGAGTCTCCATCACTGGAGGTCTTGATGAAGGGGCGAGACATACATCTGCTTTTAGAGCACGGAAAATGGACAAGGTCCCAGGCCCTCTCCAGTTCTGTGAAGGACAGACAAAAGATCCTTTGCAAGGGGGAATAGCGGAGAGAGGTATCCAGAAAAGAACCAGATCTGGATGACCTTTTGAAACTACTCAGTATTAGACATGCCTCCGTCCTTACCAGAACGTGGAAGGAATGGGCACAATGGTACTGCAAAAAGAAGCACTTTCTTTAACACACAACTAAGGCTTAGTGATACCTACTGCTACAGTCAAAGCACGTTTTGTGTGTCAGAGATTGCCAGATTTGGTTTCACTTAAGAATCAGACACAGTCAGAGAAAGAAATTTCATTAGACACATGCAACAGGTGAGTATCTGAATGAATAAAATGCTCAGTTACCAGGGAGCTCACACCGTCTGCTGGATTGCCGATTCTGCTTCCTGAGCAAGCACTGCCTAACAGTGGCAGAAGCTTCTGCCTGCAGTGATCTGAAGGTATTAACAATCTAATCCCAGCCCAAAAAGGCAGCTCTTAGGTCAAGTTCTCATTGCACTTCTGTTCTTTCTATAATATTTCTCAATATAGTTTAAAAGAAAATTTTCCTTTTCATGTCACAAAATCCATTTTCTCAAAGAAGAAAAGACATCTGACAGGAATTGGACAAGAGTCTGAGTTCCCCCAGCAGGCTACTGGATGGCATGGGAAATCATGGAGCTAGGTGAAACTTCTGCCGATCTCCCTCTCAAGCAGATCTAAGAATAACAAGTTGCAGTAATTAGTCGGGTATTTGCATTCTGCTCAAAAGTGAGACTTCACAAATAAATCTTACCAGCAGAAGTTTAAAAGCGTGATCAGCATTCTCTCCTTTTTCTGAGATGAAGCCATTTGGGGAACCTTGGGTTGAAAGTAATTACATTATGGATGCACTTCATATACTAGGGAAACAACAAGGCATACTGGTCTAAAACCTACTGATACTACAAAGCCACTCCTCAGCTCATAGAAAATGGCCTGGCTCTGCTCGCAGCAGGGGAGGTATGCAAGTTTACACCACTGATGATTTCCATTTACATTTTCATTAGATTACTGAAGAAAGGAATCTCCAAAGTCTTTATGGGAGTAATCAATCAAAGAGCACACCTGCTGAAAATGCTAAGACACTGCACTGGTTGATACTGTACTGAAAAGGAGTGAATGAAACACTCATTCACATATGTCATTTGTGCCATGATCAGCATTTTTTATGCTTTTGTATCTAATCTTCTCTCAGAGTTTATAGAGTAGGCAACACCTCCAAAGTGGCTAATCTCTTGATGGTTAATCCCATTGAAAATATTTTCATATAAACGAAATGCATTGCATCCACTGGGAGATACCATTAAAACTTACCACCCAAAATTTCAGTTATTGTTACTCATTGAGGTATCTTGGGGAAAAATAAATAATACCGCTGTCATCAAAGTGTTTAAAAAAAACACCAAAAGAACAGGAGAAGCAAATGGAAAATGCTGCAGTGCAGAGTCTAGCACTCTGCTGGTAGTGCTGGGGAGAGACAAGCATGAGAACACCATCAGGTGAACTGAGATGAAACCAGTGGGATATGTCATGAAGATTTTAACACCACTGCTTCTGATGCTTATTCTTACATACCTGTGACTGGCTAAATAACAGTGACTGTACTTCTTTCCCAAAGCGTGAAGAAGAAAGCCTTAAGTACATAACTGGAGAATAAGTGCTGCATGTAATAAACATGCCAGTTTGGGAGTGACACTCAAAGGTAACATCTTTTTCGTGGTCCCTGAGCTGCAGTATTTCTGATCAAAGAGCTGTACACTCTCTATGAGAGGCTGCCACTTCTATGACACAAACCATCGCTTTCATAAGTGGATCCTAGCTTTCAGTTACCCACTGCTACATGAGCATTTAATTGGTATGACTCAAGATAATTTTAAGAAAAGATCTTATAACATCAATAAGATGTCCTGTAATAAAATGCCATGAATTCAAAAATATAATCAAAAACACACTGGATGTTTTGCATTCACATCCCTGGCCCTCAAGAATTCTTTCCCCTAAATGCTACTTCAACACTTACTGCTTGATTTTTCACTCACCTGGGCAGTTCAGATGTTTAGGAAGCCTGCACTATACAGTCTGAGCAGCCAAGCCTCTAAATCAAGAAGAGGCCATTGTATGTACCACAAAGGCAGTCAGATCATACAGCTAAAAGGGTAAGCCCCTACTCATTCTAGTCACAAGATTTATTCTGTTTATACCATTCTTTCTCTTACCATGTTGAAGAAATAACTCCGAACAATTAAAATAAAAACAGTTTGTAAAAACTGTACACATACAGGATACAGATAAAAAACTCAGAAAAGCCAGAGTAGGTTTAAAAATCTTACTAAAAATCTCACCAAGAACACATTTTCTTGAAACATTATTTCTCTCCAAAAATGACAAGGGCCCTGCATTTTAATGCATGTCTCTCAAATAGTTACTGATTCCCTAAATCAGTTTGAGGGCTATTTTAAGGTTAATTTGATATTCTACTGCTATTTAATGACCACCTGGCAATTGGGCAGGAGCGCCTAAAGCAATAAAGACATTTCTGAAGTCAGGAAAAAATAAAAACATAAAAAATTGGGGCTACGGGGTGGGGAGTACTCCTCAGAAGAAAGATAAAAGTTATATTAAGTTTCTGTTTTCTCCCTGAAACTAAAGGATGTTCACTGATGGTGTGAGGTACGTAATAAAAAGCCATCCATTATCATATCAGATGTTCTTCAGATTCTTTCTCTTTTTTGTTCTGAAATACCATGCTACAAGGTGTAGAAATAAGTGATATTTGCTTAAAAGAAAATACCTCTTGCTCCAGGAAGTACTGAGAATAATCACAGATGTGGGAAAAAACATACACCATTTTAAACCTGTTTGGAAAGTAATTTTTCGGTTCTTAGTTCCAAAGATGATGCCTCAAGCCACAGAAGGCAGGAACCCTGTGTCTGCAGGAGTGGGATTTAAGCTGAGACTGAAGATAGCTCAATTTAATGTCTATATGTGAGCTAGATGTCTAACCCTCCCATTATGGCCAATGGAGACTAGCAGAGCTGGAAAGGCCAGAGCGCCATCACTTCAGCCAAGCAGCTATCGGGCATCTCTCCTTTAGGATGAGCTGGATCTGTGTCTCCTTGCTTCCAGGTCTGGAGAAGGCAGAGGAGGAACATAGTTAAGTGCAGTCAGAAAAAACCAAACCCAAACAGCCAGCAGCTATACAGGAACCCCACGGCCATTCAAAACCACCTGCTGTCACAGCCTTGTCCCTTTCTGCAAGCGCCTCTTGATCAACTTTGGAGGACGTCAGTCAGTTTTAACCAAGTTTGAAAGAGGGAGAGAAGCCTCAAAGAAGTGACTTCCTACAAGTTTGATGAAAATTAGAGACTCGAATTAGCACTCTGAGGGTCCAGAGTAGTAGGGACATAAGTATTCAGTTTTCTTTTTGTTAGTATTTCCATTTGATACGATGCAGAATTAATATTTCCCCTCACATAGCATGAAAAAATTAAGATGGGAGCACAGCAGATAAAATGCTCAGCATTTTATGATGTGCAATAGTGTTACTGCATATTAACTATGTTTATGTAACACTGTCACACAGCTTAAATAGACACACACACACCTTGCATTAGAAAAGCATTATTAAAGTTACTACATGAAACACACTTCTCTGCTTCTCAGGGTTGCCTGTACAACCCTAATTTTGGCCCTTTTGTCCATATGCATTATGATACAGTTCTTAATTACATGTTCACATCCCCTTTTTCTTTACCTAACCTTTGCCTCATTCAACACACAGAACAGACGATGCTCACTTAATGAGCAGCTATCCTTCTTCTTCCTTTCTTCTCATTGTTCAATGTGTGATCCCTTATCTTATTCACCGTAGATTATTCAAACTGGGCTCTCAAAGCAGCATTAACAATTTCATGGGATTTTCTGAGCTGTGTATCAGAGTGATATTTAAGTTGTCTACAATCAGTGACAAGTTTATCCACTAAAATCTAAGAAATCTTGATTACCATAAGCTTATGGTTTAAAACATGCTTATTAGTTTGCTAAATATGGGCAGATTTTCCTAGAGACAGCAATGGGCATCCCTTTCACCAAACTGCAGGTGGGAGGCACTGCTCTACCCAAAAAAAGTGAATGCATCTTTGAATAGAGGCAGGACGACATACTGCATCATTAATTCCCCCTAACGGAAGGTTTGATGAGAGCAGAGATGCAGGTAAAGTCACAATGTTCAGTCCGGTGCAGCTTACATCATGGGTGTGCGGCTCAGGTTTGATTCTGAATGCTGGTTTCATAACAGCATATTTTGCCCTAGCCTGGTCATTAAATAGCTGGGGGGGGTTGGTCCAAAATTCCACAAGAAATAATTCACCAGGAGGCTTATACCTATCTTGTAGCATGACAACCCAAACAGAAGCAGTTTGGCAAAATCATAAGCAACTGAAAACAAGTTTTTAGCATGGAAGCATCAAAGGGTGTTTATAGTCCCACTGGTGTTTTCATTAATATAGGAGTGTGCTGTTAGCAGTTCTTGGTGAGCTGATTACAATATGGTATCCCACCAAAGCACTGTGGTGGACTGAACTTCTTGGCACAGAAGCACCAATATCTAACCCAAGTGGTGTTCATCTTGTCAAACTGGAAATTGAACAGCTGCCACTGAGGACAGCAAAGGCAAATGGAAGAGCAGACCACAGGAAAGCATGACGCTCAGAGAGCTGAGAACGAAAAGGCAAAGCAAAAATCATTTCTGGGTAAAGGTGCCAACTATTACCAAATCTTGCTTGACCGGAACACCAGACAAGTGAGGAACTGAAATTTGCTCATCCTTTGCCTCACTAAGCTGAAGTCTGTAAAAAATTGCAAGTCAGTCCTCAGCATCTGAAATAGTAATGCTGGCTTCAAAAATCATGAGTTGTTGATTTTGTTGTTGTTTTAAAATAGGTACATATTTAACAGTTCTAAATTTACACTCGTTTTTGTGACCTTACAGATATACTCTCTCCTGCTTCCTCCGCACAAAGCAACCCACTCATTTTTTCTGGAAAAAAAAAAAAGTAGAGAGTCATTATGCCAGGAGGTCTGGCATTAAGAAAAGCAACATATTTTATGAGATCTTTTCCTGTGGGACACAACACATCCTTCTTCCTAATTAGCTGCCCCTTGTTATTAAGTTGGCCTTTGCCGTTCCACACTGTTAGATATGACAGTGATGAGGCTGAAGAAATCTATTGAAAGAAAATTTAGTAGCCCATTTCTTCTGGCCTCTGGCCTGTTTTCATAAAACTCTGAACTATGTGTGTTTGTTACAGAGCAACTTGGAAGAGAAGCACAGGCACTGAGGTTCAGCCATTGCGCTTCTGAGACTGAAGTGGATGCATTAATCTAGAAACATGGATGAATTTGAATCTGAACCATTAAAACTCTGCCCACAGCAGGAATCTCCTGTAGCAGGAAGCATAATCTAGGAGAATTTTATTTCATATTCATTTAGATTTCAGTAGTTATAGCACTGTACAATGAATTGGCTGTTTTCCAGAGAATACATCCTGGGAGACTATTCAAGAAGGAATGATAAATAGATTAGTGAACTGGTATTTCCATGTCAGTAGAAGGAAGACAAGCAAGACATCGGCCTGACAGTGTTGCTGGGGTGATAAAAGGATATTTAATAGTAACCAAGTATAAAAACCAAATTAAGGATTTGAAAGCCAAACAGGAGTCAGTTTGACAAATACCAAGATAGCAATGTAAGTGTAAAACATCCATTACTCTCATTTGCTAGGGGAGTGAGAGCTTATCTGATTTATGCATCCTCTTGGTAAGACACTGTGCCAAACAGCAGAGTTAGGATTTCTAAACAGCCAGAGCTGTGCACTGCGTGACTAATGGCAACAAGGCACTGGACCAGAAGCCCAAAAGTTTGCCACCCACATTGCTGCAGCCTGCTTGGTTAAATCAAGTTTCAGACTGGGAGGCCAGAGAAGCATTCCCCCCTTGTAAAGCATGAACAGCCGACTTTACACTGCACAGATTATAGATCTTTGACAAAATGTGATTGTTCAAGCTCTTTCAGCACAAAAGATGCAGCTGTAATGCTCTGGATTTACACTGAAGTTGGCAACTGCACGGTGCTGTGCTGGGGCGAGCATGGGCAGTCCCAGAGGCAGCTCAAGACATGGCCAGGCCAGGAGCCCCTGCAGCACGCTGTGCTCCCCAAAGGAGGCCACTTCTCAGCTGCCTGGACCCCTGCTCATCAGAGGTCTCATTTCCAGCCATAACACATGAAGAAGTGAGCAAGCACCAGGCGCTTTGGTACAAGGGATGTGGGGTTGCAAACAGGAGTTTCAAGAACATTTCCTGAGCCTTGCAACCAGACCCCTTCCTCACACAAAGTTTTTCCAGATATACAAGCATGCATGGGGGAGGGAAGGGTCTCTCTCAGATAACTGAAGCAAGGTAAGCAGGGAAGATCAGAAACTGCTCTATGGGTATTAATATTAGTGGATATCAAGCATATAAGATATTAATCTATCCTAATCTATCTGATGGAAATTTTCATATGGTTAGTATTTTGGATATGTATCCAAAGAATAGCATACGCTATTTTTACATTGCACATATCTATGTTTTCATCCCCTCAGGCTGCTGTATGAACTAATATACTCAATACAAAAACACTTGGCTTAATGAGTAGTCCATGTCATGAGTGTGAGATGCTAACGCACAGGATGATCACCCCACATCCCCCTATTTGAGACCAGAGATGAATATGGATATGAGAAGGGAGCTTCAGGACAAATTTCCCTTTGTGCCAGGACTACCGTTTTTAATGCCATGCCTGGCTCCTGACGCAGATGTACTGGGAACAAAACGCTCAGCTCCTTCCCTGCTCCCCTCTCTCCCTTCCAGTCTGTTCTCCCAGCACCTCCAGTCTGTAAGCAGTGGCTGTCGCAACCCAAGGGTTTTAAATAATACATGTGGTGAAGAAAAGGTTGTATGGGGAAGATGGAAGGCCAACAAAGATAAGAGTCATGTGAAAGGAAGTGCTATTAGGAGGGAACAGAAAAATGAGCCTATTTGAATACTTGCTTCCCAACCAAAATCACGTATTTTCATAGAAACATAGAATAGTTTGGGTTGGAAGGGACCTTTAAAGGTCATCTAGTCCAACCCCCCTGCAATGAGCAGGGACACCTTCAACTAGATCAGGTTGCTCAGAGCCCCGTCCAGCCTGACCTTGAATGTTTCCAGGGATGGGGCATCTACCACCTCTGTGGGCAACCTGTTCCAGTGTTTCACCACCCTCATTGTAAAAAATTTCTTCCTTATATCTAGTCTGAACGTATCCTCTTTTAGTTTAAAACCATTACCCTTTGTCCTGTTGCAACAGGCCCTGCTAAAAAGTCTGTTCCCATCTTTCTTATAAGCCCCCTTTAAGTACTGGAAGGCTGCTATAAGGTCTCCCCAGAGCCTTCTCTTCTCCAGGCTGAACAACCCCAGCTCTCTCAGCCTGTCTTCATAGGAGAGGTGTTTCAGCCCTCTGATCATTTTTGCGGCCCTCCTCTGGACCCACTCCAACAGGTCCATGTCTTTCCTGTGCTGAGGACCTCAGAGCTGGATGCACTACTCCAGGTGGGGTCTCACCAGAGCGGAGTAGAGGGGCAGAATCACCTCCCTCGACCTGCTGGCCATGCTTCTTTTGATGCAGCCCAGGATACGGTTGGCTTTCGGGCTGCAGTGCACATTGTCGGTTCATGTCCAGCTTTTCATCCACCAGTACCCCCAAGTCCTCCTTGACAGGGCTGCTCTCAATCTCTTCATCCTCTAACCTGTACTGATACCGGGGGTTGCCCCGACCCAGGTGCAGGACCTTGCCACTTGGCCTTATTGAACCTCATGAAGTTCACGTGGGCCCACTTCTCGAGCTTGTGTATTTTCCCTCATATTAGTTTAAATGGGTATTTATTTGCAAAAAAAACCCCTGACATTGTATGAGGCTACAGAATCATCTGAATTCCAATTGATAGGCATGAAACCATGGCAGTATACATACAGTATAATAAAAGGGCCGGAAGCCCAAGCTTTCTACAATCAGCTTCTCCAATCAACTGCTTAACTGACCATAGCCCTTAATTTTCCTTTCGTTTCCGCTCCAACCACCAGGCTACTTTAGCCCTTCCTTATACTATCTGTACACTTACTAGCTCCCAACTGTATGGAGGCTTCAGTAGAGTGGAAGCCACTAGGTGACCACTGCTGACCAGCTTACCTCCAGACAGCGCTGATATGCCAAAATTTACGCTCTTGATAGTGCCTGGTGGTTATCTTTCTATAGGGATTATCCTTGCAGCAGGAAGAGAGGTTGTTAGCGGACATAGGTGACATTTCATAGCCTCTGTTCCCCAGTTAGCTGGCCTTGAAGATCCTCCCTGGCCTCAGGACCTACAACCATCCTGCACCACTGTTCAGAGTCACAAGACACCCCCCCAGCAACAGACGAGCTCGACCACTGCTGCATGCCCGCCTGTCCTGCAAGGGGCAAGCTAGCTGGCACTTTAGCAACTCCCAACTCTCTCACACTGACAGGTGAGTATAAAGCTTTCCAAAATGACAACCGCAGAGCAGTAGGACAGCATCCTCCTCCTAAGCCAAATACCACTCTGCATTGCAATTTTTCCCAGAACAAACCCTACCAAATTCAGATCCTGCCCTTTAACTGGCCTTCTTGCAAAACACCCAATCCCTCTCTGCTCAGTAGGCACCAGGAATCAGAACTTAATATTTGATTACTTTTCCTCTACTGCAGAGGGAGAGAGGTAGCCAAAGAACTAGCACTTTTGTATCTATCCAGAATACATTTTTATCTATTGAAGTGGATGATTAGGAGACTTGAATAGTACAAAGCCTTAAAATGGAGAAAGCACAGAAAGTCAGCAAACTTGATAATTACCTTGCATAATTACTTGACAATTACCTTGCATTTGTAAACCCCCCCCATACACACCAATTTTAATTCTGCTTTTTTGAAAATAAAATTCCAATAAGTATTCATGTATGCCGTATTTTTTCAGAAAAACTGATGAAAGTCATTCAAGAGACAAGTAGTAGTTCATTGCTCAGAAACCCATTCCATAATTCAGAAAAGTAATTTTTACTCTTTTCCATATTTATTTAACAGCCTTCAGGAGACAAGTTCCTAGTTACATATTTGGAGAGCAGCATTTCCTTGCTGCTTGTTTTGCTCAGTCTCTTTTGAGAAGGTAATATGGATTGAGGGGAAAAAATCATCACTAATTATTTCCATTTCAGTGTGTTTAGTGATTCCCAACTGGGGATTAGATTTACAACACACTGCTCTAAAGACCGCATGTCTTTACATAAGCCGCATGGAAATGAAAATGCGTGGAACAACGGGCATCTTGGTTTCCCCAATAAGTTAAATAATGAAACTGCTCATGTCATTGCAGAGAGCTTTATAGGCATCATAAGGGACTGGTATTTTTGACAACAGGTGTCCTTCTTCATCATTCAGGCGTACGTATGAAGAGGCAAATCTTACTTGTTGATTATGCCTGGTGCTCCTTCTGCTTGTGAGTCTCTTTAGTTTGGGGAATGAGAAGGAAGAAACAACACTACCTCCAAAGATTTCCCACCCCTGTAAGATAGGATATTAGCATTTTCTATGACCTGCATACAAGAGAGCTGGATTTTGAAAAACTTTACTTATACCGGAAGAAAACCCCAACAAAATAAACCTCCCCCTCTAATATTCACTCAGACTATACCTGGCTGAACTGCCTCCAAAAACCAAGGGGATTTTTTTCTCCTCCCTGGGATTCAGCCTAGGATCCAGAGACAGCATGCATGGGTCAAGGACCCATAAAAGTTAAGTGTTCAGGAACACACATTGAACTCTCTTTCTCCCTCCTCTCCATGCTGTGTAAAGAGGGGACACAACTACAGGGAACATGGCTTACGATACTGCACCAGACACCTGACATACACCTGAGGTAAAGCGAAGGCCCGCACCAGTCAGGCCTGCAATGTCACAGGAACTCCTCCGTCAAGGCTTCATTTTGTGCTGGAAGAACAGTCCATTGAAGCACATTCCTTTAACTGCTACCTTCAAGTAAAAAGCTCTTTTATTCAGCTGTATCTCTATCCATATCACAACAAACTTCAGGCATTGCCATTAATTTCAGTGGCCCAAAGACATTTTTAGATTCAGCACCTGCCTGAAACACTCCTGTCTAAGACAGGGTTTAAGGAAAAAAAAAAAGGGGGGGGGGAGAGAGAGACAAGGAAACAGGGAAGAGATGGAAATTTTACACTAATTATAAACAAAACAAAAAAAGAAGATCATGAACCCACAAACTCTAGCAGAATTTGGATCCAAAATCACATACAAGCTTTATGGGTTTGTCTCACTGTAGAACCCGTTTTCAACCCAGGTCAGAAGCAGCTCCTGAAATGCTGGGCTGGGTTTGGTGGGCTCATGAAGCAGTTTCTCTGGGTATCGGAAACCAATCTGCAAATTGGGAGCCTGCTTACACAACCCACAAGTGGAGGCAGACAACAGTGTTAGATCACAGAAAAGCTATTCCAGAGCATATGACAAAGGAGCTCAGGTCTGTGGAGTCAGCACAGCGGTGCACGGTTAGCCACTCACACAAGCACTGCATGCCTCCACAAAAACCAGATGCAGCTTATGCTTTTCCATGCAGAAGCCTCATCTGTCCTGTTTCTTTTCTCTGTGCCACCCTTCAGAATCTCTCTGCCATTTCTGTCTCTTTGTCTTCTCCTTGATTACAAGAGACAAGTCCCTGTGGTAGTTTAGGACTGGATTTGATACCCCATTAAGTCTTTCACTGATTGTGAAGCTTTCCTGAAAGACATTTCACAGTATCTTTTCCACTTTCTGCCTATTTATAGTCATTTTGGTTCTTGTACACAGAAGGATATGCACATGTACAGAATCCATACCTAAAGTCTTGGAAGCAACTCAACATTTGGTCTTCTTATGGCATATGCTTTCTTTGTAACCAGGTGTTTATTTACGTCTAACTTTTCAGGTTGAGGGTCATCTGTTCCTTTGGGCCTAAGCAGGCTACACTTAGCTGACTATTCCCAGCCATGACTCCAAATACAGTGTCAAAATGAACCCATTTCACATGGTCAGTTCCTGGAATAACTGGAACACCAGTGATTATAAAAAATATTCTTAAACTACCCTCTAGTTTTATGCCACCACGACATTGCAAGGGCAAACAACTACGGATATTTGGGTACCTCAGCATCTTAATTTGTGCCCTCAGCTTAGATCATTTACAGGTCAGAGACATAAAACCATCCTAAAATCATTTGTATTTCCAACTTGTGTGTTAAAAATATCACCTAAAACACGTCTTCTTGCTCATACTGTATATTTGATTTATCTAGACAAACTGACATATTTGCCTTCACCTTGCAAAGAAACAAGGACATTTACAACCTTCAGTGTAAAGCTAAACCACTGCAGGATGCTTATTCTAGCAAGTGAACATCATCTGAGAAATCTTGTCTTTAAGGCTAGTAAGAGACTATTATTTGTAACATATTGGTTGGTACAAAGCCACAGGATTTGCAATTAAAGTATGCAAAACCAGAGTGGAATAGTGCTGTGTGTGTAAATTATGCATGCTGCTTATTAAATCAAATGCCTTTAACTCCTCTTCTCCTCCCCCCCTCCACTTATTACACAACTTGTCATCTCTTATTTACATGCCATATGATACACAACCCAAATAGAGAGGGCAAACATCCACAATATGTGCAGGAAAGGGAGATATTTGCATTTAAGACATGAATATGCATTAGCAGGCAACACATTCTAGATACATATTTTAAAAGATAGACTGTTTATTTTGACAAGCTTATTGCTAGAAATGCCACTACGTGCTCCCCCATGCCTCACAGCATGGAGTTGGTGCTCTGACTGAATACACAACACCCGTCTTAGAAAGAGCCAAGATCCTGCTAAGCCAGTTTCAAAGCCATGGAAAGGAAGCCACAACACTGGCAGGTAGAAGCAAGAAAGTCTTGGGGACAGAGGGAGAATCCGTTCATAGCATTCTCTTTTCTCCTCCTTTATTTTTTTTTCTCCTTCTCTGCTCACTGTAACTTCTCTGTGAAATTGGAGAATTCCTCTGAAAAACTGGCATCTGCTGGAAAAAAGTAGCACTTCTGAAATTAAAATTGAAAACAACGGTTCTGTTTCTGACATCAAAATGGGAAACCAGTCTTCGAGGGAAAGAAGATAACCCCCTTCTGCATTCCCTTTGTTTTTTCCTCCTCCTTTTTTGTCTCTGCTTTTCTCTCAAGCAAATGAGTAAGGCCCAAAAATTTAAGGTTATTGCTTGGGATTTAAGTAAGCTTTATTCAGTCCCTTTCTATTCCATAGATTTTTTGTGTAACTTTGGGCACTCACTTAAGATTCTTGGATTCTACATCTATACAAAGAGCACGACAGTACTTGTCAGCCTCACAGAGTTGATACAAGTCTAAATGGACTGGTAAACAAATGTTATGTGAATGAGGTAGATAAGCTAGACAGATAAACAGAAAGACAAGCCTTCTGGTCGAAGCACTAAACTCTAGAATCCAGGCTCTGCCACAGACCGGCTTTAATTCTCAATTCTGTTTAATTCTCAATTTCTCATCCACTGGTAGAAAGGAACGATGCTTACCTTCCTGTCGTGGTTTAAGCCCAGCCGGCAACAAAGCACCACGCAGCCGCCCCCTCACTCCTCCCCCCGGGCGGACGCGGAGGAGAAAATACAACGAAAAGCTCGTGGGTCGAGGCAAAGACAGGGAGGGGGTCACTCACCGCTTATGGTGCCAAGCAAAACAGACTCGATTTTGGAGAAAAATAAACTAATTTAATTTGTTAACAACCAAGTCAGAGTAGGATGATGAGAAATAGAACCATATCTTAAAAACACACCTTCCCCCCCGCCCCTCCCTTCTTCCTGGGCTCAGCTTCGCTCCCGATACCTCTACCTCCTCCCCCCAGCGGGGCAGGGAGGCGGGAATGGGGGTTGCGGTCAGTTCATCACACATTGTCTGTGCCGCTCCTTCCTCCTCAGGGGGAGGACTCCTCACACTCTTCCCCTGCTCCAGCGTGGGGTCCCTCTCACGGGGGTCAGCCCTCCATGAATTTCTCCAGCGCGAGTCCTCTCCACAGGCTGCAGTCCTCGGCAAACTCCTCCAGCGTGGGCTCCCCCACAGAGTCACGGCCTTTTCCGGGCCCAGCCACCTGCTCCGGCATGGGGTCCTCCACGGGCTCCAGGGGAATCTCTGCTCTGCCGTTAACCTTCCATGGGCTGCAGGGGGACAGCCTGCCGTCTCACCACGGGCTGCAGGGGAATCTCTGCTCCGGCACACCTCCTCCCTCTCCCTTCTTCACTGACCTCGGCGTCTGCGTGGTTGTTTCTCTCACATCCCACTCCTCTCTTTGCTGCAGCTCCCTTTCAGCAGTCTTTCCCGTTTAAATATGCTACCACAGAGCTGCTACCACCGTCGCTGATGGGCTTGGCCTTGGCCAGAGGCAGGTCTGGGTTGGAGTCAGGGAAGCTTCGAGTAGCTGCTTCCCACCGCTGATTGCCTCAGCCTTGGCCAGAAGCAGGTCCGAGTTTGGAGCAGGGGAAGCTTCTAGCAGCAGGGGAAGCTTCTAGCAGCTTCTCACAGGAGCCACCCCTGTAGCCCCCCCCCCCCCCCCCCCCCGCTACAACCCAACACACTTCTTCTCCAAAATGCCTGAAGGAATTAGAGATTTGCGACATAGTTGGCCAAAGCTTAGACAGGAGATAGCTTTCTTTGTTGTTTTAAAAGGAAATGTCAATTTTCCCATTACATTTTTCAGACTTTTATATAAAAATATAAAAATACCCAAACACTTCTCTTTCAGCCAAAATGTTATAGCATATGACTGCTTGAAAAGCACTCAGTAGTTTTCAACTTAAATGTACAAAGAAAAGTGTTTTCCCCTCAATCTTTTAAGATAGCAGCTTCCTCACGGATTTTGCTAAGACTTTGTGAAATGCATGAAAAAGCAAATGTTCTGTTTTCTACTCATCTATTTTGTTTTTCTTTTACTTTTGAGTTGATATACACTTAGAGCTCCCCCTCTCTTTTTTCCCCTCTCCTTTCTATACATCTACAGGCTTTTTGCAGCTTTGTCCTGAGTTTCTGAGCAGCCGTCTGGAAACAAAGTTAACAACACTTAACACAGTCAAATATGCTAGGCTTTGAGCAATGGGACTTGTAACATTCCCTAGAATGACGGAACTGAAGAGGTTATTCTGGACTATTGCACAATCTGGGCTGTGCAGTCATTTTTCTTGCGACAACCCTAGAGAACTTGTCAGATGTACTAGAATTTTATAAGGGGTTTTGTTGTTGTTCTTGTTGGGTTTTTTTTAACCACATAAATCATCACAGACATCCACGGTGTTTTATGGAAACAAATTGATACTCTACTGCATGAGGTTCATAATATGAGGTTTTGGTTTGGTTGGTTTTGTCTATTTTATGCAAGGACAACAAAGATGAGATTTAGAGAAGGGCTGAGGTAGGAAACACATGGTTTGCATAGGAATACAACTGAATGGTTATTTGAAACATAACCAACATTATATTCACACTCTTTTAAAATATAAATTCTGCTAGGCTTATTGCGTGATCAGAATCCAAAAGACTATACAGAAGTTCAGATAAATTCAAGGCCAGTCATCAAAATAAGTAGCTTAAACTAATGACATTTTATACCCTTTCCAGTTTCTAGCATCCCAAAGAAACTCTCATTCTTCAGATGTGGCTTTTCAGAGCTGTTTTCAGTTGAGGCAACAGCCCCTCAACCTGAACTCCACGAGACCTCAGTGGAAGCCATGCAGTTATTCAAGAATGGTGACAGCAAGATCCTCCACATTTGTGACCTTATTAGAAAGGACTACTGTGTCATCTTCACCTGGCTTAGCCAGGAATATACTGGGCTAATAGAGAAAGCTACATTGATAAGGCACTAAACCCCAAATACAGAGTCTTCCATTGTAGCCATAACTTCAACATGCCAAAAACTAGCATCTTATGGGGAGAGCATGGTATGGTACTCACATAGACAGGTTTGTGGTACTCTGCTCCTCAAAAGAGGCAAAAAGCACTAATCTGAATTACTTAAACTTTCTGGCCACCAAAAGAGAAATGTGCTATCAACTGTTGAGCATCCTTAAGAGAATAGCTGGGTTTCAGAAAATTTGGGTCATGCTGTTGATTTCACATACATCTTATTGTGGCTTTTGTCGTTCCACTAAAGGAGTTTCAAACCGTGTCTGACACTAGTTGTAATTCACCTTAGATTCACTGATATTTGCTTGCTAAATTCATGAGCCAGAATGAAAAGTATGCAAAGCAGACAATACCATGGGAATTTCAAATACGTCAAGACACAAGAGCCAATACTACCTATCAAACCAGAAGACAACATGATGGTTCAGGAACATTTTCTCTCTATAAGTTATGAATTCATAGTTAATAGTAACAATGTCATAGTAGAAAGACTTGCATTTTTAGTGCTTTTAAGTGAATGAATGTGCAATGCGGCCGACAGGGAGCTACACTATGACCCTCCCAGGCTAGGAAGGGTCATTAAATATATCTTACTAGCATGCATAGAAGGAAACAGGCATTTGTGGTTGAGGTGATCCAGTTTAACTGATGGTGCACTTACATTAGTGCTTCAATTCAGTCAGGACTGCAATTTTTAAGCCAGTCGCCTGGTCATCTACTCTTACTATGCACTGGTTGACATTATGGTGCACATGGATCCACGCTCCTTTCGCATGAAATTAAACTGGAAGATATACTCCAGGAGTGCACCTAACACACTCCAGCCACTAAAGGACACCCTGTGTCTGGGACCAGATGAGAAAAACTAGAGCTACAACAAAATAAAAAAAAAAAAGTAGTCTAAAATACATAGAGGAGTGTGGATGTCAGGTTCTCAGCACAAATTATTTTGCTGTACAGATCCACTCTTATTGGCCTGTGTCATTTACTAATACTATATAGCCTGAGGGGTCAACAAAGTCAGCAAAAGCAACTTAAACTGGCAAGAGTCCTAATTTCAAAGATAATTTCTGAGCTACAGAGGACAGGTCCTGGATCAGCCCAGCTGAAACAGACTTTTGTGAAAACAGAAGCATGGAAAATGAAATCTGTTATGTTTTTTTCTGTGATAGAGTAAGGAGAGACTGTGCTTCACAATTCTGTCCATCCGCAAAGTCCTCGAGCTATGTCACTTTAGATCCAAATGACTGCTCCAGTCTCCTGGTGCTGCTCACGTCACCGACACTGGAACCAGGACTGGGGCTAAAAGGTAAGGATGGCTTCTGTGCACTGAGTGATGTGTTGGAGAGACAAGAGATACCAAATACTGAATAGGTGAGATCAGCCCTTGGGAGATAACAGGTCCTGAGCTGAACTAATGAGAAGGTTACCTGGAACTGGGTTCCTGATACTGGTGAAGGAGAGATCCAACTTTATTAAACACTGGAGGATTTCAGCTTTTTCTGGATAGGAAAGACTATCTGATGTGGCTTCACCAGGGTTTCTAGTGCATACAGAATACTCAAGGGAACACCACAATTAGTTTTGTGAACTGGTAAGTAAGGCCACAGGGTGACACAGTCCTACCCTGCGGATACACCATATTCCCTTCTTTTTATTTCAGTCTGTTTCGCAGTACCTGCAATTCTGTACACCACAGTAACAGAAATCCTTCCACAGCTTTTGCTGAATCACTTATTTTTATATTAAACACTGTACAGCATGCCAAAAAAGAGAAATGGAATTAACTGAAGTACCATAAAAATAGTAAGAAATGCCATAAGCTTTCAACTGTTCTTTGTGGCCAAAGATAATGAAAACTGTAAGTTTTCTTACACAGTTGATGTACAGAATCTACTGTTATAGTCAATTAGACTATCAAACTAGACAAAAGCACATAAGCATATGCTACAAGCAGAAAATCCTATGCATATAGCAGGGCTGCCTAAATACCTTTACAGGACTTCTTTGGCACTGAATTTACTACCTGTAATGAAACTGTTATATAATCTTAGGGTGAGAAATAATTTTGACATAAGAAACAAATAAGGTAAGGAGAACAAGTCTCTTAATGTTACTTTCTCAGAAAACTGGGAGAACTTAAAACCGGTACCATTAGAGAATATGCAATTAAGACAAGATGAATTGACATTTCACGTGTTTCTGGACCAAAATATCTCCTGTTCACATAAGCATTCTGTTATCACACTGAATGGGATGCCAAAAGGAATGCAATTTCAGACTCTTATCAGCAGAAATTCAAAATCCAGGTAAACAGTAGCTAGGAAATATACTAGCAGTAGCACTTCTTATATAGTCCCTTTCCTTCAGCTCACAATAACCTCGTATCAGTCTAAAACTTGCAAACACAAGTTAAAATACTTCACTGTCCCATGAAGAGTAAACCTACTGACTTGGATGGGACTATTCACAGTAATAGCATGGACATCAGTGCTCCTAACTTGTGAAAATCAAGGATACATCATTCATTCATACAATTTGTGATGAACGTAGACACTTAAATGACAGAACACAACAAAACAATCAACAGTAAAACCCATGATAAAAAAAAAAAAAAATCTCTTCTGGGGAGGGAAAAAGGGATCAAATGGTCAATATCTACAATAATTGCTCTATTTTTTCAAGTTTTTCCACAGGGAAAAGCAAAACAGCCTAAAGCCAGACGAGCCTAACCCACCCCAGGCCCGTTCTCCCACACAGCACCAGCAACTTCCCATCCGAGCTTCATTTCTCCTGAGCTTTGCAGGATCATGTGTGTGCACAGCCACAAGCTGAACTAGATCTGGGAAATGATCTGGCGTAGTCCACAAGAAAGCGAGAGCACGCTCTTCCCCACAGTTACTATGTACCTGGGTCATTTCCCCACAGCAGGACCCACCACAGTGGTACCAAAATAACCTCACAGAGAGGGTACAGGAGAAGTGCCCCTTTAGAGACCGAGATACAAACCGGGCCACAGAGGACATGCCACCACTTGGTCACTCAAAGTTACTGTTCTGCAAACACCAGTAATTGTTTAAGGGTGAAAGCGGTCCCTTACTGAAAGCATCCCTAAAACAGCGGACTTGCCACAAATCACACGGTCACAGAAAAACGCAGCCCATTGATGAAACTCAATTTGAGAAAGCCCCTTAGCTAAAGGGAAGCTTCCTTTCCGCAGTCAATGGGATGTCACTGCATACACACTGATTCACGCACGCTGAGCTAAGAGTGTGCATAAATGTTTGCAGGATCAGTATCAAACAACGACATTCCTCTTCAAAAGCTCTCTATATAATCTGCATGAAGATTCAGATCAATTATATATTTCATGACTAATTATTCTAATTAAACTGACTGGTAGCACGTTAGTGATTCAGACAGAAAACAAAATATTCAGACTTTACATTCTCCTCCTCCACACTCCAGTGAAATCTCTAACGTATCTTATGATGTTTTATTTATCTCAACCCAAAGGCAAAAATACACTGAGCTTTTCCCCAAATAAATTATATCAGCTTCCTCCAGCCTCTTATAAGAAATCCACCCAGTACAGGGAGATGCTGATGCTGTTAAATGTTAACCTCACTATTTCACAGTTCCAGTTTATAAAACGTTTCTATATTGGCATACACTTCCCCACACCATCTCCGAGCACCACTACAAGTAGTTGCAAACTGTTACCATGAGCTGCCTGTTGGCAGCTTCTCGTTGTATTGCAGCTATTGTATTAGACAGGTTCTTGCTGGTGGTCCACATCCCAGCGAATTTCCAGTGACTTACTGACTCATGGCTATAGCCCCAGCTGCTCGCAATCCCATCTGTGTATGTCTGTAATGGGCTGACCGCTCTACGGAGAACAGGAACAAAGGTACCTGTATTTAGGACAGCTACTACCTCTTGCTGAGAATGGACATCCCGGGGTTTTTGTACTTTTGAAAATAAAGCTGAGAAAGGAAATGACTGTCTTGTGTCACTAAGCATCATTATATCCCTGTATTTGCATAGGGCATTCCAAAAACATCCAGAAAGTCTTCATTAAAGTGAAGACTTATGGTTCAAGCCAAGCGCTCAGCGTAGCAATTTCCAGAATGAAGACTACCTGTGCAGCCACAGTTTCTCTTTTTGCCTGTGAATAATGCTAAGCCTTAGTTACATGATGATTCCCTCCTTCCCTGCACCTCATTGCCACAGGTCTGCTGTCTCACATGGGGCACAGGGCAGACCATACTCCCAAATGGAGTACGGAATATAACCAAAGGATTGTTTCTTCCCTCCCCCCTTTTACCCTGGACAAATCAATACGCATAATTTACTGCAGTGCTTATGAACATTTTACTGATGAAAATACTTTCTTCAAATACTGAACTGATATGATACAATTGGCTACTTTTATGTGCTTGTATTTTCTTTTGAAACTTTTAAATGTCTTCCTATTGACCTAAGGAACTACTTCTATGCATAAGCAAAAGAGAAGAAATACATGAAATAAAATGTTTGATAAATCAAAAGAGCCTAGATTCATTTCTTTGTCTGAGTGATATTCTTAAGATGGCTGGCCTTGTAAGACCAAGAGGAGAAGATCATGATCTGCAGCTAAATGTGATGGGAATTGGAAGTACTTCAAAATCTGAGGAGCTCAGCACTGTGCTGTTCAAATCAATTCCTCACAAAGTACTCCAATAAAATAAAAAAAAAGGAAGAATTTAAATTACCCTACAAGGTGCTGGCCCAGAGTTCCAATTGCTTCTAAAATAAGATCCAGGTGCTCTTAAAAGTCTAAAGCAGCCTTTTAATTTTAAATTGCTCTTCACTGCACGTGCCATGAATGCTGATCTTTAAAAAGCGTGTCTAAATCAAAACACTCCATATTGCAGAATAATTGGTTTTTAAAAAAAAAAAAAAAAAAAAAGCTGCAACAAGATAGCCCTCACCAAGTTAAGTGGCAAGCCACGTTTAATATTTTTTGCTAAGCAAAAGGTAACAAAAAAATAATCCATGTATGTTTTGCTCTCTTTTCTCCACACTTCAAATAAAAACTTTCACTCCAGGGTAAGCTACTACTTCACTTCAGCTATTTCAGACTTACTACTACTCAGAGGCCTATCGTTACGATTATTTATATTGTGATAGCACCTAGAGACCTAGATAAGGTTCTTACTATCCTTTGCAAATAAAACAGAAGAGATTTTTCCTGCCCCTAAGAGCTTATATCTGGAGTAGTTTACAAACACAGACAACAGCATGGCAAGCAATTGGGGAAAAAAAATCACCAGAGCAAAAGGACTACTTTAGGTCTGAGTTTGCATACATGTATTTTTAGAATACACTGCAATTTGTGAGATTAGATGTAAGGTCCCTGTAGGGGTTTAAGAGATCACCTTTAGCAGTGATGGTGAAGAATACGTCCATCACACCTATACCTACTGGAATCTGCCACATGAAACATCACTCTGCAGACACACCATGATCAATCACTTTCATACAGAGATATTGCAACTTCTGCAAAAAGGCGAGAGTATCCAACACAAAGAGATTTTGGTATAAACCTCAGTGAAGTATGATCCCACCTGAACTATGTGCCAGGATTTGGGTCCTGTAAGATCATCTCACTGAGAATGAAAACCGAGTTAGTATCATGGAATCATAGAATCATTTAGATGGAAAAGACCCTTAAGATCATCGAGTCCAACTGTTAACCTAACACTGCCAAGTCCACCACTAAACCATGTCCCTAAACACCACATCTACACGTCTTTTAAATACCTCCAGGGACGGCTGCTCCACTTCCCTGGGCAGCCTGTTCCAGTGCTTGATAACCCTTTTGGTGAAGAAATGTTTCCTAATATCCAATCTAAACCTCCCCTGGCGCAACTTGAGGCCGTTTCCGCTTGTCTTATCACTTGTTACTTGGGAGAAGAGACCAACACCCACCTTGCTACAACCTCCTTTCAGGTAGTTGTAGAGACGATAAGGTCTCCCCTGAGCCTCCTTTTCTCCAGACTAAACAAACCCAATTCCCTCAGCTGCTCCTCATAGGACTTGTTCTCTAGAATAGAGTAGCTTTCTAGAGTTCTCTAGAGTCAGGTAGCTTTGATGCAACTATTTTAAAACATTGATAAAGAAGTCAAATGACCAAAGTTTTCCTTCCTCACAGCCATAGATGTCCTTTAGACCAATCTCAGATCCAAAAGCCTATTCTCTAGGCTTCTCTTGGGACCACTTTCCACTGCTCTCCAGGCTGTATTAAAGTTTCCATGCTTATTGGTTTTTAGATACAATCTCATTTTGATTCTACATTAGCATCTCTTCCATCTTATCTTGCTTTCCTCTTTCTCCCATTCACACGTACATACAATCCCCAAATAAAATTAGCTTGAGCGCTTCCAGCCAGATCATTCAGGACTTTCCGTAGCTCCCTGTTTGGGCAGAACGAGGTTTCCCAGAGCTGCCATGAAAGAATGCTGGTCACAAAGTAAGGTGTAGCCTGGGATTTTGAACACTGGCCAAAGGCAATATAGAGCTGTAAGGAAATCAACAATTATGTTATGGAAAAGCTCAAACAACTGCTTTCGGAACAAACTAATCCATCATAAACCTTTCTCTTCAGTACTGTGTGAGACACACCAGCCTTCCTTTGTATTTCATGTCGTAACAGCAACTGCTGGCACAAAGCTGACTTCTGAATGACAAACACAGTATGTAACTTGGTCAGCAGTTTACCAACCAGTTCTGCGTACATGTTATAGGACTACCTCCTTTTCAGGTTTTCCTCCCCACATCTGTAATGAAAGGAAAAGGAAAAGGCAGGCAGATGGTCAGTAAATTATGTATTCTCACCACAAAGATCCCCAGGAGTAGCCAAATTATACAACAGTTCGCAAGAGACGTTGAGATAAAAGTGTGTGCTCTTTAAATAGACTGACCTCCAACTCCAGCTGAAATCAGCAGAAAAAGCAGAGTGATACAATGAAGAGGAGGAAAAAAATAATTAGCCCACATCAGCTGTGCTCCAGATAAATGGATAAGAACACATAGCTGCTTTGAAAGAGGATATACAGATGGAAAGAGGCATACTATGACAATGTAAACTCTATCATTGTGCCAGAATCTTATTTTAAAATACTCCCAACTGATACAATTAAAATGTATTCAAAAATATGGACTTCCTTGGTTTCAAAGTTTATTAAAGCTGCATGTATTCCTTGGGGTTCTTAGTATTGCCCTTCCAAAAATAGCACAAACATAAACTGCTGATGCCCAGCTTAGCAGAGAATATGTACAGCTCTTCTACATTATAAAGAAAAACTTCAGGCTTTTGAATGGTTCTTTAAAGTGCAATAATGATTCCTTTCATTCTTTAACTCCAAACTATGTGAATTGAAAAGGTTTTCATCATAAAAGAAAAGCTCAGAGACAAAAATATTATGTAGTTGAAAGAGCTACACTAAGTGTATTATTTTCCATTAAAACTGCGACTTGCAACCACCTTCTTTCCCACAGAAACCAGAGGCACCTGAAGGTCAGGACACAGCCACTTTAAATCATGACAACATTAGATCAATCCTGAAAAGCAAAGTCTATAAAATAAATTTAAAAAACAAGCATGCAAGCCCTGCGAGCATTTTATTTTTGGTGCCAATACTGCAATTTAATGTTGAGCAGCAAACCCACAACCAACCAAAATCTGGGCAAAAATCTCTAGAAGTTAAAAATCAGCATCCCATATAAGTTGAGTTAAAAAATAACACTTTTGTGTGGAATCAGAGTTGCATGTAGAATTTTAACTTTTGTTAAGGATAAGTCTCACTCTTTACCACAAGATTAGTTATGATCAACAGTTTCCAATATTATTAGAGAATCTCAGTAAGTTTCCTGTGAAAAATATAAGTTATGTATACAAAAAAGGAAAATCTGGCTGTAACATTTTGGACATGACTTCATCATGGAGTTATTAGGCTAAACATGGGAGAACATCAAGTAAGTGCCACCATCCTAAGGAAGAAAGAAGGGACACTCCTTACAAAATACATTAATAGCTTCTTTATTAAGAGAAAGAATAAGATTAATGCAAAGATGGTCAAGGAACCACTTTGGGATTTATATTAAAGAACCAAGGAAGCAAGTAGGCAAGCACAGGGCCTTGAAGAAAATTAAGCACAGACTGGGGTGTAAACAGACTACTGAAACATTGGATTATAACTGGCAACATAAAGGCAATAACTTCAAATAGAGAAACAAAGGCATAGGAATTTATATTGTATATTCCTGTGCAGAACAGGAAAGACACATGCATGGCAGCTGGCATGCCCAATATAAGCTGGAGAAGTGCAAATACGGTTTTAAAACAGCAAATGTCACTGTCAGTAAAAACAGTTCCCACAGCCATGTGGAATCCAAAGGGCAGCCAGGGGAGTAAGGCTACTGAAACTAGTCCAGTTCACATGGAGTGACACAGCATAAGCTTTTAAGTTTACACAAGTAACAAGGCTGTAGCAGACTAATCAGCCCTCAAACAGCATTTAAAGTTAAATACAACAAGGTGCAGTGATTATCATAATGTTTCCCTGAAGAAGCATATAGAAGTGATGTAGTGCACTTGGTTCTACACCAGTAGCTGGTTCTACACCAACAGCACGCATGAGCTGGCTGATACAATAGTAAGGCAATGAGTTTTTCCAAACATTTGAAAAACAAAAGCCTCAAACCTCGTATTTTTCCCTCTGGTTCAGTGTATCATGACAAGTTCGGATTACCTCAATGGATAGTTTTCTGCTTCAAAACCACAACGTCCTGGTTGGTGGTGTGGAATAAAAACTAAGCATCTCACAAAATAGTGAGATTTACCTCAGATAGTTGCAGTTAATATTTTATGATGAATTTCAACCTGAATTATAAAGAAAATGGTGAACAATACACTGTAGGTCTTTGAACACAGAAATTATTGATAGGGAGCTACAGCAATGATTCCAGTTCCAAAGACTTACATGGTCTTCTAGAGGAGACTGTTCAAACCAAGAATTGGCTTATCACATATTTTTATTTTACCATCTTTAAGTGTGACATTTTGAACAAAAGGCAGGTAAATTTGTCAAGCCAGATGACCTAAGCAACCTACACCCAAATAGTACAGATTTGTATAGACTGTCCATAGTGCCCTGAAATTTTCTTAGCAAGTAAGCACCTTTGTAGAGCCAGGATTGGTAAAAGCATTTTGCTTTGCTCTCAGCAGCAGTGGTGCGGTGGTGGTAGCAGCCAGTCCAAGCCCTCTGCCAGGAATAGGGGATTTTTTCAGCCCTCTATCCCAGCCAAAACCAGGACAACTCCTCTGAAGTAGTCTCTTACTGGTTTATGCATGCTACCGCCTGGGATCTTCTTTTGGAGAACACAAAGTATAGTAAAAGAAACAAAAGCAGAAGTCATGATTCTGGTGTTTTACTTAGATGCAGTCTTAGCTTCCAAAGAGAAAGTGTGAAACATCTAAAGCAAAGCTGCAGCAAAAGCACAAGAACACCATTTCAGGCAGTGAGGTGGTCTGCAAGCTGTGAGCAGATGGGGAAAAAGCTCCCTTTTTTGACAAGTAAGATTCAAAAGAGACAGAAACCCACTTTTCATGAAGCAGTCACTCATTTTTTTAAATGGAAATCAGGATGGGAGGGAGTAATTGATCTAGAAATACACTCTGGCTTTGTATTCTGCTTTGTGTATGCTCTGAGCACTCACCAGCAACACATACAAGATGAAAACCACAAACTATATAAGAAATCTCAACGCAGAGCTATGCAGATAATTGATGTAATGTGGCTCTGCTTGGATTTCATGGTTTTATATGCAAAATTGTGAAGTTTTCAAGGAGAGAAAGAAAAAAGTCATACTGTTCCATTTTTTAAAACTGAAAAAAATTCAGGCAAAGACTGAAAATATCTGTTAACAGATAAGGTCAGCACATCTATATGGAAATGTAGTTTGGACACTTCAATTCTCAGTTAGATTTCATGGAGTCTATATTCTGGCCTGATTACAACATAACTAATGCAATATATTTTTAAGCTACTACCAAACATGAGGGAAGATGAAAAACAACAGTTCCAGTAAAATTGCTTTTACTTTCCTTTGCATAAACTTAAACTCCATCAATTCATATCAACAGCATGTTATCTTGTTATGCACTGGTTTTAAACCAAACCAGCTCAATGAATTTGGTATCCCTGGTCAATCAATATTTGAATAGAAGACTTTTCAAAGAACATTTGCAGTGATTCAGACTGTTTTTCTAAATCAGTTATTCTCAGAGTTTCATAACCTCTCTTTTACTTCAGGAAACAGTTCATATTAGGCCCTAAAACCCCTCCCAGTAAAAGCAGAAGAGGTTCAAGTTGCTGACCATCTCTCAGTGCCTTTCTGATGCTATAGGTTAAGAATTAGTGTACCGAATCAATCAAGTGAATTATCTACTTACAAACCAGCTCCAAAGATTCCTGTTTACTGTCAGTTTATCACAATCTGTCAGACTACTAAAGTCAAGTCAGGCTTAAAATCTGTCTTGGACATGTGTGAAGTTTGTGTATCTCTAATAAATAGCTCATGAGAGGTAGGCATATCACTGAGCTAATCTGAAATGTGTATCTGCCTGCCCATGATAAAAGCAGCCTTAGACTCTTCACCTAAGTTTAAAATATTACGTATCTGATGGATAGATAATTAAACTGCAGGGAAAGAGGGCAAAAGAATCAAAAATGTATTTTTTTGAATGTTGGGCTGCTGGTGGCAGTATGGCAACTCCTCCCATGCAGAACTATAGCATTTTTCCTTTTGGTTGATGCCAAAGAATACTCATTGCAGTCAAGATATGCTTAATGCTAAACGTAGTGATAATGCATCCCCCCACTTCACAGATTGGGGCTGGATTTCTGCAAAGTTCTCCCTAAGGCTGTTCAGCCACATGAGCGACCTCTTCATCAGGAATCAAAACTTTTTTTTCTTTTTTTTTTTTTTTTAAAGTAGCAGTAGCATTTCTCTAATTATTTCTCATATTTTTATTATTAGCTCTTTGGTTTCCTTTACTTGCTGAATGCCTCTGAAAAAGCTCTTCTGAGGATCTATATCTGCAAAAACAGTACAGTATTGCATGAGAAAACACATCCCAGCTTTTATTTTACAATCTCTGTTTTAATTCCTGAGTGAAAGGGAGAAACAGAGAGAAAGCAAGCTTGCTCTTAAGCTCATCCTTCATGGCTGTCAGTTCTTTTATCTTGATCTGCAAGGGAGCCACAGCTGAAGGTTTCCCACCACCTGTACATTCTCAGTCTGCGTTACTTTGTCTCTGCCCCACAGGGACACATGAAAACAAAGATAACTCTCCCCTTTAAGCACCTCTACCTGATGAGGCCGTCATTCTGCTTAAAGGCTGTCTTTACACGCTTGTGTACAGAAAAGCTCAAGTGTTCTTTTTTGTGCAATCAGGGATTACTGCTACTGATTTTAGAGAAAGGCTGATTTCTTTCTGCACTAGAAGAAAATAATCACTCTCAGCTAGCCATAGAAAGGAGGGTATTTGCAAGCCCTCAGATCTATTCCTGACCCTCTGGATAATATGAAGAGTACTAATAAATACCATACACCAGTATTCAGTCTTACACGTGTGACAGACAACTTCATACCTATTCTATAAACATATAAATTGTGACAGATTACCAAGCCAGTTATCCAGTGCTAACAAAGCAGTGGGAGCACTGTAAAGCTTTCCTTTTCCTGATATCTGCCTTAGATAATTTTGAAAACATTTTGAGTAGTCTCTTTTTTCTTTTTTTTTTTTTACCCTACTCATACAACAAAACTACAAGGCTTGACCTGGTTTAAAAAGTAAATATTAGAAAACTCTTGTTTTATTCATATGACTAAGAACACTGCCGAAGAGTCACAGCTTTCACAGAAAATTTTCCTGAGAAAAAGTTGTGAAAAGTTAGTGAAGCATGAATTGAGAACCATCAAACAGACAGCATGGCTAAAGGCAGTATTTGCAAGCATGTCTTAGGATCATTAGTAATACTGATGAAAGTGCAATAATAACAAAGAAATATTCACAACTGGGGGGCAGGAGGAAGTAATTCAAGTGCCCTGTTCCTGAAGCAAAAAAAAGCTTGTATCAATAAAAAGTCATATGTTTTGTCAGCCATAGTATTTTGACCAAATGTGATAAATACAAGAATAAATGAGAACTCCCAGTTGTTTCTTGATATTTCATGTCTGCAATCAAATTACTCAACAGTTAAGATGAAGGCAAAATTTTCAGGCATCTTAAAACCATTCAAGATGTTTCTACCAGTACACAAATGTTTGCAAAGGCATAGAAAAATCTGACAACTGAGCACCGAGCCCAGTTCCCTCCTTCACAGGTACGAATGGGAAGATATGTGCATACTGCTGCTTGCAAAAACACTGACGCGCACTAACTGAAGATGGCCGCTGGAGTATGGTTATACAGAAATTGTTCACAAGAAAACAAACAGAGTTCTTCAATCATTTTCACAATCCCTGATCCACTGGACACTGAAACAGGATGTAAACAAGTACAGGTCATTCAGATTTTCATCTAAGCTAGTACCGTATTAAACTGATTTTTAAGCAGGTAACTGTTTCCTAACATGGAAAAATGACTATGTGATCCCACAAGTCTTTTGATTCTTTCATTTCCATGGCTCTCACCAGGCAGAAGGCTCCGGGAAATTGGTCCCAACAGCAGATCTTCCCAGTAGAAGATGCTCCAGGCCACAGGATAAGGGAGAGACCACGTAGCTTTTACCACCTCTCTGTATAAGTGCTCCCTCCTCACTTCCCAGGAGTACCCTTGTTTTTATTCATTTATGTAAACTATGAGAAAAAACTCTTCACTCTGCCATGACATGAAGACAGGGGACCTGAAGAGATTTAGTTGGACAGACGCAGCCAGAAGCCAGCCTCCTCCTCTTGCTGCAGCAGGGGATCCCACAGCTCTGGTAGAGAGGAAGCAGCCAGCCCAAACGTGATCACTCAGTAAGAAAACAGACTTCTGCAATGCAAGTTTTCTCTTTCTCTCCTTTGTGCATGCATTACGTTTCACAAACTGCACTACAGAGGCAGAAATTGCTGTTTGAGCTAGTGGAACATTATGATAGTTCATATATATTGACTCAATGTGACAGTATTTCACTTCAGTTGAGACAATCTGTCTGATTCAAATGAGTTCAAGTTTAAAGACTAGTTGATTTAAAAAGACCGGGAAAAAAAAAAAGCACTGTGGCTATGTTTAAATGATGAGACAAGGAGGAGGCTCAAGGGAAAGTAGCAGTGATGGATGAGATAAAAGCAAAAAAGAGTTATCAGAAAATGGATTTAAAATAAATAGTCACTTATTACTACCTGGGGTGTAAAAAAAAAAAAAAAAATCAATCTCATCAAAACCTAATGATGTTCATGTTTCTGAACTAGGTACAGGAGGAAAAAATTCCCAGTACCAGCTTCTAATCAAATATTTGCCAACACAAAAGACGTACAGCCTTTAGTTTTCACACTTCTGACTTTGCATAAGTAGTTGGAAAAGACCTGGGAGAGGACGAGAGTTGTCTTTCTTTTTAAAAAGAAGGGTAATACAAAATGCAATTCCAGGCATGAGTTTATGCATATATGTTTGTAAAAATGTACTCAGTGCATTAAGAGTTGAACAGAATATTATGAAAGATGTTCTCTAGGATATGGAGGAAAACTTCACAGTAGATTCCCTTCATGTGGAGAAATCTTCTTTTTCCTGAAAGAGTTAATGACAGGAGCTCTTCAACAGGCAAACCGTTGGAACAGAGGATGCCTCTAAAATATTAAGGCTTGGAAAGTAAAATATCCAATTAGATGAATTCAGGCCGAGAACGGACGGAGATAAAATATTCAATTAGCCTGCAGCCTGACCCCACAGACTTCCAGTGGTGTTTGAAACAGATGAGCTGTCTTTGTCATTCGCACCATACGGAAAGACTTCAGGGAAGTTTACCAGCAGCAGAAAGCAGAAGCTAAAAGCAAATCTTGGCAGCAATGGAGGTTACCAAGTAGTCTTGAGCAAAGAAGCGTTCATTAGCATCAACACACACTTAATGAAAAAGGAGAAAGAAGAGTACAATATTGAATTATGAGAATACAATAGGCTATAAAGGCATATACACAGGCACATTGCTGTGGTGTAAATAAAATCACAGCTTTCTGTTTGATGAGTTAGAACAAGAGGGGTCTAATGGTACCTGAAAAACCCTTAAGCATCATCTTCTAGGAATACTCCTTGGGAAATGAATGCAGCAGGACTGCTCCCATTTCTTCTTTGGTCCAAAGGTCAGTAATCAACACTTGCGCTAACCGATCATCACCTGCAAGATGTGCAGGGCACAGATCTGTGCACAAGACTAAGTGCTCTAAAGACCTGAGAGATCTGAGCAGTAGGTGCCAATCAACTAGATTGCCAGCTCCAAGTCAGGAATGGTAGGACCTTGGCCACATGGTGGCTTAATTAAAAAGAATCTAATTGCCTTTCTTTTCTTATGAAGGTCTTGATCATTTCTGTTAAAGACTCAATTCTTCCCCATTGACTTTCATCAGCCAAGATTTGCATGAATCCAAAGGTATTTACAATAAATCTAGTATTTCATTAAAGACTTTGTCCTAAGCTTTGGCCAGAAAAAATGCAGGTAGCATTTCCAATTATCAGCCCTGTTCTACATCCAGAAAAGAAAAACACCCAAATCTGGAAACGAATCATAATTTTCTTCACAATGAGAAGAGCTAATTTCATACTAGCTATGCAGTGAAAGCACCTCCCTGCCACCAAATTGTGCATAATGTGATACAAAACATCTCATCGGAACTTTGTAACTCCCTTTCTTTGTCAGAGAAAAATCTTCATAAGATGGTATGTTCATCTTACTGTTACCTCATCACTTAGAATTAATTTTATACAGGATGTTTGTTCACCAAGTTGAAATCTTAGAGTGAAATCAGAAAAAGAATATCTAGAATCTGCTGTAGCATTGACTTATTAAAAAAAATTTCCAAAAAGCCACCAAACATCCAATAAACCAGCCCACTGTGAAGCTTTGCAGCTCTTTAAAGCAGAGAATAAATCCCAAATCACTGCCTGAAAATCTCTATGGGAATATAGCAATAGCTTTTGGCACTGCATCTCTAAAATGTTCTGAAATAAACATGGTTCAAATAACCATCCAAATTAATCCATGTTCCTTGATGGGTTAGATATGCTTAATCTTCAAAATATAGGACATAATGGTTGCCCTCTTATACAGTCACAGACAAATCAGAAGACTAAAATCCCAAATGGCATTGAGAAAATGAACAGGGATTTTCACAGTGTCTCCTCCAATACAGGAACAAGGGACTTAAAATGAATCAGCAAGTGGCAAGTTCAAAAAATGCAAGTAATATTACTTTATTCAACCACCATTTAAGCTGCAGAACTCTTATGTCCCAGGATATCATGAAAGTTATTTTTTTAAATATATAAACTTTTAAAATTATTTGAACAAAGTTATGGAAGTTATTCTACCAACTTTTTTTAATTACAAAGACACAAACTCTTGTTTAAGAACTCCCTGAGGTGCAGATCGCTGAGGGCTGGCAGAGCAAGCTGGAAAGACACTTTTATATTTCCCCAATCATCTCACACTTCTTCACTGTCACCAACTAGCAGATGCAAGACGGGGTTAGACAGGCATTGAGCCTGATTCTGTACGGCTGCTGGTGGTAGTATTTCTTGTTTCTGATCATAAAACTTTCAGTTCCATCCAAATGCTTCACCTATTACTCTGTTCATCTACATGAACTGAAAAAGATGTATTTATTTGGGTTTATTTATATATGTATAGATAAATATTTGTATTTTTTTCCTCTTCACAGTGCTTTTCTAGTTATTTTGGAACAGTTTGGTAGCGTCATGGAACATGTCAACCCACAGACTCCCTTATTTCATGGCTTGTTGGCTTCTGCGGTGGGCTGTAACAGCCACGGATGGATAACATTAGAGAGACTTTTGGGTATCTATGGAAACAAGTAGCTAAAGTCTGCCTGAAGGTCTTCTCTTCAGATCCTACCCTCATGCTAGGAAGGGGAAGGGAATCTCCCCCACCCTCCAATATGCAGAGGAGCAAAATGAGGCAGCAGGTGCCACGAATGGAAATTGGGAGCTGAGGCAGGCGAGGAGGCAGAGGAAGGAGAAGGACGCTGGAATTAATTCAGAAATGAAACAAAAGAGAGAACAGGACTGAGGGGAAGACCAAATACAGATGAAGAGGAGGACTGTGTCCTTCCTATAGCTTGATTCCTAGATAGCCTGTTTAGTAGGCTCTGCTGGAATTCTACACATTAATTAGTTCCATGCATTTCCAAGCTAACTGGTTTCTACTGCCTGTTTGCATGAAGGTCTGGGTGGATGTGCGAGGTTAGTGCTCAAAGCAAAAGAAAAAAAGAAAACTCAGTTTTGTTTTTTTAATCATGCCAAGCTGATCCTTGAAATCAAATGTCCTGCTAAATGACAAGTGAATGCCTTTTATTTTAAAAACACCAAAATTAAAAGTTGCAGTTTTGCCCTACACATTTTTATCAAAGCTTACTGAGTTTCACCAAATTTGTGACTTCAGATAACATTTTAATGAAAAAAAACTATTTCAGTAAACAAACCTATCCATCCAAAAGATTTCACCCAATTCCATCAACATGAATTTTAGCAACTGCATGTTGTCTTTGGGTGCTGCTTTATTTGCTTTGCAGTTACTTCAAGTTTAATAAAAACTTAGGGGAAAAAGCAAAAACTCCAGCTGGCTGTTCAGATCTACAAGGTAGCAGATACTCTATGTCCTGCTGCAGAAAGCTGTAAGAGTACAGCTACAGGAAGCCCTCCCTGATTTCCAAACATGGCTACTGTCTTCCTAAGCTCCTCTTCTCTTTTCATAGTTACAGATACCGTGTTCCATCTGGCTACATAAGGCTATATTACACCTCCTGATGTCATGTAAATCTCGTATGACCAGACACAGCTCAGCAACTTCCTCGACTTTCAAAATAACATGTGTACTTGCCATATGCAGATAACAACCTGTGAACAGGCCCAAGCTATGTTCTTAGGAATAAGAAGTTAATGAGAATTTCAGTGCTAGCACATCTCAGCTGAAGACTGGAGTGCTATACACGATTAACATTTATTACACAAGGACATTCACACTGCAGGTGGGTAAAAATAATCATTGGAGCAAAGGAATTTATCATCATGTACATTTGCCTGATTCCACTACCCCACTCAGCCATTCACCATCTGAAGCTTAGTCCAGTAATTAAACTCCTTGAACACATTCAAATCAATATGGAAAAACAGCCATCAAATTATTGTCTTAAACAGTTTAAGGAGTACATTTAATTCAGCTCAGGATCAGCAAATTGTCTTTTAGTACATATGGATAGCATAATCTTAAATTCTGCTATATCACACCCTGTCATCTCAGGCTAAAAATACAAACTTCGTGTGAGAGAGAGAGAGTAAACTGCCGATTTTCCTGGGAGACACAATATATCATTTTAATTCTAGATTGGTGGAAATAGTGCTTTTCAGACAGCTTCACCATACATACACAGAGAAATGGAGGGGGGGAGGTATGTGTGCATGTTTGTGCATGTGCAGGTTTGTTTATAGGGAAACATCTACCCAGACAGGAAGAGAAAAACAAGCAGCATATCTGTGCCAGAACAGGGGACAGTACCCAGAGTTCTCTGAGTATTTGTCTATGTCCTGCATGTGTTCCTAATGGTTTCACATCTGAGTAGTAATGTGGCCATCCTCAAATGATCCAGGGAACTACAGGCTGGTCAGTCTCACCTCGATTCCTGGGAAGGTGATGGAGCGGTTAATTCTAGAAACCATTTCCAGGCACATTAAGGATGAGAAAATCATCAGAAGTAGTCAACATGGCTTCACCAAGGGGAAGTCATGCTTGACCAACTTGACAAACTTCTATGATGAAGTAACTGGCCTGGCAGATGAGGGGAGGGCAGTGGATATTGTCTATCTGGACTTCAGTAAGGCCTTTGACACTGTCTCCCATAAGATCCTCATAGAGGAGCTGTTGATGCATGGGATGGTTGAACAGACAGTGAGGTGGATTGAAAACTGGCTGAATGGCCAGGCCCAGAGGCTGGTCATCAGTGACGCAAAGTCTAGTTGGAGGCCAGTGACTAGCAGTGTACCACAGGGATCAATACTGGATCCAGTCCTGTTTAACATCTTCATTAATGATCTGGATGATGGGGCAGACTGTATCCTCAGAAAGTTTGTAGATGACACCAAACTGGGAGGAGTGGCTGATACACCAGAGGGTCATGCTGCCATCCAGAGGGACCTTGACAGGCTGGAGGAATGAGCCAACAGGAACCTCATGAAGTTCAACAGAGGGAAGTGCAGAGCCCTACCCTTGCAGAGGAATAACCCCATGCACCAGTATGTACTGAGGGTCGTGACCAGCTGGAAAGCAGCTTTGCAGAAAAGAACCTGGGGGTCCCGGTGGACACTGAGTTGAACATGAGCCAGCAATGTGCCCTTGTGGCAAAGGCACATGGTATCCTTGGCTGCATTAGACAAAGTATTGCCAGCAGATCAAGGGAGGTGATCCTTCCCCTCTACTCAGGACAGGTGAGGCCACACCTGGAGCACTCAAGGGGGATCTTACCAATGTATATAAATACCTGAAGGGAGGGTGCAAAGACGACAGAGCCAGGCTTCTTTTCAGTGGTGAGTAGTGACAGGACCAGAGACAATGGGCACCAGTTGAAACATAGGAACATCAGGAAACACTTTTTTAGTGTGAGGGTGACCAAGCACTGCCACAGGTTGCCCAGGGAGGCTGTGGAGTCCCCCTCCTTAGATATATTAAAAAACTGACACAGTCCTGGGCAACTGGCTCTAGGTGTCTCTGCTTGAGCAGCGGGGGTTGGACCAGATGACCTCTAGACATCCCTTCCAACCTCACCCATTCTGTGACTGAAAAAAAAAAAACCCAAACAAAAAAATCCCCCCAAGCCCCCCCAGAAAACCCACCACATTTAAAAAAAAAAAAGTTAAAAAAAAATACATATATGCCATTTCCAATCTCTGGAAACAGCACCTACCCGCTCTACAACAGCATGGATATTTTCATTCTATATTTATATGTGCGGGTGGCATAATTTACACAAACACATATGCACACACAGTACTGCAGAACTGAAAAAAAAAAAATTCTCCTCAGCAATAGGCTGACATGTTTTATCAAAATTTTCCCAGAGAAAAAAATGCACAGAATCCTCAATTTCAGGGATTGTCTGCATCTGTAGAGTGAATCCCTCACATCCTAGTGTCTAATTGCATGCACAATGCAATGCCATCAGCCTAAGCCCACTAGCTTCAGCTGCATGTGGCCCAGTAGAGGCTGTGCAGTCAGTCCTCAGTACCTTCCACACATTTCAAAAGCACCTATTTGCAAAAGAACAACCATACACAGACCACAACCTGTATTTCAGGCACCTTCAACCCAGCTGCTCTGTGTTCACAAATCCTCCACACAACCAGAATATGTGATCAGTATGCATGTTTCAGTATTACTGGATTTTGCTACAGTCTGTTTGGAGACATCCTGCCTCCAAGGGGTTTAAGGTATCTGGAAATTCAAGACAAGTTCATGAAGTCACTAAATCCATAGATGCAAAACTCTTCAGTTCCACTACTCTTTGGGTTGCCGTTTAGTAATTTCTATGTTGAATATACTCACTTCACTGGTAACTAGATTTTTTTTTTTAAATTATTAGTCTGTCTGCTGTCTCAGGTTTTGCTGGATCATTGATTGTCATCAGCAGAAGGTTCTTCCAGCCAAATTATGTCTTCAGCTATACCTGAGTGATTCTGCTCAATTTAGCTCAGCAATTGGAACTTAATTAAAAATTCTGTTGAGAATGTGCTGGCCAGAATAGGAAAAGGCTCATCATGTCAGAGCTGTATTAGCTCTGCAGCACTGATAGGAACATGAACTAATAAAAACTTCTTGTTCATACTAAAATGAATACCCTGGACTTTCATTAGACAGTAGGAGCAACTGACGTAAGATGAGAATCGTATCAGTGAGCAGATCTGTTCTGCAAGAATTACTCTGTTCAGACAATCACTTTCCAAATTAAAAACCACATCAAATAAAGGGAATCTCCATTACAACGTAAGAATATATAATTTAAAGCTACTTACCCTGCTCATAACTGGCCACAGACAAATTGTGTGAAATGCACTCAAAGTTATTCAGAGAATTGAAATGGCCCAGAAGAGTTCAGTCAGTCCTTTCCAAACAGGGGCGTTTCACTTATTTTGACCATTAATCCATTGCTTGGTTAATTTCTACTATTTGAGTGATTACATATAGTGTAGCTAAATGCTCCTTTCTACATGGCTAGCTAGAATTACCTTTTTTGGGGCTACTATATCACCTTAAATTTCAATTACATGAAGACACCAATTTTGTAGCACTAGGGCAATCGTGAGAGTTTTATTTCTACTTATAGACTAGTGTTTCTATCAGGGACTTCTCTAATAGTTCCACAGCAGTGAACTAAGAAAAGAGGAAGAATACCGCCAAAAAACCTTAACTTTGCTATGCTGGTGCTGACCCTGCACTGGAAAAATTTCAGAGGTCCACAGGTCAAAATCACACAATTGGAATAACTGGAACAAAATCCCCAAAGTCTGACGAACTTGGCTGAAAATGCTAAATTAAAAAACTCATTAATTTAGGATTTTGCTTTCTGCATATGCTCACAGCTATTACTATTTTTATCTTTTGATAGATAACAGAATCTTATTCTGAATGCTGAAACTGTTGAAAAGAGAGGGATGAATACTCACTCAAAATGAACTGGATTTAATACATTCCTAATTTTCTCATACAGGCTTTCCATTAAAACTCACACCTTTTAGCTTGATTAACCACAAACACTCAAGTGTAACTTTTAAGTAAAATAACGAACAAGATTGCATTTAAAATATTACATTCCATTCAAATGTTCTTTATTTACAATTTGCATGTCTCTAAGACATCCTGTTTCCATTTATCGATCAAATGGTTTCTAAGATTAGGTAAAATAACACAAAGCGGGATTTTAATCAAACATGCAATCTGCAATACAAGGCAAATTGATAAGGCAAATGCATTTTTAAGTTACTAACTTCAACTGTGAATCCAACTGTAATGCTCAAAACTTGCAAATCAAGCTACTCTGTCACCAAATTCTTAGCCAACTAGTAATAAATACTCCTCTCTTCCACAGCATTTTTCTTCTTTAGATTGGAATGCATGATGGTCACTATCATTATCTCTGCTATTATATCGCTCTTATGAAATAAGAGAGCCTAAAGGGAAAAGTTTTATGATGCTTCATCTTTTAATCATCTTCATTTTTAATCTAGACTCCAAAGAGAAGTTCAAAGTGTTATTAAGAGTGATTCAAAGTGCGTTAGAGTTAATGGAAAATCTCCCTTCACCCTTACAAGATTATGCCACAGGCTTCAAATTGCTTCTTCTCTTTCTTGTTCTTGTTATTTGAATTTTGCCTCAGTTTGTCTATGCCGTCCTAAAGCATCAGAAGAATGATTTTTATTTTATTAAACACTCACCTCAAACCACTGGCCATGTGACTGCATTTTAAGGATGACACAAGGATCTGGTTTTGAGAGGGCATCCCTGTCTGATATGCCTTTGCATGCAACTCGCAGCTCCACTTTAGTCAGGCATGGGCTGTTAAAAATTCCCAGGGTATTGGCTGCTGATTCATAGATGTTGCTCATTTTCTTCATTCCTTTTTCTGAAAGAGAGAAGAGGTCCATTAAGAACAGTGCACACACAGTACAGTCCTTCCTTCCATGCAGAAGCCAACACAATATTCTGCTAGGCAATGGGACCCCATAACTGTGAACGAGATCCAGAGCAAGAGGGGAAAAAATAAAATCAAAGGAATACCTACAGAAGAAAGACATACATCCTCTTGTATGTTTAGAAATAAGTCAAGTTCAGAATTAAATTTTCCACCATGCCACTGAACTCTGGGGGTGAACTGTAACCTCGACTTCCAGCTCTGTTCCTGCTTATGGAGCCGCATTTCCCCAGGCCAAAGGATAGACAGGATGAATTTCTCCTAATAACACCTTTTTCCAGTAACAAGGCTAAATTAAATTTGTTCAGCACTCCTTCAATCTGCTTTTATTTCTCCATACTCCATCTAAAAAGCATGTGCTTCATCTTACACAAACTTTTTGCGTAAATGCAGTAGAAGGCCCCTTTCATATCAACCTTAAATTCCAAAATACATTTCACTCTCTCTTTCTACACTTACTGCAGAAGATTACCTCCCTCCATTCCTAAGCAAGTAGTCAAGATTGATGTTCTAAGCAGAAGGGCAGGATATTTATGCTGGCAAATCTTGTTGTTATACAGTGTCTGCTCTTTTGGGTCAGGAATCACAGTTACATGAACACAGACGGCTGGAATAGTGGGAACCTCTGGCCCTTACTTCATTATAAACATCACCACCAATCTTGTAGCTCAAGCCTTTGCTCTAAACAGAAGCAACAAAACCCCATTTTTAACACAGCTTAGCAAAAATCACTATATGATCATTTTTGCATCAATAAAGAATGTGGGAACACTTTAATTTGTTTACACGTTCTGAGCTTCACAGCCTGACCCCTAAAAATCTGTCTCCTAATACAAGGATTAGTGCCTTCACCTCCCTTTTTTGCACCCCTGCAAAAAATTCATTTCACACTTTTAGAGGGCAGATTTATCTTAATAGATTATCAACAGTTTTTTTGTGGTCTGTTTCAGACCTCTTCACTGTCTCTTCCACAACACCCTGTTCTCAGAGGTTAATGATTTTTGATAAAAGTTAAATTTGGCAATATCAAAATGAAAGTGAAGTTTTCTTTTCGCAACTCTGCGAAGTTAAAAACAGAAACCACAAAACCACACCTTCAGAATATCCAGTTGTCCTATGAATTATAAAGGCAAAATTAAAAAGGTATTTCTAAATGCAGAGTAAGAAGAGTTGGCAATACAGCATGGACCTCTAATACATACCGATAAACTTCAGGAATGTAAGTCTGAATGGTGAGGCAGATGACCTGCTCTCCTTGCAGATGACAGAAAAGCTTGTTAACAATTTACAATTCTTCAAATCTATTCACATCTATACAATAACTTACTGTATGACCACCAATCTGCTGTGAAAACCCCAGCCTGCTGGGTTCGATAAGTTTGTAAGCGAAGTGAGTGTGGATGGACTCTAACCACCCTCTCTAGCTCAGGCTCTACGGGCATATTTCCTTACGGTAAAACAGGCTTCTTGAAATCTGAGCCACGCCGCAACCATAGTGCCTGACATCCTAAGATCAAAACAGCCTCCTTCAGCCCTTCCCAGTTACCTGTAAATGCTGTCACCTAAACTATGTTCCCTTGGATTTACTGCTGGGAAAGAAACATGACTGGGAAAAAAAGCAAAACTAAACAAAATATGGAAAAGGTAATGATATTAGGCTACGTTATAAAGCCCAAAGAGCATACTCAACTTCTACACAGTGCATTCCTATACACTAGTTTAGCTTCTGATACATTTTTAGCTAAGACTCTTAACACTGAAAATAGACCAGCACCTCTCAAATCTCAAAGTCTTTTACAGGGTAGGGAACAACATTTTGTGCTGCGTCAATTCATGTCAGTGATGGCAAGATCACAGTCCTAGCTTGAAAGCAACAGCAAGCAGAAGGAACTGGGCTCTAGCCTAATCAGAACTACTCTGAGAAAAATCATAATTTGAGAAGCAATGATCTGCATGCAAGAGGGACCTGACTTCTGATACCTCAACTAAGCACGACAATAAGTGTCTGGAAAAAGTGCTACCAAAAGTGATGATTCAAAACTATGTTTGGGAGACTGGTTTTCTTCTTTTTGCTGCTTTTTTTCCAGAAAGAGAACAGATTAAGGTGGTGGTAATTTTGACAAAGCCACTGAAGGCTACCATTTAGCTAAAAATTACAGAGAAAATTATATATATTTGTATGTATTTTGCTAGCAATCATCACAAGTATGTTTTTTCATTCTATTTCTAATATACCCCGATATATGATGTCAGGTACCTAAGTTTCCATCAACTGGGATTACAAAAAGACTGTTAGAAACTGAGGTGGAGGGAGGGACTGTTGTCTAATTATTCATCATTTTATAATCTCATCTGCTTCAGAAAGCTGCTCAACAAGCTCATCCCACACATTTACAAGACATTTTTACATGTTGCCCTTTCCAAATTGAAATCCATTTGAAAATTGGGTTAATTCTGTCTCATGCACATCTTACATCATTAACGAAATGTCATCCTTTGTGCAGAAATAGGTTGGTGATTTAATTAAACCGGATGATTTCAACACTAAAGAGAAGGGGGAAAAGTAGCATAGTGAGGGGGAGAGATGTATTTTTCTTCCTCCCACAATAATTATACACTGGTTTTTTAGAACAGTGGGTAAGTATAAAATTGTATTTCTCTTTATCACTACAACTATTACTTCAGCTTTTACAATTTCTAAATTTATCAATGGAAAAGATCAAGCCACAGTCTTATTCTTTTGTCCCATTATATTCTTCTTTTAATATAATCACCAGCTTGGGCTGTTTTACTGATGTCACATTATCAGGAAGCTGGGGGCCTGGAAAATAGATTTTGAGCCTACTGAAAGTGGCTAAAAACGGTATTACTTTACGTAAACATAGACAAGTTAGATTGTGTAAGAAGTTTTTTGTCAATTAACTACGTATATTATTCATGGAGGAATAAATTGTTCATTTTTCTTTGCTACAAACTCTTCCATTTTCACTTCACTAGAACCTCATTATTCCTTCAATATCCGTGTGGCTTTAGTATTCACTGAATAAGAGCTGTATCTGTGAGAGGAAAGCGATAGCAGAGATATGAAAGTAAGTGAACTAAGTGATAAGTCACATACTACTGAAGTTTCCAGTTCATTGCTGCATACATTCTCTTTAATTTCCTCTGGAAAAGAGGAAAACAGTGTATCATTATACACTTCGCACACAAACTTATTAGCCAGTACTAGACTGCACAGAATGAGGAAGCAAGACCAGGCCTTATGGTTTCACCTCTCCATGGTGAAACAGCAAGGAAGAAGGCAGTACCAATTGGAAAAAAACTTAAAGTACACTGTGCTGAAATTGAAACATGTACTGTTAACCAAAAAAAAAAAAAAAAAAAAAGTGTGAAAGACCTTGATAGCACCATGTACTTTATGGAATACAAAGAAAAAGTGAGGACCTTGGAAGACAGTTCTACTCTCCCAAAAATATTCAACATCTGGCATACTTAGAGCTCATTTAGTAGAAATTAATGTGCTCTTTTGACATTTTTTAAGAGATTCATGGCTCAGAGGGATCTTATTGATGTGTATAAGTTCCTGATGGGGGGGAATAAAGAACATGAAGCCAAATTCTTCTTAGCAGTGTCTAGTGACAGGACAAGAGGCAAACGGCACAAACCGAAATACTGAAAATTCCGATTAAAGAAAAGGAAACGCTGTAAGGTTGGTTGAACACTGTAACAAGCTGCTCGGAGAACTTGTGGAGTCTCAATCCTTGAAGATACCCAAAACTTGTATGGACATGGCCCTGAGCAACCTGTTTTCAGCAGAGGTTTAGAATAGATGATCTGCAGAGGTCCTTTCCAACCTCTACTACTCTGACTAAGCAGGAGACAATCAAATTGTAAACTTTTTAGGGTACAGATTGCCTCTGTGATCCGTTGTTTATCCTGTGCTTAGCACAGGTGGGTACTAATCTATGATTTGGGCCCCTTGGCTCCAAAACCATGCAGAAAATCAAAAGACAGACATGAGCCCAGCATTTCTGGTAACTAGTGCTACAAAGGCTCCTATGTGTAGATATTTAATTATAAGCAACAGCACACAAATCCAGAAGTTTGTGCCTGGCTAGATAACTGGATTACACTGAAAACCAGTATTACATATTTTACATGTAAGACATTACATGTCTTTCTCCTCTCAGAGGGACTGAATGGCTTAAAAATGTTTAGTCATCTAGTGCCTACAAAAGTAAGGATCTCTGTGATGTGAAACAAATAGTACATGCCTCTCTCCAAGATCTAAAAGCCTTGAATTCAGCTCACACAAACAATCAGATCCACTTTGTTACAAAATGGTGATCCACACCATTTAGAGTTGGTTAGAGCTTTAGAGAACCTCACTGCAAAATTATAACCAGGCTCCTTAGATTCACCATGAAATAAATCTAAGATGTTATCTGAATTCAGTTTTCAAGTTTTCTTCTCTGCCCAGTCTGTCATTTTGCTCTCCTACACACACACACAAAATCTGCAAAAAGCTTTTCTGCAAGTTGTCTGGGTGAAGTACGAAGAGATTGCTTTTCTACAGCGCCTTGCAAAGAATCAGGGAAACACGCACACTCAGCCTCACCTTCAGTTCAGGTAATAAATGAGTGGGGAACAAAAAAGATGCTGAGATTAAAAGCAGTAACCGGTGTGCTCTGCATTTGGAAACAGGGCTTGTTATTTAGAAACCTCTACTCCAGACCAAAGTACACGCAAATGAATTTGGGGGTTGCAGGTTTCCTGTCACCATATGTTGAGGGCTGTGTCCGAATAATTTGTTTTACTGGCACCCTGGTCGTGAAATGAAAACGAGCCAACAGCATCTGTCTGCTTCTGCAAAAGTAAACAGCAAGACTCTGCTCCTGGAAAGGTAAATGATGTTTACAGAATGTGCATGCAGTGGGAAATACTAATGGTAGAGTTATATGAAATAACAGCTGTGAATAAGTGCCTCCAAAAGAGGGCAAGACCTAAAAGCACTGGATGTTGTAGCACTAGCTGCTCCCTACTTATTTATACTTATAAACTATATACAGGAGAGACATCTAGCATTCAAAACACAGGAGCAGTTGAACTCTTTAGATGGAAAGCTTTCAACCTACAGTTTCTGGATCTTCCAGGGTTCACAGTCTAATAAAAGTAAATATGAAAACCAAGTCTACAGTCAGCAGCTTAAAATTCATAAAACTCAAACTACCAGCTTCTGCTGGAAAACAGTTAGTGCTCCACAGTTTGAAAGAGATGGAAAACCACTTTTCTACATTATTAAGAAATGCGATCCTTGTAGCACTAGGAAAGTTGTTTCCTCTAGTTCTGTTCCAGATTCTCAATTTATGTTACAGCTCTGGCAAAATCAAAATCTAAGTAGTCATGTTCATTTTTAGGTGAAATCACTAGCTTTAAGTGACAAGCAGAATCTGATTAAATAAAATACCATTTTGAAAGTATACTAAACTTTTAATAGGGTCTAATCTGAGATCCACAGAAGTCAGTTAGAAAATAACCCATTGATTTCAATAAAGTGGGCGGTTGAGTAATATAGTGCCCCAAGCAATCCTTTCTTCTCCCAGTGTATTTTATCACTTGGCAACACAGTAATGAAAAATAATCATCAGGCACAGAGGGTTCAAGTGCTTCAGAACTGCCTCTTGGGGCCTGACCCAAATGCCACTAAACGTGTTCATTGGCTTCAAATGTGCATTTCTCAGGCCTTGAAGATTTTATGTGCTTCTATCCTATCTCCCATTATGATGCGAGACCAAGTTACACAAAATACAGTAAAAGCAAGATTTATAGAAAAGGATGAAATTATGTTGGGTGCTCAGGTAGAAAAGTTTTAAAAGGTTCCTCTGTTTAGTTACCTGTTCAGCTCCAGCAGAATGTAGGCCATGGACCCCTTCAGGTAATGATACTAATTGAGATAAGCGACCATTTTTCTTTAAGAAACTTTATGTGATTGGGAATTCCCAGTCTCATTGAATTACTCTATCAGTTGCTGGCATCAAGGCTTCCTTGGTTGTGAAAAGCAAATCCATTCCTTCTCATTCAGCTGTGTGGTTGGCAAATAAGCTTTGTGCAAATGAGGAAAGATGGGAATTCATCAGGAGGTCCTGATTCAGCAAGTTGGTTAAATTAATATTCCATGTGCTTAATCAGGAACTTGCTAAGACACCTGGCTGGCCCAGGACTGAAGAGAGAGCCCAGAGTGACAGTAGAGAAAACAGACCTATCTTTATTACAAATGTGTATCAATGATTGGGAACCAGCAATCAGCCACAGAAGCTGATCTTCATTGCCCTCCATTTCCTGTGTAAAGCAACATTTTTTTCACTGTAGCATTTTCATAGCATAGGGTTTTCTGTAACCCCTGTTACATTGTTTAACCAACCTCACTATGAACTATTTTTTTCCTTATGTCTAATCCTTGTTGCAGCTGTGACCATTGCCTCTTGACCTTTCTCTGTTCATCTCTGGAAACTTACTTTTCATGAACAGTACTATCTTAGAACATGATCATTCAATTACTTATCTTTGACTACGCTCCCAGACTCCTGATTATCAGCCATATCTCTAGTCACTGCACAAAAGTCTCCTCCTATCAGTATTAAAAAATTATTCTAGTCAACATCAACTACATTATAAATTGCTACAGAAGTTAAAATGATCACAGCTAATAGAGACAAAATGCCAGCTGTCAAAATTAATTTGAATATAAATTACTGTATAACAAGAAGTCAGTAGGTTAGGTAGACCCCTCCATAGGATAGTTTGTGCAACTAAAAATACAATTTTTCCTCCTTCCCTTTGATTCTCTGCCTCATACAACTGTTAACGAGGATTATTTAAAGTTACACCTACCAAAGTTTGAAAGAGCCCTTTGCAAAATGAGCAATAAACTCAGTAAGGAAGGAGGATCTGGAGAATCCACAGCAGTTGCTATTGTGAACAATGAGACAGATCTGATAGTGTAAGTAATTTATTTGGACAGAAGGGGAGAAGGTTCAGAACAAAGTGCCAGCAGTGTAAATGGAAATATACACACACTGACAGTTCAAAAGGACTCATTACCATAGAACCAGCTGGTTCAATTATAAGAGGAGAAGGGAAAGTCACTGGAAAGAAATTGAGACATCTACTGTATGACAGAACACTGTAAAAAAGTGTGCTGCACCTATACAAATAACGCCATTTCAGGTAAGGGAGGGAAAAACCCCACGATAACTGGAGCACTGGGAGATGCTCGACTGTGCCCAACTCTGGATGCTCTGAGTAGTCCCCACTGTAGTCAGACTCACTTGATGCAATGCAAAGCAGCTGTGAGAGTCAGCAGCTAAAATACATACATTCTGTTACCCTCTACTAGAAGTGCAAATCTAAGATTCACCCTTGTTCCTTTAGTATGTAGCTAAAGCCATCAGTCACCTCTTACTTCGCAAAGTTCCCACTGTCTTCCCACTTACACTGCTGTAATATGCAGAAGAGAAATCTAAAAATCATTAATTCAAAAGACAGGAGACTGAACAGATAAGAGATCAAAATAACTTCCCTCTGGATAAATGCTTTCCTCTGCTACTGGAAAGCAGTACCAATGCTTTTTAGTGGACAAGTGGCAGAGATTTTTCACAGAATTAGCCAAAGTCTGCTTTATTTACGTTCACTGGATTTGTACCAGTCACAAGGAGTCTGCCTCTCCCACAGCAAGGCTAGCTTACAGGCTTTTGTACGGAGGGTGCGTATTTTGTACTGTTCATAAAATGACACTTTCTAAGACAGTGTGATGTCTTAACAGGATAAGAGAATATATTTTATTGGGAACACTGTAGAAGCCAGAGAGAAAACAGACTGACTCATCTATATGCTGACACACTGTAACAGCTAGCCCCACAGTTGTCCTCTTATCCACAGTCTTGTTTCCTTAAATATGCCTGTCCAAATCCTTCACTTACAACTCAATACTGCCAAGCAAAAACATTAAATAGTCCCAGTGTTCCTCTTCCAAATCATGAAAACGGCATTTTATCTCAGAAAACATTAAAGTGAGTTTGTTCTTAATTTCACTTCCATTTGCAAAGCCATTAGAACTGATGTTCTACAGCCCTTTCTCACAACTATAAAAGTTAAAAATGTATTTAAAAAGCAAAGGAAAGAAATGCCAGCAAAGTTCAGACTGTCCTATAACATGACTCCAAGAGCTGAGGATTTATAAGCAGGACTGAATAACATGAAGCCCCAGTAAAATTTAGGCTGCCAAATAAGTAAATGATTTGCCTACTGGTTTGGCTATTGGGTGTCAGGAGTCTGCTGTATTACTGTTGAGATGATACCTGAAGCATAGGTAGCTGTAAGCACAGGGACTAGGCACAGATGCATGGAAAAGCTCAGGACTATTGAATCCACTTCAAACACATACTCAGGAGTTTCACACACACACAAAACCCCTATTATATGCAAACCATGTGTGGTTTGTGAATGTAAGTGACATGTAAGCATAGTAAATCACAGAAATGTAACTGAATCTCTCTCTAATCAACAACTTCAAAGCTACTAGCATGTCATACTTATTTGACTGCTTATCACTAAAAGCCATTACAATTTTCTTAGCTTTGCCATTTTAGTTTGCTGCTCGTACTAAGCGATATATCAAATGAAACACGGGAAAAAAAGTTTATTCACTCTGAGGATATGTTTGCTGCTTTTTTTAAATCAGTTCTCCCAATTAGGTATTAGAGGGAAAATAAAACAGTGTTTGTCTTAACAAGAACTCTGAAGCCTTACAATATATTTACTTATCCAAGAATCTTAAATAATTGAAGTTTAATAGATATTCCACTATACTTCAGAGAAGGATAAGCCTGGAACAAAATCAAATAATCCCAGCACTCCAAGGTGTAGCAGTCACAATTCTGCTATCAAATAAACCCAGCTGAGAGCCTTCAGAACACATTTGAGCCAAAATAATTGTTGAAATAATTAGCCAATTCTGGACAAGAAGAAAGATTAAGAGTCTACTATGTTAATCCTTGCATTATCATCTACACATACATAAAATACATTTGAAATTACAATTACCCACTATCCACCTTGCAAAAGCACACTGGCTACCAGCTACAGGGAAATCATAGAATCATTTAGGTTGGAAGAGACCTTTAAGATCATCAAGTCCAACCGCTAACCTAGCACTGCCAAGCCCACCACTAAACCATGTCCCTAAGCACCACATCTACAGGTCTTCTAAATACCTCCAGGGACAGGGACTCAACTACTTCCCTGGGAAGCCTGTTCCAGTGCATGACAACCCTTTTGGTGAAGAAATCTTTCCTAATATCCAATCTAAACCTCCCCTAGTGCAACTTGAGGCCATTTCCTCTTGTCCTATCACTTGTTACTTGGAAATGAAGCAGCAAGTTGTATTCCTCAGTTATACTCAATTACACCAAAGTATGTATATAAACACATGTAATGCTTGGAAGAGTTTATCCATTTACAGATGTAACATATTGCAAACTGCTCATTTTCCTCAACAGATGGCCATAACGGCTTTTCCTGCAGCATAAAAATGATCCTACAAGAGAGGCTGCTTTCTGCTGCTAATCCAAAGATAGGCACATCAAAAACAACAGTGAGGAAGAACTTCCCATTCACCATTTAGTTCCCGCGTTTGCAATGCGACCAGAAGGTATACTTACTACAGGTTGCCTCAGGGCTTCTTAGCAGTGTGAGAAAAACTGAATTTATCTACTACACAGGAATATTCTTGGGGCCACGCTGAGCCCAAAACTGGGACAGAGTTGATCTGTCAGGTAGGACAGGAGCAGAAGAAAGGGAGCAACTGATACTGCCACAAGCAGTTGCTCTCTCACTTCATAGTTGCTCCCCCAACATGCTTGATCCCTTTCTCAGCAACAATCAGAACTCCTACAGCCTCCCAGGACTCTGATATACAAGGAGCAGCCTGTCTGCCCTCAGGGGGCTGCTGGGCAATGGCCAGCTTTGCCTGCTGACTACAGCCAGTCCTGAGTTCACTTCCTTTGCAACAGAGGTTCAATGAAAACAGATTGGGCTTGTACCATTATTTTACGTTAGAACATGAGCCTTTCTTGCCTTCTTGTCATTTACTTACTTTCTATTTTCTTTTCAAGATCTTTGATCAAATGTTTGAAGAGTCACCCATGTGACTTAGGCCAAGCACACATTGCCACTGTCTCAGCTAAATCAGCAAGGGATACGATCACATTGCAGCTCCAAATGCAGGCACCAGAAAATCCTAATGGAGAAGCAGCTCTGCCAGCCAAATTATATTTATATTGGAAGTGTTAATTTCTTTCCTAGATTCATTTCTACTAGCTTAGTTTGACTTTCCTCTGTGGAGCTATAGCCTACTCCCTATGGGGAGTGCTTTGCAATCACAGTACCCCCATACCATGATAGACTCGGTCTCTGAAGAAGCCAGTAGCTTTTTTTGGTATCAAATTGATTCGTAAAAGAATTACAGCATGCTGTCAGCAAAAAGTCCTATCAGTGCCAAATGTACCGCTGGTGCCAGTGCCTCACCATTGCTCTGCTGGCGTGTCCATGCTCCACAGGAACAGTGCTCTACTGAGCAACCAAAGCTGGGTCCTAATGTGTCAAGACACAGTGCAGCCTCACATAGATCCTAACCTGGGCCCTGGAAGCAACAGAGCTTTGTCAGCGATGTTAGAGAGGAGCTACTTCCTCCTGACACAGTACCAAGGCTTTGGCTTAACATCACTTTTGAAAACAAGCTCTAGGAATCCAAGCCACCAAGAGTTTTCAAATGTTTCTCTCCCTCAGGAATTCTTGGTACATGAGAAACATCTTTGTTGTCAACTACTAATACAGATGAGAAGCGAGATGCTTGGAATGACTTTTATAAAACTTGCTCTGACACAAGATTGTCTCTTAAGCTCTTCTAAAATGAACCTATGAGTATACACAGGAGTTATGTCTTCCTTGTGAAATCTGCAAGTCACGATCAGTCTTTGTTAGCATATACTGACAACAAGAGGGTAAAACAATTCAGCTCTGCTAGTTATTACAGAGTTTGGAGGTGGAGGGAAGAGGTTCTCAGTTCCTAAATAATGCACACAAAAAAAAGGACTCATATCATCAGTATTGATGGAAGTCCTACTGCCAACCGCCACACACAAAGAACAGCATAACAACTGCTGATCTTGACATCACTGCCTGGTAGGAGAGCATTTCATGAAGTTCACGTTAGGCAAGCAACACCCCTAAGACTTGGGCACATACTGCACAGGGCTTCACCTACATTCATCTGTCTTTAAAGGACAAATTTATACAAAGTGCAATAAAGTAAATGAACCACCCACTGCAGTTGCTAGTTAAAATGACAGAGAAAACAATGCCAATAAGCCAGCAGGGATGGCACTCAGTGGAGAAGAGACACAAGAGGCTGGTATTGAAGTCCTAGCCAGATGTTTCCACTTCACAATTGCAATAGCTCTGGTCAGATTATCTAAGGCATAGTGCTGTATGAATTGGAAGTTTAAAGACATTCTTGGGCTTTCTCTCCAAACCTGTGAAACTGATAATTCCCTCCCTCACCTGCCCTCTGCTGAATATGATTGCTCTCCAAACAGAATTTATCAACTCTCTTACACTATTTATTAAGAGACAGCTGCAAAGCATCAGGGAGATTACATAGATAAGGAATAGCAAAGCAGGGTCACCATGATGCAATAGTCCACCTTACATGGTGGTGGAAGACCTCAGAAGATGACAATCTTCGCCCTAAGGATAAATTGCAGCAGCATAAGTGAAACATGGAGGAAAGAAAACAAGCATGTCACTTGAGCATAGCTTAGTTAGATGTCGAAGTTGCTGGTTTGTTTGAAATACCAAAACAGTTGCAAGCTTTATAAGTCTAAATAAAAGAGCTGTCAACACTTTGCTCAAACGTGATGCTTAAGAGTTTTGGTAAAAATAAAGGTGTGAAGCCAAACTGCAACATCTGGTTGTGCTTGTCATTCCCTCCACACTAGCTGCACACCCTGCACTTGAGTGACAAGAACTTGTACTGTCACATTCTTGGCCTCACCACCAAGAGACAGAGACATCAAAACAAGCCTGGTCAAACTCCTTATGCGCATGGAGAGACTGATATTTCCTAAGAGCACAGAAGAGTAGAAGCCCACAGAGAAGCCTCAGTAGATACCCCATGATGCCAAAAAGGAGTGTTGATAACTAAACTGGGTTCCAATTATCCACGAGAGCTGCCAAGAACTAAAGAAAACACAAAATTGAGAACACACTACAACCTGATCATTGCTCAGAGCACAAAGCAATGTCTTCCCTGTTCAAGTATTCGTATCTCGATTTTAACTCTAAAAGGATAGCAATCAGGCTCTATACCTACATATTTTTAGAATTAGGAATACACATGTTGACAGTAACCAAAATGCAACTGTACCAACAGACGATACTCAAATTGGTCTTTGAATACGCCAACTATACAAGGCATTTAATATGTACTCTGTGTTTATCCGTGTCTTATCCCTCATCTGCATTGATCCAGTGAAAAATAGGTCCAATAGTCGGATAGAGAGTTTTTTTCATAACTTTTTTAAAATGATGTCATAATTTCACATAACTACTTGTCTAATGCATGAACATGCTTCAGTCTACACAAGTGTAAGGGAACTCCAGAAGGAAGAGATTTGAAAGGCTTTTATAAGTATGGAACCCAAGATCTTAATTTTTGTTCCTCTTAACTAGCAGAAGACTTGATTTTTGTGTTCTTCTCTAGTGCCAGCAGTCCCCATAGGTAAAGGTGCTTGGAGAGGAAAAGAACAAACAAAAAAACCCACACAAATGAACATCAGAGAACATGGCTTATAGTAAATGCATGTCCTCACAATATCAAAGTCTCAGTGACAGATCTTTACATACTTCTTTATATAGATCTGTGGTATCAAATCCAGCCCTGGATACCTACAGAAAAGATGTACTAAAAAGTTCTAAAACATTCTGAAAAGATATGCCCTTTTAAAAGCATCTGGCTGTTTCAGTCATAAGCACTGTCTGCCAATTACAAACATTATAGCAATTCAAATCTGACCTGGCGAATGATGTATGACATTCTTTATGCTCTGGAGCAAAAAATGCAAATTTTACCTATAATTTCTGCCCTCGACAAAAACTGGGTTATACAATAACCGGGTGCTTGACTGCTGTTGCACTAAGTCTGTAATGAGATGGAATACACAGTCATACCATTTAGTGTTCTGAATTGCTTCAACTTCGGAGTAAATACATCAACAAAGACTGAGCTGGGATATTAAATTAGAGTAATACATCAAAGTAAGATGTTAATTTGCTGATGTTACATGAAAACTATTTCTATATTTCACTGAAGAATTCTTCAAATTATTCACTTGTGTAATATTTTATTAAATGAAGCACATAAAGAGAGACATCTTAAACATTAACTTAATTGAAGGTAGAAATAGCACGGACAAATATTTAATACTTACTGGAGAAAAACTCCAATTCTTCTCATGAGATTTTTACCATAAGCTAGAAAGCCTGGCATGAAAGTACATTTCCTACCTGAATTACCCTCTGTGCTGGCTCTTAATTTTCCCCTTTTCAGGAACATGGCATTTTGCAACATGTTAAGAAAACTATTTCAGTCAAGTGATTACTGCAACATTTCTTAGGTAGATGTCCAAGTTGCTGGTGTGTTTGAAGCTACTACTTCAGATATGAAGTTTCAGCTTGCTTTTTCCATTCCTCCTCTCTTTCAGCCTCTGAGCAGCTATGTTCTTTCCATCTATGGTAAGTAATCTATGACTGTCTTTTCCACTTTACGCTTCTGCCAAGATTATGCTTCCAAGTGAGATAGGTTGCCTAAGAAAAATCTCAGAGCAGTTTGAATATACCTACATCATGTTAGACAATGATACCGCAAAGGAGATCTTTAATTCTCAGTCACTGACACTTCAGCATCTGACAAGATACTGTATTGCTAAAGTCAAATTGCAGTGGGTCTTCAATACAGTTAATGCAGGCAAATTGTCTGCTAAGAGTAATTTAGGTTGAAAGGGACCTCTGGGGATCTCTATTCCAATCCCTAGCTCAAAGCAGATCCAGTCCAGGTGAGTTCTGACTATCTCCAAGGATGGAGATCCCACAGCCTCTCTGGGCCTCTATTCCGGTGTTTGACCACCATCTCTGTGAAGAATTTATTGTAAGTTTCCTTGTTGCAACTTGTGCCTGTTGCCACTCATCCTACCACCGTCCCTCCAAGAAGAACCTGGCTCCATCTTCTCTGATGACAGCATTAAGACCACATCCCCTTAGCCTTCTCCTCTTAACACTGAACAAAGCTTGTTCTCAGATCCTTCCAGGACTCCCTGTGACTTCACTGACTTACTTAGCTGGTGTGTATCAGAAGGCCTGGTTAACTCAGTTAAAGCAATTTAGGACAAAGAAGGAAAAAGATCACTGCCATTTCCTGCATGTTATGGGCAGAAGACAGGCTTTAGAAGACCGTAGTTACATTAAACAAACTGCATATACCAACTGGGAGCTGCATCCATAAATGACTTTACAGGAAGCCATTTGCAAATGCATGACAACTTTGGCTGGTCAAACGCTAGGAACAAAACTGCAATCTCCTGAACATCTCATTAACACATTGCCTACAGAGTAACTATTAATACAGAGACAAACATCTTTTATGGGGGTGTAGTACTTCCCATGCATTCCTTTAAGGGACACTCAGGAAAGGTAAAACAAATTAATGCAAGTTTAGTCTGGTTGTTATAATGATGTTTCTGAGTAGAAAGGTGGCTTAGTAGAATACAGTGATAAATAGGGAGGACTGTTTAAAACCTTATCTTTCACTCCTTGCTGTTTTTTAATTCCTGAATAACTCCTTTCAGTCAGTGAACACATTTGAACTCAGACATATGGCATCTGGAGATTTTTTTCCCCCCTCAGAACTTTGTTCAATCAAAGATTGCACTGAGAAAATTAAATATTTAAAGTTGCTTTTACCTTCCAATTGTTCAAAGTGGGTTATAATTTCTCTCTGCAGTATTTTAGAATTAAAACTTTAATTAAAATTGCTGTGGAATTTTAAGGGTATTAATCTTTCTTGTTTCCTCATGTTATCTATCTGCTGCCTTTTACAATTAGTATTTCTTATTGCATGAAACTTAGTAGTTTGCTAGAAAGTTACTGTCTTAGCTTCAACCTGATGTCCAAAATGAAAACACTTCAAACCTGCCCATTATATAAAATTGTCTAGGAAAGCCAAAAGAAGTTTGGAAACAAACTTATTGATACAGACTCTAATAAAGACTCTTAGTTTGTTAACAATATCATGGTTTTCTTATTTGCTACATAGGTTGTAATTTTTAACTTTGCTGGAACCTGCATGTCTGATGGATGCTGGCCTTTCCTTAATAGTTAAAGCAATAACCAAAAAGTCAGCTCAGAGCAGAAGTTGTATTTTCTATAGCCTTATCTCCAGTATTCTCATCTTCAATTTCTTATCTTTGAAATTTCTTCTCTGTTTTCTATTCTTTTCGAAACAACAGCCTCAAACTCCCCTAACAGCAAGATAAAAGCTCCAAGACATCAAAACTTAATTTTGTTCTCCCCATCTATAAACAGAGAAGTAATATTATCCTTAGAACTAGATAGAAGGTCACACAGAAGTTTCCTGCCAAAAAAAGTGGAAAATGCTTCCTCAAAACCAGCTTTAAGTTGAAAAAAAATAAAAATCATATTTCTGATTACATTGTTTAGTCTAACAAAAGTTAAAAGGCCACAAAACCATCTTTTTAATCTGACTGCATGAAAACTCAAAATATTTTTCCCAAATATCACTCCATTTCTCACCCACTACTCAGGCATTTCAATTTTTGCCATGAAAAAATAATTGTATTTAAACCACACCATTTACAGTAGTATATTTCAGGAAATGTTAATCCTTCATTTATAATGACCTAAAGGCAAGGAACCTTTGATATTGTCCCTCAAGCACCCACAGGCTGAAAACTCCTAAGCTGACACACCAGAGACCCCAAGCAGGAGGAACTCAGTCCTATTCTGTCATTCTAATGTCTTTTTCATTTGCAATACAAAAACACAATAGTGTGTACAAATATCAATGTGTAAAACCGCATTACTCAACTAACAACCAGCAGTCAGTTAGCTTACATGAGAACAAACCCAAGTGTTTACAGGAAAGGAGAAACCATTTCAGTCTAGCCTGGCTTAGCCAGTTGTCTGACCTTATCCTACCTGGTACTGAACTGGCAAGTACTTACCACTGCATCAGCAAAATCAGGACCTGCTGTCAACAGAAACTGAGCACTTCTTTGTGTTTAAATAGTACAATATGTTTTATTCTAAGAGGCTGAAAGAGGCTACCCAAAGTGTAAGCTGATTTAACTACCCCAATGCAGAATGCCAAACTGCACCTCAGCTTCTCAACCACACATCTCTGCATGTCCAAGAACCTGACATCCCCAAACAGCAAATAACTCAAAGACCACACTTCCTCACCTTCCCCATCTGTTAATGAGGGTGGAGTGGTCCTGCTTCTATCCTCGTCTAGTGCTGTTGGAAGACTAGGCTGGGGAAACCATTGATGTATTCTTCACTGTTACACTTTTTTACGTTGTTCTAGTCTTTGCTCACAGTACACTCTGTAAGAATGTCCCATCATACACAGCTGTCATTCAAGGTCAAACCACACGGAAGCAGGTTAATCCCTTAGATAATTAAGTTTGGCTTGATATAGCACTATGACTGTCAGAACTCAAACATTTTGGTAATGCAATTCATGGTGGAAAGGGTGTGGAAAATAGGAGCTACACATTACTTGGTAGCTTGTTGCACTTGAAAACTATTAGCACTTACTTGTGCCTGTCCAGTTCATTCCTACCACCACTCAAATAAGCAAGATCACAAATGCTTATACACCCCTGTCTGCTTATAAGCAGACCACAAATACACCTGTGAGTATGGGGTTTACTGGTGACCCAGAGGGAGAAAGCAGCACCCTGGCTAGCTGTCTCCCTACTGATCATGGGGAGTTGTCCTGGTTTCGGCTGGGACAGAGTTAACTCTCTTCTTAGTAGCTGGTACAGTGCTGTGTTTTGGATTTAGTGTGAGAAGACTGTTGATAACATGCTGATGTTTTAATTGTTGCTAATTAGCACTTATCCTAAGTTAAGGATTTTTCAGTTTCCCATGCTCTGCTAGCAAGCAGGTGTACAAGAAGCTGGGAGGGAGCATCGGCAGGGCAGCTGACCCCAACTAGCCAAAGGGCTATTCCATACCATGGAATGTCATGCCCAGTATATAAACAGGGGGGAGTTGGCCGGGAGGGGCAGATTGCTGCTGCGGCATCGGTCAGCGGTGAGCAATTGCATTGTGTATCACTGGTTTTATTTTCCTTTCCCCCCCCTCCTTTTTTTGTTATACTCCTTTCCATTACTATTATTATTATTTCATTATTATTATTGTTAGTATTATATTTTACTTTAGTTCTTAAACTGTTCTTATCTCAACCCACGAGTTTTACTTTTCTTTTTCCTTTCCTCCTCCCCACCCCACTGGGAGGGGGAAGCGGCTGCATGGTGCTTACTTGCTGGCTGGGGTTAAACCACAACAGTAGTCAAGACAGACATCTATGCTACACACTATATTTTAAAATAAGGGAAAATATCTTCAGTTGGAAATCAAATTCCATAGGGCACTTCCTTCTGCCGTAGCATGTTGCCGTTCACACTGTTTGTGCTTACCCAAACAACAACCTTTAGGATTCCCTATACTCCTTCACCTTAGATCAACAAATTTTTAGGTACAAGTTACTGCACTGGCTCCTACTTCACTAATTCCAAGTCAAAACACAGTCCCCACACCGAGCAATGAAGCTCATTTATCAACCTGATGCCTGTAGGACTCAAAGATGACCTCCAAGTAATCACCAAGGCAGCCAATGACCCTGCCTATTCAAAAAAGAATGACAGTCTTTCCAAGCCACAGAAGGTAAGACTAAAGCCCTTCCCCCCTTTTTGCCTCAAAAAAAAGCCCAAACCAAAACCACACACAACTTATGTCTTCAGAGCAGATATTATGGGGCCTAAATGCACAGTTGCTGTGACTGAACAGAGCTCCTGTGAAATTGGGGAGGGGCTACTCTTTGTCCAGTAGCCAATGTTCTGTCCCAAGGGTAAAATTTGGGATACTCATTTTGTCTGCTACTGGCAACACAGTAGCTGTACCCACATGCTCTTTGGTTAGAAAAAGAGATAAATGGCACAATCTATAGCTCATCTTGCCAATAATCAAAACAAACCTACTGCTTCCCTTTTGGAGTGGCAGTGAGGTTTGCAGTGAGGTTTGAGTGGTTGGGAGTTCCACACCCAACCCACAGCCAGACTGACCCCAATGAAAAATCCTGTCACCTCCAGAGCCAGAAGCTTAGATCTGATATAGGCAGTATTTTGCCAAAGGTATTTTGTGCAAGAAAAGCATAAAATACCCAAAATGCACCTTTTAATGCCCTTAGCTCAATTATTCTATGGTGTTTAGTGGGACAACCAAACACAACAGTCAAGGAGGACCACAAAAGCTGTGAGAGAGGAAAGAAAAGGACATAGACCATTAGAGATTGGTTATGAACATAGCAAGGTGTTCCTGCCCCTGAACATCCCCTTAGTGGGACTTCAGACACTTAACATGCTGCAGGATTGAGACTCAAGAAGACAGAAGCCAGCATTCCCCCTCAAAAAACCACACTAAGCAGCAGTTCTCAGGAAACCCTTTTCAAAACTGTCTACCTCTGACTTTCCCTCTGTATTTACTTTTCTTTGCCAAACTTATCACAGCCCTTCTGTCCTGTCTCCACCTTGGCCAGCTTCCCAAGCTTTTTTGGCAGCACTGCAATGTCACTCCTATTGCCAGCTACGGACAGCTGAGTCTGCTGCTCTAGAATGAGATTTAATGGATGAGAGGTGGAATGCAGAGGACGCACACAGTGTGGCACTAATGTTCTCTGTCTCCAACACAGACAGATGCTTTTTGAGTTGGGATAGGATTCATTCAGCTGGCAAGAGAAAGAAGAAAGTCGATCTGGACTGCTGAGTCAAATGTATCCAGTAAACTTCCCTGCACAAAGTCTGCAGCTGCTCCAAAAAGCGTGATGATTACTAGATGATCATAATTATACCAGGCCCACCTATCTTCACTCAAAAAAGGGAAGAAATCTCTCCGCATTTCCCCTTCAGAGCAACAAGGGACACAACTTTATTAAAGGAGGCATTTTCTATGCCACTCAGAGAAAATCCTCTTTCCATGAGATTTGGTCATATAAGGTCAAATCAGAAAGAAGAAATATCACCTGCTGGCTGGTCACAAGTATGCAATAAAAATGGAAATCAATATTTATTGAAGAATGTTGTTTGCTACTTAAATTTTACTGAACAGTGAATACACTGAGCACATTACCACCTTCTTCATGGACATTCTGCAAACATAGGGAGAGAGACAAATATCCATTACATAAAGTACCCATTCAAAACTATTTGCTCAGTTAAAATCATTTTATGGCTATGGAGTGGCATTTCCCCAGTGCTTCTGCAGGATTCCAGTGGCTTTCCAAACTGGAGCCTTCTCTCATTTACCAAGGCATTCCAGCGACTTACGTGAGAGTATTATCCCTAGCAGAGCTGCTGCACACTGAGAAAGCAGATCAGACCCTTACAGCAACATACATATGGAAGTAGTAACCGCGTCAGAGGAAAGACTTGCTTTCAGTAACTGTTTTTCAACCAGATCAAAGTAACTTTATGCTTTTTTTAATATTAATATTCTTTGATTAAAAGATAAGTAATAACCTACGCAGATTTCCAAGATCCTTAAAATGCTCTCAAGTGATATCCTAAGGCTGAAGTATTGTGAATCTTCCATCACAGTTACACACAGCTTGCACTACCAAATGCTTTGTTCTTTGCAATTCCCTTGATTATAAAAGGAATTGATTTTTCACCTAATTTTAGATCCTTTACAACACTGTAAATTGCATTACTAGATTGGAACATAAATCTTTACTGTTTGGGATGTTTTTCCACCTAAGGAGAAGTCTAATGAATTACATCAAGGATCATGCTTGAACAGTGAAGCATCCAGACAAATACTTAAAGAACAGAAAAAACAACTTTGTTTTGTATTATTTAGTGTCTGAAAAAAACCAAACATGCTTCTAAAACTAACGGAGCTGCACTGAAGCAGTTCTTCTACATGTCTTCCCATCAATTAACTCATTGGAGAAGGAAAAAATTCCAGTCCAAATTTTGTCTCAATTTGAGGCCTAAAGTCTACTGAAGTCAATGTAAAGGTGCCATTTACTTCAAAGGGCTGTGGAGTCCCTGCGGTCACTTGCTTTTGCAGCATTTGATCTTTGGTGCAGGAAAACTATGGAGTGAGTCATCTGCAAACCCATATGCTCTCAAAAAGAGTAGCAAAATTGCCACCTAAGATGGCAAAGGCCCTCCTGTTGCAGGATTGTTACAGAAAAAAAGGCATATGATCCCTTCATAAAAGACAGTGACACACAGAAACTAGAAGGCTCAGTTAAGTCCATAATGGCATGTTTTGTTCTGGCATTTCCTGATCCTCAAGTACTTGGCTTTGCTTTTCAAAGAGGGGAGCTACATGAAATATGCCGGAGTTATTTAGAAAGCAAACCATAAGCAGACAATCCATTCCAACAAACACTTGGCGGTACCAAACACTTACAGACATCAACAAGACAGAGGGGTTTTTATTGCACAGATACGTGCTGTTCAAGCTGAAGTGGAACCTCACAGCAGCAGTAGACTTTCCTGTCTCCTGTAGGGCATAGCAAAGTAAAGGCTGTGACAAAACACGACCTGTGGCAGTGGCTCTGTACAAAGGAGCTTTGCTCATCCACTTGCAGTTCACGTCACACGGGAGAGCAATTACTCCCCGATAACAGTTGCTGGCATAGGCATACAATACTCAAATCTTTGTGGCAAGTACACTGAATGCAAAAGTTCTTGTGCCAGAAAGCACAGCAAGAGCAGCAGAGGTGATAGGAGACAAGCACTTGGTTAACAAGGGTTTTTTCATTGGAAGCTCTGCTATAAATTATAGATGTAGAACAATTAAAAAAAAAAAAGAAAGAAAAAAGAAACCTCGGGTCCCATTCCAGACTGTAGCACAGCTATACACTGCTCCTTTATTCATCCTTCCTGTTTTCTGCCACCTCTGCCTACCCTGTCTCTTTTCTACCCTTAGCTCAGTCTCAATTTCTGCTCTTCATTTAGGCTAAGATGACCAATCTTCTACCAAATTTCCTTGTTCAAGTAGCTACCGGCCTTGAGTGCTTCTAAACCCACTCTGCTCTCCCTACCACAACAGTTCTTTTGTTTTGGTTTTGGAATTTTTTTTGTTTCTGTTTTGGAGTGAGGTTTTGTGGGGAAGAGGGCGTGGGGCTGGTTGGTCTGTTTCAAAAAGAAAACCTTCCTCGCCTTTTGCTCCCCCCATCCAAGTCTTCTTGCTCAGGAGGCTCCCTATCATCTTCCTACCCAACCCTTTAAGCCTGTATTTCATGTATCTCAGCTCAGTCCTCCTCCTTACCACTCTGTTTCCCCGCACCAATTTCTCCCCTGTTCTCACCTCCTCATCTGAGCTCTTTCCAAATCCAACCAAATTGTTGCCTAGCCCATCCAATTTCCTTGCCTGGTCTATAGCTCTTCTTCCCTTCCACCAGAGGCTAATCTGTTTGTTTCTCTTCTCAAACACAGCTCTTGCTCCCTTTTGCCAAGAGAGGAAAGACCAACTTGAAGTAACTGGTAACAACAGACGAGGAGAAGGCCGAGGTACTCAACAGCTTTTTTGCCTCAGTCTTCACTGGCACCTCTCTTCCCACACCTCTCAAGCGATGGACCGTAAGACAGGGACTGGCGGAGCAAAGTCCCTCCCACTGTAAGAGAAGATCAGGTTCGTGACCACCTGAGGAACCTGAACATACATAAGTCTATGGGACCTGACAGGATGCATCCCAGAGTCCTGAAGGAATTGGTCGATGTAGTTGCCAAGCCACTCTCCATGATATTTGAGAAGTCATGGCAGTCAGGTGAAGTCCCCGGTGACTGGAAAAAGGGAAACATTGCACCCATTTTTAAAAAGGGTAGAAAGTAGGACCCTGGGAACTACGACCTGTCAGCCTCACCTCTGTGCCTGGGAAGATCATGGAACAGATCCTCCTAGACACTATGCTAAGGCACATGGAGGACAGGGAGGTGATTCAAAACAGCTAGCATGGCTTCACCAAGGGCAAGTCTTGCCTGACCAACCTAGTGGCCTTCTATGATGGAGTGAGTACATCAGGGAAGAGCTACGGATGTGATCTCTCTGGTCTTCTCTAAGGCCTTTGACCTGTCCCCCACAACATCCTTCTCTCTAAATTGGAGAGATATAGATTTGATGGGTGGACTGTTCAGTGGATGAGGAACTGGCTGGATGGTCTGTCATGGTTTAATACCAGCCATGCAACTAAGCACCACACAGCCACTCGCTCACTCCCACCTGGTGGGATGGGGGAGACAATAGGAAGGGTAAAAGTGAGAAAACTCGTGGGTTGAGATAAAGAGAGTTTAATAAGTAAAGCAAAAGCCACGCATGCAAGCAAAGCAAAACAAGGAATTCATTCACCACTTCCCGTGGCAGGCAGGTGTTCAGCCACCTCCAGGAAAGCAGGGCGCCATCACGCGTAACGGTTACTTGGGAAGACAAATGCCATCACTCCGAACGTTCCCCCCTTCCTCCTTCTTCTCCCAGCTTTATATGCTGAGCATGATGTCATATGGTATGGAATATCCCTTTGGTCAGTTGGGGTCAGCTGTCCCAGCTGTCTCCTCCCAACTTTTTGTGCACCCTCAGCCTACTTGCTGGTGGGGTGGGGTGAGAAGCAGCAAAGGCCTTGACTCTGTGTAAGCACTGCTCAGCAATAACTAAAACATCCCTGAGTTAACAACATTGTTTCCAGCACAAATCCAAAACATAGCCCCATACTAGCTACTATGAAGAAAATTAACTCTACCCCAGCCAAAACCAGCACATGGTTGCATCCAGAGGGTAGTGGTCAACGGCTCAATGTCCAGATGGAGATCATTGACAAGTGGTGTCCCTCAGGGATCCATATTGGGACCAGTACTGTTTAATATCTTCATCAATGACACAGTGGGATCGAGTGCACCCTCAGCATGTTTGCAGATGACACCAAGCTGAGTGGTGCAGTTGACACACCTGAGGGATGGGATGCCATCCAGAGGGACCTGGACAAGCTCAAGAAGTGGGCCCATGTGAACCTCATGAGGTTCAATAAGGCCAAGTGGCAAGGTCCTGCACCTGGGTCGGGGCAACCCCCGGTATCAGTACAGGTTAGAGGATGAAGAGATTGAGAGCAGCCCTGTCAAGGAGGACTTGGGGGTACTGGTGGATGAAAAGCTGGACATGAACCGACAATGTGCACTTGCAGCCCAGAAAGCCAACCGTATCCTGGGCTGCATCAAAAGAAGCGTGGCCAGCAGGTCGAGGGAGGTGATTCTGCCCCTCTACTACGCTCTGGTGAGACCCCACCTGGAGTACTGCATCCAGCTCTGAGGTCCTAGCACAGGAAAGACATGGACCTGTTGGAGTGGGTCCAGAGGAGGGCCGCAAAAATGATCAGAGGGCTGAAACACCTCTCCTGTGAAGACAGGCTGAGAGAGCTGAGGTTGTTCAGCCTGGAGAAGAGAAGGCTCTGGGGAGACCTTATAGCAGCCTTTCAGTACTTAAAGGGGGTTTATAAGAAAGATGGGAACAGACTTTTTAGTAGGGCCTGTTGCGACAGGACAAAGGGTAATGGTCTTAAACTAAAAGAGGATAGGTTCAGACTAGATATAAGGAAGAAATTTTTTACAATGAGGGTGGTGAAACACTGGAACAGGTTGCCCACAGAGGTGGTAGATGCCCCATCCCTGGAAACATTCAAGGCCAGGCTGGACAGGGCTCTGAGCAACCTATCTAGTTGAAGGTGCCCCTGCTCATGGCAGGGGGTTGGACTAGATGACCTTTAAAGGTCCCTTCCAACCCCAACTATTCTATGAAGTAAACAGGCTGGATGCTAGGGAAGCAGCCATTGTACACAAAACCTGATCTGGCCCTGTAGCTCTCACCTGAAGCATGTTGAGTGGCTCTGAAGCAAAGACACATATGCAGCCTGGTGAGCAGTCAGAGCTATGAGATAGCCTGGCACACTCAACAAAGGTTCAGATTTGATGGGTTTTAGTCTAGTCTACAGCAGTTCTTATATACACCTATTTTTAGCTGATATTCTTTGGAACAGAGGATTGAAACTGTGCCAAATTTCAATTCTCTCATCTACAACACAGAAAACCTAGTCTTGTTCAAAGAAAAGACCACTGTATTTTATTTTAAAAGTATAAAAATGTCACTTTCTTGGAACCTTAGTTGAGGGATGTTTTGGCTTTCCTTTGCAGTTAGGAGGTTGCACATGGTATGGAACACAAATTCCAGCACAGAAGTTTATCAAAGTCAGCAAGCAATTCAGAATGGAGTATTGTAGTGTGAACTGTCAGATGACCTTAATAACAACTGGCACTATGCTCTTCTCTTTAGCGTAGAGGGATGCAAAACAGTGTCTCAGCTTCTCTAAGATTATAGGTACTGAAGACAAAGTGTTGTGAAATCTGCAGCAATAAAAACATACATTCTGAAGAAAACAAATTAAGTTTTAGGTTAACATCAGATTATGCCTACATTAAGAGAGGCATGTGTCTCCCCCACCCAACATATCAGAAGATAACCAATCCCTTGGAGCTTATCAGTACTTTCATTCTTTAAAATAACATTTAAACTCACTTTCAGCATCCACCTAGATGAACTTCTGCTGGCATTACTGCCTGAAATAATTTCATGTGACTCATCAATTTGCACAGGACACTGTGAAAGGCTCTCCACATTCTGAAGAAATTAAGTGCTTAATTTAATCCACGTGTCTTTCTTTGGGTTTTCTTAATTATTCGTTTATCCATGAGAACAGAAGGTTGCAGCTCTGGAGTTATATACAGACACAGAAGTGGAGAACAGGACAGAAGTCACTTCCATGTTTGTTTATTTTGCTGGGCAAACTCAACACCTGCATGAAAGCTGTTAAGATACTGTTTTGCCCCTCCCCTAACTCCAAAAAAAAAAAAAAAAACCCCCACAAAAAAATAACCACCAACTCAGTCAAGCAATCACATTATATAAGAGCACAGGATCACCTAATGCTGGAATTGTCACAAGTTTCTGTAATGGCACCTGGCAGCTCAATCAGTACTTCTCAGTCCAGTTCACACACTTATCCACCAAGAAGCACTGAGTGATCAATCAGTCCCAGTGGGGCACATATTAGATCAAATGGTGGTGATAGGAGCTATCTAAACCCTTCACAACCGCAGCATAACTCAATAAATCTTTTTAGCGTGAAGGTATTTGACAGTTTGGCTTCTTTACAAAAGTAAAAAGGAGCAGCTCATCCAAATGGTTTCATCATGGAGATTTGGCCCTGGCAACATCCTCCCTGTTCAAGAGCTGGCCAAGAGGACAGACATCTTACTCATTCACAAATACTCAGTGAGCTGTAATATTAGTTCTCAAAGATATGTTACAGCATCCTTCAAAGAGACCATGACAAGAGGAGATTTAAAAGAAAATCATGATTTGTTTGTTAGATGCTGTGGGGTTTTTTTCCCTTAATACTACATTTCAGCCATTGCATTCATCAATAAACTTAGCAGGACACTGCCTGACATTTTAAAAAATGCAATCAATTATGAAAAGTCATGCTGTTTGAGAAAAATTTATCCCACACTGAAAATATGAATTTAGTGACTATCTCCAAGCTTTTAAGCTAATCTTACTATCCACATAATGATGTCCTGAGGCATAATAGTCTCCAGAGGCACCAGACTATTGTGTTAGTTACAGTGGAGTAAGTCTGTAGGAAAAAAAAAAAAAAAAATTGCCTTGACCTTATGTAAAGTTTTCTGATGGAAACATCTGAAATCCAATTTTTCAGCCACGGGTGTTTGTTCAGTACCCTCCTTTTACAGTGACTGAAGGACAAGCAGAATTCTGGCCTCTGCTCTCAAGTCCACTCCCACCAAAACTGCTAACCCACAGATCGTACTTAGACTACCACAGACCAGTCTTCTCACACACAAATCAAAGCAAGCATATTCTTGGATGATCTGGATTCCCTTCCTAACAGCTGGGAGGGACTCTCCAATTCTAGCTCTCCCAGGGGCTGCATTGACTGAAATGAAGAGCAAATCCCAAGCAAAGACATGGACAGAGAAGTGGAAAGGACAGATACCATTCTTGGAACGGAATATTCATTCTTGGGAATGGAAATGCCCTTTTCCTTTTGAAACCTTGGTGAAGTCATCTATTCACACTTACACTAAGAGAATTATTTCTTTTTAAATTGTGTACAAAGAGCAAACTGTGAAGTGAAAGAAATTATGGCTAAAAGTGTAGCCCTGCATCCACATGCACCCATACTTACTGTATCTTATTTCATAAGATCAGCTGTTTTATGTGTGAAAGTGTTAGCAGCTCCTTTCACCTGAAGTGAAAGGAGCCTTATTAGCACAACTATGGCCAGGTTTAAACCTTTATGCAAACAAGGCTTGCTTAGAAGAATCTAATTCCAATCTCTTTATTGCTCACCTAAGGCATTTATTGCACTCCATAGGCTGTGAAGAAGAGCAGCCAGATTGATCCCAAGATTATAGGATTGGAATGAATGGGAACTGTTATAAAATTTTAATATACGCCATCTTCCAGACGAAAGGAGACTCCGGGGAAACTGACCTTTGAGTGCAGAAACCTTAATAACATGTCAACAGTGGGGTTACATTTTCAATAAAAAAGCAAATGACAAAATTAGGGAGATTACACTACAGTTGTACTGTATTGAAATAACTCTCAAAGGAGAGGTTTCTGCTAGACTTAAGTGAATTTATGGGTTATATAAAAGACTGAAAAAACATAGGGCCAAAAAAATGCTGATATAGTTGCCATTGATTTCAGGCAAATCTGTGCCAAACAAGAGAACTCTATTCATAGCTGATGCAAACGTCATCTCATCTTAACTTCTGATTATACACCCACAGTATTGACACTCTTTTTAGCAGCACAGTCCTCCTTCAATTTGTACCTTTCCATTCACAATCACTATTGGAGGGGGGGAAGCAACTGCCTGCTCTAAGCAAGCAGTATATTCTTCACAAAATAGAATTTCATGGAAAACAAAATTATTTGAAATTAAGTTTACCAAATAGTTTTGGCCAGAGAAAAAAAGGTGGAGAGTCAGAGTAATTTAAAATTGCAAGGGACCTCTGGAGGTCATCTGGTCAAACCCAAAGGAGGGAATATTTTAAAAGTCTAAAAGCCTAATTTTAAAGTTTCAGAACCATTTTGCAGGTGAAGCAGCCTGTGATTGATGACATGTTTATTTTCCAAACTTGCCTTTAAAAACATGCATAGAAAGTTGGTACTTTCAAACTGATCCTGCCCTATTTTATCCCAATTGCTCTGTTCAGGAAACATATGGCAGTGTTATTCATCATTTCCCACCATATCTTGATTATGTGCCTCTACCCAGACTTACATCCCCAATGACTTTAATTCTTTCCACGACAAATTTAAATCCTCCTATGCATCTGATGATAGGAATGGTATTTAAAAAAACAAAACCAATCAAACAAACAAATGCCATGATCCTCAAAAGTGTCCTTCAAAAAGTAATTCAGTGTCTTCAGAGGAACAGCATTCAAGAAATGGATAAACTTCAGAAAGATCAATAGTTCCTTTCACATTAAGAATATTTCTTATCTAGCTGCTATACAGAATACGCTCCATAGCATTGTGCAGTACTTCCAATGGCTTTTATTAAAAATTCAGAATATAAAATGGAAAGTTTATTGATTCTTTTTCTGGTGTTTGAATTTGCTATAAGTGTCTGGCACTCACCAAGGAGGAGCTGGCAACTGACCTGTGGTAATAAGTGAATTACACAAGCCTATATAAACCATAGGATGTCACCCATAACCACCTGTTGTGGTTTAACCCCAGCCAGCAACTAAGCACCATGCAGCCGCTCGCTTACTCCCCCCTCCCAGTGGGATGGGGAGGAGAATCGAAAAAAAGTAATACTCATGGGTTGAGATAACAGTTTAATAACTAAGTAAAATCAAATATAATAATAATAATAGTAATGAAAAGGAATACAACAAAAAAGAAGAAAAATAAAAGAAATAAAACCCAAGGAAAAAAAAAAGTGATGCACAATGCAACTGCTCACCACCCGCTGACCGATGCCCCAGCAGCAATCCGTGCCTCCCAGCCAACTCCCTCCAGTTTACATACTGAGCATGATGTTCTATGGTATGGAATAGCCCTTTGGCCAGTTGGGGTCAGCTGTCTCAGCTGTGCTTCCTCCCAGCTTCTTGTACAGCTGCTGGCTAGCAGAGCATGGGAAAGTGAAAACTCCTTGACTGAAGAGAAGCACTACTTAGCAACAACTAAAACATCAGCGTGTTCTCAACAGTCTTCTCACCCTAAATCCAAAACACAGCACTGTACCAGCTACTAGGAAGACAATTAACTCTCTCCCAGCCAAAACCAGGGCACCACCATACATTTAAATTAATACTGACCTGGAAAATACTTAACGTACTAGACCTACTAATAACAATAACTGAAATACTCAGCCCTTTACTACAAAGTCACATCAAGACAACAGTACTGAAAAAAGTGCTTTCACCTTACAGTCATGCTTAAAAACATTCCTTAAAAAGCACTGGAAAGAAAAGGTGTATGCTTGCACACAGCTTTGGAGTAAAGCCATGTACTCCCCTGTTCTTACCAGCTTTGCACTGGTTGTCACGTATGAAATGATGATGATCCTACACTAAGTCTGTATAGCAGATATATTTCTGTCTTCGCACTGTGTGATACCATTTGCTGAGGTTTCCTGTTTACTTTCCAGATCAATTATTCAGCCACATGTGCCTGTGCAATATGAGAGTTTTTAAAGCACACAAGGCCTAATTATTGTCCTAAGTTAAATAACTAAACTAGGATTACCAGAATGTTTATCCAGGCATTTGCATTCAAGAAAGGGTGCTGGAAAACAAGCAAAACCCAAATATTCTCAAAATAAAAACACCTTCAGGAAATGAGGACGGAATTGACTTTGAGGAGCCTACATCCTTTCTGTTCTGCCAGCTCCATCCTGCCAGACCTCTCAGTGAAAATTGAGGAAACCGTGAAAAAGCCCTTGTCACACAATGGGCAGCAGGAAGATCAGTTCTCTGTCAGCTCTATTGAAGGCACTCTAGAGAAGGATGTGATATGTGCTGCTCATACTTAAATATGGGGGAATGCAAGAACTAGGAGTTAGGCAGGCATAGATAGAAATATTAATATAGATGCCTTTATTCGTTAAATTCTTCTAAAAAAGTTACTTTAACAGATTGATCTGTCAAGATCACAGAGCTAAGACTGAACTCTCCATAGCAGGTTAAATAGAGCTCCTCCACGTTTTATGTGTTCTTTGATGAGAGGTTGCTAAATGGATTTTTGTACTCAGTAACTCAACATAATCTCCTGGCATAATTAATTTCATTTGCCCATTCTGATCTGGGAGTTCTGGAAGTTCTAGACCATTTTAAACCTTCCAGCATGCTAGCACCAGTACAGTCCCCAAAAAGGATGGTAGTCTTCAAGATGAAGCAATTCTTAGAAGGCCATAGAATCAAGCTGCACGTTGCTTGCAAGTGTTCGCATTCTTCCTCCAAGTTAAACAAGAAATAACTTCTATAACAGGATATCACAATTACAGTTAAGCTACTTTGCCCCTATACCTAGCACTTACCTCCTCTTATGGTCACAGCATAAGGTGCACTGATGCATACCTTAGTATTAGTCTAGATAGAACTTTGATGCAATTAGCTTCAGGTGACTGCTAAATTAAAAAAAAAAATTTAAAGATGACACTAAATATAGAGTTAGGGGCAGCTCCACACCATTTTGGTGCCTACCTTCCCACTGATTTCCACCAATGCAGATACAGGAATGAGGCAAGTATCTAATGCCATAGATGCTTGCTATTAGCTTTTCTCTTAGCATTAGCTTAGATCTGGAAAGTTTGTTCTGAATGACAGGTCAGTGGAAAAGGATTTGGGAAAGTCAAATTCAAATTCCCATTGTAACTTCCCAGCAGAGCTTCAGCAAATCACCCTATCCTATTTGTGGTTTATTTTTGTTGTTGGTTTTTTAATCACCCTGATGATTAAAACCAGTGGCGAGGAATAAGACACATCCTCCAAATGACATGCTGAAAAGATGGTTCTTAATTTCAGTCCTTCTATTTTGGAGGCCACATATGAATTTACCACTTGAGCTCTCAGTAATGTGGTATTTCCAACCCAATATTGTAACACAGGAATAACTTTAGCCACAGTGAGCAATTCCCCAGTCAGTTTTCAGTATGTATCTATGAAAGGGTGTTAACACAATCAGTGACTCAGAGACCTTACAGTGTCTTTTTATTGTGTGGTTTATATTCATGGTTATCTTTTTTTAATCGTAGACATCCATTCTATATCTTATCTAGGAGTTTCAGCAAGAATTTTTTCCACTCTTCACAGCACCAAGCAGACAACATGGTCCCCTTCCCCCCAAAAGGGTGCACAGCCTCTGTATTGCAGAGTCTATTGGGCTGAGAGTGCAGTCTCAAATAACCACAACAAATAAACTTCCCAGGATGACTTTTGCACAGCACTGTGCCCTGTTCTACAGAGTAAAGCGGAACTGTAAAATCAGCCATATAAATCAAAACCTTGAAAACTGCATTACCTTAATACTTGAATTTGCCGTGAAAAATTGCCAAAGCATATTTGCAGACTTAGTAATTCCTTTAAAAATTGGTTTCTCATTATCTACTTACCTAAATAGCAATTTTACCCTTTTCTGAACATAGATTATTAAATTAGAATAGGTTTAACCTTTTCCTCTTCCTGCAACCAAGTTCCTTGAGACTCAGGAGACCAGACTGTGCCTGATGGAACAGAGCAATTCAGTAACTTGATTAAAAGGACTGGGCTGCTCAACAAATAGGCCCAGCAAAGGTCCTATGTTGAAGCTTTCATGCACCAGCCTTTTAATTTCAGAATGACATTCAATAAGGGCAATAAATGAACTAATCAAAAGGACTTGCATGAGTGAGTTAGAGGTTGCTGAACTTGAACTGAGAAAGCATGCACATAGATTGAATAGAAAGGATGATAACCATACACTCGCTCTCCTTTAAAAGGACAGTACCTGCTGGGATACCCATCATACCAGCACTTCAAAGGCACCTCTTGTGGAGGGAAATAGGGTAAAAACAAGGACTTTCTGGGAATTTTCCTCCATTCTACCACTTTTAAGTATTCACACCAGTATTTCCAGATCCTCATTTTCAAATCCCCCACTTCACATTTCCAACTTCTATTCAAGATGCCCTGACAATAGGGCTGCAAAGCAAGCAATGCACTGCCACTGCCAAAAAAAGGTCAATTCAGGCATGACCACATTAAGAATCCTATTACTGTGTGAATTAGAAGCAATTCTCCCCATTGTTAATATAAAGCCAATGCAATTCAATAGTATTAGGAACAGTGCATTAATAACAGTTACTGTACCAGTCACATAATATTCTATGGTTGTTACCTAGATGCGCTTTGAACGAGAAGAGATGTGATACCAGCACTAGAGGCATTCAGAGCATGCCATTCAAATACTGCACAGAGCTGAGAAGGTAGTGTTTGACATAACGGGCATTCATGTGCCAATCTGACAGGGTCATCAAGGGCACCCACTGGTCCTTTGCACCCATCTCTTCTGCCAAACAAGGGAAATTGCAGACTTTCTGGAGCATAGGCCAAAGCAAGAACCAGGGAGGAAGGGAGATGGAAACAATTCAGAGGAAACACGGACATTTTTCAGGTTTGGGGGAGGGTTGTTTTTTTTTTTTTTTTTACTTGGTTTGTTTGGTTTTTTAAATAAATAGCAAATCCCTACACTTTCATGCCATCCCAGAGTGAGTTTGTTTCATTCAAGGATTACCGAATCACAGGTTCTTCACATGCCACACCTAGCAGCAGCCTCACTGTATGCCACCAGCCACAGCACACACATCCCTCAATGCAAAGCTCCAGGGGCAGGCAAATGTGCCCTGTGCTGCCTGCTGACAGCTAACCTACAAGCTCCCTTCTGCAGCCTGTTACACAAATGCACAAGGAGCTCCTGGCACCAGCAAATTCACTCCAGTGCACAACACTGATGAGCCTTCATACAAGCACCAGTGACCTGAAGCAGAGCTCTACCTCATCATTCAAAATCCATCTTGCATGCATTCCGTCTTTTAGAATTAGCCCTTTTAACAGCTCTCCCATATCCTTTTCTGATTCATGAGCAGCATCTGACAGGGCTACAGTACTCACAGAGACTGGCAAACTATAATCTAAAAAAAAAAAAAAAAAAAAAAAACACCAAACCCCAGCCCTTCCCTAAAACTGCTTTTTCTTTTTAAAACACCCACCAGTCATAACATTTATTCAGCTACTACAGTCTGCATGCTGTTTGTATTTTATTTACATCCATTACCATAAAGGAGAATTAAGTGATATACAGGAGAGGCTGGGAAAAAACATTCTTTGGACTCCATGCACTTTAAAACAGCCTTTTCTTACAGATGACAGATTCAGGTCAGGGAAAGTCTAAAATGGGACACTATTGCCACATATAACACAGTGAACAAGTAGTTAGTGCCCTTCCCCCCTACCCCAACACACCCTCAAAGAGACCTGACTTAAACACATTCATTTTCGTGATGCTTTGGAAACCTTTGATGGCAACATATATAAAGATTTCCTTGGCACTTCCATCTTCCCCGTAGCCCTGTGTGGCACAGTCCCATAAATGAAATGCTGACTCTGAGGTAGGCTCACTTGACTTTACTGCAATCAGCAAAGCACAAGGAGTGGAGAACAGAGTTGCAGAAACTTATAAAATAGTGTCAAGACAATAGGGAGGAAATATACATGCATACATACATTTATGTATATCCACAAATCTCTTGTCACTTTACAAACTAGTAGTCTTTAGGGGAAACCTGTTTTCACATTTTATTATCCAATTTACTGTAGACACAGTAACAGAGTAGAAACTAGAAATACAGGCTGTCAGATCTGTTTCTATGGCTGCCAGAGATGAGAAAATGAGTCACTGTAGAAGTAATTTTCTGGTTTCTTATATCATCGTTGCTAAATCATCAGATCTCCCCTAGTCTAACACCTAAGCAGTGCAATGTACTGAGCTTTTCCTTCCTCAACTTCATTTTCCCCCCAAGAGCTGCAAAAGTCTGTTTTATACTGTGGAAAACCAGTAGGCATATTAATTACACCAAAACCCAGGTCTGATTCAACTAGGCGAGTGTATTATAACAGATGTAGAATACAACATAGACTACCTAACCCCTGACAAAGACAGCAACTTGAAGTCCTGATTCTGCAACCAGATTCTTAAGGGCAGAAAAGATCACTGTGCATAAGAAGTTTGATATTCTGCACCAGAAAGTGCATAGTGTTTCACCTAAGTTTTAAAGCAAGCCTATGATTTATCATGGAGTGACAGGACAAACTTTTAAAAAGGCAGAAATTATGAATAAGACTTACAATGACAATGAATTAACTACATCCATAGTAAGTGCTTCCAAAGGTTAAATACTCTCATTATTAAAACAAACACCTTACTGCAAGACTCTGGCTTATTGAGTATGCTCAGCTGTTCATAACTGGTTTACAACATTAGTTCAGTATTTTCCTTTTTTTGATATAATATGAGCTTGAAATTGTTTTGCCAAGAGATCTGCTACTTCTTGCTGCAAATCAATTTTTTTATAACATATTTCATGTGTAGAAATATGAAAATAAGAATGAATTAGGAATTTTAAGAAACTATTTGAAAAAACATTCCAGATCGCTGCTACTTTAAAGTGTGCTTGTAGCACTTTATAAGGGGGGGGGGGGGGGGGGGGGGGGGGGGGGGGGGGGAGAGGAAAAAAAAAAAAAAAGGAATGAAAAACCTTTTACAGCTACGCTCCTATGTGGCATTAAATACTGCCACCAATTCCTGTTGAGAAAAAAAATTGACTTTTAGCTGGGAAAATATGGCTCCTCGAGTTCAATTTGAGTATTTTATAAAGAAAGATAGATGGCAAAAGTGTCATAAGAGAAAACAACAAGTAGAAAATAAAATAAAATCTGCATTTTGAACTGTGAACTGCAGTTTGACTGCCAAAATACTACCAGCACAGTATAGTACACAGAGTGGAGGGGGGGGAACCAACCCACCAGCAATTAGCATCTTCTCAAGCCAGGGTCCCAAAATGGCTTGGCTGGGCTCGTTGGATGTTTATAGAGATAAATCTTTCTTACGTAGATCTGCCTGCTTGAAAATAGCTTTAAACTTGTTCAGCTGGACTCAGAATTACAGCAAGCCAATACTGCATTGCGTGATAAGGGTGGATTCTTATTAAGCAGAGATTTTTAAAATAATCAAAGCTCGATGAGGTGGAGGAATCAACACTGTGCCTTTGTCTACACTTTGCAGGGACACTAAAATGTAAGGACTCTTCTACCATGGTCATAACAGGTATAAACGAAACCAAACATGCTAGTATAGTTTGGACCTCCTTGAGCACTTTTACACACTTTAACCTCTTTAACCTGTAAGACATATGAACTGGCAACAAATCACAGGCTCTACAAAGATGTCTTCTGTAGGTAGCTGTGCTACCTGTCATTGTCCCTTCCCTATGGCTCTAATGGTAGAAAGTACTCTCTAATCTCCTTCCAGCAAAGTCAGTGGGCTAACTCAAACCCACTCCCACATGCAAAGCAGGTTAAACTAGTCTCATAGACTGAGGCAGACTATAATATTCTTACACATCTATTCTGCTTGCATAGCTGTAGAGGAACAATCTGTGGCAACGTGGCACTGGCAAGCACGAGCAGGTGACTTCAACTTCAAATAGCGCAGCAAAATAAATAACTGTTTGCAGCCAAAGATTTTTATTTCCAACATTCAGCTAAAGTAGTCTAAAGGAGATGCGCAGTAGTTAAGAGTTCAGAACATAAACATGGAGAGTTAGCATGGCTCACCTGACTCACAGTAACTTGTAAGCCCTCCTTGACCCAGAGTTCAGAGCCTGGTATTGGTAACTTGAATCCCCCTCCTAAACTTGGAAATAGCTGATAGTATTTGGGGGGACATGGGGAGGGCATTCACTAAAGTACAGGTAAATATTAGCTTTACTGGATGTTGTGGTTTAACCCCAGTCAGCAGCCAAGCATCACGCAGCTGCTCCCTCGCTCCCTCACTCCCCCCCCCCCCCCACTCCCGGTGGGATGGGGAGGAGAATCGGGAAAGAAGGCAGAACTCGTGGGTTGAGATAAGAACAGTTTAATCACTAAACTAAAATAAAATACACTACTAACTAAGAAGAACAATCATAATAGAGTAACAAGAATTGTGCTGAAAAGGAATATAACCCAAAAAGGAAGTAACACCCAAGAAAAGGCAAGGGATGCACAATGCGATTGCTCACCAGCCGCTGAGCGATGCCCCAGCAGCAATCCACGCCTCCCGGCCAACTCCCCCCTCTTTCTCGAGTGGGCATGACGTTCCCCGGTATGGAATAGCCCTTTGGCTAGTTGGGGTCAGCTGCCCTGCCGATGCTCCCTCCCAGCTTCTTGTACAGCTGGTGGCTAGCAGAGCATGGGAAAGTGAAAACTCCTTGACTTAAGAGAAGCGCTACTTAGTAACAACTAAAACATCAGAGTGTTGTCAACAGTCTTCTCACCCTAAATCCAAAACACAGCACTGTACCAGCTACTAGGAAGAAAATTAACTCTATCCCAGCTGAAGCCAGGACACTGGACAACTGTAGCAACAAAAGCAATGTGACCATCTACTGATGGGCTACTGGTATTCCCCTACCCTCTTGCAATACTGAGTAATTTAAAGTTGAATTAACACATGTAAATGAACAAAGAATCCTTGCACAAAGTCCCAAAATGGTATTTTTTGTTTTGTCTCTTTAAAACATCCTGGTAAAAAAAAAGTTAGCATATTGCACAGGAATACCCAACCTGTTAAAACCTTTGTATAATCTCACCAAAAATACACTAAAGACTACGGAAAAAACATTCCCTGACTTCAGTGGGCTGTGGTCCCGTCTCTTAATGATACCTCCCCAAGTTTGATGTGCACCACTTCTTTGTGCCACTTAATGACCTACCCCTTAACAGCTAGGTCTTAAACTTTAGGGTTTTAAACACCTGGTAACACCCAAACATAGAGTAAAGCTGAACTTCTAAGAGAGAGTGACAACGGCATCAGAATAAGGCTAGGAGACTGCAGACCCACCACCCAACCCAGAACATGAGCTGAATCCCTCCAGTTTCCCATCAAGGCCCACACCTCTAGGCAGGTCTCACCTGCATGGTCCTCCCTCCTATCCCCCCAAGCTTTCAGCTCAGCAAGCTGCACAGTTCAGCAGCATCTTGTTTCTTACCTCCAACCCAAAGCAGCTGCTTGTCTTCTCAAATAGTAATCAAAAGTGATACTAATTCTCAAACATCATCCACTGCTTCAGGCACATGGTTTTAAAAATATCTTACAGTATTTGAAGTAAAGGACAGGCTAACTGTGTATTGCAACATGATTTAAGTCACTGTCTTCGACATTCTTCCACACATTCATTTGGCTGCCAGGCTGGAAAATGCCAAAGCTCTAAAGGTTATTAGACTATTGTTTATGACAATGGGAGTGTGAAAGTTTGCAGTCATGATAACATATTCAACTTAAGAGAAGAAAATTGAAGACATGATTAAAAAAACCCTTACACACAAAAGCTCTGACTGTCCCTTTATGCAGCTGACAAAGGATCTTTCTTCCCTCCTTCCTTACTCCCTCATAAAAAATTTTTTTTTAATCTCAACATATAATAAAGACTGAGAGGAACAGAAAACTTAATTTAATGGATTTTTCTACGTGCATTATGCAAAGCAATTTTTAGTCTAGAAAGAGGTACTGCAGTTTACCTAAATTGACTCTTGACGGTATTTTACTTTGAATGTTTAATAGATGTTAGCTCAGTTGAAGTAGTAAATAGCTCATGGAACAGAAATAGCTCTAAATCTCTTCATAAACTAGTTTTTCCACAAGTGCTTCTACATGGGCCAAAAGCATACCTGCACTACCGAAATACCACAAGCAACTATTTCTGCCTGTCACTTAATTTGTTTGAATAGAAATTAATCAGAATTTTGGGATCAAGCCTTCTGCTCTTTTTCTCCAATATACACAAAATATTGCACAAATGCTTTTTTAGGGGAAATCCATATAATTGTGTGTTGGACTGGAAGTCCCAACATCCCTCTTCCAGTGCCTCACTGCCACAGATCCCTAGTAGGATTGCAGACAAATCACATAACCCTGCTGTCCCTCAGTTCCCAGTCTGTAGAGCTGGAGTAGCATTACTTCCCCTCTTCACACAGGACTTGAAAAAGCACAGCAGCAATGTTTGTGACTCATTCACCAAGGCACAGAGGAACAATACTATTCAACATTTGTAAGAATTCATAGGCTAGTTAGACTGTGACTTCAAAGGCAGTTTTTCTTCCTGCTTCAACCTTTCATATTGCCTCTTCCTTCCCAGGGGGTTAAAACCTGCTCCCAAATACACACCTTACGGTAAGAGAGACCGTGACAGGGAGCAAAGGCAGATCTGTCACCCTGCATTGCTGCCCAGCCATCCCTCACACCTGAACCCTGCTTTCCCCAGAATACCTCAGTCCCTCCCCAGAGGAACAAGGGCAGAAAAAGCTGAGAGTCACTACTTTCCCTGACAGCTAGCACCCTGTGCAATAGCAATACTGTTCGGAGTTTCCAATCAAGTTGAATTGGATGGGGGGAGAGCTACCGAAAATGTTTATTAGGAAAAACAACTCCAAAACCCCAGAGTTTCAGTCTCTCTGTCACACCAAGCTATTAGTGATTTCCACTCACTTTGCTAAGTGCTTTCAACTAAAAATTGAATGACAATCTACAGCAAAGAGTTGTTACCAGCCCCTTCTTTTGTCCAAAGGATATTGGCCCCAGATGAGAAAGAGATTCAAGTCCTTCCTCTAACCAAGAGGATTCAAAGGCTTTCCTCTCTCCTTCCAAACATTAGTGCTATTAATCCAGTTTACTGATGCTGCCTTGGTCTGTCCCACAGACAGTGTGCCCCTGCATGTAATCTGCTCCAATACAATGTGAAACCAGGCTGAAGCCAGAGGCACCGCACCTCCTCTCCTTACTGTGGCTGGCTGAGCAGGGACGCCAGACGGTTCTCTTCTCCTCCGGCCCAGCTGCAGTACAAGCATTTTACAGAACAAGGAAAGTTTCAATCTATCCACAGAAAGTGCTCTAACCACTGGCCTGTGCAGCAAAGGACCAGCAGTTCTTGTGGTTGATTTCTTTCAGGAACACCTATGTTTTCTGGTGCCATGAAAACAACTTCAGATGAAAACAAAATCTTGTTTTCAGGGAAGGAATATTTCATGTGATCCTCCCAAATCTTCAAGAAAATCTTTCATTTTTCTTTCAAAATGAAAAACAAGTTAGATGAAGATTTGTATCAGAACAAACCAAACAAGCATTTGTGGTTACTTGCTTCAGTGGCCAAACAAAAAAATAAAATACTTTATTCACCCAGCCCTGCAAGCAAAGACAAGTGTTTCCCAACACATGAAAGCCAGAAAGCAAATCTGCTTCCATCCAGGTCAATGGATTAGAAATATAATTCTAGAATTAGAAAAATAATAGTTATTATTAACTCTGACGTAATTAGAAGTAATTTTTAAAATTGTTTCAATCTTAATAATATGGTTAAGGAGAACCACCAAACCCTTAAATTCTACTGAAAATATACTAGCAGTAAAAGTTGAGAACTGAGCACTAGACATTAAATGAGTGCTTAAAAAAAAGATCCTTTTTATCTCTGAATAAAACACAAAAAAACAATACTCAGTTGAAAATTTTTATAAATCATTTGTTTAAATAGAACACAAATGTTCATTTTTCAGATGTTTACACATAATTTTAGGACACTGTTCATAGCTTTCATTTTTATTTCCACTTCTAACAAGAAATCAAGATGACAATACAATGAATAATGTTAAACTGTGTCACACTGTGGTTTGTTTGTTTGGTTTGGTTTCTTTACTCATTTCCTACCTAACTTGGTGTTGTTTGATGCTTTGTGAGCAAAACTTCCATAATTTCCATTTTTTATGAGGGGAAAAACAATAAACTCCCCAAACTGGGCCCTGCAAATGCTGTAATTCTGCACTGGGTTAGGTACCTGTTCTTCAAAGAAATAACTAGGAGCCAATAGAGCTTATGGCTTACAAATTATACCAATAGACATTTTATCCTAGAATAGTTAGGAAAAGAAGCTAAGTCACAAAGCAGCTATGCTTTCAGAGTCATACCCTCAAACCCTGCAGTACATGGTAAACTCTCTGAGAAAAAATATACCAGAAAATACTGTTTCCTGTCTGACTTTCCATTTTCAAAGCATTCCACACACAATAAATACTTAAACCTCACACCCTACAAGTAAGAATAAAATTAATAAAAACCTCTTAGTATCTTTGCCTCATGTTTCTTGTTCATGAATGAGTAATAAAATTCTTGTTCATGTCATGAAAACACGGAGTGGGACTAATGCCAAAAACGAAAGGGCTCCTGGGTACAGATTACTAAAACAATGAATATGCTGTCAGCAGTGGAACAAGAACTTTGTCTTAGTCTCCTGTTTCCTTGAGATCACTGGGTTTAATTTTTAAGCATCCTTGCTTCTTTCTTGCAGTAGGGAAATGTTCTGATCACTTCCTTTCTACTAATTAGAAAAGGAAAAGTCACCATATCGGTGCCCTTAGGTCCCATAGCCTTTGTCTGTGTACCCTTAATTCCCAGGTGGTGACTAGTGCAGCACAGAGACAGGGCCAAGTGACAGCTGGAGAAACCTATGTTGCTGTGCTGGTTTTGGCTGGGGTAGAGTTCATTTTCTTCATAGTAGCTAGTAAGGGGCTATGTTTTGGATTTGTGCTGGAAACAGTGTTGATAACACAGGGATGTTTTAGTTATTGCTGAGCAGTGCTTACACAGAGTCAAGGCCTTCGCTGCTTCTCACCCCACCCCACCAGCAAGTAGGCTGAGGGTGCACAAAAAGTTGGGAGGAGACAGCCAGGACAGCTGACCCCAACTGACCAAAGGGATATTCCATACCATATGACATCATGCTCAGCATATAAAGCTGGGAGAAGGAGGAGGAAGGGGGAAACATTCAGAGTGATGGCATTTGTCTTCCCAAGTAACCGTTACGCGTGATGGTGCCTTGCTTTCCTGGAGATGGCTGAACACCTGCCTGCCCATGGGAAGTGGTGAATGAATGGTTTGCTTTGCTTGCATGCGTGGCTTTTGCTTTACTTATTAAACTCTCTTTATCTCAACCCATGAGTTTTCTCACTTTTACCCTTCCTATTGTCTCCCCATCCCACCAGGTGGGAGTGAGCAAGCGGCTGTGTGGTGCTTAGTTGCTGGCTGTGGTTAAACCCCAACAGTTGCTAAATCACATTCATGCTCAAAGCTTATTTAATTTTTTCTGTTTAAGGTCTGAGTGCATCTTTGGAAATGTATCTGGATGCTTGCAAGCATCAAATATGATCTAGCAAACTGTTTAAAACAGGAGTGGCCAGCCTTCATAGTCCTAAGAGCCTCACACTAGCATCCTCATATACCTTCAAGGTATTTACCCAAGACACTTAAAGAGAAACCCCAGAGATCATTCAACAGGAAAGGGATGACAAGAGCTCTCATGAATCACACCTTGATAACACAAGGGATTTCACCATGGGAGCTGCCACAAGGGGCCCTTTCAGGCACTCACCATCTATATAAGCCCAAATGCACAAGCAAGTAGGTATTAACAGACAATTCAGGTAGGACTTCCTGCAAGGAGCTCAGCAGCTCCATCCATCTCCACCCCTACCAACACCTTTCAGCCCCTCTGCTCCAAAGCTTCTGTTGCTCGCAGGTCACTCTGCAGCAGGAATCCTGGCAACCCACTCTCCATGTCGGATTACAAACCAAACCGAATGCAACTACGTCACTCTTTACAAGGCTCAAAACATTTTATGCTGACAGCTAATGCATGACCTTTTCCACAGAGGTCAGCTCCTGTGTTTTCCTCCCAACACATGGTTATTAAGAACATTTAACACCAGTCTTTCACTTACTCATAAGCTTTAGCTGCATACTAATTTTTCCTCCACTTCAATGCACGAGTGACTTGGAAACTTCTACCTTATTTTCCAACTGCAATTCCATGGGGTGGTTTCCATCTGCTTACGGTACCCATACTCAATTTAAAAAGAAACAGCACAAAATCCACACTACAAATGTTCTTTGCTCTCAGAGCCAGGGATAGGTCACATCAGAATCAGTTTAGAGAAACTGAATTTGTGGTCTAACTTATATCATCACTAAGCCAAGGAAACCACAATCAATAAGAGATTATGTTCAACTGGAGTTTCTTGGCAACAGCTGCATGAAAATGTTAGGGCTACTCTCCCCTTTGTTTTCCCATATCTTTCAGAAACCACTGGGCACTGCCACTTTTGCAGATCTCATGCATTCTGCTGGCAACCTACACAGCTGTAATTTGTGAACACTGCTTGAGTGCAGCTCATGTTTTGTCAGTGAAGTTAAGGAGATCAGCTACGTTGCAAGTCACTTGCTGCATTCATCTTCCCTGATTCTCTTGAGCTGCAGGAGAAATGGACCGTTTCAAATTGATCAAACCCTCAACATTCTCTCTTCGCTATTTCATTCAACTCCAATTTAGCCTCTGGTCACAGATATAAAACTGCACCCTTTGAAAAAATTAGTATCTGACAAGTCATGGATGATCACTGGGAAGCGGATACAACAGCATGAAAGAATTATTCACCTGCTAAATGGGTTGTTAAACATAACTACTTCCACAATAAAATGCCACCAAGACATAAGTGCAAATAAGTAAATTAACTCTGGGTACTCACTAAAGAGAGTGATAATACAGTAACTATTTGCCCACAGTGAAATGCATTATATCTAAGAAGGTAATAAAATCAAGTCATGTAAAAATCTGCTTTTTGCCAATTATGATCCTACATGCCTACAGAACACATTTGGCTTCATCATCATCACTTATAAAAGTCATGCTTCATCTTATACTTAGTAGAGACCAGGTTTAGACTTTCTTAATACTATGTAGGTAGTATTTATGCAAGAAAACTGTCAGGACCAGATTTATTTCAGTAAAAGGCGGCCAAATATAGCTTGATAGGACAGGAAAGGAAACCAATACATTAACATCACAAGTAGCAAGGTGTAGAAATTAAAGATTTGTTTAAGGCAGGAAACAAGCATCTTCACTGTGGAACTACTTTCTGTGAACGCCAGTTGAACTTTGGTTAAACTTTGATTCAAACAAAAGCCATTTCCATTGCAGACTAGAATAGCTAATTTTACGAACTCCCCCAGTCAACCCTCCTGAGAATCACTGCTAACCTTCAAATACACCTCTTTGAGCAGTTAACTCCAAAAAGTTTCAAGGATGCTTCCTCAAGAAAGGTTTTACTGAACTTCAAAACAACTGGTCTCTGATAGTCTTGACTTTTTTTTTTTTTTAACTAAACAAGGCAAATCCATCCACTTAGGCAGCAAATTCAACTCATAATTAGGTGAACACCTGGAAAGAACACTGTTGTAAGAAATGTCAACTGAATGCAAGAACCACTGCAAGTTGTTGTTTTGCTACAGCAGGAAGTAAAGATCACAGATGGATGGAAGAAAGGCCTTCCTCTGCATCACATTCTGATAAAAATGAGGATTTCAGAAATTATACAGTCTTGTCATCCATTCAACTGATTGTTTCCAAAAACAAAACTAGCAGAAATTGTCCTGTAAAGACTGCTGCAATTTAATTGCTCTCAAACCGAATACTTCACAAAAAAAACCCACAACAAAAATAGAAAAACAAACCACACCACACACCAAACAAAAAAACCCCACACCACACACAAACACCACCACTCCAGTGCATAAAATAATCTGTAACAATCCAATTACTTACATGTTACTGCAGAAGAAGTTAGAAGATGACTGATGTGCCAGTCACTTTGGTAACACCTGATGAATGCTTATGCCACTATGCCTGAAGCTTTAAGTGGCATCTCTTAGATGAAGATACCACAGCCTCTGTCCCTTTTCATAAGAACTAGTGGGAAGTCACTCACATCACACTTTACACATCTCTAGCAGCAAAAGAGGGGTGGCACTTTTCAAAGATGTCAGACCAATACTTGCACATAATAGCAAGTCATAGGGGCCACCTTTGGTTGTCAAAATAAATATCTAAATTGCAATAGCAAAAAGATCGAAAAGGATTAATAAATAGCCAGTTTACAAATTAGTACCATTACCTGTTGCACACTATCAGAAATCTTAGTACAAGGGAAAAAAAAAAGAAAAAAACAATCGCAGATAAACCACACTATTTTCACAATTTGTTAACTCTTGTGATTTTATGTCAGAAACATGTTGACTTCCTTGATGTGCTGCATGGAGATCAACAATTTAAGAAAGCTTTGCCTCCTGTGTAGAAAGGATCAAACATATTTGAAAGCCTACTTTCTGGAAAATTTTATAAAATCACAAAGGGTGTGGCTGAAATATCAGTTGCCCCCAAAACTGAATTAACTGTATCTCAAAACCTCATGGTAGACACTCTCTGTTCTTAAAACTTCCAGATGATTGAAATCTCACTTCTTTCAGAAAGTTTTTTCAGTTATACTTTTGTTCCAGTGAGAAAGTTTTTCCCAGTGTTTAACGTGATTTTCCATTGCAGATAACAAATGTTCCAAGTCTGTAAACTTACAACAAAAAATTTAATTTCTTTCCTGATGTTCTCTTTCTTTCCTGACATTCAAGATGGGAATAATACCAGCACCAGTGAAGGCAACGTAAGTTTTACTTTGCATTTCACAAGAGTCGGAACTTTACCAGCTGTTTTTTCATTAAAACCCACTTGTAATTTTTGATCCTTCTACCCCTCAGGAAATACCAAAAGTATCTTCTCCTCTCTTCATAAAACCTGTTCTTATTTTTCCTTCTCTCCAATTTTACCTACTGTACCACCCTTTCCTAACTATCAAATAGCATATAACATAGCAGGCCAGTGTACCGGTTCTCACCCTCAGTCAATCGCTCCTTTACAACTCTTGTCAACATCTTGAGCTTCACCTTCCTCCATTTCTTTCGATGGCTTTTGTGCTATTTTTTTTTTTTTTTTTTAGAATCATAGAATAATTTAGGTTGGAAAAGACCTTTAAGATCATCAAGTCCAACCGCTAACCTAACACTGCCAAGTCCACCACAAAACCATGTCCCTAAGTGCTACATCTACATGTCTTTCAAATACCTCCAGGGACGGTGACTCAACCACTTCCCTAGGAAGCCTGTTCCAATGTTTGATAACCCTTTTGGTGAAGAAATTTTTCCTAATATTCAATCTAAACCTCCTCTGGCACAAAAACCAAAAAAGTTTTCCTTACCATAGGCAATCCATATCAGCACCACTTGTCACTGTCTAAGACCAGGCAAAGGGCCAATTAGAAACCACATTAGTGTCAGAAATACATACAAAAACACGCTGATGGGTAAAAGTCCAGCGCAGAGAATGCTTAAGTTACGAGGCTTCTCCTGCAGGCATCCAGTTATTTTGAAAGTAGTTCAAATAACCTTGCAGCTGCTATTCACTGTGTGTCCTCCTAAGGGAATCGGCACAACATAGCTCATACTGAATTCACACCTCAGCTTTGTGTGAATCCTCCTCCTAGGGGTTCAGCTGTCTGTGATCCAAGGCCTAGTTTTGACACAGCAGAACTGTGTAACCTTGGATGAAACTTCTAAGGAAACTGCCAGCTTGCAAGAAAGCTGTGTGACAATACTTAGACTAGAGCCATAATAGATAAGAATGGTAAATTTGCAGCTAGATGTAAGATCCTTGAAACATAGGTTGTTAACAGTTCAAGGACTCTAAGAAAAAACAAAAACCCATGAAAAACTATGAAAACCTATAGTGGAAAAAACCCAGGGAGTCAGAATATAGCAAATCAGCAACACTGAGAACCAGTCCATCCAAGAAGCAACAGAAGTCAACTTTCCCCAATACTGATGACTGCCAGGCCAGCAACAGTGCCAGGGTGGGTGAGGACACACCTGGAGTACTGTGTCCAGTTCTGGGCTCCTCAGTAAAAGAGCAACATGGACATACTGGAGAGAATCCAGCAAAGGGCCACAAGGATGATGAAGGGACTGGAGCACCTCACATAAGAGGAAAGGCTGAGAGAGCTGACACTGTTCAGCCTCGAGAAGAGAAGGCTCAGGGGGGATCTTACCAATGTATACAAATACCTGAAGGGAGGGCACAAAGAGGACGGAGCCAGGCTCTTTCCAGTGGTGCCCAGTGACAGGACCAGAGGTGATGGGCACAAACTGAAACACAGGAGGTCCCCTCTGAACATCAGGAAACACTTTTTCACTGTGAGGGGGACCAAGCACTGGCACAGGTTGCCCAGGGAAGTTGTGGAGTCTCCCTCCTTGGAGAAATTCAGAAACCATCTAGACACAGTCCTGGGCAACAGGCTCTAGGTGGCCTTGCTTGAGCAAGGGGGTTGGACCAAATGACCTCCAGAGGTCCCTTCCAACCTCAGCTGTTCTATGATTCTGTGAACCAGGTGTCTTACCTGGAGGTGGTATGTCAATGCTTTCCCTGGTTGCTCACTAATCCTAGTTATCTACCACACATCTCAGTCAATAAATAACTGGTTTATAGTTACGTATATCCTGCTTTCTTAGTCTCTTTGTGCACAGTAAAGGGTGAACAAAGTGACCAAGAGAGAGCATTAGAGCTAACTGCATTAGCTTTTCCCCGTGGGGTGGTTAACAGGATCTCTGTCTAACAGGTTCTATGCTGCTGATCAAGTAAACCGAATAGTTCTTAAAAGTCTACTGTTACGAATGCACTGATGAAATAAGAAAGTCTTTGTTCATAGTAAGTCCCTATGAACTAGACATTTTATCTTTGTGTGCAAAAACTGGAATACGATCTCCCTTACCAGTCCATGGAAGACATTTAAGAATTAATCACCTAAAGACTACTTCTCCAACAAAATTATCCTTGCAATCAATTTTATTCAATGTTGCAGTTATTCTTATTTTTCAAACTGTTTTGAGTTGATGGGGAACCATTACATCAGCTTATTCAGGTCTATCTTGTGGTATCTCTTCCTTGGGTCCAGTTGAACATAGTCCACCTATAAACAAGACTAATAAAATTCCACCCAAAAAAATATTTTCTTGTATAATCAGTCACTTTCATATCATTCTTGGCACTTACAATAATTACAGAAGTGAGACAATATTTAATTCAATACTAAGGGATAATCTCATAAAAACATATGTTTAAACATTTTGCATGCCTTTTTGTGTATACTTTGTTGTAAATCAGCCATTCATTACAAATCCATGTTCAGAGAGATGAGGTTTTAGTCTCTTGTTTCTAATTACAAGCTGCATCTGACATTTCAAACTGCAGTTACAACATGCATATAACAAACATTTATTTTGCTTCATCTCGTAGCCCTTCAATAGAGAGAGATACAAAGTATCTGAGCTTGTGAAGAAAAAGTGACTTTCAAATATAGTTCACCAGATTCCCCAGTTCTGACTACTCTGTAGTCCTATGGCACAATTCCTTCTTCTGGCAGATAAGATTTTGATGGATATGAGAAGGAAGGACTGATACTGTCATTTTTCCTATAAGTTGCACTTGAGCATTTAAGATATCAAATCAAAACAGACAGAAATATTTATTTGGAATCTCTATCAAAGTTAGCATGGCTGCTTATGTTACAAAGAGAAGCAAAATTAAAATTAAAGTTAGTCAAGCAGCAGTTAATCTGGATGAAGAGACAAAAGGACTTTTCCTAAATTCAGAGAAAATGACATGTGCCTTAAAAGTTTCTGCTTGCTCTTTCTTTGCTTGTCTGTGGCCAAATCCAGCGTGTACTGTCAGCCCCAACACAAAGGCTGACATGGTATTTTATACATCTGCAAAATAACCAAAACCTAAGCTGTAGCACAGAAAAAACCTTCTTCTGTTTCTTCCACACAAGTGAAGCTGAGCCTCAGCCCAGACCATTAACACAAGCTTAAGACTGAAAGCCTTTCTGCAAGTTCAAAAAGAACATACTCAGGCAGTTTACAAGCTACCTGCAATCCCCCACAGGAAACTGGACCCTACTTAAACCACTCTGACAGACAGGCTAGTCCAATTTTCTGTTTTCCCTTCCCTTACTCTTCTCCTCTCCTTCATCTATACACTAATTCCATACAAATAATTTCATAGATCCCCCCCCCCCCCCTTCCTTATTTCTTCAATCACTATGCAAAGATAAGCCTATCTGGCCAAATGTCTGGCAAGATCTCCAAGTCATTTTCAATCTTTCTCAGTGAACCTTAATGATCCCATAAAACTTTCACCATAAATTAACAACCAAGTAAAAGCATCTGCTTTTATCTGTTACCAACACATGATGTACCAAGGCAACATTTGCACCAGGAGTATACAAATGATGCACAACTCCATCAACTCGCAAATGCAATGGTAACAGCAGCTGCAATTAGCATAAAACCAAATAAGAAACAGCTGTCCACATTACTTAGCACACTGTTAGCTGTGGGTTATTCATTTGTCCACATTTCCAAGGATTTTACTGGCATTGACATCAAAGTGCCACTTACAGCCCTCACATAACTGTACAGATATTCTCTTACTGCAGATATTTTACAAGACATTTTTTAATTCAAGAAGCCAATTCTGCATATATCAGAATATCCAGTTGCTTATTGACAGAATCCTTCTAGGTAGCAACTAACATTAACAATCCTAGTCCTTCACATTATGCTGAGCCACAGTGACAAGCATTACTAAAGAAAACAATCTTGCCTGAAGGCTCTAGACAACATAATGCAAGAGGAGAAACTCCCTTTAGTAAACAGACAATCAAAAAAGAGTTAGAAATTAGTTGCAAATAACACCCATGTCCAAGCTGCACCCCATAGCCAAATGATTGGCTTTTGCCACCTGTGAGAAGGGTGTCTTGCCCTCTCCAGATGTACAGTGAATGTCTGTCTTGCTGCCTGATGACTGACAATCCACATAACATTTAGTGATCAATTCACAGTAAATAATTCAGTGGAGGAAATTACAGCAGGCAAGAGATTAGGAAAGCATGGATTAACTGCACAGGTGTCATGCCAGAGCAGTTCCACAGCTCACAGTCCTTTCCACCATGAAAACCTTTCTTGCTTAGGGCACATCTGCTTTCCATTTGTCCGCTGCTCAGCTAAAGGGAATCTTACTCCGTACTACCCCAACTCTCTGTAACAGCCACTTACAGACTTTGCTGATCCATGAATGACACTCATTAGCAAGTTAAATGCTGTAGGTACTCCCCCTGTGTCAATCATGCATCTATTGAAAATAAATGAGGAATCAAAGTCACATGGGTAGCTTCACATGGGTAGCTATAGCCAGGAATCACCGCTCTAGCTACAGGTTGGTCTGGCCAAGGATCCTCTTAGTACCCCATCCTGAGGTGCTTCTTGCACTCCCTTCAGGCAGGCTACCAAAGAAGCTGGCGATCATTTCATTTCCACCTTTGGAGGGCCTGGGCTGGAAAAGTAGGAAAGGTTAGTGGTAAGAAGATGTCGGTGGTGGTGGGGCAATGAGCTAAGTTAGGAGAGGAAACCCCTCCCAGCCAGAGAAGCTCCTATACATAACCAGGCCCACAATGAAAGATCTTTGCTGTCGAAGCACTTCTGCTGAAGCAGCAATTTTCTTGCCCCACACCCCCCACAGCAGCTCGCTCACCAACGCAGAGGGCCCGTTCCCTGTGGCAACCAGCCAGGGTACTTGGACACCCTCTCCCCAGGGCCCTGCGACACCAGGCTGCTTTGCACTGGGATGCGCAGCAAAATTCATCTGAACGCAACTTCGAAGTGTATCACTTCGATCGCGTTACAGCCCCGTGCGGACCACCTATGCGGGACTTCGAGTGGCCTTGTTTCGGTCGAGTTTACCTCGCTATTGTCAGTGAGCTAAGACCAAAATAACGCAGCCCCTCACTGTGAACAGAGCGCGCAGGCGGGTGATGTAGTTTACCCGAGGAACGGATCGAGTAAATCGGGATTAATGTCCCTGCTCCGCAAACCAGCCGGGATCCCCGGGGTGGGGGGGGAGGGCCGGGCGCGCCCTCGCCCGGCATCCCCGTCGCCGCGCTCCGCCGGTCCTCGGGCTCCCCCTGGCGGCTCCGCCCCGCGCCCGGCGGGGAAGGGGGAGCGCCCGCCCGCCCAGCCCCGCTGATGCCCCACGGCGCGGCTCCGGCGCTGGCGAGGCAGCCGAGCCCCGCTCCCCTCCCACGGCGTGCGGCCAGCAGCGTCTCCGCTGCCCTCGGAGGTCTCGGGTAGGTTAATCAAATGAAGAGGCCGGCAGGCAGGGGGGTCGATACCGGGACTGCGCGTCCCCGCGGGCTGCCATATTTAGCCCTAGTCTCGCTTATCAAATCAGTATCACAGGTTGCCACAAAAATGTTAGTATCAAGCAAATCCCGTAGTTTCTGCAGGGCACTGGTGGAACTCCCAAGGCAGTTTACTTGGACGCACCCTTTGTATAGTCGTTTTCTTAAGGAAATCAATGGCAATTGGGTCATTTACTGCATCAGTTTTCACCCGGTATTTGACTATCGGAGAGAAAGGGAGAAGTCCTGGTAAGGTTTCCCAGCAAAGCCTGAATTAAGCCACTTGCAATGTTATGTTTCCATTCTTGTCTGATAGCATGTACGATCCCACTCTTAATTCATTTTTGCAGTTTGGATGGTCTCCAAACACCTGCACTGAAATACATTACAAGTACTGTACTCAGCTGTAGCAGACTTTGTAGGTATAGTATTTCTGCACGCTCACAGCTGTGATTCAGCAAAGCTCTCAAGCCTATTTACCAAAACACTTGGGCATGTGTTAGTTTTGAAGCATACACGTAGCTCCCCTTATCTCCTTATCTCTGTGTAGCTTTTTCTAGGGCACAAATGCCACTTTCAAATTTACCTTTCTTTGAGAATCAAGGCTGTTTAAGGATATGCACACCACCTTGAAGAAGAAGATGTTCCTCAACCAAAGCAAGAAGGCAACTTCACAGTTGTGTAGTGTTTGCAGCATAAAAGGGCAAGCAGAAGCAAATTAACACAACTTCTTTTTGTTAATTTGCAGTAAACACAGAAACTACAATTGGCTGATTAGTGGGAGACAACATGAGGGTCTTCAGCTACTCAAATCTGAGTTTACACAGAATAAATGCCTCTCACTGCCAACAGCTAGCAGCATCAATGGCGCATACAACTGAACCAGCAAAGGACACTTCAGTTCCAGGTGCAGCCAAAAGCAGAGCTCCTCAGAGCAGTGTGCCTTGCTACACAGAGATTTTGCTGTCAGGCATCTTGTAAAAAACTAAAACTATTTAGCCACTCTTTAAAATCACACGTTGCAGTTCTTAAGAGCAAAAATGGACTTAAACTTTGAGTCACAAATGCTTAAACCCCAAAGTTACCATTTTCACAGCCACCTCAGCATAGCTCTTTGTAGGCATGTATTCTTTGTCCTCAAGTTAGATCTTCCTGCTTGCTTAAAGTCACCTTTCCAATGAAGTACACTATAGTGGATGATATTAAATTTTAGTTTGGATATTTATGTGAAGTGTTGCTGACTAATGGTTGCATCGGGAGCCATAATGCTGACCGCTGGCTATCTCGCATTCAAATGCCCCACTCTAACAATCCATTAACAGAGTGTTGGTTTTGCATGGAGTCTACTAGATGATTTTAAAACATTAAAACAACAAACCTAGGATAAGGGAAGCTATGACAGCATAATAAAATACCAATGCCTACCAAATACCATGTGCATGCAAAGACATAGAAAGCCGTATAATAGAAAAAGACTTTTTAAACTTTGAACATTGTCAGCCAACCATTGGATGCAATACCTAGAAATATCTTTATTTTATAGCATAATTCAAACAATCTATAGCAAACAAGGCAGACAATCCAGGTCGGATTGCCAGTCTAGACCTTTTTCCATCCGGCTTCAACTTCTTGCTCTTTCAGACCTCCCGAGTGACTCGGCAAGGCACTTAGTCTCTCCATTTCCGTGGTACTTTCCTATCCCACCCTTACGAAGACAGATCAGCAATTGTGATATATCAGTGATAGCTGCCATATAAACGTCTCCTGTAAAAGGGCACCGAACACATAACACCACAATGAGTACTCCATTAGCTTTTCTGCGTATGGAGAGCTCCAAGCTTTGGCATGCTGCTAAGAAGATAGTTTTTCTGTTCAAGGTACAAACATCCAATCTTATGAGTAGAATTTGTTCACCATAATTCACCTCACTTCAGCATTTTAAACTGCGGTACGTTTAAGCACCCTATTTTAGAAAAGTCTCTCCCCAAAGATTAGGAGATGGACAGTTAGGCATGATAGCCCAGCTACACACTGGCTACTGAGCTACACAAACTAGTAATGCTCTTCACATGCATATTAAGAATCTCTTTTTGAATGTTATTAACAGCTTTCCTGAATACTTTTAACTTTAGCGATACACAATTTGTTTTCTATCGTCCTAGCCCAGGAAAGCTGTTCAGCACATGCCTGAGTTTTTCCACAGACTTATCCTTAATGATATTAGGTATCCAAGCCTCCAGTGTGGTCATGAGGAAGACATCTATCTACAGACACTGAATTCACATGCGTGTATTCATACTGGATCATGGTCTTAGTTTGGGAACACCAGTGCTGAAGTACCAAAGCTAACAGAGTTACACTTGTATGCCCTACTTCAGAAACACTACCTGTTCTTTTATAACCAAATCCAATTGCCCCAAACATAGCAAATACACCTGCCCCACTAAGGCTTATTTTAAGGCTATTTGAAACTTTCCAGTAATGTGCATTTGAACTGCACAGACCACAATACAGTGCCTTTTTCTCACTCGAAGAGCTAGATTGATCAGAATTTTGCCACCTGAAATTCCAAGGACCCAAGAACAAACTTGAGAAATGCCATCCCAAAGGAGTTTTCTCATCTGAAAGTACTTACAGCATAAAGAAAAAGTGTTGGGTTTTGTTTGTTCCACCCTCCCCAAGTCTGGTCCTATATTGCTGCTATTTGAAGTGCAAGAAAGTTTCCATTTTATTTTACTTACTTTCACACCTTAAAAAAAGCAATTTGACAGCAACGTTTGCAGTTGCAGCAACAAGAAAAGTTCCACAAACAACTGACTAGAATCCGTAATCTGCTTACTGTCAGGTATTTTAGGAACACAGAAAAAAACGGAACAGCAGTAACTGAATAGTCAGGTCACATGTGTGGAAATTGCAACCTGCAAGCTTTTCTGGGAGCAATGCTCTGTTTTCTATAACATTTCTGCATAATCACACCAGAAAACATGCTCTTTAGTAGATAGCCTATGATTACATGCACGCCTGTACATCTTCTATTACAGCTGGGTCCCTTGTTCTTGACTAGGGCTTCTGAGGCTCAACTGCAACACAAGCAATAAGGAATAAAACACGTTCAGGGTGAAAACAGTTGACTTTACCTGGCACTGCCATCAAAACACATGGAGCATTTCTAAGTTTCAATCATTATCTCCAATGGGTATCACTCATTTCTCTGTTTAACCAACAGGTTTACTCTTCTTTAAGGCAGGTAAATCAGTCCTCCCACTCCGTTGGACGTGTCAAGCAGAGAGAGCTGACTTCTTAAAGTGGAGCCCCAAAACTAATCTGACTTGAAAGTACTTCAGCTGGACCAGTGAAAACAAGACCCAGATGCAAAGTTATCTGAGCCCGTACTGCACATCTACAGCCAGTTGTGTAACAAACCTCAGGACAATTTTACAGGTCTTAATCAGGCAAAACTCCCTGCTGATTTCTACGAGGGAGCTCTGATCAACCAAAAGCTGCAAGAACTGGATCCAGTTTTCTCCCTTTTAATAAAAAGGTTTATTTTGAGCTACTAGAACATCAGATTATATGAACTCGGCAAGCCCATAACTCTCGCTTTAATGGCATAAGGAATTTGTCCTGCGTTTAATCTACCAACCACAGAAATTAATCTCATCGGCACTCTGTCTTTGGTAGCATACAGAAAAAAAAACCAACCCTAAACTGACATGAAATAATTTCACAAATAACGGACCCATTCTCCGGCTGCGACCTTTGTACGACAGCTAAAAGAAAAGATGGCACGGGCGGTGGGAGATTCACGGCTCTTTAAGTGAGCTACTTCACCTTTGGGTAAACGGGGAAGACAAGCGTCCCCGCTCGGGTTCCTCCCTGAAGTTGCGCCGCTCCCCGCGGCAGCCGGGGAGCTGCCGACCACGGCCGCTGGCGGGAAGAGAAGCCACCCGCGACGCGTCCACAAGCGAGCGGCGGGGGCCGGCTCCCTCCCCGCGGCGGTGCCCGCGACCACGCCGAAACCGCGGCGGGAAGACCCGGGCGGAGCGGCGGCGGCGGCGCCGAGGGAGGGAGGGAGGAGGGCGGGCTGCGAGGCGCCCGCTCCACGTGCGCCCCGCTCCGCTCCGCGCCCGTCACCAACGGCCGCAGCGCCCGGGTGAAGCCTCGCGCCGTAACCGACACCAACGGCCGGGGCGGCAAAGCCCCGCGCGCCCGTCCCGCCGCACCTGCCCCACTGCCGCCCGCTCCCCCAACTTCCCCTCGGGTGCGCCGCCCGCCCCTACCTGCCTGCCGGCGGCGGCGGCGGCGGCGGCAAGCCCCCTTCGCCCGCGCCGGGTCCCTCTCAGCGGCTGGCGGGAGGGCAGGAGCGCTGTCCCTCCGGCAGGGCGAGCCCCATGTGAAGAGGAGCGAGGGAGCCCGGCGGCTCCACCGCCGCCGCCGAGGGGAGGGGACGAAGGGAGGGGGCGGGCGCGCCTTGACGCGCCGGGCGCTCCCCCCGCTCGGAGCCGCCCCGACCCCGGCGGTGCCGGAGCCGCGGAGCCCGCGGCAGCGCCCCCTGGGGGCTGCGGCCGGGACGGAGCCTCCCTCGCACGGCGAGGCGAGGCCGGCGGGCGCGGTGGTACGAGCGTGTGCCTGCCCAGCCCCGCTCCCCGTCGCCTGTGTTCGCCCACCTCCCGGGGCCGCAGCAGGGGCGGCACGGGCTGGCCACGCCGTGAGGCTGGGGCAGGGGTGGTGCTGGAGGTGCTCCGGGTCTCCCTGGTGCACATCTCTGCCCTCCCAACCGGGAGCACCGAATTCTTCTCTGGGGCCATTTCGGCTAACCTCAGCACCAGGGGAGGAATTCCGGTTTGCTTGCGCCGCTGAGAAGCCGCGAGCGTGGGGTTAACTAAGTCCAACCAGTCTTTCCAGTGAGCCTACTGGTTCAAGTTAAGCATTTGGTTAAATTCGGGCTGTGACATCCACACGCCCGGCAAGCAGTGCAAATGCATCAGGGCCCACAAGCTGGGGCAACAGCAGGGCCGGCCGGCAAGAGCGAGTAGGCTTGGTTGGTTGCTGAGGGGCCACTGCTCCTCCTGGCATCAAGGCTCTCGCTGATTCTGCAATGCCTCTCTAGATGTCCTAACAGGGAGAAGGGATAGGATGGCCCCAACTAAGCAGAAAAGAATTCTTACAGTTAAAACACAGCACAAGGACTTGGGATATCAGAATTCACTGTTTGACTTTGCCCACCCATAGCAGCCACTCAGTTCTTGATCAGCTGTGGTGATGCTGAAGTGTGTTCTTGTGAAAAGTCTGGCTGGCTTCCCAGAAATCCTCAGATTACGCAGAGAATTGGGTTTGCACTTGTCAGTTAAACACATGCCTAAATGTTTGTGGGATACAGCATCTTTGTGCCATAGCTCCCCATCTGTATAATGTAATTTCCCCTCCCTACCTCACAAGAATCTGATGAAGGTAAATTCATAAACCTCTCCAAGGCACACCGATTTGACAACGATAGAGCTCCTGGATCATATCCACTGAGAGACAGATGCTGCAGTTGCATCCCGTCCTCCCCCAAATAGGCATAAAGATATATACACAAAACATTTTGAAAGAAAGACCTCTCCAGTCATGCGAATTTTCCAGGAAAGGAAAGGAGCGCAAAACAGAAACACATCAGTCTTATGCTGTGAAGTTGATGTCAGGTGTTTGCTGAGCTCGCGAATCCTGGACTACTGCTCCTGAGCACTCTGAGGTGTGAAACAGAGAGCAGGCAAACACACACATTTGCTAGCCCAAACCAGGAACACTCATCACAAGTCTTCCAAATTAAAAATAATAACAACCACTACTTGGGGTGTGGCTGAAATCTGCCAGAAAACCCTGACTCTCTAATTAGAGGCTTTAACATCATAGTGCTGCACATGTTAGAAATATACACCGTGAACCTGATTTTTTCCACAGTGCAGCTAAAGTGCAAATAAAAAGCAGCATTTTACTGAGCATATTATGCAAAAATATTGCTGATCAGTAATTTGTTCACAGCATTAAAATCAAAGATCAGTCATTCTGTTTATGCATCCACGGAAATAAACTTAATTTACTTTTATAGTACAGTGAGATTTACACAAAACTCATCTAAATATAATTTGCTGTCACAAACAGTATGATTTCCCTTGTTTTTTCCATGTACCTCTTCTCTGTTACTATTTTTGTAAAAGTAAAGCTGCGATTTTTTTTTCCTTATGCACCCAGTGTATAATAGCCTAACCACAGAACTAATCAAGCTCTCCAGAAAGCCAAGGTTTCCCTTAGTTTTACTTGGATCTCACAAATATTTTAGCTTAATAACAGGAGAACCATATTGCACTGAAATATATTGGTGAAACCTCCAGGGAAAATCTGTGCCTTAGTACAAAGGCAGGTTGTGCTATCCCGGAATAACTCTTGGGCAAGGCTGCTTGGTTCCTAGACTCTGCGTGTTGTGTCATGGCTGGGAGCTGTGACAGCACGCTGGATCTGCTTCCTGCTAGCAGGACACAGCCTCTCTGCACACCAGGATATTGGATGTTCGGCTCGGCTCTCTGGAGAACAGCAAGAAACCCAGGATGCCCTGCAGGCATGAGGGAGACCTCACACATCTGTGGCTTTGGCAAGATTTTCACAAAATGTGTTTGTGGTCTAGCTGTAGGCTGGAGCCTACCACTTGGGTAACCTACAGTAGGGGACTGTGAGAGGAAGAAGTAGGATCCAACCTCCATCTGCACTTAGCTGAGTCCGGATGAACACTAAGTGTGAGATTTCTGTTCTCTATCTTATGCTCCAGCACTCAAATAATACTTCCCATTCTGAGGCATGGATACAATAAGGGCCTTGAATGTCACCCTGTAGTTATGTGCCCACGCGGCTACATGCCTTGACATTTCCTCTGCTTGCTGATATTACCTGCTAGTCTCCTGCTAGTATTGCTAAAGCAATTAGGACAGAAATTAGGACAGAACTGCTGAAAGTACCTGCGTCCTCCTGTGGGTGGCATCAGAATATCTTCAGTGGACCAAGCCTGGCTTAGGAAAGAGAGAGGAGAGGGATGATATTCCTGCTTGCCAACTGCCGCTGTCGTTACACTGCGAGTACTGCTTTTGCTAAGAAGCTCACATAAACCAGTAGATCTTTAAATTAAATGAACGATTTAAAGTAGTAAGAATTAGCATCACTCCATCAGCCCTTTTAATTCTGACAAGAAAGCTCTATCACACCTTTCGCCCATGCCCTGTACCAGTTGCAGTTATCACAAGAGGAGGATGCAAATGCATGATTAAACGTCTCAGGTTCTACAACTTCAGCAAAATCAGAACTTTATCACCACCAGGAGCAGTTTCACATCTTTTCCTGTAGGTCTCAATGAGACAGTTACAAATTGATGAACACAAATGAATCACCACAGTCGTCCGACAGGACACAGAAGTGTAAGTGCAAGCCAGAATATCAGAGGCTACAGATTTAAGGTGTCCACTTGTAACCAGAGCAGGGTTGTTCTGTGTTTTTAAACTGTCATGCGTGTTTCTGGTAGCTATACAGATCAGGAAAGACCTTATCACACTGAGACAAGTCAGTGCACACCCCCAAGCCAATATGCACTCTCAAACACTCAAGTGCTGATGTCCAAAGCTATATAGGTGTAACTACTGAGCAAATGACTGCCTTACCTGCAGAGTATTACACAGCCAATATTTCTTAAGGCTATGAAAGATAAGAATACAAAGCTCATTCTTGTGCTAATTTTAGAATACTTTTTTAGGAATTTGAGAGAGTGCCTTGTACTGTTCAGTTACCCATATGACTAAATCACACAGCCTGAGACCATAGCCACAATAAAGCTTAATCAACTTACGCCCAGCAATGTCCACCGGTTGTAAATGGGGGAAAACATGACCTTCAAAAACACATCAGGAAAAGTGTTTTTTTCTTTTTTCTCTTTTTTCTTCCCGTGCTTTAAAAGCATTTTAACTGATATAAGTTGGTGTTTGTTGGCTTTGCAAGCATTGATCTGCTCACCTAACATTTACACCTGACTTTTCTGCCAGACTTGTACCAGACTTTGCTTAGGAACTTCATTGACACTGTTGCTTGCAAAAGGCCTGGATTAATCGCGTTAGAGACCGAATACTTGATCTCCACAATGACTAGTGACGTGGGACCCCTTTGTTTTAAAGCTTAGGTAGTGAAAGAAGTCTAAGGTTCAAATCATCTGCCTTCTGAAAACTGGGTTCTTTCAGGGTGTTTCCAGGATCAGAAATCACATATGCTGCCCTAAACCTCATCTCTGATCTATGCTGATATAGGATCAATTCCAGTTTTCCATTTCTTCCTATGAGTTTATTCTTAACGAGGTTATTACCCCAAAAAAGCAAGATTTGTTCTCCTGAGATTTAGAGTCATGAATCTGTGCGTACAATAGTCATCGTGAGTAGGTGGCACAGAGACTGTTTTTTTCTTGTCAGCAGTGATGCTATTCTCAGTTTTGTATGTGGTCCTTATGTGTGTCATAGATAGGCACAATAGATGATACACATTGGCAGCTTGGATAGTATTCAGAGAGGAGCTGATCTACCAGTCCAGGAAATTATCCTAAAACTCTGATCATATTGGCAGCAGAATTTTAACCAACGGTTCCTAAGAGCCTCTGCTAGCACATTGTTGCCTTTAGAGGACTTGGAGCTACTAAATATGTTAAAGAAAATGAAAATGACACAGGAATTATAAAAAAGAAAAAAAACAACAATGACTGGGGCTACAGCTATAGCTTTGGATCCCAATGGTTTTACAAATCAACGAGGCGATCTTGTGATGTGTGGCAGTATCTGAATCCTTACGCTGGACTCTCTTGGCTTCAATCCCTAATCACTCTGGGGTCCCTTAGCACAGCTTTGTGGCACCAAACATCCATAAAGCTGACACCGTTGTTGTCAGTGGGGTGTGGTACTGAGTAATGTGACAGAGGAGAAGGTACACATTATCCTGAAGGCAGGCACCGTGCTTTCTAGCAAAGCTCCGTTGGCCCTGCTAAGCGATATCATCTCTTGCTGCTTGCCACTGCTGCGTCACAGTCACTCATGCCATGGCATGACTGTAAGAAGTCTGAGCAGTGCCCACCAGCTCCCAGGAGACAAGAGTTATCCCAAGCAAGACAATCACAAGAAATAACTGACACAGAAATTGATGCCATTGACTTGGCAAGATTGTATTACCTTCAGTGCCACCTGCTGAGCTATCTGACATCTCTGGGAAGTGACACCAAGTGGCAGAATGGGAAAAAGACAAAGAGATCCTTGTTTCTCTAAGAAAGATTCCTGTCTTGAAGAAAATGATTAAAAAAGGAAGATAATCGAAGAAAGTGATGAGGGTTGAAGATTCTGAGGTACACAAAATCGCTTCAGCTTTGCCTGCCCAGCTTGCTAAGGGGTCCCTAAGCCATTTTGCCATGGGTGGTACTGTTACCCTTCTCCAGTGTATGCATTCCTATTGCACAATCTTACAAAGCCAGCCCTGCTTAGTGACATCAAGTCAATGAACAGAGAAGACAATAAAAATAATCCTACCTCTGAATAAAAACATTTGTCACTGCCCAAAACCTAATAGAGGAAAATTGAATCCTCCCTCATCCTCCCCAGAAAAGTCACACAGGATTTCTTGTGGCTATAGTGACAGTGGCCACCAGTGATGCCAGAGAACTTCTCCCGTCTTGTAGCAATGCAATTCAGCTGCAGCTGTAAGTGGACTGAAATGTGGAGCTTATGGCAATTGTGCTTCCACCTGTGGAGTTTAGGTCTTTAGTTCTACTGATTTCAGTACCTGTCTGTGTGGTTCTGGCCTGAAGGCTTTACTTGCTGGTTTATTTATGAAGAACCATAAAGCTCAGCAGAGATGAGAGTAAGCAACCAACCAAGCACTGTGCACAACTTGCGGAACTTGTTGCCATGTTCAGACTTAGTACTGCCTACAACAAAGGTGTTCTTTACAGAAGGGGGCCTGTAGCTTCTCTATAGGCTCTGTAACTGTATTCAAAACACATTCAGCTACAGCTACTTTCATTTCATGCTAATTAGATATCACAGAGATACATTTCACAATGTTAACGTCAGCGCCCTACTGCAAGTCCAACCAGTACCACACTCCACATATTTAATGAGTCTTCATGTTGTCAGACAAATAGTTAGGAGAGGCTGTGCCTCTCTGCCACGACAGTATCACTATTTTGGCTACGTTTACCCCTATATGGATCTTCAAGCCTGGTACAAGCAGCCAATATGGCCTTTCACTGGCCAACAGGCTGGTGATGCAAGACCTATCCAACACGTAGGATGCTGTCATGGCATCTGGCAGCATTGCAAACAGACATTGGTCAGGGTGTCATAACCATACTGCCTTCCATATGGTGACAAGGGATAGAGGATGCAAGATCACAGTGCATGAAAGGAAGCTGTTTGCAAACTTTTTTGTTATATCTCAATTTTATGTGGGTGAATTTAAAAGACAGTTAAAAAGGTAAACTAGCTATATGAAGATCGTGGAAAAGTGAAGACAGATCACAGCATCTGGATAGAGAGATATCGTTTTAAAGTGGCATTGCGTTATTGAATAGTTTTCCTTATAGCAAAGGTAGAACTGGGAGGAATTACAGTAGGCCTTATCTAATATACTTTGGTGATAATTTGGCAAGGATACGCTAATATAACAATACTTTTTCTCTCACCAGCCTCTTCTGTGTTTTGGCAGCCCATAATATTTTTTCTGTGTCCCCTCCGCTGCCCCCAGAGCAAAATAGAGAATGAGAAAAGGTCACAGCCTAAAACAAGCTGAGAATAATTGGTCCATCATAGCCTTTTTTCTGAATGAAACATGACATTTCACCTAGAAATAAAGATTCAGTTTAACTGCTTTTTGTTCATCCATTAGTTAAGAAAGGGTAAAGATTACACTCCACGCAACACTTTGGCCATGCTGTCACCGAAATGTGCTCAGTCATTTGCCATTCTGGCTGCTTCTTGACAGATTTTTAGCTACTGCGTAGCATGTGCATTTCTATCACTCTGTCAAATAGCAATTGATTATGCCAGCCTCATGCTATTTTCCTTGGAACAGAAAACTCAAAGCTTGTTTAACAGTAAGTGTCTGTGGCTTTCTCTCAACAATTGGCTGAGAGAGAGAAAAAGCATCTTTTGTTAGAAATAATGGTTTGCTTAAAAACACCCAGCTCCTTTTGTGCTGAAGTTTCACACACAGCAGGAGACTATCTCAGTGTTTCAGTAATAAAAAGTCTCTACCGTCAGGGTCAGAGGTGTTTCTTTACAAGGTACCATGGTTCCTGGCAACACTTACAGCCCTGACATCATAGAAGGTATTTAATATCCCATATTCCCGGTATCCTACAGATGGTGATTTTTATTGTTTTTATGAGAATATGAATAAAGAGGTAGTGTACCAAATGGGAATTTACCAACGAAAGTAAGAGCCCTTCAATATCTTGTTATCTTCACCATTTAAAGACACCGTTAAGCCTGTTCTCTATAATAAGGTAGTACTCTAGGAAGGTAAAATCAGTTTTTCACCGTCACAACAGAAAACTCCACTTACACATGTCCTCTAAGCAAGAAAGAGAGGAAAAGCATAAGTTCAGTATCTTCTGAGGCAAAACTAAGATTTCTAATTGCTCTGCACAATGTTTAATAGAGAAAGGGGACATCTTAATGTAGCTGATTAATTCCAATTTTATTGATAAGATTCTTTAGTATTTCACTGCAGAAAAATGTTAACTTGTCTGACTTGTTCCTACAGTCTCTTATCATTTTTTATTTTAAATGTCAGAAGCAGCTCTCCTAGGCCAAAATTACCTCTAGTGCAACTCTCTCGTAGTCACGCTATTAACCAATGCCTTCTTTTTAGCAATAACGATTATGGAAACCATTGCTTCCATCTTCTTACCCTTTGCTGTGGAAAGCCAGTTGTGATGTCCAGGGCAAGCAAAGAGAGGCTGTGAAGGTGATACCCTGAACAGGAGGAGGGTTGGCTTCACTACTGGAGGAGAAGGCAAAACATCCTGGCGTATTTTCTCTCTTTCATGAGCAAAGCTAGAAAGCCTTTGAGATTCCCTGCAAAGCAGCTGGGGATAAGTGTGGAGAAGAACATAATTTTATCAACAATCCTCACAAAGCAATTAAAGAATCAGAACTAAATTCACCAATGTCTGGCTGTGAGCATTCACAGACTAGTCACAATGACATGTCTTCCTGCTTCTTTCAATTGTTGACCCAGAAGGAGCCACAGCTTGGTTTTCATTTCTGTATTGTGCAATGGTATCAGTATGTTCAGCTGCAATGTTATTATTACACACGGCTGCTTCTGCTCTTCGCCCCTCACTCTTTGAAGAGACTGTTGGTGACGCGGAACAGGTAAGAGAAGGCAGATTTCCAGTGAAGTAGTCGTCGAATGGACAGCTTCAGGAGCTCTTAGATAAATGCATTAACAGGAATTATAAGAGAAATTCAGGACTGATGAAAAATGGATTTTCTCTCCTCTCTTAAAACCTCAGATTTAGTTCTGCTGAACTTGCAGTTCAATTTTTATTGTTGCAGAAGCTGGCCTGGACACCAGCTCCACTTCTGCAAAGCATAAATTGGTGAGATTACCTGCTGAATACTAGTATTACAAGTAGCAGCCAGGGATCCCAGATGAAACTGAAGCCCTCTGTGTTGGGACTTTACAGGAATAAAATAAGCAGCCAGTTCCTGTCCCGAAGCAGATGAATAGAAAAGGTGGACATGGGAGGGCAAACAGTGGCACAGATGAAATAAGTGATTTATTGAAAGATTTTGTTAACAAACCAGTGTACAGCTATCCCAGTGAACATTTCAGACAATGTGAGCAATCTAGATTGGGATGAGCTCTGGATTTTCAGAACATAGGCACAGAATTACCCCCAAAATGCGTGTGTACACAATGTATATTTTTCACATTTAGTTAGGGAGAGCTATAGCAAGGACAGGGTGAGGAGGATGTCAGATGTAAACAGAGATGCCTGAGCCACTCTGCCAGCTGTTGTGGCTAGTGCTAAGAGAAAGACTTACCACAGTGGCAAGGGTGGAACAGGCCTTCAGGGGTGATAAAAATATACACTAAAAGCATTTTACACAAAAGGATGCATGAAATGTGTTCTTTGCAATTGTTTTAACTAGTAACATGTGAAGCAGGATGCTGACCATTTTCTCTCTTGTTGTTTCTGCTCTCCTAGCAACAGGAGAAGTGTTTTAAACAGGTGTGAGCGATGGAAATTCAAACAGAAAATAAAAATATGCTGAGTGAAACCAGCATAAGGTGACCCTTACAGGGAGATGTTCTGCAGGGGAGGGTGTTCTGCAGAATTTAATTGGGATCAGTCACAACAAATCACATGACAAGACAAGGGCTTGAAAAAACCCACCCACTATATTTGTAACCGCACTTTTCAGAACCTATGACTATTTAAAAATCTAGTTGTTAGGAGTGCAGCTTTTCATGCAGCACAGCAAATCCCAACCCCTATCTGACAAGATTAGGAAGAAATTTTGCCTATGCACAGGTTATTCTACATTAATCACCTGCCCACTAAGGCAATGTTGCCATTCACAAAGATAAGATGTCAGAACAAGATGAAGCATTGGTCTGATTCAGCATGAAAGGCCTTACATGCTGCTGCTTAAGGTTTTCCCCAAAGTGCTGACTTCCATCCTACCTGACTTTAGTTCATACACAAGTATAAAAAAAAAAAAAAAAAAAGACTGTCATCCTTCTTTCTTTAGACTGCTGTGTGTGCATGTGTTTCAGCCTGTAACAGGACTTCCAAAAATGAGGTCTGTAATGTTTCAATGTTTCAGTCATTCTGCGTCATAAATAAAAGGATTGAGGAATCCTTAGATTTCCTACAGGAAGGCTTTCCTTTGTACCGTGGCTAACACTGCTGAGCTGATATTTTTCTGCCTAGTTTCTGAAGATGGAGGCTGAAGGTAATGAGAAGAACTTCAAGGGCACTGTGATTTATACCTAAGTTTTAATGAGAAAGGGTTATCTCCTGGTGTGCCCCTTTTCAACAATTTTTTTTCTTTTTTTTTTTGCAAGTTAACAAAATATTTCCAAGAGTCTACCCTGATGCACCTGAACTGTTACCTGTGAAGACGACATTCAACCTTCTGCTAAAAGCATTTTTTATATAGCACCTTGCTTAAATCAAAAATATTAGTGAGGTTCTAATTCATGACCAAAAGGAAAGGGTGCATGTGTGCATCCATGCCTCACAGCAATTCTGATGCTCCATGCAGGAAACCTATGGAAAACTCAGAAACTCATTGGTTTATCCTTTCTAGGCTCCTTTTTTATCTTCTCTGTACATGTCCTGCCTCTTTTCACGAATCTTACCTCTGGCACTTCATCTGGGCTTCAATTTTTTTCTCTTCTGTCTCTTTCTCACCCCCCATCTACTGACTCTCCTTTTCCAGCTCTATTTCGCTAACCTTAGGTTTGGGTTTATTTTCCTTTCCAAACAATATTCAGGACTATCAACATTATCGTTAATGACATATTTTATCATTTTATTAACAATCTTTCATTACGCATCTGCTGTACTGCTGAAGTCAATTAGGAAAATAATTACCTTCCTGTGCCTGAGCAGCAAATTGGCTTAACTCCAGAAAAAGGTGTTCCCCAGGAAGGCTTCCCACTAAAATGTAGCTTACGACATACAGTAGCCTGAACGTTATTGATCCTATTTACTGAGTCCTACCTAGCCACAGTGTTTATTTCCCATAGCAAATTCATCAGTGATGAATCAGTGGGTTCAGCAGCTCCTGTCAAAAGATTTGCACTTGGTTACTGGAAGGAAGCCTACATGATCTGTTATCCACAGACTCCCCTCAAGGGTCATCATTAGCTAAGAAAGACCCTGTTATTTCTTATATGCCGTACTCTAGCCACATGCAAATCAGCTGCTGAAGTCCTTCCGGGTCCTTGAAGGCCATCCACAGTAACAGCCAGGCCCTGAGGGCACCACCAGCCCTGACTGTCTCTGCCCAGCCTCCCCCAGTGCTCTCCTCACCCTGCCCACTGCCCAGCACCCCCAGGACTGTCAGACCCTGCCCCAGCAATGATGCAGCAGGGCCAGTCTCCAGCATCCCACAGCCCTGCCCTGCCCGGCCATGGGCTCCACTGAGCTGGGCCCACGTCCCATCCCATTCCTGTCCCCAGGGAGGTGCCTGATGCCCAGGGCTGGGGCTGCCTCAGTCCTCAGTGGGATGGTGGGATGAGCCCTGGCTGGTGAGGTCCTGCCCTGCTGCTCTGGGAAGTTCCCTTGGGTCCTTGTCCCTTAGGGAGTAGCCGGCCCTTGCAGCACTGTGACAGTAACCACTGTAAAATCTGTACATGCCAGACTCATGGAAGAGCTGGTAACACTGATACTGATGGGCTAAACAAAAAATCCCGTTTCTGAGTGTGGAGAACAAGAGATTCTCCTTCCAGAGGGGAGCTAGTAAGTGAAGTATTTGCCCCAGCTACGGACAGAAACAAATACAGATCACCAGGAAGAAATAAAAGGGACCAGTTGAATAGGATAACAGCAGCATGAAGGTATTGCAGCCATCATCTCTTCTCTTGCTCCCATTTGGTCCAGTTTTTATTCTTGACTGCATCCAGCGGGCCTCCCTCCCAGCCTCGTAAAGTCCACACTTCCTAGCTGCAAGGGCAACAGGACCTGTTTCATTGAGGTCTCTGTAAGAGCCCTGTCAAGTTGCACAGAATCACATGAGCCATAATTCAGTGTCTGTACAATTGCAAATATTCAAACATTGTTTGCTACATCTGTTCCACAGCCCAGACCACTGTCTGTCTTGATTCATCCATGGATTTGCCCATCAGCTGGAAGATGCCCCCTGTCCATGAGAGGGGAAGAGCACATCCACCACAGAAGTCACCTCTCTGATATAGCCCCCACCTTGGCCAACCATCTCCAACCCTGGTGCCAAGGACCCCCAGGACTTGTGTTGTGACCAACAACCAACACAAGCCACTTACACAGGAGATCCTAGGTTCTGCTCACGACTGCGTGAAACCAGAGGGCAGCATGTTCCTACCTTGGCTGGAGCTCTCCTCCCCAGTCCATCCATCTTCTGCTTTCTTTTCTGTGACTCTTCCCAAGAGAGTGGAGTTGCAGGGTCTTTCATCTCCACTGTGCCACCCATCAGTCACATTCCCAGACACGCTTTTGATCTTCTTTCCAGCCCCACACCTGCTGCTCTGCTAACAGAAGTCATTTTCTGTCAGCGTTACGCAGCATATTGTGAAAGGTGAGCCTTTCATCTCCCTGCCAGGGCGACCCCCCACAGCTTTCCATCGAAGTGGGCTCTCCGCTCTGTACAGCCCCCTCGTGCTTGGAGAGCGCACATCAATTACGATGGCGGCAGGCAAGTACTTACCACCTCTGAATCAAACACTTTTCGCTGTTGCTTTCAAGTTTTATTAATGTTTATTAATTCCTGTTGATATCTTGCCAAAATCGTTTTTTGGAGAATGGTAAAATAATTAGAAGATATACATACTCTTCCCCCCTCCCCCCCAGATGCTGCACAAATTGATTATTAGGGGAAAGACTAATTCATTATCCACAAATAGTTCATAACCCAAATACACTGCCACCTGCACACATCTATTTTTGGTAGCCTATTGAAGTATTCTGCCTCATAAAGTCCTTCACTTCTGAAGCATGACAAAAAATTGCTCTGGAAACCTGAGGGCAGAGGATGACTAACCCCTAACTCCAGCACTCGGAAAGGTGACAAGTCTGCATTTTATGTTATTTACCAGCTACAGCATAGCAAGAGAAGAGTGTACTCCCTTCAGTCTGGAGTTGCCACTATAGCAATAACAGCAGCAGCACTTAGACAACTCTTTCCATTTCTAAAGCACTTTAGATCCATTAACACTTTGACCCCCACAACTCCTCGAACAAGTACAACAAAAGGAAGAAAACTTGCTATTGAGAAACACCCAAGCCACAATTATCTTTCAGGAGCTCAAAATGTGTCCACACTTGTGTCTCCACAGTCTGCCAGTTCCTCAGACAATACTGCATTTATTGTCTTTTTCCTCCCCCATATAGATAGCCACTTCATCTGCAAGCAAAAAAGATAATTAGGTTCTAACAAGGAATCTGGTAAAAAGCTCCTCAAGAAACAAAGACGCAGCCAAGTACTAATGTAAGAAAAAACACAACTGAGTAAAGAACAAAGCCAATACTCTGCCCCACGGTCTGTAGTTGTCAAAATGGACAGGTGTCTACCACTCCGTCATACAGACATTTTAAACGTGCATTCTGCAGATGGGGGCTGGAATATAGATCCCAAGGTGACTTTGAAATATCCTTACTTTTACATTTCTGTTTGACCACTAACCAAAGGTATTTACCTATTCATTAAACACAGACCTGAGTGTAGAAAACACTTCCCATTCTCAGTGCTACAGAAATCTAAATAGGAAACACTCATGACTTTATTTTATCCCTAAAGATGCTATAAGAGGACTCAGTGTATAGCTCATATACAAATTTCTGGTGAAGAAGGTAATAAGTCTCCCATCTCCTCACATGACATCAGAGAATGACCCGCTAGTTCTTCCTGGCTGAACTTACACACTGGTAGTGTCGTCCCCATAGATCTGTCCTGATTAAAGTGGTTTGCACCTTATTGCACATTATGATTCTACCAGGGCATGCCTAACTGGTGAAACTGAGTGATAGAGGGATGGTTACCTCAGGATAATTATCTCTGAGTACAGTACACTCCAGAGTAAATATAACATTTTTCTAAACCATTATGTCTCTCCTTCTAAAGGGAAATAGGTATTCTGAAATACTCTAACTTTTGTTCTGTGGCAGAGGGTTCTCATGGAGAAGTATTCCAGTACTACTATAAAGGAATAGTTTATGCCAGTTCCGCTGGGTAAGTCTTAAGCCTCTTGTAAATTTATCACATAGTTCTGCAAACGGAAAGTAAACTTAGGATACCATCAGTGAGTGGAACACCTTTCACATCACCTCTTTGGCACAAAAGCAACACTTTTTGAGGCTGTCCAGAGAACATATCTAGAAACATGAAACAGTAGTAGAGGATGACCAGGTTATGCTGTTTTGCAGTTCACTATTAAACCTTTACATGCTGACAGTAAAACTCCGCAGCATGCTCTCTGAATAATAACAACAGCAAGCATGAGCAGATTCTGAGGCTCCCAGGGAAAGGTTCTCTTTCAAGAGACGGATAGGGGGACAAAGAAGCACAGAGAAAATGTTTTCTCTCAAACTGACAATGCTTTCCTTAATACTACAACAATGCAAAGTTTCAGTTACTCTAGAACTTCATGTTTTGAAACAGTGAGTTACTTTTCTTAGCCATTCTCTAAGAAAAATGGATTACTTGTTTCATTAGTAAGACAAATCAACGAGGTTTAGTCAGGTTATTTAGTACATTAGTTTTAATTCATCTAACATCAGCCAGATCAGGAAACTCTGACAATAATCACTGGCATGACAACAACATAGGTGCATCCTGTGTGCTTATTACCATTCCAGGATGGAGCTATGTAACTCATATGGCTTTCCTATACTTTGTAATCTATACAGAGCACATTCTATTTATTTCAGTTCCATAGACTTAGCAATTCCAAAAGTGAGAAAACAAGCAACAACCTCTTGTCATTACTTGCAACTGCAAAGCTGTTATGTACAAAGATTTGCTTATTTATTTTTACTTTAAGGGACAATCTGTGTTCCAAAGGTTTCAGAGACACATAGAGAAGAAGTGGCTGGGAAGGTAAACTGAGGCAATGTAGAGGGACTGTCTTTTATTCAAGGTCTCACAGCAAGTCAAAAGCATCGCCAACAATTTAAGACTTTCCCAATTCACAGCCCAGGACCTACCTGGGTTTTGGAGACTACAGTGTCTACAAAAAGGATGTTTATTGTTATGAGCCCTGAAAAAACCCTACCATTCCATACCATGCAATTACGAGATGACCAAAGATCACTCTGCATATGTTATCTGTCTGCTGGTAAACATGGTGTCAGCAAGAGATTTTTTTTAAAAGAAGAAAAACTAGGAAATATCCAGATAAAATGCTAATCTCAAATCAATTATTATTTTAGGATTGCATTAAGGGAGATTAAAAGCTCAAAAGAATGAAAGCTCTGAATTTCTTACTCCATGACACATTCTAATAATGTGTTTCAGTCTTCTGAGCAATGCAGATCAGATGGACACCCTCAGAAGACCCCTGATGTCAGATCCTCGCTGAGGGATATTCTAAGCATCCCTGGAACTGACAATCAAACTGCATTCAGAGCCCACAGGGATGTGCCCCTGCCCTGTAAGGTATATTGGACTGCAGGTAACCTTGTCGCCAACCTCTCAGAGCAAAAATTACAATGACCACTTGCAAAGTAAGGATGTGCAGAAAATGAATTCAGTAAATTTAAGAGGAAGAGTTTTCAAAAGGAAGCATTTTAACTTGCACAAAAGTGCTTAAATTGATCCTATTCAAGGGCTAAAGTGCACTTTGGGTCTTCTTGTTGAGCAAAAGGTAATAACTGAGGTGTTACCCCCAATAACAGTACAGTGAACCACAGACATTCCTGTACTGTCAGATAATGGTTGAGATGAAAAGAATATTAGTGTGGTTGATGGAAACACGCAGCACATTTTCATACTTCACGGCTTGGTCAGCTACTCTGAAGAGTGAATAGAGTAAGGAACAGCAACACTCAATTTCCTACCCCCGTCCTGCCAGCTGGAATATCTGTGGAGGCTGCACTTCCTACTAGCTCCAAAATCCAGGCAAGTTTCAGGAGAACAAAATCTACCCTCAAGAGCTGCCACAGTTCTCACAATTTATTTCAGTATAAATGCTAAATAACTCCCCTGGAGTAGAGGAGAGCACTTCAGGATGATGCTGGTGTACAGAATTGCATCCCATGATTTGTATGGTTTTCCTTTCCCTTAAGCACTGGTTTTTGCTCTGTGTTATGGTCTGATCATGGGTCATTAATGGAAGTTTTGAGCTTATATAATAACTGGGCAATATTCTCTAGGGGATGGAGTACCTAGTGCATTGATTCACTTAATTTCTCTGTGGGCATTTCCCAAACCTGTATCCTCAGAGGATCTAAGCAGTCTAATGTATCTTTCTATTCTATTGTTCAAAATAGCTAAAAATGCTTAGCAACTTGGTAAGTTTCTGCTAATGAGGCGCTGTTTCTTTCATGTAAAGTATTTATGTGTCAATACTTCATAATTGAGATATGTTGGAGAGGTTTTCTTCCTTCAGCCAGCTATTTAAAATAGCTAGCGATGTGTGATGTATATTTTTAGAGGCTGTAAGGCAATGCCATTTTTGATGATACAGTATGTCTGTTTTCCCTTACCACACAGGAAGACAGTGATGCTGGACCGAACATGTTTTCCCCCCATATGGGATGTCTTCAGGGAAACATCAAGAGAAGTGACAATACATACACAAGAAAATAGCATAATTTAACAGTCCCTGTCATAAGCCCCATTGTTTAATTGAAAGAAAGAAAACCTTTCATGGTTGATTTTATCAAGGAAATTAATGTTTTATCGACCTTAAACCTACTCCCGCCTTCCCTGAAATCAGTAGCAGATCTGACTGCTTTCCGTCAGACCTCAAGCAGTTCACTTGTTAGTGTTGTTGCTGTTATTGGATTAGAGAGAACAGTCTGCTAAAAAGTTAGCATTCTAATACCAGTATCAGTGTCACAAAGTAGCAGAGAGAAGCTGTAATTTGTGAGCTGGTTTGTCGTAAGATAGCTGTAGGTGTATGCAGTAGGAGTATAATACAGGCACCAGGACTGTGTTATGATTCATGTTATAGATCTTAATATAAACTAAGAAGGAAAAAACATTTATTAAGAACTAGAGTGTGCCCAGGGACACACAGAAGTAGGAGTGTGCTCTCTCCTCCCAGTGGTCTTGGTATCAGCAACTAATGTTGTGCCAAATGTGTTTATAGTTGCCCTGCCTTTGCTGTTTAAGATCAGATGCAATACACAGCTAAGCTCAGCTTTGCCCTTTGCACACACAAATTTAACTGTTCTGCAATTAAAAAACCATACAATTGGAATGACTTCTAGTAAAATGAAACAAAATCCTGGAAGGACATCACTACAAGATGGATGCTAATGTCTGTGGGAAAAACAGCTGGCACAGGCCAAAGATCTCTCAGTTCCTTCAGTAAAAGGAAAGGGCAGAATCTGACCATGACATAAAAGCCCTTCGTGTGTGTAATAGTGTTGGTTCAAATCCAGCATAAACTGTGATAATGACAAGGTATATGATGACCTAAAGAAAGCAAGTAGGTGCTTGTGACCTGATCAGCTCCTACAGGACCAAGCATTTGCACCACAAACCAGTCTGCTTCCTTCCAATCCCATCCTTAAGGATTGGACAAAAACTGGCTAAAAGACTGTTCTGGCAGACAAAGAATGAGCCTCAGGAGCAACACTACCCATAGCAAAGTACCGTGATTCTGACTGCTGAAGTTTAAATACTGCTCCTAATTAATCTCATCTGAACCTCCACTGACTTCCCTGGAGCTAGAGTACAAATGAGTTTAGCCCATTGTATCCAAAAACAATAGCAAAACCAGAAGCCAGATGAGAAATTGCTCCATGTTGGTGGCAAGTAACAAACCAGGGCTCAGAAGAAACCTCCCATAAGAAGCATCCATAGTTACATACCTCCTGAAACACCAACATTGCTGTTTCCTGGCATAGTGATCTGCTTCTGAACAGTGGATTTTCAGGCAATGAACAGCAAAATAAGTCATCAGGATATTCAAGAATCTGAATATGCATATCAGGAGTCAAAACATTATAAACTTATTACTGATCCACTGTAGCTATGAAACTGTAAGATACTGGAGTCATATAACTGACTCTTATCACACAGAATATGGTCATGCTAAACTGTACCTCATCTGATGGCATTTTGGATAAGAATATGTCCTACGGATGACAAGGCATCTAAGTATGGCCAACAGCCAGAAGGGACTCCTCTCTCACTTCTCAATTTCTTGGTGTTCAGAGTTACAGGTTTTCATCCAGCTGGTAGGAGAGCAGAGCCCTAGGGCGAAGGTTTTGCCTCAAAGGTAGAACTGTCTTCTCGCCCAGCAAATGAACCATCACATGACTGCCCAGTGTCATTAGTCTACCTATGAACAATCAGGGACCTTATTGTTATATTCTAATCAAAGTTCCTGTGTGCTGGACACTGTTCAAAAACAGTGAGAGACCTTGCTCAAAGGGCCTTGAAGCCCAAAATAAGAAATCAGTAATATTTCAGTGACGCCTCCACACTCAGTGGAGTCTGTTTCTCTGTTACAGATGACTGTAACTGAGACAGGCTTGTCCAACTGATTTTAAGTGAGAGTTAGGTGAGATGTTTTCATCCTGTCACTGTTCCTCACTTAAGATGTGGCCCAAACTGAGTTTTATATGAGAGAAGGCTCTGCTATTTTACCCAGGTGTCCTCACAACTCAGAAAAGAAAGGTACTTACTGCTTGATTTTCCTTGGGAAGAGCAAGAGCACTTGGTCCAGATGCACAGAGGACACAGGAGCAGACAGCTGCAGGTTTGTGGAAGGGACATACAAGTTGCAATGCACCACAGAGAAATGTGTGAATCCAGATGCAAACTTCCTTGCAAAACTTCCAGTCTCCTCCACCAACAGAAAATTTCACAAGTTAAATTTGCTATTAGCAGGTTGCGAAGTTCATAATACCTTAGGGCGGTTTGGTACAGACAGTCCCATAACAACAGCTGAACTTCCTTCCAGGGAAATTAATCCCTAACTTTTCAAAAACAGCTGATAAGCCTTGGCCCCTGATTTATCTTGCAGAGCTGCAGTATGGTAAACTGCCAGCTGCTAGAGAGCACCATCATGCTGCTGCCAAAGCAGAAGGTGAATAAGCTGCAGTGTAAAATGACCTGCAGTTTGTATTTAATTCCCCTTTTTGGTTTCTGTGCCAGCTCAGAACAGCATTAGGGGTTCAGAGGGGCTGAGAAGAGTATGAGAGAAGATGAGCTGGAGAAGGCATAGAGGATTGTAAGTCCTGGAGCAAGGAGAAAGTGCTGGGGTGGAAGAGAAGGGATGTTTTCACTGCAGAGGAAGGGGAAGGGTTGTTGAAAGTTTTATGAAAAAGTGAGTTTTTTGGCTGCAAATTTTTCCAGAGTGGCATAGATGTATTCAGTCAGTTCCATAGCTTGCAAAGCATCTTCCATGTGTAGCTTTTCCCCACAGAAGGGTGAAAACACTTCACTGTGTGTAACAGCTACAGAGAAACAATTTGTTAACTGACCCAATGACCAGCTTTTGTAATTCTATGTATACCTTTTCTTTCTGTCTATAAACGTAGAGTTTTTACTTGTGTGTATATGGTAGTAATTCGGTTTACAAACTTCCTTGGCCAGTGAGGAAGTCTCTCAGATGTATTTCCACTTCTAAATGATTCTGCATCCAAAATTTCTGAGTGATGTGCTGCATGAAGCCACCTTCCCAGGCCACTTTCTGTCAATGTGGTTACTAGAGGGAGCAGACACAAGAAACTCAGCAATCAATCACAGGTGCATGCAGCACAGTAGATATACTTTATACTTAACACAATTGCTTACAAGATCTGATTCTCCAATAGGCAACTTTCCACTTTAGCTATTTTATTTTATTATTCCTTCATAAATGAGTTTCTCTCTGTTTCAGTGGGCTTTCATTATTAATTTCTGTAGAAGAGTGAGCTGACTACAGTTATGTTCTCTTATTAGATCATCCATTCAACCCACTGCATCTTATAGGATTAGTCAGGAAACAAGAGAGCACACGCTATTGGATTTTGGGCTTCGAATCTCTTGTGCATAGCTCAGATCACTAAAAGGGCCACTGCAACTTAATTACTCACTAAAGTCAAGAAGACAAGTGCTGAGTAGTGATGAACCGCATTTTTCCCAAAGTCCCCACAAGCAGTCAGCATCTACTCAGAAGTGCTTTACTGGTTCTTTTTCTGGCAGGGGATAAGCTGCATCACATAATTTTAAGGGCCAGAATACTTTTGCTTGACATTCCCAAATCCCTTAGCATTTTAAAGCAAGTGAAAACTCAATTTGTCTCAGTAATCTAGCATCAAATTCCCACAGCCACCTGCGACCTTCCTTCTATATCCCTCCATAAGAACCTATACGCACATAAAACATTTCTTCTTAGTTGTACTAAAGTAACATTTCTGTGGCAGAAGCATTTGTTTTATGCGATATATCTGATGGAGTTGCAGCTCTGGAAATACATTTCTAGCAGCCATTCTTAGACATCTGGACAGTTGTGTAATAAAATAGCTATTGAATTCAATCTGGATTTGTTTCCATGTGCATTGAACACTTTCTGTGCAAGATGACTAGATCCAAACATATAACTGAGTATCAGTAGATCATAAACAGAGCAAGTGAAATTACTGTCTTTGTTTGCTGAAAGCATATTGTTTCCAGGACACTGAAATAGCCAAATTTATACCTGATATGCCCAGTTGCTTCACTGGAATCATATCAAAGATGAGGCTCCCTTTTCCCCCATGCACATAGCATTATCAGTCCCATGGAAGAGCTTAGAGGAAGAAGGAGCCTACAAGTTCATTGCCGCATCCTAGAGCATTGCACAAATTGCACAAAAGTTAGGATGAGAGGTGGCATTTCCATCCATACCACTCACACAGGCTCCATATAAGGTGGTTATTTTGCCAGCACCTTCTGTCTAACCCAAATTCTTTCCGTGACAGAATTAATTTGAGCAGCGACCACCATAATGGAGATACAACACTGTCACCTGGAAATACCAATCCTGTCTTAACTCTGCTGAATCCCATAGTCCAACAATAAACAACAGTCTTCACCCCTGTCTTGTGCAACCTTAATCTTTGCCTGACTATCAGCAAATTAAACATTTGACACAGTCCCATGCAAATGCTAAACCTCATCCTCTCTTCATAGGCTTTGAGGATTTACAAACAAATAGCATCCTCTACTCTTATTTTCAATAATTGTCACCTACCTGCAACTCTACTTTCCTCTGGCAGAGGAACTATGATGCTACTGAAACTCCGTATGTAACACTGACTCATTGGAATCACAGCTTTACTTCTAGGCATTTACCAGATTCAGGAATGAATTCTTTTATTTAGCCCTCTAACTCTGATCTTAACACTTACCCTTTCTCCAGCAGAGTGCCCCAGTCATCTTACAAACCACATATTCCACACTGAGCTGCAGAAGCATGAACTTTCACCCTAAGTTTGTGGGCCATTCTGGACTGATCAATGAATCACTTTAGTGTGGTCTCTACCTCCCACAAGCTTATCAGAAAACTAATCTGGAGCTTTCCTCATCAGAGTGAACTCAATATCAGAAAAATGTTGGGTTTTCAGAATAGGCTGCTGGGGGAAGGCTGTTGCCTCTGACCTCATATTTCTATTTCTACTAACCTACATTTCTATTTCCAGATGTTTGTTTTAAAAATTAAGCTAGCGCTCTTCAAAATGTGACAGACTGATTGTACAGAAATGAAATTTTTCTGTCTAGAGAAGGCTCACCTGTCGAGGCTCATCATCACAAAAGCAGAGAAGATATATCCATGCTGTTGATTAATTGCAGTGCAAAATCTCAAAGGTAAAGTATTTCAGCCCCCACAATCCCTTCAGACATTAGTAGGTTTTTTTCAAGAAATCCTCAAAATGTTTAGGTTAGTATTCTCATATCAGGATCTAGACTTGCACTCCTGCCTTAAAACTGCTCAAACAGTTCAGCCATAGCTGTCTGACAGCTTCGAAGGGGGTTTATCACCACCTGAATACAATACAAGGCTCTTGTTAGAAATTAAGTATTGGAATCATCCTCCTGTTGTTTTGAATCAAGAGGGTCCATTTGAACTACATGATCACATTCCAAGCTTTGGGGGAACATCTTGTAGGATCTTGTTAATAAGTAGAATACTTGCGTAAGAGTCATCATCATACAAATCAAAGTTTGAGTAAGATTTTTCCCTCATATAATCACAGCAGAAAAACTCCCTCTCTTTTTTAATTATTCACCAGTCAGTCAAGTCCAGACACAGAGTAATATTTCAGAAAGAACAACTTGTTCTGTGGGCACAAAATCTTTCATGACCTTTACAAACCCTTGCATGGAATGTCTTGTGGATATAGATGTTGTTGCCAGAGTCCATTTTTCCACCTTTGTTCACGTAAGACTAGAACAGAATTTTTGCAAAATCAAAACCTGCTAACTATGCAAATATATTTATTTGTGCTTCTTTCCCTAAAGACACAGTATTCCAGTGAACAAGATCATAAACTTTTAAAGAAAGCTCGATGAGGATGTAGCATCCACTGCATCACTGTGTGTCATAATGCAGATTCTCAGATGAACAGTAACATTTACTGCCCTGAGGCTTCTCTGGTCCTCAGTATTTCAAACTCAGTCACGTGCCAGGAATGCGCAGTTGTCTCCAAAATAGCAAAAAAAAAAAAAAAAAAAAAAAATCTCTAAGCCTCATGTGCCCAAATAAGAGTCCTAAACATTTATTAAAGTAAAACTACACCTTACATCACCTCTTATCTATGTACAGGATTTTGAATAAGTACACAGTGCAGCCCAGGACCAATCTAATGCAAAGTCTTAATGTCAGAAGAAGATTTGCAGCCTGTAAGAATGTCTGTTTCTAATTTACCTTGATGAAATTTGTGCCCATATTTCCAATTCCCTATGTTGGAGCAAATATCTGCAAAATCCCCTTAATTTATTAGTAAAAGGAGAAGTAGGATCAATTGATCCATATACTAGCCACGTGCAACATTAAGGTACATGTTTCATGTCATCCAGTGCCAAAGGAAATTAAGATTTCAGTAAAAAGAATTGATTTTCTTAAAGAGAAAACCAAATTAGCAAAGATGTCTATGCAAAACATGGGAAGATGGAACAATGTTCATTTTAATAAACATATTCAACTAATCCATTTAAACCAAAAAGCTATGTATTAATTTCCAGCAGTATCCCACAGGAAAAGCTTGAACATATTAAGATGTAAATAAAAGGGGTTTTGGTTTGTGCTTACCATAGGGAGTATGGCAATCATTCACTGACTTCGATTTCCAGTTATTCACTCCTGTTGCACACCAAAGGAATACATTCTATCAAACAGGTCAGATACAAAGCAGTCAAGAAAATCAAAACCACTGACAGTCCATATAGACAGAAAACAAACTAGCCCCTGCAACAAGGGCCAAATAGTGTATATCCTTAAAACTGAAAAAGAGAGTTTCTCTGCGAGGACCTTGCAAGAAGATGTGGAAGAAAACTCCTAAGATGCATGATATCAGCTGGCCTTGCAAAATTTCATCACGTTGGACTGAAGATACATAGAAAGCCGAGAAGATTGTGGCCTCAGTCATACTCTCTGGACTTTGAGCCCAAATTTAACTTAAACATTCAGTTCAGAGATCATCTTGGTATATCTTTCAGAAGTACTCCCATCTACTCTACAGTTACACATTAACATTAGTTTCTTATGCAAGTATGATCATGCCAAGGTTAAGCAGGTGAATTTTTTTTTTTTTTTAAAAACAGTGTTACACATGGAACATACAAGGTGCACTTGCATATATATATATATATATGTATATTTACACTCTGGTTTATGTTAACTCCTGTATAGATATCAGCCATTGCCCTTACAGATGGGAGAGAGTTCCGGTAACCAGCAATTAGCAAAGTGTCATATGAAGAGGTAGACAAGTTCAATCGCTACTTGAAACTACTCTTTTGCTGTCAAACATCAATCATTTCATAAGCACGGAGTCAACTGGACAACTTAATTTAGCAGAGCAAGCACTCTAAAGATCCTTTCATCTTCTTTCAGTTTTCAACACTAGGGTCAGCATTGTCTCTGTATTAAAAAAATTCATCTTCCCTTCACCCACAAGGTCAGCAACCCAGATGCTGTCTGGTGATACTGATAGGGGGATGAGAAGTGACAAGATGACCTAGTAGGTTATATTTCAGCATGAAGAATAATGAAAGACATTTCTACATGTGACAGAATATGATGATAAATATGTCTATGGGTACTGGTGAGAAACAGCTGTTCTGTACTGCTAAGTACCTTCATTAGGAGCGTGGATCTCCATCTTCAGAGCTCATTTGGGAAGGAGCTGAACAGTGATTTGAGGAGCTGGCACAGATGTCAACATCCAGGCCCTTTCTAATTCTTCCAGTGAGTCACTCAGTGATGATGGGAAGTCACTTTGGCTCTGAAGGATGAGGAGAGAGAGATTTGTGAAGGGTGCCTGAGGAAGTGCACTGAAGTCAGAAGACCTGCACCAGTCAATAGCAATTGAGATGATACTATTTGTTCCTTTCCCCACCCCCACTGAGATTTCTTCCCAGTTTTCAGAGTCTACCTTTTCTCTTCTTCTTAAGCATGGATTTTCTCGCAGGAAAGTAGAAAGAATTAACATCTCGACTAAAGGCAAATGAAAGACCTGACTAAACAGTCCATGGAAGCAGAGAAAGAAGCACTTCACAAGATAAAAAGAAAGGAGAGAACAGTTCCCCTCCCTGTCACATTGCCCACACCAGGTTTCCCTTTAATTGAGGTGAAAGGCCAGCTCTATAATTCTAATTGTGCTGTAATTGTCTGCTGTGTACCTTTAACATCTGCCTGTGCCATAACAATCAATACCAGTCAAGAACTTCTTTTTCCTTTTCTCCCTTCATGTGGCAAGTGTTGTTTCTTTTCAGCTTGTGTCACAGTTCATATTATCTTTGTTGACATCTCAGTTTGCAAGGGAGTCTCTCCTCAGTATTATGTTAATCATTTTAAAAGGTAAATACACAGTGCTAATCCCTAAAAGACAGGGAAATGAAACACCACTGTGTACCTGGCTGGAGCCCTGAACCTGAAATGACAGAGCTATTTTTTCTGAGTGGAATGGCACTGATGTCTCCCTTTCCATAAAATTATGCAACCATAAATCAAACCAGTGGTGTCATTATTTGAGTGTCCAGCAAACAAAACTAGACATTATATCCTGGAACCTGAATGCCTCATATATGGACAGCTGCACTAAACGTTTGGTTGCTGGTATACCATCTGCAAGACATGTCACTATAAATTGATTTATGGGGAATGGAAGGTAAAATTCTCTAGAGATATAGAGTAAGTTAGACTCACAATTTGAGAAGATTTTGCTCCTTAACTACTGCAGTTATACTGAAGACTGGCAAGAAAAAAACAAACACAGATGCTCCCCAATTTTGGCTAGTGCTTGGTGATGGGCAGAATATAAAAGTCCCAAACCTGCCTTTGGTAAAAGGCCATGAGAAATCTGGGTCCTTGTCCAAGTCTTTGCACATGATCCCAGTAGACCTTCCACTCTATCCAAGTCTTCTCCCAGCTGGTCCTCACCTGGAGAAATAAGCTGAAACATTGAAAGAACAAATACAAAGTAGTCTGTATACTTTTTATTAGTTTTTATGTTTGGAATTTGCAGTTATGCTGTTAATTATGTATGTTATCAGGATTTTTCATATTCTGGAGAAGACAAATAAATTGTATTGGACATTTCATATCCCCAAAGCTTTTTTTTTTTTAAGAACAAATACAAGTTTGACAGCATTTTATTTTCACTGAAATAAATAGTATCAGAATTAAACTAACTTTTCTGTTGAGGCAAGACACTAGCCTAAACTCTGCTGTCTTGTAATCAATATAGTTCTACTGAAGTCAATTATATTTTATTACACCAGAAATAAAATTGGCTTTAAGGCTTTTTTCCCCCCTTTTGGCCCCAAAATAAGCTAGCAGACAAATTCAAGCTACATAACAGTGATCAACTGTAAAACACATATCATTCAAAGATGGCTTAGTGCAGTGTCTCTCATCATTTTGGGTTGGTTATTCTATATGCAAAGTCAAGTTGTTCGCCTGACCAGAAGAATCGCTTTGTGTCTATTGCCAGGGAGGTGCAGAAGACAGCTGCTCCCCAAGCAAAGGAGAGTCAGGAGCCCAAGGTGGCACCAAAGCAGACGTGGGGCAGTGGCCTCACCGAACAGAGGTGTGCAGTCCCATGGCACCTGAACAAGAGCAGGAGCTCAAGGCTGGTGATGCTAACCTGGTTAAGCCGCCGAGCCAGTGATCGTCAGACAAATCCATAGCAATAAGGCACGCTGAGGTCAAATTGGAAAGTAAAGTCACAGGTCAGGGTTCACCACTAAGGTACATACATGGCCAGGCACGGGCATGGCTGGGATGTAGCTGAAGCCTTCCCCTTAGCCTGTGCCTGATTTACCTTGCAGCTCCAGAGCAAACAAGGGAGCCCCTGACCAGTTCTCACACACCTTTTCACAGGAGTGTGATTCAAGGTGACACAGCCATGCCCTGAGCCCCTACAGCCAGACCCCCAGGGTGGGAGGCAAGAGGTCACACCTGGGGCCTTCACATCTAAACAGCTTCTCCCTGACACTTTAGCAAGGGACAGGTATGAACTCCATATATGTTAAGGTACAGATTTTAGGTTGGGATAAACAGCCAGCCTCTTGAAAAAAAAAATACACTTTTCACATCTTAAGCAGTGAAATGAAGCAGTGACAATCTCCAAGATTTTTATCTAGAAAACATAACATTTATAGTGTCTTTAAAAATTTCCCATGAGGAATATAGGTTGCATAAATCAGTATTTACCAGTGAAACCAAAAGTTTTGCTCCAAACTTAACACTGAACTAATATTATATTACATACTTAGGTATGCCTCTTTTTCACAGGATGAAAGTATTGAAATATTAAAAGGCTCTCCTCAAGATAGTCCTTGCTGAACAAAACCCAAGAAGTTTATCAAGATATATTTCCAGGCAATGGAGTTTGAAGAAGTTTAAGACAAGGCATCTAGGTTCCTAAATATTTATTTGAATCAAAGCTCTGAACCATGACAGGTAAAAGCATTCAAGAATATAAAATATATTAAAAAAAACCCCAAAGCCAGTGGGTAAAATATAAAGGCTATGTGACATCCTGTAGTTATCTATGACAGCTTAATAGCATTCCAGGGATATAACAGATACAGCAGAGATTTCTCCAGAACATTAATTCTTGGCCATACCAGCTCAAAAATAAAATGAATCATTTGATATTGATACTTACAGAAAAACTTACAGCCTTTTCCTCCCCTATCATAAACATCACATATCTTCCTTACAGGAATATCCTTAAAAGCCTCATCCTCTCAAATACCACTTTTGAAAAGAGATTGCCATAAGGCTGGAATATAGCCTGTGTTATCCATCCATACCACCACTCCTGCTTCTGATGTTAACATTCATGGCAACTAGCCAAAGAGCACAGTAATAGAAGCCCATAAATATGAGAATATATAATAGATCTTTTCTGTTCTGGCTGTCTTTTTGAACACTTCATTGTTTGAATTTTTGTGGTTATATATTGTTTTCCTATGTTAGGAGAATGAGATGACAATTCCTTTAGTGTATTTCTTCATCCTCACATAAAACTAGCTTGACAGGTTAGCTAACTTAACAAAAGCTAACTTGAAGGTAAAAATGGAAATGGTGGCATTCTTAAAGAAGTGTGGGTGGGAACGAAAGCTTTTGCATAAATAGTTGTGTTCAAAATAAGTTTTCAATAGCCCTTCTCTACAGTGAAATACGCACCTTCATAACCTTGTGTACCTCCCTGTTAAGCTAGAAACATGCACCGACAAAACCATAGTGGTTCTCCCACATTTGTATGTTAATACCCATATCCTCCAACTATGAAAAATTCTGAAGGCAAAGTATCAAAGTATTTACATTTATTACAATCGCCGCTGCCAGAAACTGCAATTTCAAAATTGCTAAATAGAATTTAGTAAGAGAAACAAAACTAGGTACAGCCAATTCAGAAATGAGCAAGCTCTCTAACTGCCTTTTTTAAATATTAAGTCATAAACCCTCAGAAATAAAATATAATTGCAGAGATCATGTCATTTAGGAAAGCTAGTTATGAGAGGTTGCAGGAAGCAAAAAAATCTTTGGGAAAAACACTGCACAGGTAAAGGCAGTACTGCAGATACAGCCAGACTTAATTAAACACGTCAAGGGGTAAAACATTCTGAGGACAAGCTTAGTGTTAAATGCATGATTCTTGTGAGAAGCTGGGGGTGACAAAATGCAGCACAGCAGAAAATTGTGACTCTAAGAGGAAAGGGACTTCACTCATTAATAATTTTGATCGTTACTACTGTTACTATTTTTTATAATAAGCAGTATCTATAAAAGTGAGCAACATTAGGCTGAGATACATGCACAGTAGACTACTGCCCCTGCATCCCTAGGAGCACATCGCTGCCCAGGCTCTATACAGACTGTGGTCTGTATAGTTAATTCATCACACAGAAAGCAAGGGGATAATTAAGATGTCTCACATAAAGAGCAGCTGAGAACGGGAAGATTTGGTCCTGGCTACAATTCCCTATCTGTGTCCTGACACACCAATGCTATTATCTGTCCTCTCATTACTTACTCTTACTAAATGCTAAAACCTCCCAGCCTTTTCTTTGCTGATAACTTATCATTACTGGCAACTAGCCACAAGGTTAAAAATATCCAGTAGCAGTACTCCATGCTGCTTTCAGAAAAAAACTCCTTAAAAAAAAAAATATAGTGAAACACTGTAAAATTCCTTCCTTTGTGTATTTGGCATGAAGCCCAGTGACACTTCAGGGTCAGAGGCACAGTTAGGTGGCACAGGGACTATATCACAGACATCCATAGAAATACTGCACTAAAACATCTAGAGATCATCAATTATTACACCGTTTTAAATAAGTCATTTTTACTATAAAGACATTAGGAGTTCATTGATCCCTCCCATTCCTGTCTGAATCCCAATAATGCTGTCTTCCTTGATTTATTAGGAAATTAACTGTTAAAGGAATTAACAGTTCATCTAAATGACTGCAAATCTCTGTAGTTCACCACTGAGATATTTGGGAATTTTGATTTGTAGGTGGAGGTTTCTCTTTTCCACTGAAAAAGCCTCTTCTATATCCACTCTTTAATGCTGGGCAGTTAAGTACTGTGTGCAAAGCCTACCTGATAGCAGCATAACTCCTAAGAATGAATTACTGGAAGTTTATTAATTAATTAATCCACAGAATTAAATGAAGAGGCTGATGGTGTGTGTATCTGTTCTGGCTGAGATGGAGTTAATTTTCCCCGTAGCAGCCCTCCTAGCGCTGTGCTCTGTACTGGTAGCTAGAAAGGTGTTGATAACACACCAGTGTTTTGGCTCCTGCTGAGCAGTGCTTGCACAGCACCAAGGCTGTCTCTCCAACATTCCCCCCCTCGCCAGTAGGCTGGGGGTGGGCAAGATCTTGGGAGGGGACATAGCCAGGACAGCTGACCCAAACTGACCAAAGGGATATTCCATACCATAGGACATCTGCTCAGCAATAAAAGCTAGGAGAAGGAGGAGGAAGGGGGGTATTTGTTATTTATGTTTGTCTTCTGGAGCAACTGCTATGCGTACTGAAGCCCTGCTTCCCAGGAAGTGGCCAGACATTGCCTGCTGATGGGAAGTAGAGAACAAAATCTTTTGGTTTTTTCTTTGCTTTTGCGCGTGACCTTTGCTTTTCCTTTATTAAACTGTCCTTAACTCGACCCACGAGCCTACCACCACAATGTGATATCACTAAGACATCTCAAAAGAGATTTTTGTCAGGTACTTTACACATAGCTCTTGGTAAAACATAGATCTTATCAGGAAAATACCATATGATCTCATATGCTTCTCCCACAAGAGTGAAGCTCACTTTTCTAAAGAGACCGTAATTGAAATAGCCTAGAAAGAACACTAAAATCTCCATTCCCTAGCCAATACACTGGACTTGCAGAGAGAGGAGCAATGGAGAATATAAGGAGGAACTTACTGTCTGCTAGGGAAGAAATTACTGACAAAGCACTACCTTCCCAAATATTTAGCACTAAATAACTTTCACTGGAAAAAGAATGAAGAAATCAACCTCACAACAGAGTCAATGACGGACTATTTAGAGAGTTAAAAACACTTTGTGAACAGAGCTCTATAGAACTACTAACTTGTTTAAAGTGCAGTTGTAATCAGGGCTGCTCACCTCCTCATGGGCACATAAGGGCACGAAAACAGCAGAAATGGTCCAAGGTGGAAAGTCACCTATCCCAGGCATAGGGCCAGAGTACATCTATGTCCTGGAGGCAATGGCAAGAATTTCCTGAGGCAAGCCTTTCACCTGCGTACTTAGAGAAAGGCATCACGCTATTATTCAAAGGAATCTTTTCTCTAGGCAATTTTTTTTTTAAATTTCGTTTTCCTCAAAATTGTATTCTCTATCCCACTTTAAGAAGTTTGATTTGTTTTTTCATGATCATTGTCAAAAATATTATTCAAGTGGTTATCATACTTAAAAATAAACTTTTATGCTGTATACTTGGAAATTTAAAAAAAAACAAACAACCCTTGAATGTCAGTAATTTTTACTGCTACATTTGATGGTTTTCAACCAATCCCATTGTTTAGTGAAACCACCGCAAGACTCAGAAAAAGATGCAAAATACCCCTCTTCCCACCTCACCAACTTCCTGAGTGTCTCTCCTTGCAAAATGGGAAAGGACTAGAGTTTATGCTAAATAGAAGTACACTGCTGCATCATCTTAACAGCACACAGCTGAAAAAAGGCCAGTCATATAAAGCAACTTCAGTTCTCACAGTACGTCAAGCAAACCTGAGAAACAGAAGATAGAAATGAACCACCACCAATATAATGAACAGCGAATGCCTCGGGTTAGGGTAATCAGTAGTTTTTGCCATGTGTTTCTGGAATGAAAAATCCCCAGAGATGGTAGGACACATAACAGAGGCCAGACAACTGTAAGTCATCTCACGCTATCCCATGGCCACCACCAGAATACAGAGAATAAGGATCGTACATCCAACTCTAGGATCCATGCTACCGCTTCACAGTACCTCCACCCATTACCACGTTACTGCATTGCATGTATTATTGTATATACATGCACATATATTTACAATTTGCAGGTCCAGATCTGGACACAGAAATGACAACCCTTCAAAGAAGGACAAGAGGAAGAAAAAGTTTCTTCCAAACACTGGAAGTCATTTACTTGAACCTTTCGTTTCTTTTGTATAAATTAGCATTGTGAGAATAAGGCACAAAATGTGTCTTGATTTTGAAGGGCTTACTTATCTCTGATGTGGTCTTTCATATGGAAATCAGACAGCATTTCTTCCCTTGAACAAACCCCGTGTTTGGTTTATACAAAAATCTAGATTTACACACCCCTACGAAATGTAACTCGCCATTCATTTCCAAACTCATTTTGAAGTACAACCCAAACTCTGGTGAAAGTGATTGACCCGCTGCCACCTACCATCTACGCAAAACCACCCAGCTTTGGCAAACCTTCATCGCCTGCTCCTCCAGGATTTCTGCATGTTGTTTAGATAGAAGTTCACTCAAAATGGTTGCTACAAATCAGCAGTGCACAGCTGGTGTTTTTTGTGTTTTTGCTAAACAAAATTTGGAATTCCCACAGTTTTTGGCTTTCCGTATATTGGGAAGATAAAATACTGATCTTACAGCCCAACTAACTGGAAACAGCCCAGAATCACCCAAACCATTCACTTCTGTGAGAAGAATGAATAATTAGCAACACATCAGAACAAATGAGCATCACCCATGCCAAACTTCACAGAATTCACATTTGCTCAGCACCTAAAATTTGACAAATACCTACCCTAGCATCCTGATCCAGATGAGCATTAAACAATTGTGAGCTGAGGATGTTGCTTCTAAAAATTGATGTTAATGCTTCAGTTGAGTAATACAATGCACATTTCAAAATAATCCTTTTGTCTCATTGTTACAATGCATGTAAACCACAATGTAATTTTCACTCAAAGTATATTTCAGGGTTTTTTCCTTCTTTTCCTATGCATATTCATATCAGAGATTTTCTGGCATTTGATTATTTGCAAAAGTTGAGCGTCTGGAACCGATGTATGAACACATTTGGGAGAAGGACCGGCACAGGGATATTCACATGGGAACAACTATGGATCCACTTCTGCCAATTAGCGTCCTCTCCAAACAGAATAGTAATAAGTGACCTGGGGAACCAGTTCCATGGCACTAAGAGCAAGGCATAGGAAACAACTTAAGGAGCAGTCAGCCTAGTTTTAATTAAGATGTTGACTTTCAGTTTCCCCAGTAGTGTCAGGGAGCAGCAGGGGCCAGGGAAATGGAGCCAGGAATTGATGGTGACCCCAGCACAGGACATGTCCTCACCACCTGGGCACAGTCCCACAAGGTCTGAACCCATCAGACGGACCTGAGGACTGGTAAAAGGGCCCTTCAATAGCCCCAGACACAGAAAGTGATGAATGAGGTCCAGGGTCCAACCAGGGGCTCCAGTCAGGAGCAAAAGAAGACAGGGCCAAAGATAAAACTACAACATACAACCAAAGGGTTCATCCAAGAGACTAGCTACCTGGAGCACATGGCAAAGGTCCAGCCAGGAGGCAGAGCAAGAGGCAGTCAAACCTACAACATAGCTCACAAAGGGACAAAAGGCCCTAGGCTGAGCTTAAATGAAGCATTAATGGGTGTGGGTGGAGGCCCCAGGTGAGGTTGCTCAGAGCCAATAAAGTCTGTTAGTGCCCTGAGGGCCCTGACAAGAACTGGACAACATCTCTTTGTTTAAGGACTGTCCCCTGTACCAATCATCCACATGGCAGCAGATGAGCTTCATCTTATTTTAGGAATACCTTTATAGATCATCTGGTTGCTTACATGTTACACACAGACAATAACATCGAGACTCTATTGTGATCAATAAAAGTTTTTACCACTTGCTTTGGTGAAGTCAGGATTTCACTTAATATGTAGTCAGTGCACTGTTTGGAGATATGAGCCAGAACAGAGGAAAATTCAAAAACGAGGACCTGCACAAGCCTTTGATTTTGCAGAGCTGCATGTGAGTTAAAATCATCAGTTCTACAGATATGAAGGGTTTGCATGGCAAGGTTTTGGTAGCAGGGGGGCTACAGGGGTGGCTTCCGTGAGAAGCTGCTAGAAGCTTCCCCCAAGTCCAATGGAGCCAATGCCAGCCGGCTCCAAGATGGACCCACCGCTGACCAAAGCTGAGCCAATCAGCAATGGTGGTAGCGCCTCTGTGATAGCATATTTAAGAAGGGGGTTGAAAAAAACAACCTGTGGAACAGCAGCAGAGAGAGGAGTGAGAATATGTGAGAGAAACAACTCCGCAGACACCAAGGTCAGTGAAGAAGGAGGGGGAGGAGGTGCTTCAGGCACCAGAGCAGAGATTCCTGTGAAGACCGTGGTGAGGCAGGCTGTCCCCTGCAGCCCATGGAGGTCCACGGTAGGGCAGATATCCACCTGCAGCCTGTGGAGGACCCCACACCAGAGCAGGTGGATGCACCCGAAGGAGGCTGTGACCCGTGGGAAGCCTGCACTGGAGCAGGCTCCTGGCAGGAGCTGTGACCCTGGGGAAAGAGGAGCCCACGCTGAAGCAGGTTTGCTGGCAGGACTTGTGACCCCGCAGGGAACCCACGCTGGAGCAGTCTGTTCCTGAAGGACTGCACCCCGTGGATGGGACCCATGCTGGAGCAGTTCGTGAAGAACTGTAGCCTGTGGGAAGGACTCATGTTGGAGAAGTTCGTGGAGACTGTCTCCTGTGGAGGGACCCCACGCTGGAGCAGGGGAAGAGTGTGAGGAGTCTTCCCCCTGAGGAGGAAGGAGCGGCAGAGACAACGTGTGACGAACTGACCCAAACCCCCATTCCCCGTCCCGCTGTGCCACTGAGGGGGGAGGAGGTAGAGAAATCGGGAGTGAAGTTGAGCCCAGGAAGAAGGGAGGGGTGGGGAGAAGGTGTTTTTAAGATTTGGTTTTATTTCCTGTTACCCTACTCTGATTTGATTGGCAATAAATTAAATTAATTTCCCCAAGTTGATTCTTGGTGATGGTAATTGGTGAGTGCTCTCCCCGTCCTTATCTCGACCCACAAGCCTCTCATTGTATTTTCTCTCCTCTGTCCAGTTGAGGAGGGGGAGTGATAAAGCGGCTTTGGTGGGCACCTGGCATCCAGCCAGGGTCAACCCACCACAGAAGCTTATGATTAAAAGCAATGTTTGTGTGCTGTCATCAAAACCTACATGTTAGGGGCTACATACATTCATCTTCTGTGATGGTAGAGATCTCAGAGAACCAAATACTCACATATAATGGCTTTGGCTAAAAGCATTAATGTTGGATCCCTTTATTTCCAGGTGGACACAATCTTTCCATTTCCGTTTTCACAGGACACACTGGATGCTGGAAGGACTGTCACTCACCAGACATCATTGCAAACATCCCCAGACATCACCCAGGGTAACACAAAGGCAGGTAAAACAACAATGTAGCTCTATAAGGCTTTTTTCTGAGGGCTTTAATTTTTAAGAGCATTAGCTACAAGTGAGCTAACACACATCAGCAATCTAGTAGCTGCCACCAGGTGACTGAGAAAGCCAGTCACAAGTACATGTAATGATCTGTCCCTGGTGGAGAACGCTTTCTTGTATTTGTACACATCAGCAGCATTACACTGACTAAATGCACACAGATGTCTAAAGACTCAGTGTAAACTACACTTGGTCATGTATTGTACAATAAAAATAAAAGCCATCCTTTTCCCTGTATTTCATTTGCATCTAACAGTTGCAGAGCTGAAGGACAATAGATGTGTTGCAGAGTTGAATAGTTGTTGCTGAATTTGAAAAGTTAATGTTTGACCCTGTGGAATATAAATTAATTCTAAAGCACTGGTATGAAGGACACATTAAATGAAAAAACTCTAGTATGAAAAGCTAGGCACTGTGTATGCTCACGTATGTCTGAGGTGCCTGGAATCAGTACATGATTCTTCTTTAGTTTTCTGGTGAATTTCTGAAAACCAGTACATTTTTCCTGTCTCTTTTTTTCCCCCACTACCATCATTACTTCATTTGTTGCTGTTAAATGTTACTCAGTATAGCCCCATAGCAGTTCAAGCCGCCCTTTGGTAGCCCTTCAGAAATCTCTGAAACAAACACATTTAGATCAGCTTTCTGCAGTATGTTTAATCCTAGATCAATCAAAAGCAGCAAAATTCTAGCTGCTTTCTACAGTATTGAATGGAAATGGTCTGAAGTCAATGGAAAATTTCTATTTATTTACTCCAACAAGGTAGGATTCTAATACAATAGCCAACAGAGATTATGAATACAATATGAAGTTTCTCACCTTTAGGCTCACTCTTTGAAACAAAGACTGCTAGTGTTCACACAGCATTTTTAGCATCAGTTAATTGTAGTCTATAACAGGGGGGAGTCCTGGGCTGGACTGTGGTAGGTGGGATGGACATCTGACATCTGACAGGAGCCTGACTTGTCCAGCCTTAAGAAGAGAAGGCTCGGGGAGACCTTGTTGCTGTCTACAACTGCCTGATGGGAAGGTGTAGAGAAGACGGTCAGACTCTTCAGTTACACAGTGGGTGGAGGAGAGGCAATAACCACAAGCTGGAACTCAGAAAACTTCCATTAGAAAAAAGTTTTACTGTCAGAGTGGTCAAACACTGGCCTAGAGAGGTTGTGGGACTGAACCTGTTTTGAGCAGGGGTTTGGACTAGAAACCTCCAGAAGTTACTTCCAGCCCTGGTGATTCTCTGCAGCTTCACCAACATGAGCCCCCCACTACAGATCTAGAAACACTTTCAGACTTGTCAGATTGGGGTCATGCTCATTTGGCCAGAAGAAGGAAGCCAGAAGGAAGATGTAGAGAGAAGAAAAATGCCTGAAGTGAGAATTTCCTCAGACCAAGAAGGAAGAACAAGAAAAACTGTGCAGAGTTCTTTATATACAAAAGATGAGCTTCTCACTTCACGTCTTACCACCAATGAACTACCCTTGCCACTGTCTCCAGAGCACTTACTCCAATTTATGCTGATGTAGCTAGAAATCGCATCCAGTCTAGAGAATTTTCCAAACTTTTCCATAAAGCATCACCCCCACAGCATGCCACTGCACTTGGCCTTAGCAGTGTTCAGCACTTCAGGTCTCACTGTAAAACTTATGCATGCTATAATTTTGAAGTCTGTATTTGTAATTCTGCCCCAGGTAACACTTAGAAGGCACCGCTACACTCAGAAAATGTTGGGGTTTTTTTTTAAGGCACTATATATGTATTTTTGCCAAGGACATCTGAAATTTTACAAGCTACTTATTCTTTCAGAAGTGTCTGATCCTTTCATTTGTTCCCTACCTGAAATCGTAATCATCCCGAGGTGCATAATCATTCCTGCAGCAACCAATTGATTTCATAGATTATTCTTTCAGTTGAGGAATAAGCAGGAGATGATGAAAACTGCAGGAAAAAAAAGCATCCTTGAAAACTTTCCCCTATCCCAAGCTAAAAAACAGAACAGCAGGCAAACTATATATGTAACAATTTCCGAGCTTTTTCTGAGAAACAAGTAGACAAACGATAGTCCTAATTCAGCAAAGTAATGAAGTATCTGGACAATCTGAGGATCGTGAGTGTTGCTAAGCAGATGCCTCTCTGAACTGAAGCCAATGTTGAGCTACACTGTATCCTCTCCTTTTCTGATTTTCATTGACCACAAGACTCCTTCCTACGCGGCAGATACATCAGGAGAGCTAAGTAGGCTTCATGGGTACCACCAACTGGTACATGTCACCCACAAGTGGAAAGTTAGCATAACTCCATGTAACACTGCCAGCCCCCACAGCAGCTGAGTTAGGCCAGTCCCAACATCTCCAGAATGCCATTTAACCCAACACCCTATGGGAATAAAGTTGGATCACAGCCCCCTCTACACATCTGCATCAGGTAATGGAAGCAACTGAGATACAGTCTCTTCTCACATTACCTCCCTTCTCTTGCTCTCCTGCTTCCCACAGTAAGATACCATACTCTCTTATTAGATACAATCCTGCTCATTACACTGACTGAATCAGAAATACAAAGAGCAGGTGCTTCATAGTGACAGCTTAACACAACAGCTCTTAATCTTATATGTGCCACAGCCACTTTCACACAAGGTCAATTGCACCTATAATTAATTTACACAAGCCGAACCCTCAGCTGCCACCTTACACAGCCTTGCAAATGCTCAGGCTGCACAAAACTGTATTGGTAATTAATTTGTCAAGCAAATGCTAGGGAAGAACAACACTGGTAATTTATACCATAGATATTCAAATGAAACATCTTGCCTGAGTAATTTAATGTCAGAAAGTAGAACAGTGACAAAGCAGAACAAAGAATTGGAGTCTTCCACCAGCTATTTCTTGAAGGGATCTTACTGTAATGTGTTATGAGCCAAATTCAAACACAGTAAAAACACACGTTCCTTCACTGAACTCCTCTGGCCAGATTTTGGCATTAAAAATGGTTGTGAAATTATACATGCACATTCATGACAGAGGATGCTAGAATTCAACCGAAAAAATCTGTATGGAAAACACTGTATGTTATCCCGAAAGGGAAGATATAGATCAACTATTGGAAAAATATGTTGCGTTCTAGTTCTTTGCAAAAAAAGCAGGACTGGTCACCCCACACCCTCCTTATCTTTCTCCTCACTCTACCACCCTTAGTAGTGTCAGAGGTATTGGGACCCTCATCATTTGTTACCAGCAGTCTTCTCCGTAATACAACTAGTTGGTTGTAGTTGTCGTTGTTGTTATTATTGCTACTTTTCTTGTGTGTGAAATAGGATTTCGCTTTTAAAAAATGCTGCTTGGGTGATACTGCAGTGTTATGCCAGGGTATCTTGGATTCAGCAAATCAAAAGTGGGATTCCCTGGCTTCGTGACTATGCAATGGGCTTCGTAGTCACTGGCCTGGGACACACCGTAAGATAGAATGACCTAGCCTTGGAAAGGCTTGCAGTCCTGCCAGAGTACTGTGTCTGAAAGCCCCAGAAGCTTAAATTTTAACTGGGGCAGCACCTCATCTCTGCTGCAGTGAGTTTGGGAGCCTTGTTGAGAATTGCAGAATTTCTGATCTTGGATAAAAATCTATCTCAAAACCTGGTATTCCAGAGTCCCGCCCTGCGAAAGGATTTCCTCAAGACTTTTACCAGTACCTGTCAGAGGTCTGGGCCAGCTGACTTAAAGAAACTAAAATCTCTCAGTCCAGAATTCCACACAATGTTTCTTGGCTTCCATTGCTTGGAAAGCTCTCGCCTTAACAGTCAAGCAGGAGGGGAGAAGAAGGAATTCTTTCTGGTGGCAGAAGTTAGGTAAAGCATTTCAAACCTTGCTGACAACAGAATATTTTATAATATAAACTATGAGAAACATATCCTTAGATGTATTCACAACAGATGATGGGACAAACTACACGTCTATGTAAAAGAGGAAGAGTTAATTTATGGTACAAAAGTGCTGCTTCATTTTCTGTGAGTATTGCCAGTTAGGATACTATAGCCACGTGAAATAGGCCTTCTCAGCATTAAGATGATCCATTTTCCTGGTTTGTGTGTCTAGAATGATTCAGTGTGGTAAACCAGTGTATTTCTGAATGAATGCTGGTAGAGCAAGCAAAACTCTTAATTAGGAGAGCATAAATTCTCAGTCGTTAATGCCACTAATTTTTTTCTCCCTTTTCCTCCATCAGGCATTTTCTTCTTCTTCTTTTTTTTTTTTTTGGTAAAAATTATGAGTGGATGCTTGCTACTGCTGAATGTTATTGAACCTAAGCAGTCAATGAACTCTTTAGGTCTTGCCATTACTAACTCTATTTCAGTGGAGATAACAAAATCCCTAAGTATGGAAAGAAAAAATAGAATCTTTCAAACAAACATCCAAAATAAAGCTGCTTGCAAAAATGGGCATTTTTCTTGAAGTCATACTAGTAGAGCACTACAAGATGGAGACACCAACACATGTTGGCACTGACATTTCTGGTGAAGAGTAAACTGGAGAAGACATAGGATCAGTTATTCCAAAACTACTACAGAACAACCCTAGCTGTCTGTCTAGTCAAGAAACCTTGAAGAGAAGTAGGTCCTTTGGTGATAATATGAAAGAAAAGAAGGATAATTTGGAAACAGCCTAGCCACTGTTAAAACTTCTTTCTATTTCTTTTCAGTTAGGTTGTAACCAATACTTAAGAGTTTTCATGTATATAAAATTTTATTCTATTTCATGTAAATAAGGATTTTCCAATAATCAATATTAATTCTGTATCCTTTTTTGACACCTTGGAGATACTTTCTGGCAGCAGTGTTTTCCATAGGTTTTCTGTGCCCAGTAGAAATAAACAAACTCCCATCACCATTAATACTTTTGTCATTGTCTCTCCTTAGTGTCTTTCTCTCTTACATAATCCCAGTCTTTCTCCAGTCTGTTTTTTCTTTATACCTTGATTTTATACTCCATAATTCATCCACAAACAGCGATAATTATTTCCATAATGTCATCCCTTCCAACATGAAACTCATTGCAATAAGGCAAAAAGCAATTATAACAGCAAACAACATGTTGTACAGTCATATAGTGATGACTCAAGACTAGACCAGCAAAACTTGTTACTAGTCTTGAAAGAAGTTTTGTTAATATAGCTCTGATTGATTGTGGAATTTGCTTCCTGATTTTTGACACATATCATTTCACAATAATGCATATCACTACTAGGATATTAATCCAGCTGTACTTCACTCTCTGTAATATTTATGAAATATCTCCTACTGAACAGAACATAGTAAAACAAATGAAAGAAAGACAGGATGTAGAAGTAAGAAGGAATATTTTAAAAGAGGCAAGTAGGAAATACACTTCTTATAGAGCTGAAAAGTATAAAGTCTTTGAAAAAAGTGAGAGGAGATGAGGGGAGCTCGACATACAACTTCTGCAAAAGCATGATTAATGGATCTCCTATGTGGCAGAAATATCACTGTGCACAGTCAGTCAGTCTAGGTGTACTTCAACCATATGAAAAGAGAACAAAAGAGCTATGTCTTGAGCAGTGTGGAGATATATATGTAGAATAAAAAACAATAAACAGAAACCCCACAAGATCAGCTAAACCAGAAACATCCTCTGCTACTTTATAAACAACTGTTGGTCAGATTAGAGTTTTTAGTAAGACAAAGTGGTGTGTCCTGGTTTCGGCTGGGACAGAGTTAACTCTTCTTAGTAGCTGGTACAGTGCTGTGTGTTGGATTTAGTGTGAGAATGATGTTGGTAACACACTGACGTTTTAGTTGTTGCTAAGTAGCGCTTCTCTTAAGCCAAGGACTTTTCAATTTCCCATGCTCTGCCAGCAAGCAGGTGTGCAAGAAGCTAGGAGGGAGCATAGCCGGGGCAGCTGACCCCAACTGGACAAAGGGCTATTCCATACCATGGAATGTCATGTGCAGTATATAAACTGGGGGGAGTTGGCCGGGAGGGGTGGATTGTGGCTCTGGCATTGGTCAGTGGGTGGTGAGCAATTGCATTGTGCATCACTGGTTCCCCCCCCCTTCCTTTTTTTGTTATATTCCTTTTCATTACTATTATTATTATTATATTTCATTATTACTATTGTTAGTATTATATTTTACTTTAGTTATTAAACTGTTCTTATCTCAACCCATGAGTTTTACTTTTTTTCTCTTTCCTCCTCCTCACCCCACTAGGAGGGGGGAGGGGGAAGCAGCTGCGTGGTGCTGAGTTGCTGGCTGGGCTTAAACCACGACATGGTGAAAATCAGATCTCTGGGAGGCTCATTAAATTTGGAACTGTTTTCCATGAGGTAAAAGAATGAATTGTGGCTATGATGATAGACACATTTGTTCACCTGAGCCAGGCATGACCATGGTTGGTTTCTGTTAAGGTGTAATTTTGAAATAAATGTAAATGAGATATTCAGAAAGCTTAACACAAACTAGATATCTCATTGTTTATCCCATTATGAATAAGGAATGCTTGGCAAAACTTATATGTAAAGGAGGCAATATGAGATATAAACCCCATTTTTTCAGACTTTCCCCATAGAATATTTATTGACAGTAGGTCACCTTATTCTGCCAAAGGATAAATAAAACTGGAAATATGGACACAGAAAGCAAGGCAAGGCCAGCTCCAGGCTGTTATTCTGTATTTGTGCAGATTTATAATAAATGAATGTGAATTCCTGACTCAGTTTCCACTTTACTAATTTAGCAGTATCTTCTAACAATTTCAGAGGAACTGCTCAGTGGGATAAAACTGACATTGTAACAGTGTTTAATTGGTACAAACCAATTCAATCACCTAGTTTGACAGTCAATGTAACCAATCTAAAAAATATAGCACGGGTAAGAGGTAATCATGAGTAACGCACCCAGAGTATTATACTATAACCATAAAACAGTAGACATATCTCATTATTAAAATATCATTTAATTTTTTGGCCTCTGCCTGGTGGAGGATCAGTCATCAAAGGACTGAATACAAGTCATATTCCCAGCAAGTGAAAGCATGGGTAGCTTTAAAAGGGAAAAAAATAGTAGAAAAAGTAGACTAGCTTCCGCAACACAGGTTTTGCGATTAGAGAGAGAACTGAGAGCCAACATATCTGGCTTTGAAATCCCACCTTTTTCATTCATCTCCTGGGAATCCATGAACAAGTCACCTTTTCTCTTGCCTTGATTTCCTTGTAAACTGGAGTAAACTGGAACTGATGCATGTGTGATGAGAACGTGACAATCCTGATGTGATTACCAGTTGAAAAGCTTTTCAAAATCTCATATGGGAATGTTAAAGAAGTGCTGCAGTTATACCCCTTCCCAGGTTTCTATTCACAGGTGTATGAGGGGGAGGACCAACCTGTTGCTTGTTTAATGAAAATTGTATTTACTCGCAACTTGGATTAATTCTTTCCCCTCTCAAGAGAGAAAGTTTGAGTTAGTAGCTGTTGGGAAGCTTGAAAATCATATTCATGGCCATAAAACCCAGCTACATGTCCATTACACTATCACCCAATTAGAAATGCAGTACAGGGACTGCCAAATTACCAGTTGGCTAATGCTTCAAAACCAAGGACAAGTAGCGTATTACAATTCAGTAAGGAAGGAAACCATTTCTAAAGCACCGTAATCATACCCTGAACTCCACATAGTAATTGTGTGACGGTTTTCAGCTGTAAAAATATGCTAATAGGATCAATAAACAAAGAGAAAAAAAGACTTTGAAACAATGATGAATACAGATAAAATAGCTCAGTGAAGCAGAGATATTTTCACATGGCAGCCAAATATGAGCTAGGAAGCACTGCAGTGTCTTTTCTGAATACAAAGAAATAAGCAAGAGCCCAGCAACGGACCTTAAAGCTATACTTACACAGGGAGAGAAACTCAGTATTAGAGGCAAGGATCGTGAGGTTGAAGCAGACAAATCCGTACCATCTCATCTCATTTACAGTCACTGAATACTTTTTTTTTTTTGACACTTTGGCCAGAAGTGTTGACTTTCCTGCTATACTTTTAAAAAAGACTGTGCTCTGTGATGGAGGCCATCTTTTCTGGCTGTTGTACTTTATTTGTCTGGATACCTTCATTTCATACCTTTTGCTAAGATCTGCAAAAAACCAAGATCTGTCATTATTCTGGCTGATTTTTCCTGAGTAATTCTGTCCCTACTTGGAGATTAACAATAAAAACTCCCTCAGCTTTCTCTGGGTTCTCCTCAAACATTGCCTGAAAATACCAAAATGCTATGCATCCATTCTCTCTGCCCTCAAGTTATCAACCAATACTGCTGACCAGATATATCCACACAGATGACATGATATGAGAGTTTATATTCTAAGGCTGAGAAAGAATGAAAGCACAATGTCTGTTGTGGTTCAGTGCCGTGGTTGAAAATTGGTTAGCTTCATCTCATGCAAAAACCTGGCTTGTTGAGTCCATCAGCTGTGAAACGGAAGGCAAGAACCAGAAATGTCATTGCAATAGATTGCAAACACAGAGCATGCTAAGAGGAGGAGGACAGAAGAAGAGAGGACCTGCTCTTAAATTTTTTTTTTTTTTTTTTTTTTTCCAACAGAAAATCAGACTGGCCAGGCAATGCCTTTGAGTTGGACTAAAGTAACCTCCTGATCCTCACATTCTCCTCAGACCACACTGGCTTGCAGTTACTATACAGGCAGCTATGTCTTTCGGAGTATGTAATGGAAAGTTAGCAACACAATAGCTGTGAAGGTGGGTCATTTTGTATTAAGTGGATTTCCAAAGAGGGATGGTTCAAGGAACAATGGCTTGGATGCTTTACTTAGTGTTGTGTTAGTTTAGTTACACAAACATATGTTTGTTACTTCAAGTCACAAATCAGAGCTGATGTGAAAAGTGCATAGGTCTTGGTGCAGATAAAAGGCCCATGTAAGTGTCTAGCAGACAACTACTGATGTTACTTTGTTTACCTTCTGGGAACGGCACCTTTCTTTTTGATAGAACATCTTGTCTGAAACGCAATCACAGGTCGAGCTGGTGCTTTGAGATGTGCATTGTACTAACACAAAATAGGCTACAAGAAGCTGAAAATGATGACAGACCTGCTGTGAACAAGATCAGATTGTTGGATGGGTCCCATTCGACACAGGGAAAAGGGGTCACATACTGCGTGGAATCACAAAGGTTTCAATTGTGAGGACTTCAGAAAGGGGCAGCACTTCAGAGATATTTGTTCCTTCTCATTCTTGCTATTTTTTTGTGAAAGGAAGGAGGGCTGAGTAGCTGGCCATGTGGAAGGCTGCTCTTATTGCAGAACAGCCTACAACAGCAATTTATATGGTGCTAAGACCTGTCACAGATACTCTGCCATGGTCAGAAAGGACACTAACCTTGAAAAGAAAAGAAATAAGTTAGTGAAGAAACACTTGTTCAATTATAGGATCAACATAAAGCAGTTTTAAAAATATTATTGACACATGGACTTTTCAATCTGGCATGCAGCAGAAGATCAAAGTAGGTCATCCTAGTAATCATCTTCCATCCAATTACTGCACTAGCTACTAGAAAATGTGCTTCTTCACTGTCTCCTCCCTCATTATTTGTCTCAGACCAGTCATTTCTCTTTCCTTCACTGTAACACAGTCATTATGCTGCAGCTCCATGTAAGAATGAAACTATTCAATCAAATCATCACTGTTACGTATAATACTGCAAGTATGGAATTCTGCTGTCCTTTTTCAAGTTTAAGCTAGACGTACTTCTTTTTTATGCTGGCAAGCTCAAAGGAAGAACGTCTGTCTCTTAGGGTAACCCTCATAATTTATACGCAGAACAAATTATGGACAAAACTGAAACCCCGGTGTATGCCTCTTTAAAAATTATGAAAAGAAAAAGACTGCTTGGATCAAATATTAGTACACTATGTAATTTAGACAAATTACTTAAGTCACTGAGGTCCATATGTAATCTTTTATAATCTAATACAGAATATTTCATATAATTGAAACACTGACAGGAAATCTATGTTTGCTTGCTTTTCTTCTCATTATTTAAATGTTCACTCTGAGAAGTAATTCTAAAAACATGAACAGTTTGTCAACTGTACAATATTCTTCTTGTAATATTGCAAAGAGTTGACAACTACATGTAGTTTAGTGCTGTAGAGCATAGAAGATTGAAAAGGGAAAGTCAGATGAACCAGACTAGATCTTTTTGTTAATAGGTTGCTTTTGCTTGCTCTTTAGGGCAGGAAATAAATACACCTACTTTCATATTTGTATGTGCCCACTGTAGATATTCTAGGCCTAAACGTACCTCTAAGGCACTACAGCAGAAAACACATGTTTTTCAGAACTTGAAAATTAACTCACTGAATTATGCATTGGCTAATTAACTTGTGATTCTTCCAAAAGACACGAGGTGAATATTAATTTTTGTATTGCACAAGGTAATCATCAGAAAGAGAGAAGATTCATGTTTGATTTTCCACAGCCTCACTTTCACTGAAGTTCAAGAAGTAGCACAGATCTGAGCTGGCTCTGTTTACCCAGCAAAAGAATATTAAAGGCAGTCTCATGTTCCCTGAGAGACAAACCCAGGGGAAAGAAACAAGTTTTACAGATCAAAGATGTCAGAGTTTGAAGCAAGCAAGCATCAGATGTTTCTATACATCACAGCAAAACAATTTATAATTTCTTGCAAGGCAGGTCACTGGGACTTTTGGAGACCAGTAGTTTGAATGCATGTGGGGGGGGGGTATGCACAAGCATGTGTATATAGACATTACAGCTGAGTCACAGATGTGATTAGAAACAAACACTAAGACAGAGGCACAGTAAAACAAACGCACCGTTTGCCTACAGCAAATATTTTTCTTCCTCCATTCCGTCCTGTATTAGTGTTCCAAAAAAGGTCTTCAGTTTTTCCAGGCAAGATTGCTGTCACAGACAACATACTAGCCAAAAGCAGTACAGATATACCGCAGAAAACACCTTTACTACCAGCTGTAAATAGAAAACAGTCAGACTAGTTTTGCCAGATGCATCTAACATTACTTTAAAATTAGAGAAAAAATTAGTAGCAGAGATCAGACAAACTGTAAAAGGGAACAGTTGATTTATGAGTTTCACTCTCATCTAGCTTTTATTAATGATTCCTTGACTAATACAAGGAGGAACATCTCAAGCACTGCACAAACTACCTCTATGCAGCAATTTTATAGCGTACAAATCTCACATGCTCTGTTTGGCCCTCCAACCCTACTTTATAGCTGTCTGCACAGATAAATGGATAGTTTATAGATATCCATACTTCAAGGGCTCTGATTTTTTATCATTTAACTGGAGTTCTTCCTATGAAAATGGAGTAACGGGAATCCGGTACTTTGTTAAACAGCTGTTACAATTTCCATTTTATTGAGCCAGTCTATCCAATATGCACTCTCAGCCATTCATCTGGCCAGAGTGTTATGAAGACCAAGTGTTTGAAAGAACCTTTCCTTTGCTTAAATCCTTGGTATTATAATAGCCATTTCTTTAACTGCCTTTCTCCCTTGAGTAGGAGATGTTTTCCCCCACAGCTTCACAGTTGGATATGTCACAGTTTCCAAGTTACTTTTACACTGTTGATGTGACTGACATTTCTTCATGCAGCAGGACTGTGTTCACATGAAGGAAATTTGTTTGGTCCTCAGGATCAGCGAATTTCCTTCTTCTTTTCAGGAGTCAATATATTTATTAGCAAAAAAGGGTCCCAGGCCAAAACTTCATCCTTTAATCAGCAGCAATGAAGACAAAGGGTGAAAGTTTATTCAAATCCCTGACTATGTGAAGAAACAAACCAGCATGAGCTTCTGGCACAAAGAGTGCTGAGAAAGCATGCCTTCCAGCTGCATGTTCGGTCTACTTCTCCCCACAGCAAAGTGTGTGATCCTAAGTGAGGAGCTGTTGTCCCTTCCCTCTGAAACACTCCCAGAGCTCTCAAGTGTCTGAGATATGCATCTTGTGGCTCTTTGCCACAGGAAAATCTCAGTCTGTGGCTCATAGGGACTGAAAGTTTGGCCATCTCCACTCTTATGGAACACAAGCCTCTAAGTGTTGCCAGGCAGTACTATTGGAAAGAAGCCAAAGGTTGAACTGCTTCTCAGCCTGAAGTCGGTGCACTTGAAATCCAAAGGGTTTTCCCCTTTTCTGAGAAGGCAAGGATAAGAATGTATAGGCAGCAGATTTTGATTATCAAACTAAATATTAGTAAATAGTACACCCCAAGACATTCATATTATGAAATCATAAAATCCATGAAAAATGGGAGTGAAAGGGAAACCAAGAGGTCAGCTAGCCTATTCCAAATTCCACACAGCAGGTATATAACTATATTCCTATAGCAGATATTCATGTAATTCACTTTTAAACATCTTCAGTGATGGAAATTTCACAGTCTCCATAGGCAGTGCTTCACTCTCCTTATTTTTAGTTTGTGCTAATGTCTAAGCTCGGTCTGCTTCTCTGCAATTCCTGTCTATGTTTCTTTTCTTGCCCAGCATGGGGATGATTATTACTTTCCTCTTAGCAGCAGCCTTTAAAAATGTGATGTCTTCTTTAGTCTGAACAGCCCCACTTCTTTCAGCCCTTAAATGGTGGTGAAGATGAATATTCAAATTTCAGGAGCTCTGAAAAAGATAGAAAGACTTTTAACCTTTTCACTGTATCTCATATATAGAATTTAATTTGGTTTTTCACTTTTTTTTTTTAAATTATTCATTACAATAGAATATAGTGAAGAGGATTCCTCTTCCTTGAAAAACAGAGGTGGAAAATGTATTTGCATGAAGAGTTTATAATGCTGCCCTTGGTTTTTGAGAGGAAGTTGATAACAGTAAAATAAACAATTGCCTAGTCAGAGCTGCAAGCCAGACTTTACATTCCTCTAAGAGATTTCCCTTGTACAGTCCTTTTGTTTCAAGGAGTACAAATTCATAAAGATTTTCTTGTTCTGATCAGAGCCATGGGAAGTCACAGGTCTCCCACATTCTTTTGTACATCAGGACATAACGTTTGAGTCTTGTTAGAGCTGACTGGTTAGGAATTACAAAGTCTTATGAACAGGCAGAAGTATCAGGATATTGTGTACCAGAAATATGCTTTTTGTCTTGCTCATTCAAAGGTAAGACATTTCAGTGTTCATAAGCAGTGCCTGATACATCGTGTATTTTCTTCACTTCTTTTGCTTCTCTCTGTTCCATTATGTGTCTAAGCAGGGGAAAAAATACATGTTCTTAGTGATACACTTCCAAATCCCTTCTGGTAGGTGATGTTATCCTTCTACGCATAAACAAAGAAGTCCCACATTAGGGGTGATCTTAACCCTGTTTAAGATGCCATAAGAGGCCGCAGGATCTGAGGTCACCAGTTCAGGGTAGTTTTGTTTGTAACTAGCTCAATTAGAAATGCATAACGATATCTGCCAATGGAATCTCCCCCTTTCCTTTTTTCTTAAAGGGAAATCATTAATATAATTTCCAAAACCGCATTTACTTGCGATTTTCCCAAAATATCCAAGACTGCCTATGTCATTTTCAAAACTTGGTGTCTGTAATACAGTGACTTCAGTAAAATATAGATTTCCAATAGAACATTATTAACAGTTTAGAGACAGATCAAGCCATACTAAGCCTTCCAATATGTCACAAAATGTTGTTTCCAGGGAACTAAAATTTAAACAGCAGGGTGTAGATTTAGATACTCTTTGCTTCACAAGGAGATAATGAAGGGAAAAAAAATAAAGAAATGTCTTGAAAGTAATTTTGTTAGACCATTACTGGCAGGAGGTGAAGAAAGTGCTATGAAATCTATCAGAAATGACCAACCTAGCAATCAACAAATGTTAGTTGTTTGAAAAAGATTAAGTAAGGAACAGAGCTATGTATCAAAAGATAAAGACAAGCAAACAGAATATGGCAGTGTATGAGAAAAAAAATTCCATTGCAGCCATGATTTTCCAACAACAAAGTTTTATCTGAAACCAAACCAGCTCCTTAAATTGGTTTAGTAACAGATAGCAAGCACAAGAGATGCTGCTAATTTAACTCGGACAATTCTGTCTGGGTGCAAGTACAGAAGCCATACTTGTTATTCTTAAATGTGTTCATAGAGTTAAGAAAGCTTCTTAGGCTTCTTCAATTGCTCATTCTCAGGGTGAAAAGAATCAAGATGTATTAGCAGTCCAATAGTTAAGTTATACATACTTAGTTAGGAAATAGATAAAATGCCGAATTTACTTTTACCTTTCCAAGGTTAACAGACGATGAAACAGACAATAACTTCTCCCTTTTCCTTTTCCTTGCCCCACCGAACAACTTTCAACAAATGTTCCATGCAAATATGTTAGTCTGAACGGTTGAAAACTGTTGCCTCCCATCATTTGAAAAAAATGTCTTAAGAGAGAAGGTAGCTTTGCTGGATGTACTGGAGCTTTTGTTATACTGTTTCTAGGTAAAACTACTTTTTTTTTTTTTTTAAATCTAAGTCATACAGATAGGAAAATACAGCTTCAATCACTAAAGTACAGCAAAGTTTCATACAACTATAAAGTAGGATGTCATAGAGGCAAAAGTCCTTTCTAAGAGGAAGTGTTTCCAGCCAGCTGATAAAATTCTAATCTCCAGTTCACTATCTGGAAGTAATTGCTATGAATCAGGTGAGTCCAAAGTTAGGAGAAAACATGGAAAGAGAGATGTGAAAGCTATGTCATCTTTGAATACCATGAAAAATAAACTACACAGAATTTCTGTTTCACATTAAATAAAACTCAGAACTGAGGTGCATAGAAAAGGAGAAAAAAAACCCAACAAACTATGTGAAAAGAGGAAGAGAAGAAGCTGCATTACCCCAGCTTGATCTTTGTGGCCACTCAAATCACTTCTTGTGAAAGATGCTGAATTCCTATGACAACACAAATGAAAACATACAAAGAGAAAATTATTTAAGAGTTGATACTACAAGTATATAAAAAACACTACATTTTTTTTTCACCACTTCTTACAATGCAGAAAGAAGAACTGGACACCAACTTTAACAAATTCTTTCCTTCTAGAGAGTAAATTTGTATTGCCAGTAACCCTGAATATAGGAGTGAAAATCACTGAACTTAATCTTTATTTAAATTTGGAAATGTGGTCATGTGTTCTTGATGTCTGGTTACAGTGATGCTGTTCTGCATTTCTCAATATATTACTGGATTTCCAACGATTCTCACAAAAGTGTCTGTCAGGAATCTACTGCAACTACACTAGCTGAAAGTACAATGAATAGAAGAGAGTTTAACACTAGATGGCAATATGCCTTTGCAAAATATTTCTCTGAGGTGCCTGTAGATATAGGGACATATTTTTCCAACTATTATACTATTTCTTAGTTCTTGTGTAGGTTTAGGCATACAGTTTTTATTTGGTTTGCACTAAAATAAACTTTCCTCATGCTATTACATTTTTCTCATTGTTTGCTTTAAATTAAGTTTAGACAATACTCTGATCTAGAGCTGACCAAACAGAAGAGATTCACAGTTTAACTGAAAGTACATTATGAATTATTCACTATTCAGTGTGTGTGGAAAATGTGAAGAATCACATGATGAATGTTGACCAATTCTACCATGTTTGGTGAAATGTAAATCAAAAGAAAGCTTATTTTGTGGGCTACTACCTCACATCTACTGATGTCAATCAGAACATGAACCTAATCATGTATCTATTAAACTCAGGATTCCTTTGGGTAGCATTTTTCTCCGTTACCTGAAGCATTAATCTTGGTTATCCATTTTGTGCTCATGCCTAAGCATGTTGCCTCTACTGAAGTCCGAATCAGTCATGCAGGTAGAACAGCCTGGATTGTACTACAGTTATCCAAGGTACTTTGGCTGGCTTACCTGTACTTAGTGTAGCGCTTTCCCGAATTCCTTGGGACGCCCAACATGTTATAAATCAAACCTATAAACCCACACTTTGTAAAACTAAACCCACATTATAATTATCAACTAAGCTGCTAATTAATGGGTTGCTTGGTTGTTTCCAAGAATGATCAGTATTTGAAGGTAACATTAACCTGTCTCAGCAGTGGCAGCAGCTCAGAAAGGCCTTGGCCAATTCCCTGCATGACGTTAAGTTTATCTTCCTTCTACTGGCACTTTTTTTTCTGTGAAAATGGGTCCTTGAAGCTATTACCACTCCCCCACACAACTTATTCTCCCTCCCACCAACTCAATAAGTAACAGATTCCAAAACAAAACAACAGGTTAACTGCCAGTACCATTTTGTCTGTTCATCATTTTAGCTATTGCCCTCTGGATAGTTTGTCCCATACTTCTGCAAAAGGCACTTTTACATCTTTTGTGCTTTTTATGGATGTGTCTGTGAAGACAAACATGGACAACACAGGATTATAGTAGGTAAGAAAATGGGACATCTTTTCGAGGTACTTTGTAGAGGCAGATCAAAATACCTGACAGAACAAGCTCAATGTCACTTCTAAATTAAGTGGAAATCTGTAAAACATCTCAATTTCTATCACCCTGATATGCAATCTTTATTTTAGTTCAATTTAACTTGAGAGAAACTGGATATAAGGCCTAAAGCAAAAATATACAGTTTACTTCTAACAACCATATTGACAGTCAATGAAAATTTCACTGATAAAAGCCACATTGGAAATGCCATGGAGAGCTTTGAATACCACCATGCAGCCTAGTCAGTATTAATAGGCACAGTGCAGTGACATAAAAACACAGTCTTCCATTGTAACAGTTCTGACAGTTTCATTCAGAACGTGTTTGTGGCAATATCTAAATCAATCACCAGCCTCTCAAGAAAACACTTGATCAAAAAAGATTTGAAATGTGCCATGAAAGTATGCCTATGTCCTACCATAAAATGGTTCACTGATTAAAATGAACAAGAGCAAAAATAACTGAAAAATCCAAGAATCCAAAGAGACTGAAGGATGATAACAGCACGGGAACAGAATGGAAAGGGGGAAGGGGGAGATAATAGTTCTGAAGCAAACAACTAATTTACTAATTCTTCACTCCTAATTCAGGATTTAAGTACCAAAACCTAAACTATCCACGTGGGTAGACGATGCTCATTACCAGCAAGACCCAATATTTATGAGAAATTGCTGGCTTATATTTGACCTCAGCTTGGGTTTTTATAAAGGACTTTTTGTTTTATTCCAATAGAAATAAAAAAGTTATCGAAAGAACATTTCTTCCCTCCCACATATTTGCATTTCAAATCTTCCAGCATTGTGCTAGGTTATGATTAGAAATCATTCCAGCTGAGCAGAACAATTGCTTTAATCATAGTTATTGTAGCCTACCTCAAAGTTAAATATAATTACTAAAATTTAAAGAAAGCAGCAACCCAAACCCCTCAGGTATTCTAAGGTGCACAAGGACAATAGCTTGATGCTTGATTACACACAGGGAGGTTGTTGTTTGGACTTATGTCAGCGACTGGATGAAACACTTCTGGTTTATGCCCAAGCTAGACAGCTGTGATGATGGCTGGCTGGAAGAAAACGTTCTTTTCCTCCAGTATGAGAAATATCTCACCTCCCATTGTCAAAACAACATGATCCTGTCAGTCCCATACAACTCATTAGGAAGTCTGAATGACTAGATAGTGTTAGTGGTCTAAAGATCTTTGTCTCCTAGCAATTTGCTACAAACCTTACCTCTTTCCTGCAGTGGCAATCTGGTTATATGATACAGCCATCCATCACACCCAAGCAAGGTTTCTTGAATTCATTCACGGAATTTGGGAAAAAAGAATAAAGGGCTTCTACACTGCACAAAATTCAGGTTTGTGACTCACTGATGGCCTAAGACCAAAATAAGCACCACCACTGTGTGGAGTAATGCCAGCTAAATCCCTTTGTTCTGATATTATAGTAATCATCTGTTAAGACACAACCACCAAGCTGCATCTTAATCTGCAGCTCCTCCATGTCAGTCTTGCTTCTCTTGAGTCATGTATTTTACGACGACAAAGGTGAATCACATGGAACTGGAGAGAAAGTGCTCACATTTGAGAGGAGGGAGCTTTACAGTCCAGCAAAAGTCCAGATGAAGGTTGGATCTGGAATTTGATCTCTTTTTGCATCAACACCGGGATCCAGTTTTTTAATAATGTTTTTTCATCAGAACAGGTGGAGGAAATGGATTTTAACATCCTCCTTTTCCTGTATCTTGAAGCCCCTGTAAGCCAGTGCAACTCTATAAAAGATAAGGAGCTAATTCAACTCATACCAAATGAGGATCTGGAGCAGCAGATGCACATATCCCAAACACAGCCACAAAATGCATAAGATCAGAAGGTGCTGAGAAGAACATCAGCGGAAGAACAGCTGTGTAAACCTCAAGGGAAATACATTTGGAATAAGTTCATCAACTTCTGTGCAGTTGCTCTATATTTGCATCAGTGTAATGGAGAAGAAGCTGTCCACTGTGCAAAAAAGTCCTTTATCTCAGATTGACATCAAAAGTGCAGCTTTGAACCCAAACAGAAGGCAATTGCTTAGAATGCTGAACGGCCTAAGAATGACCACAGCCCCACTCCTTACAAGTCCCAACACCAACTGCTGTCTCCTGTTTTCTGCTGCCATTTAAGGAAGGATCAGAGAATATGGGGCAGAAGGTGATGTCTCCTGCCAGCAGCAGCAAGAACATCATGCACAGCTCTTTAGGGCCCCTGTTAGCATTGCAGATTACTCTATTTGCAGGGCACAGATGGTCCATTTTGGTCATACTCCTGACAAGCCTAGACCCAGATCCTCGGGACAGCTGAACATGCCTCTAACTCAGTCTTAAAATGGGCTGAAAGAATATTGCATGCCAGCACTGAAATCATTAACAGAAAGGGTGTATCTGATTGGGGCAGAATTCTTTTTGAGGTGGAGGTAATGTGTCCCTGTGACACAGGCATGGTGACATGACATGCCTTTGTTTTCCTAACATAAAGGACCAAAGAAGTCTATGTTAAGCATTAGCCAAATAGAGGCAGCTGATACCTATCTATTTAGATACTACGCAGGTGACTTGGAGTTGGAATTTTTTTGTTCTGGCTCTTAGTTTATTGCAGGTGAATGAATGATATCCTCACTTTCCTTTACCGTTTAATCACAGTGTGCGAGCAAGAGACAAACAGGTACACTGTAAACCAGAGGAAACATTGAACTCTATTTAGGGACAGATATAGCCGTGATCTGACTGGGGCTGAGGAAAGAAGACATGGAAAAGGCATAGAAGCAGACATGGACATCAAAACTGCAAAAGGCACAGAGTCATCCCTTCAACACCAAAGGCTGGAATAAGTATCCCACTAGGGGACATTTCAGGGAGGGGGAAGGAGGGGAGGCAGGGTGGGAAGGCTGAGGTCCTCCTACACCTGCCTCCTCCCCCCACTAATTTTACACTGGAGTCTTCTCCTAACATGCTTGTCAGTGTATCTTCAACTGATTCTGATCCTCCTCCACTGCCAATGAAGAAGTAGCATCTCAAGCTGCAACTCCAATCCTACACTGTGTTTAAATACCAAGCAGATTTAACCCTACACTTAAAAGATGGGGGAGGGGGTAAGCATCACAGCTTGGAGAAGATTCTTCATATTGCAGTTTGGGGTGGAGGACAAATTTTGTCCTTTGGATTACTAAGCTTTTAAATACAATAATAGCACTTAAACCATGAACCTACTTTAAAGCACTGAAGGACTGCTAATGAAAACATACATTCCCTAAACAATGTCAAAGATCCAGCAGCATTTCTTAACACACTGACTTTTCAGATATCACAATACAGGACACAACACGAAGTCGTACTTTTACTTGCTTAATAATATTATGTTTATCATGATCTCATAAATATTTCATCAAGTTTATTGGTAAGATAAAGACATATGATCTACACCTCATATATTTTCCTTTGTACTTCCAAGGCAGTGAGGGAGATTCATTTATTGTCTTTATCATTACCTCCTCCTCTTCCACCTTCAGCTGTTGTTTTAACACAGGCTGCAGGCATATTAAAGAATGAGTTACCTTGACTTTGAAAGCAGCTATAGTTTTCACACCTCTCACCACCTGCAACAGGGATTTCTGCAGGTATGAGTTAGCTGCTAAGAAAGCTCCATCTCCTGCTCTTAGAGTTTCAGTCTCAGGAACGCCAGTACATGGCACAGCACACTGTTTCATTCTCCCTCTATGACCTTCAGCAGGAACAGAGTTAACCAACATGGTGTACTTTAAAGTAACTCCAGCCCTTTATGTGTCTCTTCCCACAGAATTAGCAGCACCAAGATCAGATCAAAGGAAGCAAGCAAGCATCAGTTTTTACACTAATATTTTGTCATCTCCAAAGTAAGAGTAATTTCACCTTCCTTGTTAAAGAAATCTCACATAAAGTGTGAGGCAATGGGTGCTTGAAAAGAATAAAGTTAAACCTTTCTGCTCCTGTTGTGTATCTGCTGTCCCTGCTAGATGTTATCTACAGTATCTGAAGAACCTGAATGGAGCCTTGCGATTCTGAGAACTTGCCTATTTTTTCTCAGCCATACCAGCTGGTCTAATTAAAAATCTCGCCTTGCAGAGCAGTGTATTTTAGGAGTGGCATCTGATGTCATGTTCTCTAGAAACAGCAAAACACATTGTCTTTCAAAGAGATTTTTGAAGTATGACAGCCAGTGGAGGCAGGAAAATGTACAAGGTGTGAATAGCTTTAATCAGTTGACCCACATCTCCCCCAGGTCCCTCACTGGGGGGAAAAAAAAAACCCAAACAATTTTCTTTCTCAATAAATGTGGGCAGCTCCCCATATTTTTCTATTTCTGCGTGAGTGTGTTAGACTTGTCAGGCACAAAAGCAGAAATGACAGATGAACCATCTTGCATTAAGAAAGTCTGACCTCTGAATGTTTCACAGAGGAATCTCTTTAGCTCTGACAGATGTGAAAGATACAGCATTGTTACTTCAGGAAAGAGAACTGATCCCTCTAGATAAGCCTATATCTAATAATTACGAAGGAAAATTTTGTTATTTGTGCCTTAAACTATCTTGAGATTATATAGCCTTTTTGGGTAGCAACATGATTTTTTTTCAGTAATTTCTTTTAAATTCTTACATACAGAGAGCTTTTGATCACTAAGAAATCACCCTCAATTTTTACATATTGACAGGGCTTTCATTAACACATGAATGTGACTGAACATAGACCAATAAGCTTGTAAGATCAATCCTGTCTCTTGCAACACTGTCTCTTAGCTAAATTTTTTCTTTATTTAAAATATATTGGGGAAATGACAAAAACAACTCTTGATTTATGCATGCTGTAATGATGAGAGTGTTTGCAGCAAGAGAAATTTGAAAATAAAAAATTTACCTAACTGTATGAAATTCTGGGGGATAGTTCTAGAAAACAGTGGCACACGCTTTGCCACTAGAGACATAGTCAACCCACTGTAGAGATTAAAAGTTCATTCATGTATCTTTATTTTTTTGCAGTGAATTTAGGCTTATCCCTGCTCCCATGCAACAAAACCTTCTGCTGTTTATTCCTCCTACAGACCACAGCCAAATCCAGGGAAAAATCCAGAGATCCTTTATAAAAGAACAATTGTCAGCACTGCTCCTTCTAGCTTTCTAGTACAAAGTGTTCAGAGATGACTGTGTGAGCACTAGGACTGAGGATGGTTTACTAGCTCTTTTGCATACAGCAAGAGACAGCATATCTGCAGCATTTTCACTTTTGAGAAGGCTGACTGACCCATACTAAATCCTAGTTTAAATAATAGAAGGCAACTTCTAGTTCTTTATGTTCACCTGCCTTGCAAGTGCCAGGGGCAGGAATTAGAGGGCTCAGAGATTCCACTTCATGTTATACATGGGACACAGAAATTGAGTACAAGTGCAAAATACACATTTCATTTCACAAATCCCCTGAAAAGCACTAACCCAAGAAGGGAAAAAAGGGAGGAGGAGGCAAGCTCACAGCCCACTTTTGGACTTCACTGAGCACAACTGACTCCTCCCCTCTTAGCCACATATCTACTGTATCACCATATCCAGCCAGGGACCTTGGTGTGCAAAATAGCTGAAAGCTACACTCAGGATGAGAGCAAGGCAGCTGGTGTGTGGAATTTGGAGTCTGTGCTTCATGTTCTGCCTTTTCTGCATCTTTCTTCACCAAACAACAGCTAAAAGAAAACTGAAGTTTGTGTCTGTAGTAAGTAGATAGTCCATGGGCAAATGGAATTTCTTCAAAACCTGTCACTTACTGCTCTTCTTGTACTCTAGGGTAGGGGGGAGGGGGCACTTTTTGAATATGTGTTTCCTGCATATTCAAAATTCACTATTGCATTGTACAAATAAATCCTCAATTTTAAATAAGATTTTATAATTTTGTCTCCTTTGTGCAGTCCTAGATGAACTTAACTTTCTGGATTGACAGAGAATGCTTTTTTTATAGCGCTAAGAGAAGAATCACATAGGATTCTTTTTTAAATTGTAAAAAAGGATTTCATAACTAAATATCAACTGTGCAAAAACCCTCTTTACCATGGAAAAGTTTCCACTTTTCCAGTGGTTTCAATGGATTAACAAAGATGCAATGGATGTAAACCAAATTTCATTATGTGAAACCCAAACAAGTGTACAATGGCATTGAATAAGCAACAGAACCAGTGCTGTGAAACTAATGCTATTTGCAATGATTATGACATACCGTTTGTTTGCAGGAAGCCTGAATCTTGTTCTGAACATCACACATGCTTGTAAATCACTTACATACTTTTTGTGCTGCAGTTTTCGATTTTATTTCTCCCTACTTGCATTAAGAAATAAAAAAAATCTGCTGGTAAAATTTTAAAATTATATGACACATATCTACAGGAATTATGCTGGACAAGGAAAGAATTCATTGCAGGAATGAAAAATCTTGATGTATCTTTACAGATATATCTTTTATCTGAAGTGAAATTCCAGAACAGGTTCAATGTTTTCAGAGTAACAGTTTAGTCTCTATTTAGATATTAGATGACACTTTTATCACCTCTTGTGATAAAAAGTCAACACATGGCTTTTTAAGGCTAATTTCTGCCAAGAAAGAGCGCTTCACAGCAGTCAGCCACAGAAACTGTATCTAGAGTAGTAGTTTAGGTTTTTTCCTTCTGAATTCTCAGTTAGTCCTACCAAAATATTAATGTTCTAATATGTCTGGAAAATTACTTACAAGCTTCTGTTTGTTTTCTGTTTATTTAATGTTGTGGTCTATACCTCCTAAAATATAAAAAAATCTTTAAAATATATTAAGATATTTTATAGTTTTTATAACTTGCAAAAATTTATTTGAGCTAAGTACTTTTCAAATGCCAGGAAAAAAAGAAGAGTTACATTTGTCTAAATAAATCAAACAGGTATTGTAGCTATCTAGACCCAAGAAAAGCACCATGAATATATTTAGCATCTGTCAGATACGGTACTCCCTGTCATCGCATATTCCTTGTAACTGCACTAATTATATCCATCACAAAAATCCCAGTAACGCAAAGGGAATTCCATCTATTTTATCAGGTATTTCGCCATGGTGATCATACCCCACAGGAGTTCTTCCCAACCGACACGCACAAGGAAGTCGCAAGGCAGCAGGGATATGGACAGCTTACCAAGGTGCGTTTGCTTACCTGGGCCAATATACTGAAATATTGGAACGTGGGCTGTTGATATTTGGGGTTTGGAACTTTGTTTTCACTTGGAGAAAGCCCATATTAATTTTCCATATACGAATCTCCAAAAGGACAGCCAAAGAACTTACTAGGAAGCTACAGCTATGAGCAGTCACTGATTTTAAATGACCCTGAGTCAGCCTGTTCTGGTCCAATAGCAGCGTATGTTGAGCTGTTTGATTGCAGACTAGGGTCTTCTGGGAGGAGCCAGGCACTGGTGACCATCACAGTTCCCCTGAGACCAAACATGAAGCTTTAACCATCAGTAGCATAAGGTGGTAGAAGTGCTCACAGACCACCCTCAATCTCTGCTGAGTAGGCGGGCTTCCTAGCTCATGAACGACTAAGATCACTACTAGCAGAAACTTCCCTCATGCTATGCCAGGGAAAGTTGATTTACAGCTTAGCTATTTTAGCGCAGGCATTGGTGGAATACAGCAGAGCTGAGCTCGCGCACAAGTTATCAGCTGATGGTAGTAACTGTGTCTCTGCATTAACTGTAATTTGTATTAGTTGCTTCCTCTTGTGAATGGAGCCAAGGGTGAACTCCTGTACTGTCAGGCTGTAAGGGAATATTAACCCTACCTCTGCTCTGCTCCCACCGGCAGTACCCACTGTGTCTGTGCTTCGTTCCTTTTTCCCCAAGATATGTTGTCTGGATGGAAAAATTCACTAGTTATTTGCCCAGGATTCTGGGAACCAGGCAGTCTCAGTGAAGTAGTTTAGATGTGCCAAAAGTCTGGATGTCCCAGATAAATGGCTATTGTGCATGTGTAGGCAGACTGTGAGGTGAATGTCTCTGTTAGGCTGCTGTATAATAAGTTCGCTCACACACCTTATGTCCAGTGGGTCCAGCACAATGCACATGTTTCTCTCTCCTAGGGGAACTAGTCACTTGCCAAGTCTCCACCAAAATCAGAATAGAACAAACTGCCTGAGGGGTTCCTCTTCCTCACCATTTTTAGGAGGCCAAGCTGATTTCCAATGCAAGGTCAGGCCTGTTTCCTCTCACATCACCTCCCTTGAAGAAACAGGAGTAACAGACCAGCTTCCTATGCCTTAACTCAGCTGTGACTCAATCATTCCACATACACACTATGAGAGTTCAGCACTACATGCCAGCTTGCTCCAGCGCATGGAAGGCTTCCAGACCCAGGTGTCAGGATTTAACAACACATAAATTAGGCAAGCTGGGGCGGAAGCTTAGGCCCTAGGAAACTAGATGCACAATTCCAGCAGCAGAAAGAGGTGATCACATACATACACTGTGGGCCATGTCTGGCACTCTGGATAAAGCCCTGAGTAACTTGGTCTGACCTCACAGCTGACTCTGCTTTGAACAGGAGGTTGGACTAGAGACTTCCTGAGGTCCCTTTCAACCTGAATTATTCTATGATCCTATGACTTAGAAAAGGACTTTAGGAAGCAATGAGTAATCACGGTACTTGAGATCCCAGTGCAGAGTAATGATCACATAAGCAAAGTTGAATGTATTTCAATTTAGGCCAAGAAACACCAGGTACAAGTAAAAAGATGACAATATTGAGACCATTACAGGGACATTGCATGTGATTCTCATGTCACGTGTTTACAAAATTATGTTGGTAAGTTGGAAAATGTTCAGCAAAGAGCTACTAAAATGCTGAGGCTGAAAAATCCATTTTGCTGTGAGAGTAGAGAATTGTCATCAATTTAGTTTAACACAGAGATTAAGTGACTTGATTCCATCTTATTGATTATTATCTCACTGGGAATAAGATCTGTGATGGTAAAGAATGTGTCATTCAAAAGCGTAACAACATCCAGTGGCTGAAAGCTGGGGACATAGTCAGGCAAGAAGCAAGAATCAAATGTTTCAGACTGTTGATAATAATTAACCATTGCAGCAAAATACCTGAAGGCTTGGAGGACCTTTACTTGAAGTCTTCTATTCAAGAGTTTCTGTCTTCCTGAAAAATAAGATCTTGCTCAAGCTAAAACTGTAGCCTCCATACGGAATCCCTGGTGATACTCTATGGGATTCACATCCGGGACATGTCTTCATGGACAGGTGGTTGCTCTGTCTGCACTCCCAGTTAATCAGCTGTGAGCCAGCAATAGAGCAGAAACCAGACAGACGGTGTTGGGACATCTCTATGCCTGCTTTAAGTCACCCCGCCCCTCAGCCAGTCTTACCAGCTTGGATAAACATACACATAGCTTTCCGTAGAGCAAAATGCAAAACTGCATCCATCAAGAAGACATATCTAATATTATCCAATACTGTAAAGGCAGCAACTGTACTGCTCTTTTCTCCTGTCTTCTTTCCTCCTTCACTTTAGAAAGGAAAAAGGTCTTTATCAAAATAATATGAAATATTATCTCATTTTTTGGTTGTAGGAATGGATGCATAGCACACTTCTTGAGCCTCTTACACTATTCTGTTACTTCTACAGCTTGGCATACAGCAACAGTATGAGCTTGGCCAGTACATGCGGAGGAGATACTCTTACTTCCTGAGTGTTGTATACAAGCAGTGTGAGGCAAGTACTGGATCTGGGAGGGAGGATGTTTTTCATGGATGTTAATGGGACTTCCTGAATGCATGAGAGTCTGAACCTGGTGCGGTTGGAGAAAACTTAATACCCATTGAATTCAATGTAATTTCAAAGTATCCCTGAAACTGTGGCTCAACCTTTATTCAGGCTGATGGTTAACTGAAAACCAAATGAAAGGCTTTTTAGGCTGTATATCAGGTTCAGATGCCTCACTGGTGTATGGCAGAATATCTATGTTGGATATCTCCAATGCTACACTTCCACATGGAGTGGAGATACAGCTTAGTTTTCATTTAGGGTCCAGCTGTTCAGTGCATACATGATGTCCCAAAGCCTAGATGGTCAAATGGAGTCGGTCTTACACTTTTCACTAGGACTCCTACGGGAAATGTTACCATGTTGCAGCTTCCTTGTCCAAAAAAATTTTATTCCAAGACCCTATTCCAGCTTCACTCTTTCTCCCTCCTCCTTCTTTTTCACAGTCCTTCTTCACCCCACTCCATTTTAATGACAGCTTCCCCAGCACAGTACCAGTCCCCTTCTTTCCTACCAAGAGAGAAAAAAAAAAAACTAACAGGAGAAATGACCCTCCAAATTTTTTTCCTTTTTTTGTTCCTTGCTTCAGATTTATGTTCAAAGCACTGACTGTGATCACACGCTTATGAGTGCTCAGGCAAGTCTTGCCGGGCTGTACCCACCGACACAGGGCCAGATTTGGAACCCCAGAATCCTTTGGCAGCCAATTCCAGTTCACACGGTGCCACTGTCACATGATAATGTGAGTATAAACTAGAAGCATTTGCTTTCCCTTAGTCATTAGTAAAATACCTAGGATATGAGATGAAGGGGCAGGATAAAGGGCATGGTAAAGGCAACACAAAGTACATTATGTTACAAGCATTGTGCAGAAAGGCCTAATAAGCTGAGTAGAAATATTGTCAAGAGTTTCCACAGGAATGGACTTACAGATCAGAGACCTGGAGTTAACAAAAAAGGAAGAAAAACAGAAGTCCTAGGTACAGAGAAAAAGAATTAACCTATAATGTGAGTAAACCACTATAGATTAATCCTAAACTTATTACAAACATCACTTTCTTTGTGTGAGAAGAGGAAGCATACCTATTCTCACTAGTTCTTCAACATTTCTTAGTCCGCAGCCAACGGAAAAGACAAAAGAATTATTCTGGGACTTTCATTACAGTGAGAATTGAGCTGCAGGATCGTTTTTCATGCACTTTGAAGGTCAGTGCATGCACTTTGAGGGTAGGTGGAAAAAATAAAATGGAAAAGGAAGGACTCAGAGCTTTAAGAGCATGAGTTCATAAGGCAATGTATTTATTCATCTCCCTTTCTCAACTCCTCACCTTTGAGCTGTAAGGAATTGTGTGGACAGCAGCTCTGTAGCCTGCATATACTTGTCCTAGAGGGGAAAGCTGGGCAGCTGAGCGGAGCTGGAGTTTCCCATTTGTGGAAAACCTAGGGTAAAATGCTAGAAAAGATCAGGAATGTACAGTATGAGTCCCAGTTTGGGAGAGGACGTTTGCACATGTGATGCAAGATAAATTGTGTGGGCTTACAAGTCGAGTTAACACAGTTTGTGATGATAGGGGAATCAGGTTAAATAAGCCATGGAGCAATGGTTCTCACCTTGGGGTGACGAGAGCATGAAGACAGAGGATATGGAGACACGTGTCTTCCTGTTCATGCACACAGCCTGGCGTAGAGTCAGGAGCTGCTTCTGACACTGTCACAGATGGTGGTACCCCAGCAAAGAGTCAATGATGCCTGGCCAGTATCAACACCACTAGCAAACTCAGCAAGCAGGTGCTGCACCTCATTCACATCTAGGGGAGCAAGGAAGTTTATTCAAACAAATCATGAAGTCATGAACACATACACATTTTTCATCCTTTTTTCAACTATTGGTGTTTTAACTCTATTCATCTTTACTACATATACAGGCTAAGCTTGAGACCACATGTATCCTACTACCCAAAACAAGTGTCCATCATTTATTGGTAAAGTCATGCCTGTTCATGAACCTATGGTTATAATTCAGAAATACTTTCCTACCTTCTGGAATAGATAGATTATATTTCTAAAAAGATCGAGGAACTGCTGTGAAGCTTTCCAAGCTAATTAATGCTTCAGGACTCTCAAGTTCTTTTTAAAGTTGTCATAACTGTGGGCCTATATAGATAGAGCTTTATTACAGGAAAAAGGACAAAAAGCACATTAGAGAAAAATACTAAGAATATCTCAGTGTCAAATATTGTTTTAACTTTCGCTTAAAATTCAACACAAAAAACTTCAAACAAGAATAAACTCAGTTTAGCTGAGATAAATGAATTAACAAATTCTTCAGTTATACCAGTCACATGTAACCTTTAACCTTCATATGTCTTGAATTAATGAAAGACAAAACTGAGTTATAGGAACTTCACAAGTTTCTACGATTTAGCTGAAATAAATGAAGCTGTGGTAAGTCCACTTAATACAGCTGAGTATGCACAAAGACTCCTATTGCAGTCCAGCTCCTACTTGGTAATCTGTTGCAAAAAGGTGACAGAGTTTAAAGAAAGACTGAACACAATGAGTGAAATCATCCCTGGGGAAGCCAAGCACAAAGCAATTCATGAGGGCTTGTGTTAGTCTTCTGTCAAGGGACAAATTTCATCTTGTGTAAATGAATCCTTTAACTTTGAACTACTGCAGCTATTACTCCCCTGAACATTTAAAGATTATTTTGTAAGTAGTCATCAGTATGACTCTTACAGTCCTGAAGATGAATATCCTTGAAAACTACATTCCCAAATTATTTTTCAGCTTGTCCTAACTAGTGCAGCCAATCAGAACAACAATTCGGCACGGGTATATTGAATTGCAGAACAAGAAGCACCTTGCCTAACTAGTGTTTTGCAATTTTCGTTTCAGTTGCTATACTTACCTTTCTCACGCTGCCCAAAATACAATGAGCTTCTGAGAGAAACCTTTGCAACAAGGGATTTCCAAAGGCAACTCAAGCAGTACAGGGTAAAGTATTTTCAGTTCTGGAAATTTAATTAAAATGTACCACTTCTGTCAACATTATCTAACAGGTAGGTTTAAAAAATGGCAGTCAATACGCTCCTTCCACATCTCTCATCTTCACAGTGGGTGTAGACAACATACCTAAAAAACAATTACAACATTGTAGATCCAGCTGGACTGGGCTATTCCCATCAACTGAAAATTGCAAGTCATAGAAAAGATAAATTATTGACTACCTTGCAAAAAAAACAGTCCACCTACCTTCTAGGAGAGCAGACAAAACAAAAACTCAGATCAAATCAGTGCCAATACCTCCCAAATCACTCCAATACTGCTCTCTGTTTATTCCCATGTAAAGCAGCTCCTCCGACTGCTCTGTCTATATAACTCTCTGCTAGTTCAGATTCCTCTTCCACAACAAAATGCTCACAGCTCAATTCCCCAGGTTTTCTATAACAGCCTCAGTGCTTTCCTCAAGTACCTGTTCATGTTTCACACCCAAAATCTTCATTCAGGTGCTCACTTATGTTTCATTCTTCCCTCTGTAAGGTATCCTTTCCTTTCTTTCTCCACCATCAAAATCTTTGCCATGAGTATGTAATCACTTGTCTATTCTGCTGCAACTTTCTTCTTCACAGGTTTATTCAAAATGACACTATCAAACTCACCTGTTTTTCTATAATCTTTAATCACTGACCTCAGCCATCTATCTGTGGCTCTGCATCTGGGTATTATATGCAAGTGAATCATAATTCCCAGTTTTATCAGATTTATGTCATACCTCCCTTCTGCTCAGTACCAACATCAGAATAATTCTGTTTATCACAATTCCTTTAAGCACTTTTTGGATTTTTGCCAGACTTCCTCATATATCTGTGTCCCCTCTACCCGCTTCTGAACATTTCCACCAAGCATAAACCACGACCATACTTCAAAACTGAACTCAGATCACCAACCTTCTCTAGACGAATAGGCCAAATTCTCTTACCACTAGGCAATGGTTCATTGCTTAAGTGCAAAGTGCAAAGACTATCTTGTTTCTAAAAATTACTATGTACTAGTATGGCAGTGTGTAGAAATGATATAAAAAGGCCCTGTGTACTACAAGTTTGCTTTTTTGTATTCCAGCCATTTCTGAAGTTTTTAGCCACTCATACAGGATACCCATTGAAGAAGTTGAACACTGAAAGAATTTGGAAGCTCTCTGACACTTTACAATATGAGGTAAATAATATAAAGAAAATTCCCAAGGTCCAATAGAAACACTTACACTTCCTCAAAACTGGTTTTAGCTCTTATTTCTATTGTTTGTAAGACATCAAAAGAGGGTAGGTCTGTGCTTCCAAACTTTTTTGAACCACAGACTATTTTCACCTTCTTCCCCAGAAACCCAGAAACATCAAACTAGCAACTGAAAATCCTGTAAAGACACTATGACTGTGTGAGGCTGCTGTGGGTCGTCCACCACTATAAGGAACACAAACCAACGGCCTACCAATTTCAAGATCCTGTCAGTGACTGCATATGGAGAATTAGGCAAAAGCATACCTTTGGATAAAATTGTCTTGTTACTCCTCCAAACCCCATCACAGAGATACACGGGAATAAAATATGTTGTCGGCAAAGAAACATAAGCATCCTTCCACAAAGATTTAATGCAAATTGTATGAGCAAGAGAAGTCATTATTTGCATATGGACAGTAGTGGTCAGAGTATTTTCAGGAATTAAGCAGCCACTGGGATGACACAAATGGCTATTTGTACAAGTTTGGGAGTCTGTTCTAAGCAAAGGAACCAGGCACATCGCAAAGAAGCATGGATTTTATAAACAAAAAGGGTACTGTAGTGTCCAGCTGTCATGGGTATCTGGGTACCACAGTCTGGTACCTCTGACAGGGAATTGAAAAAATCCTGAGTGCCCTTAATTTAGCAACAAGCCCCACTTCATGTCACTTCAAAGTCTAGACTTAGCTGAAGCAAGTGAAAATTGCAGTGTTGTGTTAAAAAGTTATTGTTGCAGGCAGCAACAATATGCTTTAATGCATAATTATTTTTAAACTCAAATATTAATGATAAATTGGTCATCGGTACTGGGATATCCCCTAGAAAACTGAGGCAGTGGATTTCACAAGTAACATGCAATACTTGGGTGTGATGCTAATGAGTTTATCTTCTGTCCTGCAGTTTCTGCAAAGGTCCAATTTTGCTCAAAGCAGTCTTGAATGGAATGTTAGCCAGGGCCTTAAGTTAAATGAAATGTTAACACGTTGGGACATCTCACTGTAATTTCAGTGAGGTCACCCCTACATATTTTCCAAATGCAGGATAGCTCAGGACCACAACTTTTTATTTCAATTGTTATATCATACTGAGAAACCTGTGTCACCAGAGAAATGTGCAAAATCGTCAGCTCCCATCAGGGATCTAGCTAAATGCTGGAAGACAAAACCAATTAGTTGGGTTTTTCCTTCCAGTGTTAGATTTGATGAGCTTTGGTCTTTCATACTACTCAGTGAAGACTCTAGGGGTATCAATTAAGACATCTGCCATAAAAGCTACTCTCAGCCTTTCAAGCATACAAAAAGAGCTTTCTTAAATAGTTTTTAAAACACAATTCATGAAACTACAGTAGCATGCATCTCTTTCTATTTGTTACTTTTGGCTAAGTGTCATCTGACTTTCAGGTAACTTGGAGAGTGAGGTGCTTGCTTGCCTACAGCACTGTCTTAAATAGCATGCAACTAGCCAATTCTTTCCTCAAGACACAAATCACATTTGTTAAAAGAGAAAGTGATACATTGTGACCTGAGCTGGTTTAACCTAACATGTTGTATTGTTTCCCTTGTTTAAACAAATCCTTTAAGTAGCTGGCATTTTCCTTAGAACTTGTTGTTACAAGAACGCTCCCTCTGGCGAGCTCAGTCCAATGGCTCACATTCACAGAGGTTACATTGCACTAAAGGAAAGATACCAACCTTGTTCGAACAGGAATTTAGGGCAGTGCAAACCAGGAGTGTTGGGTGTATCTTCCCTTCTCACAGTTGTGACCATTACTATATCTTGGGCTGCACCCCCAAGGAAAGACTAAGCCATTCCACTTTAGCTTGAGGACTGCATCAGTATCCAATAGATCTGGTATAAGTAGGTATGAATTCCATCTATACATATACTTAATCCCTATACATATACCTCATAATCCGGTACATCCGAATTACAGCTATATATATTCCCACTTGATCTCTGGATCTAACTTATGTGTCAGAGCTGCCAGCCCTTAAAATCCTGACATCTCTATAGGATTTGTTTCAGTAAAGATCTCAGGATATATCCCACTAGATGGCTGAAAAAGAAAGCGTCATAAAGTGAACTTTTTGCACCTGACAACTGCATTAGCAACTGGCATGAATAATGCCAGTTGCTTTTTGCATAATTTTTAGTATTATATTTCCTCTTCTTGTTGAACACTGCCCTTCAAATTTGTTTTAAGCAGTGTGATGTTATAAATAGGAATTCTACAGCTGTCTAAATGCAAAATACAGTCATTATTTTATTATAAAGAGAAAATGTTACTTGAGTGAAACATTCAGAATTTGTTCTGACAAGCACTTTGTGCCAGAACAAACAACAGTTGGCAGTAGGAATCAGTAAGAAAATCACCGTGTTTTCTTTCTTCACTGTAGGATGTTAACAATTACACTTTACCTGTTTGGGCTACTCATGGTGTCAGGACCAAGCTGATAAAGCTCTCAGAATTGTTATTGCAGGCGGAATTTGGGTTCCACAAACAAACACAAAAATCACGTTTGCAGGGAGGTAAGCCGAATTCTTACCTCATTTAAAACCAAGAGTAGAATGGGAAAGAAGAAAGGGTATATAATTAACATTGCTACCGATTCCATAGTAGAACTATGAAAGATGCCTTGGTGTGGATACTGGTGATCAGCACTGAAATATTTTGATTAATGGGAAGAGAGATGGTGAGGATATGAATCACGAATATCCTAATCCAACATTATAAAGGAGGTATCATTTTGGTTACACTGTGTAAGAAATCCAAAGTAATATACAGATTCTTGCTGAACTGAATCAAGTCTGAATTTAATGTAAGCCACCATACTTAACTTACTTAACAAAATATTATTTGTAATAATCTCTAGGATGGTAACTTTTTTGCCTAACAGTCTTCATATTCCATTACTGAGAGTACTAAAATGAGATTATTATACTGCTTCTAAACTTTATTCTGCTCAGCAAACAGTAGCTGAAATTTAAAAATAGTTTATACCTTTTTAATCACTCTTTCTCCTCCATTCATCCACTGTTACCTTTTGGGCCTTGTTTTTGTTTTATATGGACACTGTACAGTCAGGCTTTGTGAGCTACAAGGACAAATCACTTATAAGCATGGATCAATTTGTTTGCTTTTTTGGAGGTCCAACTTACAAAGCTAAGCACAAAGGTCAAACCTCTCCTCTTGCTTTACTAACAATTGCTATTAAAAAATGTGCCAGTCGCTGAAGACAATACATGTGTCTAATTCTGCTAGCATGTACAGTTCTCATTTTAGGATTTTAATTTGTTGAATTTCCAACCTTATGCTAACACACTAGCACAGCCATTTATTTAATTCATATAGTTTGTCTTACAACTTTTCAGCAGTTAACATTAACAAAATACAGACAACCACATAATTTAAGAAGGCCCAGAGTACAAGCGATATGCTCTTTCTTTTTCTCCTGAAATCAGGAAGTCAATGGAGTTGCACACAAAAGAGGGTAGTATTCATTACCATGCTCTTCTTGCGCTGTTCTGCTGGCACAAAGCAGCTGTGAATGCACTGTTTGAAGCTGTTGAGCCTATTAGGGATCCCCAAAACTTTTTACACAGAAGTAAAATAGGCCCACTGTTCATATAAAAGATAGTATCAGAATTAACCAGGGCCCTCCGCACAAATTACCTATAAAGTCAATTGAATAAATCTCATGTGTTTGAAGACAGACTGTGTTAACAGCAACAAGTGATACAGATGTTAACACAAGCATCCCTTTCATTGTCATTGCTTCCCCATTTTCTTTCAGGTTTTCTTTTAAAAACTATTCTAAAGCATATCTCAGATGCTAGAAAGCCTTCACACCAGCAAAAAATGGTTATGTATTCTGCGGTGAGTCCTTTCTGTTTCTTTTATGCTCCCTTTCTGCAGTTATTAAATGCAGTGAAAGCCATGAAACTTTATTTCCTTCATGAAATACAGCTACAAGCATTTTTATTTGGTTAACCTTAAATATCATTGGATTATTTTCATTCTTTAATGAACAGATACTACTTTGAAACCTGAAGCATTCCATTTTCCACCTGATGTCATGGCTTGTTTCATTGTAATATTGTTTTGATTGAGCAGAGAACTGGAAAAACCATGCCTCATCTTTTATTGAACCTCTATCACAAAGATAATTTAGAAACAAACCTCCTGATTCCTGCATCTTTTTCAGATGCAAAAGGAAAAAAAAAGAAAAATTAATTTAAAGTTAGTTATTTTAGAAGGTCTTATGAAGGCATTTACTCAATTGTGACTTTATATTTTTGTTTAGAATGTGCAAACACTGTCATTGGAGAAGGAAATTTTTGCATTACTCTCGGTAAAAAGCTCCTATTTCTAAACTGCAGTTAGATTATGATCTATCAGGTATATATCAGCCAAAGAGCTTACTGATCTGATCTCAAATACTGTTTACTTAACATGCAAAACCACAAGTTGTTTTTAAAAGAAGTTTTAACAGTTCCTACTAACTTTGATAAGAACTGCAAGTGACTAAGACTTCTTAAATATTTACGTATCTGTATACTTTATACATGCAGCATTTCAGATTGTACAGCCATAAAAGGACAGTATTTGCTCAGCGTTGCAGAGGGCAGAATGCAAGTATTAATGAGGCCACACAAGTAATGTTAAGTGGACAGATAATGTGCTGGTCAAATAATAGGTACATGCAATCATTTTCAATAGGCCTTTAATTAAAGGTTTCTTCTATTTACAGCATGCAGCCACCATTGTTGCCTTACAGATGGCACTCAATGTCTTCAATGGGAAATTGCCTCCTTACAGTGCCTGTCATTTTTTTGAACTTTACCAGGAAAAAAATGGGCAAGTATCTGCAAGCTGTACTGCTAACATATACTTTTTCTAAAAAGCAATTTACTGATACCCCAGACTAATTAAACTGGATACACAAGGTTCACTACACAGGAAAAGATTATAGATTAGATTGATTTTAATTATTATAATTGGACTCAATTTAGCAGTTATTGACTGTAGCAGAATCACAGCACTGCAGCCTGAAAATGCTCTATATATTGCCTCATTACAGTTATGAGAGGTTTCACTCTACCCTTTTTATCTATTTAACTCCTTGACTCTCTACCAAGAAGACAAACTACATGCAAATCGGTGTTGACCATCTATTGTTTAAAAAGATCTCTTCAGAGTACTAATGATACATATTAATAGCCAGACAAATAAGCTGGCTAAAAGTTTGTCCCAAAGTACAATCACTACAACATGGAAAGGCTGTGTGGTTATGTGTACCTAACTTTATTTTGACCCTTCTGTATTTTGAAACAGGCAATACACCATAGAAATGTACTATCGGAATAATTCTTTGAGAGATCCTCATCCCCTCACTCTCCCTGGCTGCAAATTTCGCTGTCCACTGGAGAGATTTGCTCAGTTGGTCTCCCCAGTCCTAGTACACTATTGGACAAGAGAATGTAGGATGTAGGACATAAAAAAGGTAAGTTAAGTGCTCTGGGCACATGTACCCAAAAGTAAAGTCAGGATTACATCTTCTGCCAAGAGCTCATTTGAAGTAACAATCATTTTCATAAGGGTCTGGTTTGAAATGAAAACTATGCAGATCCAGTAAGACAGAATGGTACCCATGGCCATGATTTCTACTCCATTGATACATTTATCTATTCCAGCCCAACTTTCTGGTGAAATGGAATCAAGGCTGATTAGACTTTAGGGTACTATTTTTCATGGGTTTTTTGGTTTTAGTACAGTCAAAAAGATCTTCAGTTACTGAGGAAGCAGATACAAATGCACTGAATTGTAACAATTCACCTTATCTTTAACTGTAGAGTATTTGTCTGAGCTGACTAAAAACATTACACATTCCCTTGATTTTAGGAGACATTCAGAGATCAAAACAGATGAATATTGACTAGTATACCAGACTGATATTTAGCAGAATGTCAAACATATACAGACACACATTGGCATACTAACACATTCCCTAGTAGGTTGTCTGTATCTCCATATTAGGATGTCTAACTTTCCATTTTGACCACTGAGGATATTTACGTTTGCAGACAGAGGGAACAGGAAGGCAGAGAATTACATTGTCTCTCTTGTATCTAGCTCTATATTCCTTAAGAGAGATGAAAAGCAAACAGGCCCCAGGATTCAAAAGTGTCCCCACTTTTTTGATGATCAAATGTT